>NC_138582.1:160506376-161106376 GCF_964289735.1 Phaethon aethereus
ATAGGGGAGCACAAAAGAGAACCTGAACTTCGTCACTTTATAGTCAGTTATTTTTAGATAAATAAAATGTTTTAAAGGAGTGCCTTTTTATACTAATTAAACAGCACTATAGAGAAAATTGCTAAAATGAAAATTTTGCAATACTTATTCTGCCATAACTTTATATGAAGTAGGTGAGTGGAGATCAGGTAGAAAGGCATGAAGCTATCCAGTGTCTAAGATTTGGTCCCATAATCAAGCATCAGTGCCAAAGCTTTCAAACAGAATATCTGGGCTACTTCACTTCATCTGGAATGAGTAAATGGAAAAAAAGACCTGTGCTAGCATTCAGGAATGTATTTAATCTTCTTTGCCCTGATACCCAATTATATGTTTTAAAATCTAGGGGATAAATTCTGCATCTTCAGTCTGTGGATGGAACTGGTTTATAGCTGTTTATCTGATTTGTTTATAATTCAGTAGGAAGGATTTGGAAATTAGATTTATCTTTCAGAGAAAGTTATTACAGAGGAATGAAGCCGTTTGGAACAGAAATAATAAACAAGGATATGTATTCATCTTAGCAACACTGACCTTGCAGGAAATTAATTTATATTTCTGTTTCTGGGTAATTCCAGAGAAAACTTTACTAAATAATACACAGCTTGTTACTGAAATACATTTTATAAGTATAAATATTTGGAGTTAACTAAACAGTTTGAGCATTTGTATTGGCACTCAATGCAGCCTTGTGGTGTTAATTCTCCTTAGTCTTCACCTTGCAGCACGTTTTTAGGATGGGATCTTAAAATCATAGCCAAAGTCTAGAAACACATTGACGCATGCTTTTGGAAATCACAGTCTTCCAGGAATATGAACAGAAGCTGGCAACTCTTCCCATCGAGGCAGTCTGCAAGTATCAGGATCGAGCCCAGAATTTTCTGAAACATGTTTTGCTTTTGTCCACCAGCAATTGGCGTTGGGTCTTATAGGACTGTTTCCTTTTAAAACTTTCCTTTTAGCCATTCTCTGGCCAGTATTTTTTAAACTTAGCCTCTGCCAGGTTTTTCTTGATTTAAAAAAAGAAAAATAACTAAGAGAGATCTGGATAGTCTTCAGAAACAATACAATCAAAGGCAGCCATACTGTCATAAAGAAGATTTAAAAATGACCATTAAACAACATCCTATCTTATATCTTAAGATGTCCCTCACATACAGGGTTTCTACAGGAATTAGCGCCGTATCAATACATGCCTAAAAAGATTCAAGGAAGTAAATAGCCCTTTCTGTGTGCACAGAGTTTTTTCCAAAACACCCCATAGCTGCTTTGCTGCAGTAGCCATACCAGCTCAAACTTGTGAGCAATGTTAAAGTCTGTGAAGAGGTATCCCATGTTCCCATACCAATATGGAAGCAGTTGGTTCTTTCTATCAAGTTACTTACCAATCACTGTAGAAAAATACATGTTCCCAAATAACTAATTGATGTTGCTTAAATCAGCTACCTCTCATTTACTGGTAACAGCAACAAGAAGCTTTCTGAGGATGACATTCAGAGACTATCCCAAATCACTAATGACACTCCTGTGAGGATAGCTCCCCTCCAGGAGACAATCTTTCTGGATATGTATATATCATATATATCATACTCATGCTCCTGAGCCAGGGGTTTTTCAGTCCTAACAGTATCTGCAAAAGACACTCCTCCTTTGTGTGCTCCATACTTGAGCTAGGAGGAAACCTGTTTCTCCTAGGTGTGTTTTTGCCTGTACCGTTACACCTCAGAGTATCATTCTTTTCTTCCTCACGTCCTTTTGCAAAACAGTATGTTGGTTTTCCTTTAGAGAGGTAGATTGTCTTTTTGCTTTACATTCTGCCTACTTTTGGTTTCATTACTTTGTAATGTTCAGCCTGTATAAGGGGTTGTGTTAAAGGGACATTCCTCACATTTGTTTGGTTTAGAACACGATATACCACAGGAATATCATATTTATGCTGCCGAAAGCTAATAAAGAGCAACTTGGAAGATTTTTCAGTTCGACCTCTGACACAGGCAAGCCACATGCTGCAGACAGTAACTGATTGCTAATGCAAATCTTATTCTGGGAGCAGTGAAATACTGTGGGTCATTCCTGATATGTTGCAAGTCTTGTTCACACTCCTGTTCTGAATATTATTTTAAACTTAAAGGATGAGGGGACTCCTAGACTGTATGAGGTATGTCACACCTGCTTAATTTATGGAATAAGTGGTGTGAAAATAGTTTTATTTGCCAAATAAGATGTCAATCTAAATGGATCTTTCTGTGCTTGCTAGTTTGGGAACACAGTGTACCATGGACTTGGCTAATACATATTGCTAGTTGTTTCCGCCCTTCAATAAAATCTTTTGAGGCTGATATGATTTCAGCTTTCCATTTCCTTACATTTGAGTGAACACCAAAAAGTGCTTAAGCAAACTTAAAATGGCAAATATATTCTCATAAAAATTTGTTAAAGATCTTGTCTGTCAACAAGAAATAACTGTGCACTTTAAACTAATAAACAAGGTGTTTACTAATGTGTATACACTTACACAAAGCGTAAGAAAATCCAAAGAGCAAATTAAAACTAAAAGTAGTGTGAAAAAAAAATTAACTAAAAGGCTGAGTTTTGATGCTGCCTGTTCTTTTCCTGTGGTTTGTTCCTTTATTTTTCAGTTTCTTCTTACACATTTTGGGTAGAGCTGTAGAGGAGTTAAATAAACAGGGATTATTTGCCTCATTTGTTCATCTCCCAGGGAATCACTTCGAATCCCAGATCCTGTGTGGCTCCAGGTTACTGAGGATGATTCTGGAGAAATAGTTTGCCCTCTTCTTGTTAACTATTTGCAGAAGAACCAGCAAAGATACGTTTTCTTATTGTAACTGCTAGAACATAAAATCTAACACCATCAGGACTTCCATGCTAATCCAAAACTTTATCTCTGACAGCAGCAAACAACAAAGATGTAGAGAAGAGTGTAAAAACACGACAAAGACATTTGGTCTTTCATAAGTATTCTCCCAGAATCCAGTGATTTGCATTCAAAGTGTTTCCTAAACCAGTGCTAAAGTCTTTGTATTTAAACTTCTGTGGGTTTTTCTTCCATTAATTTGTTCAATGTCTAACCTGTATAAAATTTTAGGAACCCCAGCATCCTCTGGAAAGGTCTATGCATTGTCTGAGCACTGTGTGAAAAAAGCAGCTTGGTAGTGTAATTTCATGTCCTAACTAGTCTTTGTATTGAGAAAGAGTACCAGCAATCTTTTGTTATTCATCTTCATGTCACCCACACATGTCCCACGGAATACCATTTAAAAATTTGTACCATATTAACTCACTGCCAATCTTCTGCACCAAAGATTTAAGTGAGAAATTGCACACTATTGTTAGCAACTCAGTTCTTTCACTTGGGAATTCCTTTAGGATACTTTGGGAATATTGTCAGACCTGGCAGTTACTGTTCTTCTTGTCTGTTTGTTCCATAACTTCTACCAAAATCTCAACTAGAGACATATTTTCCTGAAATATCGCTTATAAGCAAGGCTCTACCAAGGTGAGCTCTGTAGGCTCCTTCACTGTGATCGAAGGTGCAAAGAAGCCACTTCATTTTTCTTCTATGGCTTATCTTTTTAAAAATATTGATGTACCTTGACCCTCTACTGGCTGTACTGATGCTCCAGAATACTTGCTGCTTCTGATGTGTTTGAGAAAGACTTTATTAGTAGTATTGATGCCATTTGGAAGCTCATCTCCTGTCTATCTCCTGTTCTGCTTTTTCACATGTAATATGTAGAGTTTTATGATTTTTCTGCTTTTCCTCATTTGGGCACTTTTTCAGCTTTTGAAAGGTTCTTTCTTTCTTCTAATAACCTCCCATACCCTTCTGTTCAGCCATGCTGGATTTCTTTTTGACTTTTTAGAATGGGATGCACTTGCCCTGAATTCCTATGCACTTTTGCTGCTTGCCAGAACTTTACCCTTTGACTATCCCTTTTATTGAGCTTCCCCCTTTGTATGTAACACTTCTTTTTTAATCTAAAAATAAGAGTAGTGGCATTCTTGTTTATGTATCTCCCACCACAACTGAAAATGAAGCCAGTATCTAGGCCTTACCCAGAAACATCACTTATCCTTTAACCCAAGAGGCTGAGGGGCATCATACACCATAGAAAGTGACAGATGGTCGATTATCATCCTATAGACCTTTCCATACTTTATCACTCCATGAACATATATTGCATTTCATCATTCCATGAACAACCATCTATTTCTTCAACTTCACGCTGCCTCCTTGAATTTGATTCTTCCCTCATGCATCCTTTCTGTAGCATGATGTCTGCATCTTTCTTCCCATCAGCATTAACATAATGCACTCAGGCCTCAGCAGAATGGCGAGCCCTTCCTATTTCAGAGTAGCTACAAGAAAACAGAAAAACACACCATTCATTTTCAGAAACACACAATTATTTTCAGATATAGCAGAAAGGCTCTTAGTTTCAAATTCAGTTAAGTAAGTGGCCTCTATGAGCAATATATTCAAAATGAAATAGTAATGGAGTTGCTGCAGTCAAAATCATAGCTGCTGGGTATTTTGAAATCCAGATATTGAGCAAACACTGCACTCCCCAGGTAAGCTAGCATCATGGCTTGGCAAGTGGGAGTTGGCAAATGACCGTAAGAAGCTGTTGAGGAAAAAAAGGTGAAATTACTACTATATGCTATCTAGTGTTCAGCCACTACAACATGGATGGACAGCAGCGCAGAAAGACCAGATGACAAAACAGTAAACAGTGAGAACACGAGTAGATGACATTTTGAATCTGAACCCTGTAATTCATCATCATACTACAACCGAAATGCAAATCAGCATAGGGTGATGACTAGCAGTTAAGGGACAGAACTGCAGCAAAGACTTACAGGATGTGTGAGTTGGGGGCTGTTTCAGTAATAGAGAAGAAGTAAATGAGTAACATCAACATGTAAGTTTAGTATTGCATGAAAGCTGCTGTTAGCATCTGATTTTACAATCTTTCATGTCTTCCTCTGCCCCTATGGACTGAGATACTTTTAGTGAGTAGATGCAGTTAGTTCAAGCATAATGTAATTTGGAGCTCATTTACTTTAGGGCAGTCCATGCAATCAAAGCTCTGTGATGAAAGCTGTTTTTCAAATAAAAACCATCAACATCAAAAGGCTGTTACGAGTTGGCATATGCAAATGCATTAAGAAAAAGGGGGAAAAAGTGGAATGACTAGGAAGGGAAAGCATGCACTGTGTGTGCTCTCGCTATGCTCCATTTGGACAGAACTTCAATGTTGCAATCCAGCCAAAAAAAACCCCCAAACAGTAAACCTTAAAATCTCCACAGACAATTGCTCGTAATCATCTTCTAGGACATTCTGAGCTTATTCCATTGTTTTGGGTTCTTGTCGTATTTTAACTGCTTTGTGCCCTGTGTCATCACCAACAAATATGGAAGGAATATGCAAAATACCATAAAATTTGGAAAAATAGGACATTACATCCACTCCAGTCATTTTGCTTCAATGAAAATTACTACATTAAGGTGCAAGGCAATAAAGACTCAGCACTACTGTATGTCCATGGCCTGACCTTAATATTAAATCCTATGACTGGTGAGTCAGTTTCTGTCTGGTATTTTGACATTTGCCTCTCACTAATCATTCTGCACAATTCCATTAAAACAGTATATATTAAAGCAGGGAAATTACATCTCTTAGGATTAATTTCTAAGTTTTCAACCCAAAATAACATTGCAAATGGGGAAAAGTTGAACTGGCATTTCAGTTTGGGAGACTTGGTTAGCTAATTGCTGGCATATTCAGCGCGTATCGTTCCTCAATATATGAGGTACCCCACACTATAGCTGCTATAAGATACTTTAAAAAGGAGGAGACTCTGCCATTATTTCTCTGATGATCATAAGCCCAGCCAGCTATGTGCTCACCTCAAAAAGAGCTGTATGATTTATAGAAATTTTAGGTTTGAGCAGTATTTACATGGTTTCATAGCCAAATGCTTGATTGTGTTCCCAGCTGAAGCCAATGGGACTGCTGTAATTGATCTCAAGGTGAACAGGGATGGGCCAGAAATGCAGGATTAAGGCTAACAAGGCAATACTCAGTTTCTCTTGAGGGTTCAGTGATTCCAGTCTGAGCTGCCTCGATATCCGTTGCAGCTACACAAACCCAAGGACACTCAAGATCTCTCTAGAATCAGAGCAAGATTTTGGAGTTCTCAGGACTTCCTTAGCATGTGTTAAAGAATGATTCACAAAACATGGGGTGAGATCTGGCCCACAGACATACATTTTTCGAGCAAAATGTAAGCATCTAGGGCCTGCAAGCAGTTTATTATATCTACTCAAAGCCATAGTTGGCAATACCAACTTTTGTGTAATACCACAGCAATAAATGCACTTTCCCAGGAAGTGGAAACTCCTAGCTGTCCAATCTACCAGGCTTTCTGCTCACAGACATCCTTCCTGTGTGTCCTCTTGAAGCTGGGACATTATGCAGCCATGAATCTCACTGCTATTTTCTCTCCATCTATTTCTAACAACTTTTAAACGAGTTAGCTCATCTTAACCAAAGAGAAAGTATCAAAGATGTACTTTTTCTCTGTATTTCATGAAAATGGATGACCAAAGAGAAGAGGCGCTTGTCTCTCACCAACACCAAGTGACAAAGAACGGCACAATCGCAACCCTCTTCTGGTGCCAGCGTGCCTCTGGGTTGGTAATTGGGGCACACTCCTGCTCATTCACAATGACGGCCTTGATTAAGGTTGAACTAGGGAAGATGTGGAAATGAAGTCCTCAGCAGCCCTGAGGCTACTGTGCCACAAGGGTTCATAGGTACTTTCTCCTACTTTACTGTTGCCTTTTGGTTTTGGGGTGGTTGTTTTTTTTTAAGGAATTAATTCTGCTCAACCAGGTCTTTGTTTTTCAACAAGCTTTCTGGATCCTGAATGAACAAAGGTATCTAATCTCTAGAGAAGGACAGAGCACACATCTGCTCCTAATATTTCATTTTGCAGACAGATGCCTGCTCACCCAAATGCCCGCCTTTCTTCACCCACTAACACTGGCAGCCTGTGTCACGATTGCCCTGCCTTTTCCTGCTTTTCAGACATTTCCTGTTTAACTTGGGCACCTGAAGTGGGTGGTATTGATTTTGTCTATGGAACATTCTTGAGGATTAGAGGGGCTCATTTTGTCAACATGTATTTCTTTTACCCTCCTGTTACATGGGAAAATTCTTCATATAACATTCAGTATTCCATTCTTGATTAGAGTGTCATTCAGATCATATTACACGGGATGATTAGGCTTCACTTAGTACCATACGCACTTGAATTTTTCTCTTAACGGAGACAGCCATTTTAGAGTGTTTAAAAGTTTGATTACACTAAAGATTAAGTTTCTCCTTTCGTATCTCCTGGGTAGACTTGATCTAAACAATAGAAATCAAGCCCCATTTTGATATCTACACTGAAATCTACACACTCATCTCTCTCCTTTCTAAAATTCTTACTTTGTGTATATTCCATTAGGTTAATGGTTATTCAAAGTATTTGACAGAATGATGTTCTGAATTTCTAAAGTATGCTGAGCTTCAGTCTTCTTCCTGAAGTGTCAGGAAAAAACAACAACCATGGTATAAACAACATTCTATCATAAAGATACAAAAACTTAACAGTCAAAACAATCTCAATCTGTAACTTACTCTGACAAAAAATTCACTATATATTTATTTGGCTCTATTCCAAGATTTTAAATCATGCAAAATTAACAATCAATCTTTTGACTATATTAATGCAATTTCTTGCCCTCTCCTTTTACCAAGACTAGGCATGGCCTGGATTTTTCATCTCTTTTTACATCATCCTTTAGCACAAGTCTTAATGTTTTATTTTTCCCCGTTTCCGGAGAAGAGCCCTGTATGCGGTTCCTGACACAAATATTCCCAGATTACCAAAAAATGAAGATCCAGATCCAGCTTTTGTAAGCTGGCCTAAAATCCGCTTTGTGCCAAGAAAAGGTGCCACTGAACAAGAAAATCTTCAGAAAGTAGAGCCTGGTAGAGACTTTTTTCCCCCTCTAGTGAAATTTATGGTTGTTTTGAAAAACCCCAATGGAAAAATTTATCCAAAAGCTAAATATTTGTATTTCTGCCAAAAAAAGTCATATCTTAGATGGAGAACAGAAATCTTCCACAAAGGTGAGCACTTTATATAGAAAACTACTTTTTCTGTGTAAAATTACAAAAAATCCAGCAACTAATTTTCTGTAGAACAGTGATTTTGATGGAGAAGTTTGGAGAGGGACTGTTTACCACGAAGTACAATAGGGCCTTGGAAAAGACCTCTAGAAAATCCTGGTCTAATATTGATGCACATAGCTACATCATAGAATCATAGGCTGGTTTGGGTTGGAAAGGGACGTGAAAGATCATCTAGTTCCAGCCTCCCTGCCATAGGCAGGGACACCTTCCACTAGATCACATTGCTCAAAGCCTCATCCAACCTGGCCTCAAACACTTCCAGGGATGGGGCATCCACAACTTCTCTTGGGCAACCTGTTCCAGTGTCTCACCACCCTCACAGTAAAGAATTTCTTCCTAATGTCTTATCTAAATCTACCGTTTTTCAGTTTAAAACTGTCACCCCTTGTCCTACCGCAACAGCACCTGCTAAAAAGTCTGTCCCCATCCTTCTTATAAGCCCCCTTTAAGTACTGGAAGGCTGCAATGAGGTCTCCCCAGAGCCTTCTCTTCTGCAGGCTGAACAACCCCAACTCTCTCAGCCTGTCCTCATACAGGAGGTGCTCCAGCCCCCCGATCATCCTCGTGGCCCCCTTCGAGAACAGAGTAGAAGGGAAGAATCACCCCCCTCAACCTGCTGGCCTCACTCTATTGGATGCAGCCCAGGATGTGGCTGATCTTCTGGGCTGTGAGCACCCATTGCTGGCTTACATCCAGCTTTTCATCCACCAGTACCCCCAAGTCTTTCTCTGCAGGGCTGCTCTCGACCCCTTCATCCCCCAGCTTGTATCCATGTTTGGGATTGCCTTGACCCAGGTGCAGGATTATAAAATCCTTTTCACTGGCTGATAGAATTCTATGTTGAAAAGCTAACTCTTTCTTTGCCCTCACTGTTAAAATATTTGTCCAGAACAGCTACCTGGATATCAATTGATGCATTTACTCTC
The DNA here is from genome assembly GCF_964289735.1 of Phaethon aethereus. Lineage (NCBI taxonomy): Eukaryota > Metazoa > Chordata > Aves > Phaethontiformes > Phaethontidae > Phaethon > Phaethon aethereus. Next base: position 160,515,612 of record NC_138582.1, read on the forward strand.
ACCTAGGTAAATTCAGCTGTTATTCTGCCAAATTTCCTTCAGTCTACCCAGTTCCTTTCCTGGGGACATATTTAATATCAGTTTATATTTTATTAGGCTACTGAACCAAGCATTCTCTAAAATCCTTAGGTCGTCATTTATTTGCTCTGCACCTCCTGAATTCATCTTTCTTGACTGCGGATTTCTAAATTTATATGCAACAGTCTAGATAAGATCTCACCAGACCTTTGTGTGTTACCTAGCCTCATTACTTTTCTAAGTCTACAGCAAGTGTCTCTCCCATATGTCCTAAGATCATATTTATTTTTCACACTCATGTCAGATTAATACTTACATTTGCCACACGCTGACTTGTAAGCACAGGACTTCCTGCTATTGCCCTTTAGCTTATGGTGGAAACACCTGTCCGTTGTTCATTAGTGCATGACCTTCCATTTTGCTCTATTAAATTTCCAACTTTTTTCTAGTGCTATTTTAAGTTGATCCAGTTCTGTAGGATATCCAGATACTGCTTACTGTTGACAACACCTTGAATCCTTAGCTAATTTTGTTTTGTCAAAAATGAAAACGATTACTAAAAATAATAAGATAAGCGTCCAGCCTGATCTCTGAGGAACTTCACTGTTCCTTCCTTTTACCCTCCTATTTACACATCAGCATTATTTGTCAGGATCATGTAAGCACATTTTGGCCAAATAAATCTGTCATTAAGCTCCATCATTTCAATTTTAACTAGCAATTTCTACGGCACTGTATAAAACACTTTACTGACAGCTATCTAGAATAAATCTAATGTCTTTTCATTGGGTAGAAAATATGTCTTAGTATGGAAAAGTATTGGATTAAGCTGGTAGTGACTTCTCTTGATAAATACTACTTTTATTTTATTCCATTTTTGATTTTTCTTCCCTCTCCACTTACTCTTCTCTGCTTTTCTACATCCTTGCTTGCCACTCTATCAGTTCATTATCGTAGGCAGTTTTTGAGTTTTGCCTCTAGAGTTTTGTCTATCCTTTACTTTAAAATGCACAAAAAAAAATTATCATCATAATAACTAACCATTACAAAACCCCTAAAACTAATGGGGACAATTTTCCTCTCATTGTATCAGAATAAAAAATACTTCAAATTTTCAGAATAAAAAGATTTGATTTCTTGATGTAGAGTAAAAGACTCAAAACCTGGAGCTTTGTAGTAAATCACAGCGAAAATGACATTAGCCAAGTATTTTCCATTATGCCAGATATCCAAATTATTTATTTTCTATTTAATTCATAAGTTTAAAAGACCAGATTCTATTTTATCTATACATGTGAATGTAACAGAATACCCATTAACTTAATGTGTTTAACAAGTATTAATGAAAGAACCTGCCTATAATGGAAATATGAAAAATAGAATACCCTGGTCAAGAAATTGGAAAGGTTCATTATACTGAAGGGACTTCTCTCACTCTTTTGAAATTACAAAAGACCTGGGAGTTTTACAAATTTGAGGGAGAGAGGACACAATTGCATACTTTGCACTAAGTATTATAGACTACACTCTGTGTCTTTGAACAGTGTCCCTGTGCCATACCCTGATGGAAGACTTCACAGTTACAGACATCTTAAGCAAGCCATTTAAAGTCTGTGAGTCTTGAGCTTAACATTCCAAAAACAAAAGTCTCTTTGTTTTCATAGAATTTCTTTGTACTTCTAACTGCAGAAACATATTTTTCAGTAGCCAAGCTATTTGCACATTATAGAAAGACTACTCTTCAGAGTTCTTCATATCACTACGTTGTTGGTTAAAAATACATGCTGTTTGGATGCATTTGGTAAGCTGATGTTGGTAAACTGCCATTTCACAGGCCATGGCAACAAAGCAGTTTGTGGAGCACTTTGAGCATCATCACTACAAGATATACTCTCAGCTACGGCACGAAGCTACTCTTCATGCCTAGAGACAGCAGGGCACTGTTGGGGATGCTGCCTAGAGACAGCAGGGCACTGCTGGGGATGCTGAAGCGGAAGAGAATGAAAAAGCTGAGGTGACACTTAAGGACAGCCTTTCCTTAGAAGACTCTCTCTCCGTATGGTATTGCTTCTTTGTATAAGAAACAAGTGTAGGGTTCAAGAGATTATGTAGACATAAGACGATCAGTAACAACAGCGAAAGTTTGAAATAACTAGAAGGACTTTTTGAACACCTGTTGACCTGCAGATAAAATACATTGATGAGTTTCTTTTGTTTATTCAGAGAATCTGCATTTCACCTTCTTCTCTTACTGCAGCTACTACAACATTTGGTGCAGGAGAGTCAACTGTTAGACAGTAGCAACACTGTGCTGCTTCTCACAGGCTGGTGTTGTAGCCATATGTCCCCTGGAGCCTGTCCAAGGTCTGAATTCCCATTGGCATGAGTAGGACACATATAATTTGCCCCACTCAGGCCTGGCACCTTCTTTCTTGTGCTTCCATCTGATCATTGAAAGGGGCTTAATAAGATGATCTATGTTAATAGTTACCGCTGATAAATTTTTGGGGAACTTTAATCTTCCCCAATATAAAAGGTCCAAACAGCATGTACATTAAAGTCACAATTCCTTTTTCTTGGAAACCCACTCTAACGTCTACTTCCACGGCTGTTAAAATCTCCTCTTAAATATTTAGAATGCAGAAACAGAAAGTCTAACAAAATACAGAATGACAGTAGTGCCTTTGGGAAATTTAGGAATATCTGATGGAGACCTAGCATCTTTGCTAAGTGTGAAGACTTAGGAAGAGCATCCCTTTTGCAATGAGACTTAGTACAGTATTCCACATAAAGTGGAAGCAAAAGATCTCTCTGTGGTCTTGAAAGCAGAACTCGAAACATGTGAAATTGCTTAAGCAGCTCAAGAGATAGCTACCCTTGAAAAAGGCACGTGGTCCAAGATGGCTTCTACACATGCTTTGAGGGGAATTCTGCCAAGTTTTTCTTGCAGTTCAGGTATTTCTGGCAACTGTATGCTATGCACTGTGTATGCATTGAGTAGGGAAGTGATCGGGCCCCTGTACTCGGCACTGGTGAGGCCGCAACTTGAATCCTGTGTTCAGTTTTGGGACCCTCAATACAAGAAAGACATTGAGGTGCTGGAGCATGTCCAAAGAAGGGCAATGAAGCTGGTGAGGGGTCTGGAGCACAAGTCTTCTGAGGAGCGGCTGAGGGAACTGAGGTTGTTCAGTCTGGAGAAGAGGAGGCTGAGGGGAGACCTTATCGCTCTCTACAACCACCTGAAAAGGGTTTGTGGCGACGAGGGTGTTGGCCTCTTCTCCCAAGTAAGTAGTGATAGGACAAGAGGAAATGGCCTCAAGTTGCGCCAGGGGAGGTTTAGATTGGATATTAGGAAAAATTTCTTCACCGAGAGAGTGGTCAAGCATTGGAACAGGCTTCCCAGGGAGGGGGGGAGTCACCATCCCTGGAGGTGTTTAAAAAACGTGTAGACATGGCATTTTGGGACATGGTTTAGTGGGCATGGTGGTGTTGGGTTGGTGGTTGGACTTGATGATCTTAAAGGTCTTTTCCAACCTTAATGATTCTGTGTAAACAACTGTTAGATGACTGAACTAAATAAAACCTCCTTTTAAACAATGAAAGCAATGTTTTTTTAGTCTTTATACATGACAAGCACATGATTTGTGGATAGAATACAAATTGCCAAAACATCTTGATCTCCACAAACAATTTAAATAAAGATTCAGCTCAAAGGGGACTGATGTCATTACTTCAGTACAAAAAGCTGTCAGCTGCTTCTCCATCAGCCTGACCAAAATCACATCAGCTACTTATTGCCAGCACTGTGTATCAGAGGACTCTGAAGAGACAGATGGCCAGGCAGAAGGTACTTTTTACTTATAACCCTACTGGCACATACCTTTCCTTGGTAGGCAGACTTTTCCAACAGTTGGAATTGGAGCAAATCTTTTGGCTCCTGCATGTGCCACAGGAGCAGAGAGTTTGAACTTGCCATTTCCACTTTCAACTTCCCACTCTGTAACACCCAGGCTCTGCTGATTCAAAATAATATCTATTTCAATAAAACTGCATTTACTTTTCTACCCTCGCTACTGTGAAGAGGGGCTGAATTTCTTTCCGTGTTTGGACTCCATTCTTTTCTTCTGTTTCTGTGCAGTCCTTCTGTACCTCATGGATACCTCCATAAAATCTCTCTCTTTGTTCTTTCCTTTGAATTTGACAAGCCATTCTTGGAAATGGCATAAAATCTACACTGACTGTCTAAATTTATATGACTCCTTGGTTCTTTCATAACCCTATCTGCTCTTTGCTGCATAAGAGCATCAGTCTGATTTGTATACATCTCTCTCTCTAAATATCAACAGCTGTTTTAGTTCCACTCTTGTTCTTTTTTTTACCTCTACATCTGCTTAACAGGGCACTGAACTGTGCTATGTTTAAGTGAAAAGAACTTGAACCACGTTTTCTGGTTTTCATCCATCAATGATTTGTATTCTTTTCAGGCAAAAAATAGCATTTGGCTACATCTAAACAAAAATATTAGTATTTGAGGCATCTCTTTCATCTGGTGTCTCTTTCATGTCAAAGAGCCATTGGGAACAGTGACAGAAGAAATGGTTGGGAAATAACTGATAGTTTTTCTTTTCACCTTAAAATGCAAAACAAAACATCACAAAAATCTGACTCTGGATAATCTTCTGATAGAACAGATAAAAGTTTCAAAACTTATTTGCCAGTTCTGGGATATGTGGACTGCCTACTACCCGAAATACTAGTTTCTGTCATTCCACAGAAGGAATAATGATGACAGTTCCCAAGACTGTTTCTACACAGAACGTTAACACTAATTTGTTAATTGGTTTCCCAGGCTACTCAGCTTCAACAGCTTAATGAATCATTTGCTCGAAGAATCAAACACTGGGTTTTGGTGTCTGGCAACTCTTGTGTCCTCAGCTGCTGGGGCAGTCCAGCTGGTGGACAGTCTGCCTGACAGCTCCTCTGCGAAGGGACTGCTGTTGGGTTTACTGCTAAGTACTTGAAGAGCCTTGTCATGTATAAATTTCACTCGTGAGAGTGGCTGGATTTAAAGACTGCTTTCCTACCAGTCATCACAAAGTGCAAGAAATAATTTCTAAAGAGAGAGAAGACAGAAAGGATTTTTCCAAAGCCTTGCAATAATGATAAGACATCAGATTCCTGTAAAATATAAGATTAGAGAAATAGTTTTGATACTGTCATTTGGAAAGACCTATAGCTCTTCAGAAAATTGCTAAGAGCACCCCCAGACTGCATGTGTCGATAACCCCAAGAAGAGCCTTGGACACTGGTCTCAGGCATCAGGGGAGTTGCACTATGCAGTTCTCCCCACCCAAGAGGTTTGTCTGCCTGGGAATCTCAGAGCAAGCAGCATAACCAGGTTCTTCTCCAAGCCAGCTGTTTTAGAACTAGGTGCAATTTGGCACTTCGGTCCACCTGTCACATACGGATCAAAGCCAACCCAAAGGGCTACTATTTTCTGTTACAATGAAAGTATTTTCATTACTTGGTCATATGCTATCCTACAAGAAGTTTTTCTTTATACATTAATGTTTCCCTCTGCTCTCAGCATGCAGGTTATAACACTGCTCACTACAGTTTGTAGTATTTCATGGTATCACTAATGTTATAGTCTGGTCTTTGTTCTCAATACACAAAAAGAATTTTTGCAAATGCATTAAAAAATATGAAAATTCCCTTCACCTTTTTCCTAAGAAGTGTCCTTGGTATGCTTATAGCTGGTTATTTTGTCTGGTTATTATAAGGCTATTTAGGAGAGTATTAATGTTGCCCGCTCAGTCCCTTTTAAAACATAGTACTTAAATTACAGCAGAGATAAGACAGTGGAAAGACAACTCTAATTTACTCTCATTCTCAGCTGAAAGCCAGCATATAAACTCTGCTTTTTCTATAAGGCATGGGCTAACACAAATGTTAATTATATATTTTATATGCCTTGTGAGGCAAAACCAAGATTCGTGCCCAGTGGATCTGCCAGGCAATAACATGGAGTTGCCTTAAACTGTTAGTCCTCTACCGAGACCTCAAAAAAAGCAGCTTGGGGGGAAGAAAGATTTTGTAGTACAGCTGCTGATCTGCCCACCGGGAAGACTGACCCTGTCAGGGATCACTTCACTTACCCGACATCTCTGTGCGGGTTTTCGTGTGTGTCTGGCCTGCGGGGGGACCGTGCTCCAGTATCTTAATGGTTTTACGGGCAAACGGCATCCCAGTGCTGGCACCGGGACGCTGTCGGGACGGGCACCCAGGCCCCTCTGGACGTTTATGCATGCGACGAGGGGGCTGCTCCGGCACCTCGAAGCAGGCAGAGCGGGGTAAATCCCGTCCGTAACCCGGCAGCAGCCCGGGATGGCGGGGGAGCACCTGCGGCTCGCCGGGACGGACGGGGCGCGTCCCGGCTGAGGGGAACGACTCGCACCTCTTACGGGGGGAGCAGCCGCGGCAGGGAGAAGAGGGAGGAGGAGAAAACGAAGCCGAGGAGAGGGGCTGAGGAGAAGCGGGAGGGAAGGGACCCGGTGTCTAGAGGAGGAGCTGAGCGCAGAGAGGCGGCGGCGGACAGGGACTCACTCGGGCCGGCAGCTGACGGCCGCCGGAGCGGCGGGCGGGGGGCGGCCGGGGCAGGTGCGGGAGCCGCCTACAGCCGCAGGGCGGCGGCCGCCGGCGGGGTGGGGGGCTCGGCTCGGTGCCCCGGCAGCGCGGCGGCGGCCCCCGGGCCCTATGGTGCCGCGGCGGGACCCGGCTCCCGCTCGCCGCCTTCGAAAGGGGCCCGCGCAGCGGCGCGGGGCAGCGGAGCCCGCCGGCCCCGGCTCTTGGCTGGCATGAAGAACCTGCCGATCCTGCTCCTCTCCCTCTGCTGCAGCCTGCGGCGGGTAAGTCACCCCCGGCCCCGTCCGCGCCGCCGGGAGAAGGGGCAACCTGTCCCCTCCAGACCGCGGCCGGGGTGACCCTTACGGCTCTTCCCGCCGCCCCGTCCCTGAGGTGCCTGAGCGGAGCCCCCCGCGCTGGCGGTTCCCTCGCAGCTTCCCCCGTTCCCCGGAGCGGGGGGCTCGGCCGTAGCGGGTGCGGAGACTCCGACCCCGCCGCACTCACCTGGGGAGACAAGCGACTCCCGCCGCTCGCGCGTGCCGGGAGTCCCCGGGCGGGGACCTCGCAGGGGAGGGGGCTCCGGCCCCCGCCGGCACCCCCAGCCCTCACGGCTCCCCGGACGCACAGGGAGCGGCGGGCCGGGGCGCAGGAGGCGGGGGACGCCGCCCCGCAGCCCCGGGCGCTCCGCAGGGGCCGGGACGGCTCCGCCCCGGCGGGGCAGCGCGGCCGCGCCCGGGCCCGGGCCCGGGCCCCGTCCCCGGCGGAGCGGCGCTGAGGGCGGCCGGCGCCGGGCCGCTCGGCGCCGAGACGCTCGTTCGCCGCTCTCTGTCCCGGCAGCCGGTGGCCAGCGCTAGTTTGCGAGGAGTTGTCAGCGAACGCGGCCCTGGTGCGGTCCAGAGGGCCGTTAGCAACCGCAACGGAGGGAGAAACCCCCGTCCTTCGTTTCTTTTTAACACATGCCACGGGACAACAACGTACGAAGCGTTCAGAATACTAAAGCCTTAAAATGTAGGGCGTCTGCTTTTAACATTTTTAGATTTTTAAGCGTTTCTTAATATTTGAAAAAGTCGATAACGTTGCTGGAAACATGATCTACAAAAATAATTAAAAATCTGCGCTTTAAATCTTTCCTTTTTATGTTACTGTAAGTTTAAAATAACAGATCATTTCCACCAAAAGGCGTGAAAGCATGCTGAAGGCAAATGTAAGCTCCTTGTCAGAAGAAACGTTTTTCCAGTCAAAATGCTGTTCTGGATGCCTTAAAAATTGTTAAGCCCCTACAAACGCAGAAAGGCTCCTCAGCTGGGTTTGCAGCTAACTGTGTACCTTTACAACGCGCAACACAGCGCACACGGTTCTGTATTCAGTGCTCACAGCGGTTAACCTACCCTTGGTAAAGCACAGGGAAAGATGGAAGAGCGCCAGCCCTGAAAGGTGCTGAGTGCCCTCAAAGTTCATTTTGGGGTTCTTAATGCGTTTCAGGACATGGTCAGTGCCACATACATTTGAAGCCTAAATCTCTAAATTTAGCTTGGTGAAGGACATCTGAACGAAACTGGTGTATGTATTAGAACAAACTATATTACAGTTTGGCATGCATCCTGGGTTTGAAAAGTAATGTTGTGTTACCTTTGGGTACTAACAAATTCTCAAAGTAACCTCTATTAGATCAGTTCTTTCATAAGTACGAGGGAGAGAGAAGTCACTTAGTCAGCAGGCTTCTTAGCTGCTTTGATTTACCCCTCATTTAGTTAAAATTTCCATTTACTGGAACCTACCTTTCCAAGACCCAGTAATTCTAATACTTTTTGATGAGTAGAAGACCTACTCTCAGTTACTGCATGTTTGCAGTTGGAAGAAAAAACAATGTTCAAAATCTGTTACGTGAAAGGAAAATGGAAAAATCCCATGTATGCATGATGTTTTTATTTTACATGGGAGCTATCTGGAAAGTAGATAATGCATAAAAACACATAGATATTTTCAGTATAATGCTGAACTTTCTGTTTTAAGTGCTAGAAATCTTAATTTATGTTAAAGATATGTACAAAGTCACTTTAAAAAGAAAAAAATCTGTCTTGAAAACATAATTTCAATAGTCAATATAGAGAAAATATGGGGGAAAGGAAGTAAGGTTCTGATATTGTAGATGGTAAAATGAGACATTGGAGAAGAGACAGATTTTTGTGAGTTTTCATAGGAGCTCCTGCTGTTAAGCTTATAGCTATTACACTCTATTTTTAAAAGCTGTGCAAGTGGTTTGCCTGTAAGGAGACCGCAGAATAACCAGGTTCTCAGTCCTAACTCTTGGTCCTAGGTTCTGGGTTGATGATCACAACTTAATTAATTAACTATTGCCATTTTAAAAAATAGTGTCTCACGAATCAGATACTATTACCAGATTATGCTATTAAATGTTTCCTAGAAAAAGTTAGAGAGAAAAGGGGAGAGAGAAGCTTGGAGAGAAACCAGCCTTTTCTTGGTGCTACAAGTGTGAGAACGTCTGAAGTACAACATAGTCACATTTTATTTCATGATGATGTTATTTCCTTTGAGCTCATCTCACTGTCCCCTCAGCTCCAGTGGCACTTCCTATTTTCCCATTTGTCACCTACTACAGTCATTTCTCCCACGCAGTCTCTTACGGACTCTGCATGTTTCTCTATTAGGCTCTGTCTGCCTCTGTGAATCCAGCTGACTTCAGCACAACTTCCCGGTGTCTTGTTTCTCTCCCCCATACTGCTCCATCCCTGTCTCTTCCCATGGACATAAACAACCCTTTCTGAAAATCAAGGGAGCAGGACTATAAATGAGTAAAGGCAATAGTGCCTTAATTTTTAAAGGAGTGTGGTTTTCTTCTGTGTAGCACTTGCTTGAATCAAATAATCATGCTCTGGGGCCTTCAGGAGGTAAAATATACATGGTGGAAAAGGGAAGAAAAGCAAAATTTACCATGTCAAAGAGAACGCAGTTTGATCAGGTTTCCTGTTCTGTGATTCGTATTAAACTTTCAGGTTCCTAACTTACTACAAAAGCAAAAACATGTTTACTTTCCTGCTTCAGTTTTTCTGGAGGAAAAAGTCTCATGAAACAATATTGGTGAATGCACTGGAAAGTTAAGTATTTTCTTGTAAATGACAATTGGCCTTGAAATGCTACAGGAAGAAGGCAGTGAATGCTCCAGTAGATTATTTTAACATTTTGTTTTTAAAAGTCAGTGCATGAGAAGCTGAAATGGGCAATGACTGTGTCTGTAAAATGCCTAGCACACACTTGGGCAAAACCAGTGCCAGCTGAAGTTGTGGATTGCTTTATTGGTAGTTGCATCCTTCATAAAGCATTTTAATTTATGTTTCAAGATTCTGGCCTGTTTGTTAATTTGACACAGGTGAATGGTGTCCAGCCAGAATGCAGGTTTCATCTGGAGATTCACAAGGAGGAAACAAGGTGCATGGAACTTCTAAAGAGTGCAAAGCCAGTGGACTACAAAGGTAAGAAAAGATAAGCTGTAATGTAGAGACGACTGGAGTATTCAAGATTTCCTGCCTTTACCTTCTTTGCTGCTCTGGTTGCAGTCGCCATACTTAGCTGTACTGTGCTTATAATTTTATGTATTTTAGAATTCATGCAGGTTTTGTGTTAAGAGTACAACTGCAGCAAGCATGTTGTGAGAGGTGTGCCAGGCGCTAGGCACACACTGGATGGGATGCTAGATGGGAGCAAATGCATTCTCATGTTTTAAGCTGTTGCTGCCAGTATTTTCTGACTGGCAGAGAAGCTTCAAGGCTGGTGATGACAGGACCAACAGAAAGACGAAGTCTGAGGAAAAGTTGAAAGCCTTGGATCCAAGCATCTCTCTCTAGCTATGGTTGAAAGTAAAATACTAGTGGCAGAAATGATCTCTGGGTTTCCCAGTCAGAATATGCTTCAGACAGAAGATCACATTCACCCCCAGGGTATGAAAGAGTCATGCAAAGGAAAAACTGGACAGCAGTGTTATGTTAAAAATACAAATTCTCTCTGTTACTTTATTGTTTTTATTTGCTCTCTGCATAGAAAGATAAATATAGAGATACAGATATGACAAATTGTAATTTAATGGAAGAAAGAAGGAAGAGCAGATGTAGTTTATTGTTTTTTTATTTTAGATTTTACTAGATTTCCTTGCTACATTTTCGTGTGAGTGAAAATTATGAATAAGATTATGAATAAATGACTTTTTTTATTTTTGTAAGTTGGAGGTGCTGATAAAGCCAGTTGTTCAGGAAGCAAAATATGAAGGCAGCAGATAAATCCAGACAGCCAAATGAAAAGCAAATCTGTAACATGACAGTAGCTAGGGCAGAGCTTGGTTAAATTTTGTTTTTTCTATTTAGGAAAGTTGGAAGTGTGTATTCATTAATTTTTTTTTTTATGACAAAGGTATTAATGTTTTGTGATTAGTTACCTTTTGTAAACCATATGCCGGAACTTGTGAGCAGAAAGCAGCCTCTACTCACCTCCTGGTGAAAAGGTAAAAGTGCTTCTTGGCATGCTTCATTTGCATTCGTTACCTGTCCAGCACGCCTCTCGTAACATGTAAAATATTGAAGGGAAGGATGGGCTTTCAGTGAGGCTTAGAAAAAGGGGAAAGAAATTTTAGATCTAATGGTGACTGAACATTTTTCAGTTGAAAACACAACTTTGATATTTACAAAGTAATGTCACAATAACGGGACTCCTTGGAATACTACAGTATATCTTGCAGTGCAGTTGTTTTCCTCTGGCTGAACAGGTGATACATAGTGTATTTGTTTTTTCATATTCAGTCTGTTTTGAATGCACTCTGAAGATGATTATGCTACCTCAGGGACTTGCCATGTGCAGTGCCCTTTGAGCGTAAACATGAGTCCCAACTCATGATGCTTTCTCCACCTCTTTTCTTGATTTAAATGTGTAACTCCCTCCACGCATACTCTAATATCCATTTGTAAACAATAAAATGATTAAAAGGATCATCAACAGTTTGTATTTTACAATAATTTCTCCTTTTGTTTAATCCAGATAAGTAATTAGAAAAATTATAATAACAGTGAATAATTTACATGGCTATCTCTCTAAGCAACGTCTTACTGGAATAATTAATCTACATTTAGATTTTTTTTATTTATATGAGTGGTGAAGAGAGACGGCTGTTTCATAAATAATACTAGTGTGAAGCCAGATGGAGAAATAATTACTAGCCCAGATTAAGGCATTAAATCTTGAATTAATAAATTCATTATTAGCTATTACACAGCTTTGAAAGTCAAGCTTTTTTCAGGATCCACTTTTGTGATCCAGATGTTGGGCTGCTCCAAGGGTATCTTTGTGATGCACACCAGTTTTATTTTGGGTTCCCTAGAGGAAGAAATAAGTTTTCTGTCAGTATTTTCTTCACAGCCTCTTTTCACTGAAAGAGGGGTGCCTCCTGAAGGCAAACTGCTGTGTAAGAACTTCATGTCTTGGAACGAGACAGTATGTCTGATGGTGTTGATTCAGCCCTGCAGGTAGTGATAAAACAGCAGAGGAAGGATTTATACATTTAATTGAATGTCTGGCAGAAAGTAAGGGACTCTTCCATTTTGTAGGAGACTGGAATAAAGCCCCTATGGTAATGAACCCTTAAAAACTGTATGTTTAATATTATAGGAGAATTTATCCTATCCTTCATGTTATAGATACCTTTACCAAGCACCTGTTCAGAAGAGGCTATATTAAATACATGCATTTGCACTTCCAAAAATATCCATTCTATGTATGTCTTTATTTTCCTAATAAACTCCTAAAAGGAGTATTTCGAACAGACTTGCAGATTGTCAGAGAGATACTCTGGCTACTGATAAAGAAGAATTGCTGATGAAAATTGGTAAACTTGAACTAGTCCAAGTCGTAGCTCCGCACCTAAAACTTGTAGTACACTTGAAACATAATTCATGACTATAAATTCCCAAAACCTATTTCACTTTTTCCTCAGTGGAAAAGATGGTTATACAGCCCTTGTCACACTTTCGTAACTCTAGTATGTGCTACTTGCCTCACAAAAGCTATAATGGAATCTAGTGAAGGTCCTGTCTAGAATTTGGAAATAAAGGTTCACTGAGATTTTCCACTGGAGGCTTGGGCCTCAATTATCCAAATCAGTGGGAAATTTTTTTATTAACTCCTTGATCACCGGAGAAGCCTTCACACCTCTATGTAACATGCTCCAGAATTAGACTGGCATGCACAGCTACTGAATTTTGGAGGATAGAAATTTTATGGGACAGACAGTTTCTCCTATGGCCTAGATGGCAATTATGTATGGAATACCTTATCTAATACTTCCCAGCTCCCAGTTAGCAAGACATAAAGGAAAGATTTAAAGGCAGTTGTGGCATTTTGTTTTTTATATAATAAAATGCTGTTATAGTCATCTCACCTGAGCTGCCTCATAACACGGGCTGAAGGATTTCACTGAGTAATTTTTGTAGTGCACCTAAAATCATTGGCTATGAAGTCTACAAAGGACTTGCTTGCTTCATGGCTTAATAAAGCAATAATGTGTTTTGCAAGTAAACACTGTATAAATACTATGTAAAAATCCTTTCAACAATGCTAATGATATATTAAAACCACAGGACCCAGTTTGTCTAAATTCTGCTCATTTGCCAGCGTCAAACTGTTAGACAGCAATCTGGACCTCCTGCGTTACACCCTTTGGGGTTTTTTCAGGCATTAGTATATACTGTTCCATTAGTGGAGAGCATTACACTCCATTTAGGGAAGAAAGTCACTCTCCAAAGATCCATGGCAGGGTCTTCCTCTCTGTAGTGCTCTCAAGTTGTTTATTTTATGAAGACTGCATTAACTTCCATTCTCATTTATTTTCTTCTTTCCTCCTATAATTTGACACCCAAGGTATGGATGCACCTTAGCTGGAAGCCTAGGAGAGGATTTTTTTTGCACTCTCATTTTTGGAGAGCAGATTAATTCCATTCTAAATAGCTCATAATAGCTACAGATTTTGAGGTCCATATGGGAAAACAGTAATTTATCTTTTACCTACTACCCATGGCTTGCTGTCTTAAAAAAATAGAAAACTTCCAATAGAAGTAATTGAAAATACATAAAAAAAGGCCAACTGCAAATTTCAGTTTATTTTATTCAGTATCTAGAATTTTACATTATAAAGTAATTGATTCATTTCTGTTCACCTTTTCATTTGAAGTGAAATATTATGGTCAAAACTGTTGAAACTCAGTCAAAAGACTTTATAACAGGGTTCTACAACAAAACATTCTAAAAAGAAAGATCTCATTACAAAAAAATGAAGTGTGATTTTGGGTTTTTTTAAATTCATTTATTTTATTACTTGGGACTGAATGGCTGCACAGTTAAATGAGTTTTCAGCTCTTGCTTTTCAAAATCTGTTTTTGTCAGACCCATATGCCAGACAATATTTATGCCAGACAATATTTTCAATTTTAGATATGGCATCTTAACTTTGAGGAAGGGATGTAGACGGAAAGAGAAATGGCTTTGGGAAGAATTTCATAAACCTCTCAAAGAGAGGTTTCATAATGCAGCTAGTAATGGGAAATTAAAAAGGACAGGACTACCAAAATTATATTCTCACTTATTCATAAATTTAAAGCAAGAGGGACCAATGTCACTATGTAATCTAATCTCCCAAATTACACTGCCAGCAGAATTTCACTCAGTGATTCCAGCACTGAGCTCGTAATGTTGTGGATGAAAAAGAGCATATCTTTCTGAAACCTTTTCAGAATGGTGGGATGAATATCCAAATGTTGGACCCATGGCCAGTTGTCCAAAAGTTAGTTTACCCAACTAACCTCTGCTGTTAAGGTTATTTCTCCAGTAAGAAAGGTGCCTATTTTGCGTTCCAAACCCACATATACACACACATATCTCTGTATTGTACAAAAGAAGGACTGTGAGTGTAACTAAGCCAACCTGGTGATCACTCTCTCCTCCACATCAGTAAATAGGAGACTTACACAAAGCCAGATGAGGCCTTTCTTATGCTATGTGAAAAGGAGTCTCCTCAAGGTTCCCCCTTTCCTAATCCTCCCAATCTCGTCAAGGTCTTCCATCAGTTTTTGTTTGGTTTTGCAGCTATTTTCTCTGTAAAATGAGCCAGTAGTTCAGACTGCAGTGTTGCTTAGAGTTATCCAAGGTAGCACTAAAGGTAGAATTTAAATGAGATAGTGGGATCACGGAACTTCCTTTCATACAGCACCAGTAGCTCTTGCAGGACAACTTGTGCTTTCTTGAATCTCCATGCTGCTGCTTTTCTAGCTGTAGCACACACATGTTGCTACTTTTTGGCTCACATAATTTTTTATGAGGGGAGCTGAAGGGGCTGCTTTGAACATTGTCTGTTTTGGTTCCTGTTAATTGAAGTGTCATCGTTATGACAGTGATCATCCTTAGGGTGTTGACAGTGTCTGGGCTTTGTGGAAGCTATACTTAATTTATTTGAGGGCAGAAGACAGGCAGAGCTGGCGTACCTTTTGAGGAAGCGGGGTGATAGGTCAGAAAGAAGCTTTCAGTAGGAGCTGCCTACTGAAAAATAACCAACGGGAAATAAACGATGAAGACCAAGAAAATGTCCTGATCAGCCTCATTCAAAAATCTCACATAATAAAGGTTACTAAGAGTGACAATAACAAACCTTGTTGGACAGAAGAGAGGCAACATTTGGCCACAGATACATTCTACAATTTTGAAGGTCTGAAATTTCTACCCCTGCACAACATAAATAGAAATTCAGCAGTAGACATTAATAAATGGCATTTGAAGCCCTGAAAAGGGAAAGTGCACAGTCATAAGTGAATTTATTGTGTTTTTCAGAAGATTCTGAAAGAAATACTGCCCTGCATAGTTTTGCTCTTGAGTTGTGATAAAGACAGCTGTGGCCGTGGGGGTCTACTCTCCATGACATCCTAAGTTCAAATACCACAAGGAAGCAATCGGCTCCAACTGATAAAACAAATAGCATGTGGGTTAGACATAATCCAAACTAACAAATCCAAGCTAAAACTCTTACAGCTTTGAATATACACCCATGAATACCATTCCAATATAATAGAAAATGGTGTTCTCATTGTAAGATTAGAGTGTTGTCCAGTTATACAAAAATAAATGCTGTTGTCTCCAAAGGACATTTTGACTCATTGGTTAGCAAGATTTACTTGGTAGAAGATTGGGGTAGAAATGTGTGGAAACTCTCTTTTTCAGAGGGTTTTTTTTTCAAAGTTTTCAGCTGGCAACGTCCATATTTTCTTACAGTGCTCTAAAATATGTAAATTACATTAAAAATAAAATTGGCTTGTAGATTTTTGATTCTATAATGGGAAACTGTTCTTCTGAAAGGAAGTAAGGTATTTCTTCTGAAGTGTTTCGTTTAGTGAAAAGCCAGTAATCTCCTGTCAGTAACAGTGTTTTTGCCATTCCTGGTAATAGGGCTGGCTTTTGAAAACGTATAAACTGCAAACATTTAAGGTGAATATGAGATAAATGCTACTGGTTTCATCATTAAGTTTAACTAGTTACATATGATGTGTATGGTAGCCTTCCCAAATTCTACTTGCTGTGTATGAGTGGTTTGTGTTGACCAGTAATTTAAAAAGTTTACACTCACATCTCCTCAGTATTGCTGAATAACCAGAGCTTGTATACACTCTGTACAATTTCACAACAGTGTTTTAGTTCAACATAGGCATATTGGAGCTGCTTCTTGGCCGTTTTGCAGCCAGTGTGTTCATTTTCACATGACTGCAGGCCAGCAGCTCCTTGTGGAGGGGGATTGGGGGCCCCTGGGCAGGCAGGGCAGGCGTCGGCCACCTCCCTGGGGTTGGGACAGCTGGGGACAGCTGAGGACAGCAGCCTGCAGGTGTGGGGTCAGGATCCGGCCTGGTACGGGCAACCAGGGCCAGACGCAGCCCTGGGAAGGCCAGGCAGGACCATAGTGGCGGTCGGGACCCAGGCAGAGGCAGGCACAGGCGCTGCTGTGATGAAGCTGAAGTCAGGTGCACCCACAGCACCGCCGAAGGCCCAGACCTGAGCCTGGAGGGGACCCTGAGCAGGGGCTGTGAGGCTGGTCAGGCCCCTGAGGCCTGTTAGTCTGCTCAGGGCCTACAGAAGTAGATGGCAAATAACTTGAGCAAAGTAGGTTGCAGCAAAGTATTTTTGCTTCTGTCCTATTCCTATTACCGCTTTAAGCAGTTCTGCTGTGTGTTTGCTTTGCTTCCAGTTGGCTAGCTCGCTACTTCTCTATAGCCTCCTTTTCCTTCCTCTCTTACGACTTGGGTGAAAATGCAGGAATAATTTCAGTCCGTATATGTTCATAAATTCTCATGCAGCCTAAATTACATGCTGTGGTGTTCAGACCTACAGTCTAGAAAACGTTGCCCATAAGAGGTGAGATTGCTTCTGCTTTGTCAAGTTCAGTACAAAAATCAAAACGTTTCCCTGTTCGAAAAATAAACCCTGGACTAGTTGACAATTTTCTGGCTGACTTTCAAAGCACTCTCTGTTTCATGTATCATGCATGCCTAGGCAGTTTAAAAAGTGCTAAACCTTTCTTTGAATTGGCAATTTTTAAAATCCAAATGCAAAGTGCCACCTAGTGGTTAATATATGGATAAAATGTTTATCTAAACCAAACTTTACAGTACAAACCCAGTGTTACACGTTTTCATAGACAAAGAAGCATATGTAGGTAAGCAAATTTGTTACTCAAAGACTGGATCTCAGATAATCCTAACACTGAATGAATCAATGGCTGGACAGAGAGTAGTAGAGAGGGAGTAGAGAGTAGAATATCAAGCTTGATCAAGTTAGATATTCTATGTACAGAAAGAGGCACATTTAACATAGCATTTATAGCACCTTCATTTTCCAGTAGTATAGGTATTTATAGCATTGTAGGCTGCTCTATAGTCACTGGGGAGAAACAGGCAATTGTTGGGAGCAATTAATCTGGCCTATTTTCATGTGTTTTAGTATGAAGTGAATCATGCTGTCACCCTCTGACAATATTGTGTATGTCATTATTGTTGTAAAAGGATGCTATGGTGGGTAAAGAGCAGTATCTACTTGAAGACTTATGAAACCCACCAAGATCTCCAGTTGTGCCACATCTTCAATTTCCAAGATCAGTGGGAATTAATTGCTAGTTTCAATTGTGCACAATTAAGCTTGTGCTGTACAATAGAGATATGTTGTTGGGATGGAAGAGATGAATTGATGCAAGTGTAATAAGAATGAAATTGTTGATTGTATCCCACCTCTGCATAAGGGTGTGTTTTGCTAAGAGAAGAAGATACATCACTGCAATATTGTCAGAAATCTATGGTAATAGGAAGAGGGGGAAATGGGGAAAGGTATGAGTTGAAAGCCCAGAAAAGTGCATATTGTTTAATAGTTGTACCTCTAAGACGCCCTAGCAGTGCGCCAGTAACACCATCATTTCAGCATTCAGCCCTAGACCAGTTTTCAGAAGTACACTGTAGTTAGTCAGTGACTATAAAGGCCTCCAGAACATTTCAGCAGTTTTCTCAGATTTCCTGTACCATAATAAATAAGCCTGTAAATATACATAAATTGAAGCTTAATGTTTTCTTGGAATTCTGATGACAGCCACTCAAGTTTCGCTCTCATGATTGTTGATGCATCTGAATGTAGTCTAGATGTAGGAAATACATCTTTTGTGTCATTTCATCTATTTGATTTAAGGAGTCTGAAAAAGTATCATTCTCTCCCGTGCTGTAGATGCCTGTAAAGTCCTAAAATACTGAAGACAAATTGAGGTAAAAAATACATTCCCCAGAACACATTAGTGACTTGTAATGTTTTGAATGTCAAAAACTTGCATACTGATTTCCTTCCTGCAAGTCAGCTTCGAGATCTGATACAAATTGTGTTGATGAATTTTGGTGGGAATAGGACTTGGACCTCTGTTTTTCTGTCTAGTATTTCATGTAAGTGCAACTTGAATAAAAGTTTTCTGGGTTTTTTTTATGGTAAAGGTACTAATGGAGCTCTGAAGTCCACATTGTTCAGCTGCCTTTTTAGCAAAACCTTAGCCCAGTCCATATAGCAGTGTAGCCTCTGAACTGTTTGCAGATTACTGTAGCAAATCCACCATTTTACAGAGAGAATACTGAACAAAAGGGAAAATCTGTGAAAGTCATCAGCTTTTATGGGTGTGCGTGAACACTTTCATGACTCATCTCAGCTCTCACTTGTTAGTGGAAATGGGGATGAACTAAAAAGGTCTGAAGTCGCATAAAATGCTAATTATTCTCGTGTACTACAGGGCTTGTTTATGCTGGCTCAGGCAGTACATCCATCAAAGCCAAAAGAGTTGCATTTGGTCACTATAGTTCTGAGTGCTAGCAGATAAAGAAAATAGTTTCTTTGTCTTTCATGTATGTCACATTGTTGATGTTGTTTCTGGCTTAAAATCAATTGGGAAGGAAGCATGACCTGAACTGGCTGAAGTAAATATTCTTTTACTTTGCATAAGCTCTGGTGTTGCATTGTAGAGATGCAGGACTTGATTTTAAGCCAGTACTGTAACTCAGGAAGCACATAAACATGTTTAAGTTCCATTGACTTCAAAGGGTATGAAGATGACTTGCTCAGATGTAAACCTCTTAAATGATATACATATGGCCAAGTCAACATCACCTCGGAGATATCATTACTAATGCTAAAAGAAAAGCCACAAGTGCTGGAGAGAGTAGAAGGGAGTCAGGTGAAATAGAGCATAGATAAAACTCATGAGTTAATTCTTAAAGAAATGTATGAAGCAGCTGTAGGGGCAGATACACTAGAAAGGGCAAACTTTGCATGATCATCAGGAAAAAAGGAATGATTATGGAATATTAAATTCTGATTCAGTTGCTAAAAACACTCATTCAAGAGGTAAGGACCAGAAACCTGAAAAGAGTGAATTGTCAATGGGAATGGGAACTTCTCAGCCAATTGTGGAATACAGATAAAAAGAATGCCACTCTCACAGTTCCTAGTCCTAAGTAAATCTCCCTTACCCTAAGGTAAGACTAAAAGATATATTGGTCTCAGAGTCCAAGTTACTAAAGGAACCAAAACAATTAGTCCTCTTCAGGTAACTGGAGAACTTGACAAGCTGAAGTTAGTCACACAGTGTTAAGCAAGTAAGGGTGGGATTGCTTAAAGACAGGTACCTACAGCCTCGATTCCGCAACTGAATTAACAACTTCAGGCTCTCTTGAGAAGAAATAAGCATTTTTTAGGATGAAATTCTTCTGACCTATTTTAGGTGTTTGCATTAGAAATATATTGATTTAAACATGAGTCAGCAGTGCACTGTTATGGAGATGAGGTTTAACCATATATTGTGCTACATCAGCAAACTGGTAGATCAAGAGAAGCAATTGTCTGTCTCTATTTGGCTCCTGTGAGACTGCATCTCAGCGGAGGACTGTGTCCAGTTTTGGGCTCCTGTATACAGGAAAGCCATTAACCAGCTCAGCAGAGAGCATGGAGATGGCATGAGAATATGCAGCATATAACAATTGACTGAAAGCTGGGTTTCTTCAGCTTGGAGAAGAGTGATCTGATTGCTGTCTTCATCTACCTAGTGGGCTTATAGAGAAGATGAAGCCAGACTCTTCTGAGATGTGAACAGGAAAAAAAAACCTCCAAACAAAAAAAATCACAAGAAGCAGCAGTGGAAGCAACCTGCAGCAAGGGAAATCCTGATTAGATGCATGGCAAATTCTTCATGCAGAAAGTTGTGTGTGTGCAGGTTGCCCAGAGAGGTTGTGATAGACTGGAGATTTGGAATCTCCAAATCTCTTTGGAGATTTTTGGTGCCTGAATGGAAGAGGCATTGAAGTGAGTATGGGTGAGTGTGTGAGGTAATGAACAGCAATACATTTGTTGTATACCTCTTTGGAGGTTGATACAGCATACAAGGCAGTGGAGAATAAGGCATTGCATGATATCTACTCACACAGATAAACTTTGTGAAGTGTTCCCATTACTAATCCCTTATTTTTGGCATCATCTTTCTGAGTATAGAACAGATGCTGCATTTAGAGCTGTGTAATCCTAAGAGGAGTGAAGAAAGACCTAGTCCCCATGAACAAGTGACTCCTCTGGAGAATTCTTTCACAAGAATATTTTCTTGTGAAACTCTGTAAAGATGACTCTATGGAATTGGTGACCAAATGCAGAATTTAGCCCATAATCCTCCTCTCATCTTCTTTTTTCATCTCGAAACCCTATTCTTGGTACAGCACAGAGGTTCCCAGACGACTATCACGCTTAGATATCTTCCAAAGGAAAGCAAGGCCCATGGGAATGCTATGCCACTGGCGCTCCTTCAAGCTGCAGCTAGGACTTACCCCCAGGGCCGAATCCAACTGCTGGTTCTGCAGCACACTCTCGGGTTCCCTAGTTTACACGTACTTTGAAAGTGACTTAAAGTAGGATGCTAGACACTTTAAGTCAACACAAGCTGTCCAAGTTTAATTGCACTAAGATGGTTTAACACAAATAAAGAACTTTTAAATGTTCCTTTTCCTTCTTCATTTAACTCAGGTGGCTTGATTTTGGCCATGACCTCGCTACCAGAGAGTAAATGAATAGTGAATTGCTAATTCTATTAATATTCAGAAGAATAGTATTATACATGGATATGAGTAGTTCCTAGTCCAAGTTTCATGTTCTCTACTGAAGAGAACAAACTGTCCCTTATACTTTCTAATAATCTTATGGAGATAATACTGATAGGATAAGTTTTATTTCTCTCTCTAGTGTTAATTACAAATTGAGAATGTTGATTGTCAGTTTTCTTATTTGGAGACATAAATGCCCATAATTTTGCACATGATCTTTCTTGGAGGGAGAGAACTTGAACTGAGATAATATGAGTAACATTTCCTTACTTCTTTGTACTTACAATTCTTCATAAGGCTTATGCTCAGAAACCTTCATAACTCTTCACTTAGCTTAGAAGGCATGCATTATAAGTAGTCACCTTTAAACAAATAGAGCGTGCTTGATCCAAGTGCCTGCAGCAGGCTATAGGAAGATTTATGCTCATTCACAAGATACTGCTTTTGAGCTGCATATATACAGACTTCAGCATGGGCACAACCATTAACAAGTAGTTACTAT
The DNA here is from genome assembly GCF_964289735.1 of Phaethon aethereus. NCBI lineage: Eukaryota > Metazoa > Chordata > Aves > Phaethontiformes > Phaethontidae > Phaethon > Phaethon aethereus. The sequence goes on from NC_138582.1 coordinate 160,537,452, forward strand.
CTACTAGTAACAAGTTCTTACTAGTACTACAAAAAAAAAATGCCTAGAACATTTTATGACACCCCCTTCCCGAAATAAGTATACAGAAGTATTCTTTGTTCAAAACTCTGTTTTATTTAGTTAGGAGAGATTATTTTGATAGTTTATGCCCATTGTTCCAAAAATTCTTCAGTCATGATGCACTCTCCATTTTATTTGTGATGCTGAGTCCACTTAACTACTTTTACTTTTTTAAATATTTTCTTATCTTTTCTTAGCATGATCCTGTCAAAATTACATAGTTTTAATGAGTCATTTTGCAAATAAGGCATTAACTGACCTAAAAATAAGCTGGTTAATCAACAGAGTCTTATGATTCCCTTAACATTTTCATACAAAATACCATATTTGCAACTTTCCTGAAAGAGTCTGATCTTTCTTGAACTAGTCATCCAAATCTTCCACCAAGTCTTTATAAGGTAAATACAGTAGGGTGATTTGGACCAGACTGAGCTTTCAAGTCTGTTACTGCTGGTTTTGTTTCAGGGTGTGTTGGAGTTTGGGATAACATCACCTGTTGGCGTCCTGCAAAGATTGGAGAGACTGTCACTGTCCCCTGTCCAAAAGTATTTAGCCTTCTTTCTGGCAAACCAGGTATTTCATTTTAAGGTGGTTTTTTGCTGGCTTCTCTTTGGTATTTTATAACGTAATATGCTAAAAATGTTTTTTGGTTGGGGTTTTTTTTCAGTTCAAGGTTTTTATTTTCTTTTTAAAGAGTTAAAATAATAGATTCTTAACATGATATATCATGAAAAGACCAAATAATTGTCTTTGTGGTCCATATGGTGTTCTTTGAGTCAGATACTAAATATATATTCTGATATAGTGACACTCATCAGGGCTGAAGACATTGCTTGCTTTTTTGACCATGTGTTAATTATTAAGGCAGCTGAGCCTGACTGACATCTTTAACAGTTCCCAGCAGGTCACATGCAGGTTGTTCCTTCTGTTCTTAGGAGGGGAGCTGTGCCTTGCCTTCATGAGAATAATGAGCCAACATTAACACATCATACCTAAAAATTATCACTATCGCAGTTTAAGGTAGTTATTATGAAACCTTTTATTCTGCTTTGTAATGGAACTTGGAAAAGAGGTCATCAGTGTCTCAGACTGCTGAAACATTTAAACTGTTCTAAGTCTACCATCTTCTGCACCATCTTGTCAATATATCATACTGCGGTTTAATTTTGCACTTTGGCTTGTTAGTGGGGTTTTAAAAATAGGTGATGCACACATAGCATTTCACATATGTATCTCAAAATGCAGGAGGAAAAATCTTATCCCCATTGCTCAGGTGAGAAACCTTTGTCATGAAGAGCTGGTGAAAGATGCAAAACTTACCACAGTGATTTAATTCTGCTTTTGAGGTCTCTGTGGAGAGCTTAACATAGAGGCTAACTTGGGGTATGACTAAAATACCTTTATTCTCAAAACTGTTATATCTTGTTCCAGTAAAAAAATAGATAACTCAATCTACAGATGAGCAAAGGTTTTCATTCCTGCAGCTCGTAAATCTTGATTAGTTTATCATGGATAGTCTAAACAGTTTATAAAGAGGAAAGTATGTATAATCTTCACTAAATCTTGTGAAATCTATAAAAGTATTCAAGTGATTCAAATGAAGATATTAAGGTGTTGGCATGAGATGAGGCAAACTATTAATATCAAAAATTCAAAATCCGAATTAAATCACACTGCTTCTGTCTATTCGCCAAAAGCTAGAACATGTACACTCTCTCTGGAGTTTGGATGTTTGGTATTTAACAACTGTTAGTATCTTATATTGCAATAACATTTTAATTTTCCTATGAAACAACTGCAATAAATATTTAAGTCTGAAACCTTCACAATGCATTACAACTCTATCTCACTTGGGCATGGTGTCATCAAGACTGAAAGATCACTTCCTTCTTATAGTTTGCTATAATTTTCCTGTGTACAGATTCTATTACAGCTGCCTGTTTATTTCTTGCTTATGGAACTAACAGGGTGGTTTTTTAGAGGTGCCTGTTCAATTAAGAGGATTTTTTAAATCTTGTCTTTCTATAATTTCAGAGAAGGAATACAGCAAATATCTTGCATGGTTAATTCGATTAAGATCTAACTAAGTATCTCAGCACCTAATTTGATTACGCTCAGGAAGATGTACATTATTTAATTCATACACAGCACCTTTCAAATTCACTTGATTCTTATGGCAGGAAATTATAAAAATAATTTTAAACAAGAAATCTAACTCTTTTTATTTAGCCAGATTTGTGAGATGTATGTTTTAGTATTTTCAAGGTTTAAGAGGAATTAAAATTCTCGTACAAGGTGATCTAAACTACCTTATTTTTTATGGAAGTATTCCAAATGTTAAGTAGGCTTTTAAAAAACATCAATTCCTTAAAGTATTTCTTAATTCGAATTGTGAATTAAAAAAAGTAGTTGTCGTCTCATCTTTAAAACTTTTGGAGAACTGGCTTTTAATTTCTTCTGTGATGGTCAGGGTTATAATTTAAGCATACCACATAATTAATTCTCAGTTGAATGTTAGTAACTTTATATTAAATTACTTTTTACTGTAAAACCAACCATATTATCCTATAATTTTTTTCCATATTGTACATGATGATATAAGTATATGCGTATCAGAAAGTTACTGTGTGAATTTTTTATTCAAATGTATGTGTCAAGTAATAGGTTTTAAATGAGGTTACCATCTGAAATATTTAATTGCATGGAACAACGGCGTAGAAATAAACAATGTCTTCCATAGAACATTGCCTAACTGTCTTTAAGTTAGAAGGCCTTACAGTACTTACAGTAGAAAATACTTCAGCATCTTGAGTTCATAGAGTCTTTTTCTTGCAAAACTGGCCTTGACGTAATTTGTGGTTCTGTTAACACATTCCTCTGCTCTGCCTAGTCAGAGAATCTTGATGTACTTTGAAAGTGAAGACTCTTCAGAGTGCATAAATACGTTACATTGTCTTTAAAAATGGCATGTCTATGCCAAATGGCAGAAATGGTCCTGTTATTTGAGGAGACACTGTGGTTTGAGGTCAAGGCATTGTTATAAGTTAGAAAGATTTGATTGGTCAACCATTTGTAGGATATTTACAACTTTACACTGAAGAATTTATACAAAGAAGAAATTCCAGTTACCAATCAGCAAAATAAAAATCACAAAAGCTTTAGTTTAGAGTGTATATAAGCACGTTTGGTTATTCTTGCCCAAAGTTGATCTGTGACTCATAAATTTGTCCTTGTGTGGTGAAAAACAGGCATCTCTAGGTCAGATAAAGACCAGTGGTAAACTGCAAACCAAAGCAGTGTGTTGTTATAGATTTCAAGTATCATGGAAATAAAAATTGCTGTAAGAAAGGCGAGGAGAAGTTGCATATAATTTAACATTGTAAGAGTAAGTTACAATAATTTTAATGACTTCTTTATTATGACATCAGACTCTTTAGTTTTCTCCTATTGAAGCTGTTACATATTGTATGAACATTAGTTCATATTAATTAGATTAAGGAGTAGAATCATGGGTTGCCCCCATCTCATCTGCATGACTTCATCTGGGAAAAGAGTCAACATCTTCTCTCAGTTGCAACCAAAAAATCCTTTCTGACATTAATAGATGTTCAAAATTCCTTTCCCACCATATTTGCACATTTCCTGTATATTCCTTGGACTACGTTTTTTCAGTGATTGGTTCAAAGAGCAAGATTCAGCATGCATATTTATTTCTTCATTCTTCAACCTATCTCATAATTTGGCCTTTTAAAGTGCATTACCAACTCTGCCAACATTTGCTGTAGCAGTGATTCATCACCATAATATCTAAGACCTTTTATAACTCTTCAGAAGATCATTTGCTATTACCTTCTCAGAAAAGCTTAAATAGGAGGTTAGAACAACTCTCACTTTTCTGTCAGATTACTTTACCTACAAATTATTCCCTTTATAGACTGAGCTGAAAGACTCCCTCCAGAATACTTTAGACAAAACAGCAAAATATTTCAGGCTTTTGTAGATGTGACAGAAATACCTGTGATACCAAAGCAGAAGCCTGCCATCACAGCTTGGATTTACTTTCGTTTTTCTTTAGTGCAAACGGAACTCAGAGAAAGAGTAAAAGCAAAGAAATAGGAACGAAGAGCACATGAAAGGAAATGGCTGGGTTGCTTTAACAGGAGTGCTAGGAAATACAGCGTGTTAACAGAAAATGGCAAACTTAGGTTGTCTAAAGATTCATTGATGAGGAGACTTTTGAAGCTTTCTGATTTAAACACTAAAATTTTGCTTTACAGGAAATATTAGCAAAAATTGTACGAGTAATGGATGGTCAGATATTTTTCCTGACATCTTAAGTACATGTGGATATAATGACTATGAGGATGATTATAAGGTAGGAAAAATACTTTTTCTATTCATTTAGATGCCTGTGTTCAATACAGCTATCAGATACACTTTGCCTCTAAATAATTCCCGTTTTACTCTACCAGAATTCATGGAAATCTGTGGTAATTTTTGGTAGCATTGATTGCCATATGCTTGGAGTGCAAATGTCATATAAGATACAAAGAAATGTAGAATTGTGTAACTGTTTGAAACTCAAGGCTATAAACAGTTGGTAATTGCAGTAATGTATCTGTATTTCCAATATTGTAGTGTTACTGGTCTTATGCACAGTAAGTTTTTCATTGTGTTATTTCTAGAAGTTTCTATTATAACAAATCCTAATTACTGTTAGTAATACATGCACCACTTCATTGCTAGTATGTGTTTAAGTTAGAAGTAAAATAGAATGAGTTTAGGTAATTGGAATTCTTGCAAATTTATACTGGACTTTAAATTGCATTAACAACTAGAAGTGGTTCAAAAAGCTATCGAGATATCTTGTATACAGTATAAATGGAAAAATCAGTTTTTTCACTTTGCAGATCCTATTTCTTGTTCTTTTTGATAAGGCAAGTACTTTTCCATCACGTTTTACCTATTTTGTATCTGTTTTTCTGTTGAGGCTAACAGAGCAAGATTTTGTTTACAAGGATGAGTTCATAGAGTCAGTAAAACTCTTGTTATCATGAACAAGAGACGAAGTCCACTCATGAATAAAGATACTTGGCTGGTTGTTTTTTTCTGGATTTTAGGATGTGTGGATTGCTTTAAGAGGCCTGTTCTGTCTGCTTTGCAGAGATGTGCTGGCATTCTAGCTGAGACGTGCAGTTCTTGCCATCTCTTCCTGTATTTAGAAGCCCAGCCATTCCTGTAGTTGAAAACAGATAATAAATAAAAAGGCTAGAATATGTTGTCTTCCCAACTTTTCTGAAGGCACATTCTAAAACATTGGCATCATATGACAGCTTGGGGACGCACACGCATTACTGCTAAAACAGACATTTTAAAACACTGTCATTCAAGCCAGACATTGTCACATGGAGTGAAAATGTGTGAAGACTTAAAAATTCAAATCAACAAAAGATAACATTTCAAGTAGTGAGAAGTACTTAATTAGCAGATGAACTAGTGTAATAGAAAATCAGTTCTTGTTTGACATATTCATTAGTAATTTGAAGGAGAAGAATGACATGCAAGTTGACTGTACTTGCAGGAATGAACCTAGAGAAACTGGAAATAGGAAGTAGTAGCAACATTTACAAAAGCCTGGAAAAGAGCAAATAATAAACCAGTGAGGATAAAAATCAGAAAAGAGATGTGGAAAGCAGGTACTGAAAAAATGTTTAACAAAAGTACAATAGGTAGATAGAATATCTTAGATATCTAATATAGATAGTATACAGAATAAATGCATATCATGTTGCAGGGAGGCAAAGGGGAAAGGCAAGCACTTGATTGCATTTCTAGCAAGACGGCCCGAGGACCCTGTCCTTTTTTCTCAAGTACCAGTGTCATTGCTCAGGGAATATTCTTTGCCTGAAGATCATAAGCTGGTTGTTTCAGTAGGACAAGACAATAATTCTTTTCTAACCCTAAAGATGACAAGTCAAAAAGTGGATACAATACTGCTGGCTTGTCAGAAGATAAGCTGTTCCTGTGCAAATATTATATTTTTAGTAGTTAAAGAAAGGATAAAAATTACCAAAATAAAATCTGAAAAGGGAAACAGGAAAGCATATGTTTAAATCCATCTCTTCATGGGAGACGATATAAAAAATGCAAGTATCATGCAGTTGTGAGATTTCAGGAGGCATTTAAATGCATCAGCCAACTGTTACACAGAAATAAGATGTTTTCTTAAATTTGGATCTTAGCGCTCAATGGTAGCACCTCAAAACAAAAAGTCTTTACCCAAAATGAAGCAGTATAGTTAATTTTTAATTGACCTAGAATTTCAACAAAAAGAACCTAAGAATGAAATCCTAAGTATTTGGATGCAAAATATTTTGGACACAAAAATGTCATGCTTTATGGATGATGTGTGAGGTTGCCCTCAAAGTTACAGTAACTAAGCAGATCATATTTTAGGGAAGGTGGCAAAATACTTTTCTTATAGTAAGTCTTAAATTTTCTTCAGTGTACTTTCTCTGAAGACAGTGTTAAAGGAATAGACAGAAACTGTCTTTGGTGTCAGTTTGGGGCATGCTTCTTCATTGCTGAATGAATTTCCATTATACAGCCAATTAAATAGTTACTCCTTTTTTTGCTGTCTTTTAGGATATGGACTTGTATCTTTACTTCAAAGGGGACTTATTTCTATGCATATTTTATAGTTGTTTTTATATATATGCATACACACAGACATATATCTCTCTTCAAATATGCATCTATTTTGGGCAGTTTTTAATATTCTAGAGAAGGTTTAAATGATAGAGATTGATGAGCAAATATTGAACAGGCAATTTATTAATAGGTACCAAATTTTTATGCTAAAAATTAACTGAAATGAGAAAGCTTATTTAAAAACACCATAAGCATGTCATCTATTATTTCTCTGCCAAGTTCACAGAATCACAGAATCATAGAATAACTAAGGTTGGAAAAAACCTTTAAGATCATCAAGTCCAACCATCAACCCAACACCACCATGTCCCCTAAACCATGTCCTGAAGTGCCATGTCTGCACGTTTTTTGAACACTTCCAGTGATGGTGACTCCACCACCTCCCTGGGCAGCCTGTTCCAACGTTTGACCATTCTCTCGGTGAAGAAATTTTTCCTAATATCCAATCTAAACCTCCCCTGGTGCAACTTGAGGCCATTTCCTCTCCTTCTATTGTTAGTTACTTGGGAGAAGAGACCAACACCCACCTCACCACAACCCCCTTTCAGGTAGTTGTAGAGAGCGATAAGGTCTCCCCTCAGCCTCCTCTTCTCCAGACTGAACAACCCCAGTTCCCTCAGCCGCTCCTCATAAGACTTGTGCTCCAGGCCCCTCGCCAGGTTCGTTGCCCTTCTTTGGACACGCTTGAGCACCTCAACATCCTTCTTGTAGTGAGGGGCCCAAAACTGAACACAGGATTCGAGGTGCGGCCTCGAATTCGCTCAAAGTTCACTGATAGTGTTTAGGGTATGAAAGAACTTGTCTACTTCCACAGTTTGAATTGATTTTACTGAGAGTTAAGACGTTCAATTTTTATTCCATGTCAAATGGTATATTAGAAGGCTCTATAAAAAGAAATGCATTTGCATTTTGAAATGAACTATAAGTTCCTGATACAGCACCCTTAAGCAGAATGTTTTATTTTGTGTTAGATTTTCTGTTAGTATTCCTTAGTGCTCCTGTCTGTATTTATAGGGGACCAATTTGACAAATATGCCAGTGTCTGAAAAAAAAAAATCTGTATGTTGTTACCACATCAAATTGTAGATCTAAACCTTTATTATATACTTCCAGTCGCTTTCCTATAAGTAAACTCGTTACCGCTAAGTAAACCACGACACCACTATCCTTCAAGATCAAGTTTTAGATTCAATAAATAAGTGTCTTTTTTTCCCTTTAATATTTCTGTTGAGGTCACGGCAGCACAACGGGAAAATGAGTAGCATGATTTGACCATGCTAGAAACACAGGTCAAGGTGTGTTAATCCAATCCAAGCCTCACCACAATCTTTCTTTTCATATGGGCATATTTTGACATCTTCTATCATCTACACTGAACAAGCTAGGGATGTGTCCTGGCTGTCCTCAGAGGGTATTAAACTCTCTGTCAACATTATTAAGATACAACAAGATGCCTGGTGAATGTAAAGGACTGAAATGTGCCTACTTTACTCAAAATAATGACTGGGTCAGTTAAACCAGTCTTGTCTAATCTTAGTGGGAATTGGCCTGAGGTTTATTAGGTCACACAAAAAACAATATATACAAGTTACAGACTCTATGATTTGAATGCAAAGGGTCATACAAAGACAAATTCAGAAAAGAGAAAGATCCTCAGGGCTATTAACTGCAATGATATTGTTGCAGCTTGTACATAAGTAGAAGCATCATCTATGCAAGAAGTATTCCCCTTTTTGGCCAGTTGCCTGAAGCATTCGCTCTTAGGCTGGTGTCAGAGATAACTTCCTGGCTGTGCTACCCACTACCCAATACAGATACACTACTGTCCTGGTTTCAGCCAGGGTAGAGTTAATTTTCTTCATAGAAGCTAGTGTGAGGCTATGTTTTGGATTTGGGATGAGAAAATGTTGATAAGGTGCTGATGTTTTGAGTTGTTGCTAAGTACTCAAGGACAGTCCAGCTTCTCATGCTGGCCTGCAGCGAGCAGGCTGGGGGTGCACGGGAAGCTGGGAGGGGACACAGATGGGACAGCTGACCCAGGCTGGCCAAAGACATATTCCATACCATATAACGTCATGCTCAGTATATAAAGCTGGGACAAAGAAGAAGGAAGGGGTGGAGGGACGTTTGGAGTTATGGCGTCTGTCTTCCCAAGAAACCATTACGCGTGACGGAGCCCTGCTTCCCTGGAGATGGCTGAACCCCTGCCTGCCCAGGGGGAGTGGTGAACAAATTCCTTGTTTTGCTTTGCTTGCGTGCGCGGCTTTTGCTTTACTTATTAAACTGTCTTTATCTCAAACCTTGAGTTTCCTCACTTTTACTCTTCCAATTCTCTCCCCCGTGCCACCGTGGGGGAGTGAGCAAGCGGCTGCGTGGTGCATAGTTGCTGGCTGGGGCTAAACCACGACAACTACCCAAGACAAGTGGAGTCAAGACAGTGAGGTCAGCACTGACACAAACACTGTCTTGAATGTCTGTAGCTACCTTTAGAAAACAGTTACATTACTACTGTCTGCGAAGTGGATCATTGCACTGGACTAATGGATTGTTTGTATTGAGTCTAAATTGAATCCTTCCCTCTCAACAAAAAGTAATGCAGGGCAGCCATCTACCAATGGTTTTCTGTGTGCCTGAAATCATGCTATATTTATGTTACATTCTGCGTTTTTCATTACTTAATGATGCTACTGTTATAAAGACATACCTAAGGCAATAGTGGTTTCATCTTTTTTCGGTGATGTTTAGACTTAAGGTGAATTGAAGGAGAAACGTGTTGGAGAAGGGATATAATTAATTACTTGCATACAGATATTAAATAACATGAGGAATACCAATTTTATTACATATATTTTTATTAAATTCTATTTTGCTTTATACCATTTAAAAACGTGTAGAAGTACGTGATTAGGAAAAAGTAAATTGTCCACAACATGTAATCCATCTCTTTAACTCAGTTTGTATTTATTCTCTTGTAAGTAAGTACTACAAGATTTTAGAAATGGCTACTGTGTTGTTGAAGTTCATTTTGCAAAAGGAAAGGACTAGGGTTCTTTATTCCACTTCTATTTGCATTTGCTTGTTTCAGTGTTTCTAAGGCACTGATCTCATTTGCTAAGCCCAGTTCTGATTTTACAGTGTTTGTACAGTTTAAGGTTATCTGATATGTTCTTCTCTTATGAATATTTGGATATTATGGAATGTATTCTGACACACGTATCATGAAAATGTAAGACCACAAATTTTATATATGTAAGATATTAACCAATATATGTAAGTAATTGCATCTGCGAATACTATACTGTCTTACATACAGTATTACAGGGATATACTAGCACACTGAATAAACAAAATGAAGAGTCACCTGTGATGATAATGATCGTAAATACTTTAGTAGTGATCAGTTATATTTTGGGCTAAATTAATAAAGAGGTGTGGGGTTTTCTTTTACGTTAAGGATGACATCTGGTCAATAGTAAATCTTCTTTGGCCAAAGAATCAAGCCCTAAACTTTCTTCAGAGCGTTTTGTCCTTTCAGCACTGAATTACCCTCTCACCCCTAGAGGTCCTTCTAAGGCAGAGGTTGAAAGATCCACTGGGTAACTGTCAACTTTTCCTAGGAAGCTTCTGTGCTGTGTCTATTCTGTAAATAAACAGAAGACTTCTGTCACCTGAACTTAGTAAAAATAACATGAAACTAACTTTAAAGGAAACATTATCAGAAAAAAGTGTCTGTTCTAAGAAAACAACACACAAGTGTGCGTAAGAATAGATTTTACAAAAAAATGTATTGAAGACTAATTACACAAACTTGTACTAATCCAATTTATTTTTATTCTTTTAAAACCTGTTAACATTAAGTAGCCACAAAAAAAAGAGGAAATATCTTAGAATTAGGTCTTTATAGTCTAGAAAGCAGTTACAGACTCTGTAAATATTTCCATAAAATTGTTCTGAAAATCATAAGCCACTGATTTTTGCTGTGCCTGACTACCTATGGAGTTTAGCTTAGTGACTGTAATTTGAATATTTTCTTAAGAACTTTAAAAGTAAATTGTTGGATTTCAGTTTTGGAATCAGTATTGCTCAGATAATCTTGTGAATATTTTTCAGAGGCCAGCTGTTCCTACTACTGTTGCAAAAGTACTATTTTTGTTAGACATGCAGAAAATTTAATGGCATTTCAATTTCCATTTCATAATGGCATTTCAGTTTCCTATGCAGGACTCGAATCAGTTTATGCCTTGAATACAATAACAAAATCTAAATGAATTTTGATATTTATTCTGTATTAAAATCTTTTAAAACTATTATTTAGTTTTAAATTCTCTTTTGGTTAATCCATACCTTCTTTGCGCTCATTTTACTCCTGCCAATCTTGCAAATTTTTTGTTAAGTTCAGAGGTTTAAAGCTAAAGTTTAATTGAGAACTGGCTAATTATGGTTCACACAGAATAATAAATAAGAAATAAGATATGCCCATCTTACAGAAAAGACATTGATGTTTATGTGCTATCAGATTTGGTATTTCTTTGCCTATTTCTTTTGCAGCAATACAATGTAAAGAGTTTGTTTCTAAATGGTACTGTGTAAAATACAAAGTAGTGACAAATATATACTAGTTACAACTAAGTCAGTATTAATCTAAAGTAATTTCCTGGTTTTCAACTACTACAAAACAATGCAGAATTTAATTCTTTGTCTTTATGGGGGTCGTGTATATATTTAATAAATATAGAGTTTCAGAACACCATTTGCCAATTTTTTTGTTGAGTCACTAGGAGTTACAGAGGTCTTACAGGCAAATTGAGACACTTATTTACGCTAATACAGGAAATTTAAGTAGCAGTGTCATTGCATCTTCTTTGATGCTGAGTCTTATAAAGTGCTTCATGCTAATCAACTGAAATTTTTGCTTGCTTTTGAGAATCATGACACCTGAATTTAAATAATTATAATTTTGGATGTAATGCTTTCAAAATGTAGTAGTACTTACTTAGTTTTGCAGTAGTTTGAGAAGCAGGATTAATTTTTGATCAGTAGAAAATTTTAAAACATTTAAGATTTCTGACCATTATTATACTAGACCAGTAAAATGGTTTGAAAAAAAGAAATGTGCTCATTAGCCACAATTTCAAGTGTGGAATACGGAATAGTTAGAAATCTGTGTCATACGATGAAATAATTTCAATTGTATAATTATTTCTTATTTGCTTGTACTTAGTTTGAACAAAATGATCATGGTCAGTATTAAGGTAATGTCAAAGTACTCTTGGCTGATTAGCTTCCATCCTGACATATAACTCCATGCAGCTACTTCGTGTTTGTCCATTTGGCACATGAATGGCCAGCAGATACATTCAGTCCTGCTGACACTGACAGCTATTGTGCTGGACTGAAAGTACACAGGATTCTTGTTTTGATTTTAGTCAGACTATTTGTTGTAGGGGTCATGCGTGTGTACAGAATGCCAGAAACTTCATTTTAAATAGTGTTTTTTTTCTGGAGGAAGACAACCTCTTCTATTCTCCCTAGTGGGTAGAAGTGACGGGAGTCATTTTACATCCAGGCTGCCTGACGTTTACTGTCAAGCCCAAAATACATAGCTAGAGGCTAAACTAGAGGTGCAGTTACATCAGTGTTGCTGGACAACCGATGCTTTGTTAGAAAGTTCATGCCAGATTTCACCTTTTTTTTCCTTAATTTAAGAATTCTGAAACCAGATGCAAGTAAGATGGGTCCAGTTTCAAAAGATTCAGTCAATGGACTTTTTCTGAAATCAAATCTAGACAGATTTTTCAAGATGGTACGGAATGATAAAAAAATGAAATGAGTCCAACTATTTTGTTGGGCATGTTTTAATTGACCCAATGTTGTCTGAACCACAGCTACTTTCTTTATGCCAAAGTACAAAGCACTCTCTTATTATATAGTCTAATGGCTGAAAAATATTTATAGTATATCTTAAATTCTGTAATATCAACACCTGCCATGCAAGTTTGTTTATAGATGGCAACAATTTTGGTAAGTTTATGCAGCTGAATGCAATTTATGCATCTACGTCTGCAGCTGGAGTTATTAGACAACATTCGAGCTCCCAACTTGAATAATGGGGTTTTATGATGCCTTCAAAAATTGACAAGGTTTAGGACCTTTCTGCTTTCAGTTCTATGAACATAGTGAATATAGGTGGTATAGTTCCATCTATTTCAAGAGGTGACACATGGCTTATATATAGAGGGCATTGCTCTTGGGAGAATGTAAATATAATGGCTCGTGTATTTCTTGCCAGTGTTACAGAATTTGCTATTAGATGCTTTCTAAGGACTGAGATCATCTCAGTTGGAAGTTGATAAGAGCTGAAGCATGAGAGAACTGGAGTAAAGGGTGTCTCTAGTGGGAATCCTTTATTGACTTTCTGGACCGTTCACCATTCCCTTTATCAGATGCTTTTACTACTGACTTTGGAAATTTACTCCTTACACATAAACGTAATCTCAGAAATGCTGTTAGATAAATTTGTGTTGAATTCAGAGACTGCCTGCAAATCCATTTAATCTGCTTTCCTTCTCTTTGAATGTTTATAAACAATTTTTAAAAATAACATCCTTCATTTTTTTCTTTGTATGTTATTCCTTTTGTCTGTTTATTTGATGCCTTTGCAAACTGACAGCCTCCAAATTTGGTTAACTTGGCAGCGTGATGGCAGATCATAGTTTAGCCAGGCCAGTCAGGAGCAGACATGAAAGGAACAATTTGTCCACTTAACCATGAGCACTGGGGGGTTATGAATTAGGTATAAACTCTCCAGGACATTGTGGAGACATTGTTACAGACAGGTCAGTCAAGAATTTCATGCAGTATACTTTATTGGTAGAAACAGCAGACAATATTTTATTCATAAGGGAAGGACTCCGTCAGGCAAAAAATACCTGTCAATGATAATTGTTCTCTCTCCCTCTACCTGTTTGAGTTTAGATTCACATCTCAGGTAACAGAGGGTATGAGTCAAAAAGGCAAGTTATTCAGTTAGGTATTAAGAGGAGACATAGGTCTAAGACATTAATTGTAAGATAAAAAATGTGTTAGAGAAGGGATTTTATCTCTTAAAGTTCTTATTGAAACTTTTCCTCAAACAAATGTGACATAGGGATGCTACTAAAAACAACGAATTTGAAATTCACATCTTGGTTTTCTTTAACATACTATAAAATCATTCTGCATACTGTCTTCTGCAAGATATCCTTTAAGAGACAAACATGGGATATTTTGAACAAATATAACATCTTCAGTTTACAGTAGCTAGAATGGGAGGTGTGCTCACTACATGCTCTGTGCTCATTTTATATCTGGTGAGAATGACAACTCCTTTTGACCAATGTCTTGCTTTGAATGAATGTAAGTTACAACAGAAGAAACAAATTCAAAAGACTAAGACTCAAACTCTGGCTACCCAAAAACTTCCATCGGTTCAACTATGTGGTTTTGAAGTAAGCTGAATAATGTAAAACATGTATACTACATAATTATAAAACATAGTTTTTAATTTTATTTAAATTAAGTTTATTTGAATTACCTTAATTTCTAACTGACTATAAAGTATACATCATCTGTGTGCATAGATAGCTGTATATTCATATTAAAGCCCCTATCTGTTGTGGGAATGGTGCAAACCTGTTGGAGTGGGTCCCGGAGGAGGGCTACAAAAATGATCAGAGGACTGGAACACCTCTCCTGTGAGGACAGGCTGAGAGAGTTGGGGTTGTTCAGCCTGGAGAAGAGAAGGCTCCAGGGAGACATTCTTGTAGCCTTCCAGTACTTAAAGGGGGCTTATAAGAAAGATGGGGACAGGCTTTTTAGCAGGGCCTGTTGCGATAGGACAAGGGGTAATGGTTTTAAACTAAAAGAGGGCAGATTCAGATTAGATGTAAGGTAGAAATTTTTGGCAATGAGCATGGTGAAACCCTGGCACAGGTTGCCCAGAGAGATTTTAGTTGCCCCATCCCTGGAAACATTCAAGGTAATAATAATATAATAATAATTATTATATCTTTCCATGAGAAAACAGTATTTAAAGCATAGGTTAGTCAGTAGCTTCTGACACCTGACCTTTTAGTAAATTACCCTTTAAAAATGCCTCCTCCCTCACTTCCCTGTAATTTCTCTGTACCAAGCACTACTGTTTTCTTTTTCATTAGTCTTTAGCAACTTAAATAAAATATATAAAAAAAAACCTTTGAGATATGTGCTCATTACGTTACATGCTGGCATCAGTAGGACTGTGTGCACTTACCAGTAATAGTGTGGTGGCTGCTAATGAAAGGACACATCCCAAAACTGAGTTTTTTGAACAGTAAGCAAAAATATGTACTTTTGAATTTCATCTGACTAGATTGTACAATGTACTTGTCTGCATTTAATCCAGACAACCTATGCCTTCTCTACAGTCAAAGGAGATCTAGTCTTTGGAGCCTGGATGGAAATCAAATCACCCTAATTTCTTTGAACTGCTACAACCACAACGAAGCACATTAATCATAGTGTAGAAGAGTCTGTTCTTCTCCATCGGCTCTTGGGATACAGTGACTAATTCTGCTGCGTTGCTTACCTTTTAGAAAGATTATATCCCACAGTTACATGTATTAAGCTAAATGAGTTTTACCTTATTCATTTCACCTAGTCACCAGCAGTTACTTGAAAGGTTTTAAAAGAATATATTGTATTTTTCTTCATTATATTATTACTGAGAAAACAGACTTGTGGTATCAGAAATTCCATGAGAGTTGGACCTCAGTTGGAAAAATTCCAAATAAAAGGAAAACAAATGCCAGACTTCAAATGTTGGCCTTCAAAACAAGATGGGAAAAAAGAATAAAGGAAAAAATCTTAATGGAAATAAACCCCAAAGTTTTGTAGTGCTTTTACTGCTCAATGGAAAGCTGACCAAATCAGTGGAGAGACAGTGGGACAGTCATGTTGTCTAACTTTAGACATCTGTCATCTGCTTCTGCACTAGTCTCTCAAGGTTACATTTGCATTTAATGAAGAAAAAGTAGGTGTTTTTTACTTCACTCTCCTTCTAAATTATTTTAGATGCCAGTCTTAGGATGACATGAATAGCAATCTGCTGCTTCTATTCATTGGTTGTAAAGAAACTCTTGAGACCTAGCTCAGATGGCCTCATCCCTGCAAAATTCAGTGGCTATTAGTGCATCTGTTTCTTTACTGCACTGTCCTGCACTTTATTCTAACTTGTTTTGAGGAAGTAAACAGGGACTCTGCATTCCTGGGCATGGAGAGCAGCTACAGGAAGGCAAAATTGCTTATCATATAATCAATTTTATAGAGATCTCAAAGAAAATTATTCCACAAAAAATGGAAAAAATACTCAGTGGAATTACATAAACCTGATAAATTTCAGTGTTGTTACTCAGTGTAATGGACTCCAAGAAAAGGGGAAGTAAAAGATACATTGAGTTCAAATTATTCTTGATGTGAAGCAATGCAGAACATATAATCAGAATCAAAGCTTTCCCATGGGAACATTGGTCTGACTGCAATTTCCCAATAATGACTTCTGGCCCAGAATCATTCCTATAAAAATCTTAATGCATGCCATCTAAAGACTATAGTGACTGTGGATCGTTAGAGTCTGTAAATCAGTTGATTCTGAGTTCTCAGTTTATGAAAGTATAATGGGTGCTGTGTCTAGGAAAGGGAGGGGAGGAAAAGAATGTAGGAGCACTGCAATTCATTCTGAAATGAAGATGGGCAAAAATATGGAAAAAGTGAGCAAGGCAACACCGACTAAACATAGATACAAATTTGATATACTTGGCACCAAACAATTTACATATTTCCTAAACAAAAACTTCCAAGGCAAGACAAAAATTAAGGAGAATATACAATCTCTGTCTAGATCGTTATGCTTAGGCCTTTTAAAGGATTATTAACATCATAAAAATACAGTACATAGATGAGAAAATTATATGATAACACAAGCAGTGACTGTTTCATAAGTAGTCAACTTGTTGCATTGCAAATATTTGCGTCAGAAGAAGTGATCAGAGACAAGAGATTTGTTCTTACCCATTCAGAGTAGAAGCTGAATGTGAAACCTTTCACCTTATGCCTCAGGTTTTTTTATCTGGTGGACACTGGCTTGGCTGTGTTCAGAATATCAGAGCAGGTGCTGGAACAAATTTCTTGGGTCTCTCAGTCATGTCTGTGCCAACAGTCAACCACATGAAATTCTTTCTGGTTGTTTGCATCCCATACTTGCCACATATTTTAAAACCCGGAAAGATGAAATTTAACTTGCAAATAAAAATTCCTGAAGTTAGATATTTACTTGAGATGTAAGTGTCTAATCACTAGTGTGTGGAAACAGGGCTTGATGTGATTGCCTAAACATAGGTATCTAGTGCCATTTGACTCGCCACTGCCGTTCCAGCAAAGATGTCCTTTGTCACATCTGCCATGCAGGTGTCTTGGATACCATAGGACATGTCAAGTAGTACTAGGTGACTACATTTAGGCAAGAAGGTACGGTTTGTTCATTATGTCAGTGGACTTGTGTTGACCAAACGGTGATGTCTACTTAAAGGTGAACTGAATGTCTCTCATTGTCAAAATGACTGCATTTTTTCAGGTCTTGATTCTGTAATCAGTATCTCAAAGCTGTTCTTATCTCATATACTGATCTGAAATCAGCTGGTGGTAAATCTGGCATGTTCACTTCAGTCTAGTGGGTTTGTGGCTTCACTTTGTTTAGTCTGGCCGGCAAAAAAAGGCAATTTGATAATGGGGTTTTATTGCTTAGATATTTTATAACTAGAATGATGTTCTTCTCTATTTGGTTTTCCTTTACGTATTTGAAAGGAGAGAATGAGTATCAGTGAGTTGAGGTATTCTAGACTGATGAGCAGAATGCACACTTTTGACTGACTGTGATTTAAGACATTTAAGACATTAAACTTAAAGATGCTTATACAGCTTAACTGAATCATTGTGTGATAGTAAGATGTGTAGTATGTTTGCATTTGTGTATGTTGTACAGTCTGGGTTAGTCAAAACAATAAAGACACATTGCCATAGTACAATCTTTGAAATCCACTCTCTGCAGTAGATACAGAAACCCATTGGATGAATTAATAGTAAAGGATGTTATGACTCATTTTTGAGAAACTAATGTTATATTCAGTGTCAGGTAGAAGCCAAGAAGTTGAGTAATGGATTCTCAAAAATGTCAAGCATGCTCAAGAATAGCTACTTTCCATTGTTGAAAGGAAACTTGCAAGCTGAAATTACTTCTTATAATGCTGGACTCTTTGATCTCTGGTGTAAATATGGGATAAGTAGTCACTAGCAACAGAATTATAGAATCAAAATTGCTAATATCTTTATTGTAAGCTAAATGTATTTTATTAATTCAAATATTTTTAAGGATCCCTGCATCAAAATAACAGTGTTTCTAGTACTGTCAGCTTCCTAATAATTCCTGTGTATCATATGTGTGCAGAGTTCTTTACAAGATCTGCAGAAAAAGGGTTCAAGGCTGTTGTGGGTTAACCCCGGCCAGCAGCTCAGCCTCACACAGCCGCTGACTCACTCCCCCACAGTGGGATGGGGGAGAGAATCGGGAGGGTAAAAGTGAGAAGACTCATGGGTTGCGATAAAGACAGTTTAAGAGATAAAGCCAAAGCTGCTTGTGCAAGCAAAGCAAAACGGGGAATTCATTCACCACTTCCCATTGGCAGGCAGGTGTTCAGCCATCTCCAGGAAAGCAGGGCTCCATCACATGTAATGGTGACTTAGGAAGACAAATGCCCTAACTCCGAACGTCCCTCCTTCCTTCTTCTTCTCCCAGCTTTTACTGCTGAACATGACATCATATGGTATGGAATATCTTTGGTCAGTTGGGGTTCAGCTGTCCCGGCTGTGTCTCCTCTCAACTTTTTATCTACTTGCTGCTGGGGTGGTGTGAGAGGCAGAAAAGGCCTTGAGTCTGTGTAAGCACTGCTCAGCAATAACAAAAACATCCCTGCATTATTATGTGTTTTCATCACAAATGCTACGAGCTGCTATGAAGAAAATCAACTGTATCCCAGCCAAAACCGGTACAAAGGCCTAACCCAAATGTCAGCAGCAAAAAGGTCAGCACAAGATTGTTTCTGAATGAAGCAAGGAGGTGATGGGGGGAAGTTTAATGTCTAGCCAGCGGGAACTAATCTTAAGTCTGGAGTATAAAGACCATGGTACTTAACAGAAAAGTATACAGTTTAGTCATCTGTTTAACAGCACATGCATGAGTTGGCATGTGTCAAACTCACACACTTCTTGTCTCAGAGTTATTTCTGCTCCTTAGGCAAACCTAAGACTGACTTTGGAGCAGACCTTATAACCAACTCATAGCACAGTTTGGCTGCTCAGCAGCAGAATGGGACCTTACAGCTGCTTTAAGATTTTCTAGCACAATGAAAAGCCTCAATAGGAGGCAAGAAGTAATTTCTACTGGGCACTGTGAAGGGCCAGAACACAATTTACATCAGAAGTTCTGGTTTAAGAGCTTTCCTTTTGAAGGCTGTTAACAAATATAAATTACAGGACACCAGTGGTTATTTTAACATATTAGGATTTGTTAAACTACTTGGTAGTTCCCCGGATAAGAAGATGAGTAGTGTAAAGTTGTCCCTGTGTGTACTTTTACCAGGTGTCATGTCCATGGCTTTAGCATACCTGGGGAGACCTCTGTCTCTGCTCTGCAGTAATGTGATGTTGAGCATCCCTGTTACTATTAAAAGGGTATCTCTTCTAATCATTTTTTTCAGTGAAAGTGAACAGGAATACTTCCACTCAGTATTTAAACAATGCAGATTCATTGTCATTGCAACTTACTTTGCAAATGGCATTTATCTTTCTCAAGTTTACATGGTGGATGTTAAGAATTTTTGAGTTAAAGACCATTCAGGCTGCTATTTGTACACTCAGTAGAAATGTATTTTAATGGGGTCTGCAAATGCCAACAAGTTGATAACAAATAGAACATATTGTGGAACTGCTGTGCATAATTTCTAAGCTTTACACTATATTTGCAACTCCTGATGTGCACAAGGTCAGGAAATAAAAGTAATTTCCTTACAGAACGCTGATGATGGGCACAGTGAGGCTGACAAATTGCTAAATCATTTATCAGAGCATCCATTTTCCATGATTTTGCAGAGCAGGTCAGGTTCAATGAATGAAGGAGGGTGCCCAAAGTATTTGCAGTGTTCTTGGTGCTGTGGGCTGTTGTAATTGCTGCTGAGAAACAGTTTATCACTCGATTCCCAGAAAATTGCCTGTAGACTGGGTGATGTTCCTTTTGCTATGACAGAAGCCAAATTAAAGTAGCGTAGGGGTGCTCTGCAGTGCTTATCTGTAGGCATAGTTTTCAGAGTTGTCCAAAAATGAGCCAAACTGGGGAATATAATTCTGCCATTCTAGCAGGGAGTTCTTCAGAACCGATTTTATGTGAAATTATGTTAATTTTGAAAATAATATTTTTAGAATTGTATTTGAAAACAATTGTAGAAACATTGTTCAAGAAACATTGGACTACTTAGAGTCCTATTTAGCAAACACGGGATTCATGGGGAAAACCAGGATCTTTGGGGGCATTCGTCTAAGTGCAAGCATTTGTACACTCTGGGTAGCTACACTTGAATTAGTCACTATGGGGCCTTTTCATTGTCTGCAGAAATATATCTAATGAAGTCCATGTTGACTGCTTACACAGATACAAGAAGTGCTTCCTAGATGACCCTATGAAGAGACCCTACATTGCCTTAGATGTTTATATTTGCAGTGTAGACACCTAACACTAGGTGAAATAGAGCCTACAATTTATGGCCACAGAGAGTGCCTAGGAATGAAGTGGGGCTTTGCAAATATACAGCAGACTCTATAGAGAGCAATAAAGTAATACTTTAGGTTTTACCATTTTAACCAGCCAGGGACACCAATTAAAAAAAAAAAAAAAAGCAGGATTTTCACTGACGGACTTTCTTACCATCATTGTAATGCCACTGGAAACTTCATTAAGTCTGTATGTTCCTTCTTTCGTCTCCGCAGTAAAAGAATATCATGTAAAGCAAACAAAATATTAACATCAGGACTGTTGTCAAAAGGGCCAGCCCAGCTTACTTCTCTAATTAAAAAAACTTACTTCTCTAATTTTGGTTTCCTGTGACACCTCATATTCCGCTTTTAGCTCCTAACAAGCATGACATTTGCTATGAATATACTTAAGATCTATGGCAGTTATGTTTCCCTTGTTTTTTGCCTTTAATCTATGATAGTGCAGTTTCATTTAACATTTCATTTAGTCTTTTCTATATCTGTGTAATATTTTCTAAGTTAATGTCTAGCTAATTTCATCATGAATTGGGATTGCTAAAGTTACCTCTTTACTTGGCCTTTTAAATGCTATAAAAATGAATATATTTAAGTGATTTACTTTTCCTTTTGCTATCATTTATTTAAAAGTATTGCTTCCTTGCTACTTTTTAGAAATGTTGTTCAAGAAGGTGAGTGATTTAACCATGTGCACTAAATATTGAAATTCTGGCTGTTATTCATAGCACATTCTACACTGCTATTAAAAACTTTTCATAACATAGTGAAAAACTTTACAATTTTAATATTTTATCTACCTTCAGTGGAAAATGATGTCAGTCTAATGACTTTGTTATAGGCATAAATGAAAAAGCGGCTTAATTCTGGGAGTATTTAGCATTATTTTTCTTGATGTTGTCATTCAGAATAGGATTTAATGTAATATGTAGCTGGGAAATTTACAGATAACTGCAGTTAATCAGTGGACTGTGCACTTCAGCCTACTTTTACTCTGTTGAAAAATTTCCTTTCCAAGTTTTAGCAAGTAACTTTACTAAAGAGAGAAAGAGTTCCTTGGGTCACAATTTAATAAAGTATTTGAACATTTAGATTAGGAAATTAATGAGACTTAAAAACATGTCTTTGAAATTAAACTAAAGTATAAGTGCATTACGAAGTACACTGGAGAAGGACTGAGAGAGATCCTCTCTTTCAGGGATAATCCATTCTTTCAAACTGTGGCTCATTCTTCCCAGTTTCATTGTGCTTATGAAAGTTGATGAATCGGATATTTTCTATGACCTCATTGACATGGAATAATCAGCTGAAATTGTACCAGCTTGTGTGTCTAAATTTTGAGTTCCTGAGGCTGAATTTTCTACTGAGGTCAATTGGCTTGAGATGTTGCATTGCAAAAGTAGGTTGGAATAAAGCTACATTCTCATCATGTACTGCAGAGCAAAGAGTGAAAATAATGCTATTTATTTAGCCTTCAGAGCTATTTAAAGGAAAATTATATTATTTCACAGTCAATTTTACATTGAGTAAGTGGTTTCTGCATATGTATTTTTCTGTGCAGGTCAACTTCTATGTAAGGGTGAAGGCAATTTATACCCTTGGACACAGCCTATCTCTGATTGCTCTTACAACAGGAAGTATAATTCTTTGCCTTTTCAGGTATGTTATTTTTCATGAGTAAATTGAACAATGATAAGACAGTTTTAACTGTTGTCTGATTGCTCAGGTATTTAGAAAATGTATTGTTTTTACACTTTGCTCAATTAAACAGCTGACAATAATGTAATGCGAACTTGATTTGTGCTAGCACCAGTCATACTAAAAAATTTCAAAGCACTTTACAAATTTAAAGATATTACAGGCCATGTAATAAACAATAGTCATTTAGGAATGGATTATATAAAGCATTTTCTATTTGATTATTAAAATTGACACCTTGAATTGCTCTTGAAAATTAGTAGGATGCTGGTCTCAACACTGAACAAGTGGGCAGCCATATTTTTCAGAAGTTTCTCAGTGGTCTCCAGGGCTACTATAATCAAAGGTAATCATTAATTTGCCCAAGTGGGGTTGTAAAGGTATGGATAATTGTGCTGAAGGATAGTGGTGAGTTTTTTTTAGGCAGTGTTAAGGAAAGGCAGTACTGTCTTTTGGTTTTGCCTAATTTCTGGGAGTTTTCTGAGACTGAAAGCAATCTCCAGCTGGTAAAAGACATTGCAAAATGCTATTATCAGTATCATAGCTTTTCTCAGTCTGTCCACCTTCATGCCTTTATGTATCACTTCTACCTGTCTAATAGAATAGCCTTTGTATTGTCCATTATAAACTTCACACAGTTTTTCCATTCCACTCTGCAGCAAGAAAAACAAGAAAATGCATTTCTCAGATTTGCTAGAAAAGCAGTACACATAATATGTAGAGGAGAGCATGTTGTTTGTCAGAGCCTCATTCCTTTGATGAACTGTTCCTATGGTGAATTCTGTAAGCCTTTCAGTCTGCCATGAAATTGTCAATATTTAAATATTCAGAGACCATACAGAGCAGATACATAACCCATAATTATATTTTGGGATACCTTTGATAAAATGAATTGAGTTACTCATGGTTATCTTCTTTCTACTAGCAAATGCTACAGGCAGATCTTGCATTTTCAAAACTGCTAAAACCTAATAACACATTTAAGACAGTGTGTTATGGACATCTGAATGTTGTCCGTCTCTGGAAGTCCGTTCTAACAAACAGATCAAGAATTTCAGAAGTGTACTCAAAACCTTCAACTTCAGTTTAAATATCCAAGCTGAGAACTCCTCAGTCTCTCTGTTGAGTCAGTGGAAAGGTCCAGGCTTTTTTTCAGGGAGTCTTCTAAGTCTCCTCCTAAAGAAGCCTATTTCTTTGTTATCTACAGGGAGTGCATGGGCCTCCTAACATGGTGACTTCAATTAGGAACCCAAATATGTTGTAAAAATACCCAATTCAGTATATAGTTTCCCAAGCATGTAGCAAGCAGCCAGTTACTATGGAAGACTTCAGCTGAAGCAATTGCAAATTATCAATAATAGAAGTGAATACAAATGCCTATGTGTGTATGTCTGTTTGTCCCTCACATATCTTGTAGGGCATACCTACATACATAATGGTCATTTTTAAGGACAGAGTTTGGAAAATAAGAATAAAAGATCAGTCACTCACCCCTGAAACACATTCACCTTTGAATGTAACCAGCAAACTTCCACCTTGCTGTGTTTAAAAAGGAGAGCAAAGAACTATTCTAAGTGAAGCTATCTAAAGGAGATTTGGTAGTTAAGTAGTGAGTTAAAAATGAGAGGTTACTAATGCAGGAGGGTTCTAAGAATCCTGACTTCATCCAGCAGGATTAGGATTTGAACTCTGGCTATTAATAACAAGAGATTATTAAAATTGTGCATTGCTGGGTTTGTGTATATGTGCTTCAAATTATACTGCATTTAATCTTGAATATGTGCAGTATTTTTAATGAAAGAAAACATGGAATAATGTGGAGTTTAATTTAATTGTAGGTAATGTGTTCATGACAAGGAAGTGGAAATTCCTTTTTAAGTATTACAATTTGACTTCTGCAGTCCATTATATATTGTTATGTACTGTCTGGCTGAACAGATACAGCCTCAAGGCTTTGCAGTTGTTCACAGTATCAGTTATAAGCATATGAAAGGCAGAACTGTGGGGTAGGGAAAGGAGAGTTGTTTCTGAAAGTTTCCATGCAGTTGCAATATTCTGTTTTGCATTTCTTCCAAAGATGCGATTTGATTTTATTCTTTATGTAAACATCGTATGGGTTCCCATTATTGATATCTGTAAAGCACACATTTAGAAGCATTGTAAAAGGAAAGTTTTTTATATTTGGCTAAACTTTTAATCTCAAAACAAAGACATAGAACGTGAATATCTGTAAATAACTTGCCAGACTAAGCTGACAGCACTTTTCAGGTTACTGTGGTGCCACTCTCCACATAATACTCTATGTACTTATTCTAATTAAAGCATCCAGAGGATAGCAGTCAATGGCTCAATGTCCAGATGGAGATCGATGACAAGTGGTGTCCTTCAGGGGCCTGTATTGTGACCAGTACACTTTAATATCTTCATCAATGACATAGAGGGATCGAGTGGACCCTCGGCAAGTTTGCAGATGACACCAAGCTGAGTGGTGCAGTTGACACACCTGAGGGATGGGATGCCATCCAGAGAGACTTGGACAATCGCGAGGAATGGGCCCGTGTGAAACTCATGAGGTTCAGCAAGGCCAAGTGCAGGGTCCTGCACCTGGGTCAGGGCAAACCCCGGTATCAAGACAGGCTGGGGGATGAAGGGATTGAGAGCAGCCCTGCCGAGAAGGACTTGGGGGTACTGGTGGATGAAAAGCTGGACATGAGCCAACAATGTGCACTGGCAGCCCAGAAGGCCAACTGTATCCTGGGTTGCATCAGATGAAGCATGACCAGAAGGTCAAGGGAGGTGATTCTGCCCCTCTGCTCCGCTCTGCTGACACCCCACCTCGAGTACTGCATCCAGCTCTGAAGCCCTCAGCACAGGAAAGATACGGACCTGTTGGAGCAGCTCCAGAGGAGGCCACAAGACTGATCAGAAGGATGGAACACCTCTCCTGTGAGGACAGGCTGAGAGAGTTGGGGTTGTTCAGCCTGGAGAAGAGAAGGCTCCGAGGAGACCTTCTTGCAGCCTTACAGTACTTAAAGGAGGCTTATAAGAAAGGTGGGGACAGACTTTCTAGCAGGGCCTGTTGTGGTAGGACAAGGGGTTCTGGTTTTAAACTAAAAGAGGGTAGATGAAAGGTAGAAATTTTTGACAATGAGGGTGGAGAAACCCTGGCACAGGTTGCCCAGAGAGGTCGTAGATGCCCCATCCCTGTAAACATTCCAGGTCAGGTTGGACAGGGCTCTGAGCAACCTGATCTAGTTGGAGATGTCCCTGCTCATTGCAGGGGGCTGGACTAGGTGACTTTTAAAGGTCCCTTCCCGCCCAAACTGTTCTATGATTCTAATTGGTATCATTCTGGTATAACATTTTGCTGTTGGAGATACTGCCAATTCATAAGGCACATTCTTGCTTCTGCAAACTTAATTTATAAACAGCAAAGCTAATTTCAGTTTAGTCAAAAGAAGTTGCTTTACCCTTCTTAGAATCCAAGTTTCTATTTCTTCATTTTGAATGTCTAAGTTTTAATGTATCATAAAGTTGTAGAAAAGTAGAAATCAAAATGACTGAACATAAATAGTATTTACAGATATTTTTTAAAAGGTTGGTTTGTTCCACCTCAGAGTGAAAATAAATTGTGGAACAGCTTATTTCTACCTAACACTGACATTCTAGATCTTAGTGTAGCTCTTGCTGTGCTTCCTTCAAGGTTACTCCTGTATAACATAACCTTCCAAAAAACTACGTGTTTATTACCAAGGAGAAAAATACAAATCTTCAACATTTTTATAAGATGTGATGTCATATGCATCAGCTGTCTGTAAAAGTTCCTCACATGGTAGTTTTGTATCATGAGGTAGTCATATCAAAGGAATCAGCATGACAGCTTTTGTTTCATTGTTGAAGAACAGAATTTCTTTGTTATTCTGAATCATCATATATAAACCAAATAAAAATACTGTCTTGCCACTACCTCTAAAATGTTGGTTTGACAGCCTTGTATATATCCAACATTTATTATTTCAGGTACTGAATGGCATGAAGAACTTACCATGTAAATTAGTTACTCAGGAAAATTATTTTCCTCCCATTTTCACCTTGCATGTATCTCTGAGTTCCATAGGAACATATGATGCAGTCCAACGTAATAGAGGTATTTCAGTTTTTCTCAGAACCTGTTTCAGCAAAGGACAAGCATAGCCACAGAAATCCCTGTATTTTTGACAACTGCTTTAAGTTCAGCCTGGTATTATGTTATTTGCCAAACTGTGGGATAGCAAGATGGATCTGTTATTTATTTCCCTACACTCACTGTAACTATCCTTGCTTTAGGAGTTTCAGAAAGGATTATTTCCTGTTCTTTTGTAAAAACCAAAACATGAAGAATGCTTGGAGGCTGACACTGCACATCACTATAACATCCTATTGCATCTTCATTCTTTCATGCCTCGTACTTGCTGAAATGCCCTAGCTTCTGGTTTATTCCCAGGTGCAGTTCAAGGTGCTGGTTTTGACAAAAAATGCTTCCTAGCAGTTTGATTTCTATTTGAAAATTCTATTTGAAATTTCTGTTTTCTATTTCTATTTTTCCTTTGATTTGCTATTAAAAAATTCTGTTGAATGGGACAATCTTGAAGGGAATGTCTTTTAAGTGAAAAGCCCTCAACTTATAACTTGCTTCCCCTGAGCACTCATTCCTACTAGGAATATTTAATTTGTCATTTGTTTGTCAGGCTTTCACATGGCTGCTGGACTAAAGAAGAGAAGTTTTATGTTGCACTGGATAGAAAGGATAAGCGATCTAATGTTTGGAATTCATTTTTTAATTTTTCCTGCATACATTCACATCACAGGATGAAAATACATTATATAGCAAAATGCAGTTAGTTAAACAAAAAATTAAACCAGAAAGTAATAGATGAGAGCAGGTCTGAAATATATGCAGGATAACCAGGGTTTTATTTGCAAGAAAAACACTGGGATGAGTGCATACAGAGAAGAATAGTCTAATAATCTATTTTTATTGTCAGTTTATGCTAAAGTGTAGGAGAAATACCACTGGAATCTTTTGGTCTGTGATACTGAAAAGGAGTAAGAGATATTTATTTTTATATTTTGGACAGCCTGAGGATGATAAGACAGCACTGACAGTATGACAGTGGAGGAAAGGGTAGTCTCCTATTTGAGGTTCATATTACTAAGAAACAACTGGAGAATAATAGAAGTCTGTTCAAGAGCTTTCTGTCTTGAAATCTAAAATGCCTGTTTTTAAATCTCTTCTTAGAAAACTTCATTGTACTCGGAACTACATCCATCTGAACCTGTTCCTCTCTTTCATTCTAAGAGCAATCTCTGTTTTAGTCAAGGACGATGTTCTCTATTCCAGCTCCAACACAGCTCACTGTCCAGAGGATCAAACCTCATGGGTAATAAACCTCATTTGCTACCTGGTATAATACTGTTGTGTCACTAAATTTTCCTCCCCAGTCCTTTTAAATATTTAAGAGTACCAAGCTCTCAGTGTAGACAATTCTGTAGAGAATACAATGACTAGCAAAATGATCTTTTAGAAGTAGCCAGAGAAAGAAGATTGCAGGACAAGTAAGAGTATTTAATGTTGTTTTGCATGTCCATGAAGGGACAACATGTCATCTGCCAAAACAAATCATCACCAGCTGTAGCTCAGAATAAATATGGCCACTGCATTAATCAGCTGGGAGAGTTTCAGATAAACAGGAGTGCCATCAGCTGTGAATCATTAAAGGTAGCTCATCTGGAAAAGTTCCAGCAGCTTTATCAGGGGTCCAGGAATTGGATGGGTATCAATCGAGGAGATAAATGAGTCAGGAAGTTACATATTTCCAGGAGTTGTCTTTATTAACTCCTCTGTACTTTCTGGCTGTGACAGAAGTGTTGTCATCTGCATTCTTGGCAAGCTAACACGTTTACTGCATTTTCATGCACAGGGTTAAAAAAATCTCAAGTCTTGTTGTTAAAACACTGACCACTATATGATAGTCCCCATTCTCTAGCTCCATTGTTTCAGTCAGAAGTGCTGCATAAGAACCCTACAAATATTGCTGAATACCTTCTGAACTTAATTTAGTACAGTTAAAGCTTGTGAGAAAAAAATGGAAGGAAGATGTTTTTATATTGATGAAGACATAAAGTTCTTGGCAGTCACTACCAAACTGTATGTATGAATTTGTAATCTGGGATATTTCTAAGGAAGACAAATAGGCTCTGAGTTAGTAGACCCAAAGTAGGCAGAGTAGTTAGTAGGCAGACTGCCAGGGGTAATCAAAAGTTCTCGGGTCCTTGAGAGATTAGTCAATGGACCCTCAAAATACAACTTGATTTCTGCAATTTCTTTTGTTCTCCAGATATTCTTGGCTGCAAAGCCTCATACCTTCTTATTTGAATATGTCTAGTTTTGTGGACCGTTGAGTAATTTCTGTTGCATTGTATGTGGGTTGATCTGACACCAGCTTGGCAAGGCTATTTTGTCTTGCATTGGCTGATGCTACCTTTCTTACGTAACAGCAGGCGTGGTTTGCCCCTTTTGTCACGTATGTGATGTTCCACAGTTCTGTTATATGCACAGATGTCCAAAAAGCACACAATTCAAAATGCAGTGTAGCTAGGTTCTGGATCTGAATGACACAGAGCTATAATTTTACTGACAGATACCTTTGCTGTTCAGCATCTGGAAATACACCTGATACAGAATTAGCTGCAGAAGGAAGGGAAAATATTTTGATGTGGGGTTCTGGTATGTAAATCGAGAATATAATACAGGGGACTATTGTAATTTAAAAGAGATTGCAAGAATTTTAGACTTTGACTGCTAATCTAGTTGCAAGTAGTCAGAAGCATAAAGGCAAGTCTCAACTTGCATTTTGAAATGTTAAATTTCTCCATGTTCTCTGTGTTAAATTTTCTGGCCCATTACTGGTCTGCAATGGATATCCCTTCAGTGGATACAAAGTCCAGAGGTAAGATGAGATGACTGGCTGCTGTCTTTCTCACTGAACAGTTTCTCTCATCCGCTTTAAGACTTTCTCTGGACATGCCTGTCTCTCTTCATGAGCTGTATAAGGAGCTAGCTGGCTAGCAGGTGGCTAGTAGGTGGCTAGCTTTCACCACAAACCTTGCATGTAGGCAGCTAAAATTATGTGAAATGAATTCACGCCTTTGGGCTCTTACTTGGCTATGTATATAGGCATGTACACAGCCATAAATATAGGCATGTATGTTACTTGGGATGCACTGAGATATCTGCGACACCAAAAGGGGCTGCTGGATACAAAGAAGTATCTCTAGGAGGTCTGGCTTAGCAGCTGGTGGCTGGGGTCCCTGAGGGCATCTCACTTCATAGTAGACACCTATGTTTAGACAGAGGAATCAGTCACTGAATGAGCAAGTTACCTACTTAAGTATTTGATGCACTTGGAATTGTAACAGAAACAGCAGAGGTATGGAGGCTATTAAAAATGGGGAAGGGATTAAAACAGGCAGAAACTAGAAGTTTTATTTCATCCATTTTATGTAGTCCAATGTCCATTGATTTTATCATATGATCACATTTCTCAGCTCAATCTCAGCAGAAACATTTTATGTTCAATCCTCGCATCCCAGATTCCTGCTGGGAAGTACCAAAGTAGCAGCAGCCAGCACTGTGGAACATCAGAAGCACAGACATCTGAAAATTAATTCTGAAGAGCAGCACACAGACTATAAGTGTATTGGGACTTCATTTTATGATACATGCTCATGAGTTTTGTTACTTAAGAAACACTAAAGCATTTTCTAAAGGGAAAACATAATTTTTAAAAGTCTAGTCAACTTTTTTTTCTAATTAGGGTATTCATCATGTAAAGTTATTTTTATCACTCAGTTTCCCATTTAGCCTTGAAAAATTCATAAAGCAGTTTCTTTGTTAGTTTTTACTGTGTTAGGTAGACAGCTGGGATTTTAATATATTTATTAGCCACCTAATAGATGATAATTTAATCTAATAGCCATTCATTAATTAACTGTTGCAAAAATGTGCATTTATTGATAAACACCACCTTTTACAATATTTATGCTATGAAGTTTTCAAAATTTCTGAGTGAATTTGCTATAAGAGCCATCTAAATAATTTTTTTATAATTCATTTTCTTTTTATACATACAGTTAACATTTACAATATCTCAGTTTGCTTGACAGAAGAAAAAAAGAATTCTACTGGACCTGGGTTAGTAGTATTACATGGAGTTAAGACCTGTAGGATATATTAATAACAGAATAATACAGCATCTTTCCTGCAACAACTTTGATACCTATTCTCTTATTTCAGGTGGGCTGCAAGGCTATTTTGGTGTTTTTTCAGTATGGTGTTATGGCAAACTTTTACTGGCTCTTAGTTGAAGGACTTTACCTCCACATCCTCCTTGTGCTAATATTCTCCCCCAACAGACACTTCACAATCTACCTGCTGATTGGATGGGGTAAGGACTTAAACATCTTCCAATAATATTTTTGTTTACATATGCATGTATTAGCCAACTTCAGTGTTTCACAACAAGGTAGTCATGCCATTTCTGTTGGATGACTCCTCAGACTCCCTAGTTCCTCAGTTCAGCTCCAGCATAGGTTACAGCTGCGGTACCATGGGTGGGAGTAGGCACAAAACTGCTGAAGCATAACTGCTAGCTTGCTCCCTGGCATGGCTCTGACGTGTCCCAACCTGCACAATGCCGTGGGGTTATTCAGGATATAGGATGGTGTAAGGACCACCACTGCAAAACTTACGATTCAGGCTGTCCTAATTGGGGAGGAAAAAAAAAAGTTTAGCTGCACAGCCACAGGCTATGCTATTTGCCTTTTTAAAAAACTCAGTAATATTGTCCACCTGGTTTTAAATCAGAATCTTTGGGTTGAAAGGGACGTTTTAAGGTCATCTAGTCCAACCACCCTGCAATGAGCAGGGACATCTTCAACTAGATCAGGTTGCTCAGAGCCCCGTCCGACCTGACCTGGAATGTTTACAGGGATGGGGCATCTACGACCTCTCTGGGCAACCTGTGCCAGGGTTTCTCCACCCTCATTGTCAAAAATTTCTACCTTATATCTAGTCTAAATCTACCCTCTTTTAGTTTAAAACCTTATTTAAGGTTTAGTTTAAAATCTTTATTTCCCCTTGTCCTATGGCAACAGGCCCAGCTAAAAAGCTTGTATTTAACATGTATTCCTTTCATTTCCAGAAAGTGCAATGATATTTATACAGAGCACTTTAAAGCTTCCAGTAATAGGTGGTCATAAAACATTTAGGTATTGCTGGGAAATGGGAGTCACAGAATCACAGAATCACTAGGTTGGAAAGGACCTTCAAGATCATCGAGTCCAAGAGTAAACCCGTCTGTGGAAATGGTTCCTCATGAAATGATCTACAGTTCGGTTTTATATTGTAGTCCTTGGAAGTGCATTGGGAATGCATAACTTGTAACTATCTCCCTTGTAGGTCACTCTGACAGCTTGAAAGAAGCCTAAGAAAGGGATGTTTTTTGTGTATTAGTCATTATGGCTGCATTTTTATAAGAAAGAAACCCACTTCCCTGCAGTCTTTGTTTGTAACGCATTGCTTACATCACATAGCTCATCAGCTGGGCCCTCCGTCCATTCACTAAACTGTTTACTATATGCTGTATATTTGGGGAATAATTGATTACTAGCAAGCTGAACCTTTTTTTTTTTTGTGGACTTATATTTCTGTGATCGATCTCTAAACCTCATTGGGATTTTTCAGGAATTCCTACCATATTCATTATTACGTGGACAGTGACACGGATCATTTTAGAGGACACTGGGTAAGTCTGTTCAGGAGGGAGAGCTTAAAGCCTCCAACTGTGCCAATGCAATCCTTGCCTTGGATGTGGTGGTGTTCACAAAAAAGTATTTTGCTGTTCTGAAGGGGACGAGCACAAAACAGAAATTTCAGATATGGCAATAAAGGGACAGGCGTTTAGGAGCTCTTATGCTTGCTCTTTATTTGAAAATCTCTAAGAGCAGGAGACGGCAGAGGTTGGTTATGATTAACGTTACCCCTTGAGACCCACATTTAGAGCTTTCATCTGCTTTGGAAGTCAAAATAATACTTAAAATAGCAGTAGGAGTCCTTGGGTTCAGTGCTGCAATACAGTGCAGAAAGATGTTGGGCATTCTAATTTGCTAACTAGCGGCTCAGAAGATTGAAATCTAGATAACTTTGGGTATATCTAAATTACATTCCCAGAAGTGAAGCAGTGTGATGTAACTATATGTTGGATGCACATAGTCAGGTAAAACTATGACTAACTAGCGTTAGGCCTGGCTCCTGGCATGGGAAGGGGAACTGAGAGAATTTTATAGGAAGATCAGACTTGCTGCTGCTGCTGGCCCCAAGGAATGGGAGAGCATTCCTAGCTAGTGGGACAAACAGTTTTCACACTCTTTTTTAGCAACATTACTAATATTTTTCAATTGATTCTGTAACTAAACTGAAAAATCATGTCCTGCATAATCTCTAAGTTTTCTTTGCAAGATCTCTAACATGGAAAAAGGCTAACTCCTTTTTCCTTTGTCATTATGATCACAGTTAGAGGAACTCTCAAGGGTATTGCCATTCCTTAAGATTAATCTCTCAGACCACTTATTCTCAGAGTATTTAGACCAAAAGTGCTAAATTAAAAAAATGTAATTTTCAGTTTTTCAGATGTCGTTTCACGTTCTGTCTCACATTTTCCTAAACCAGTTCCAGCCATCTGTAACCTAAATATCCCACAAGGAATTACGTCATTTCAGTTGTATCTGTCAGTTGCTTTAGATCATCTTGCTACCCAGAGGCTTGTGTTAAGTGCATATTGGAAAAGTGTCCTTACGCAAAGTGGAACTAAGCTTGGTTTCCCTAAAGGCCAACATCCTCCATGATGTCTAATAGTACAGTCAAGTGTGCCTAGTGTTTTAGCTGATTTGAATATGCATATTAAAACCAGGGAAATAAAATTTAAAGCAGAAAAAGATTGAATGCCAAATTCTAGGCTAGAACAGGTATTATTTTAGTGTGTTTTGACTTGTATATAAGAAATACTTCTCTTCATAGGTCTTGCTTGCCAGATGATATTAATGTCAACATCATTTTCCCTCTTTTTTTTTTCATAGTTGCTGGGATACAAATGAGCATGGTGGTCCCTGGTGGGTTATACGAATACCAATTTTAATTTCTATTATAGTAAGTAAACTTCGAAGCATGAATTATAGATCAGTTCAGTATTGTGCCATTTATCAATATAGCCATTATTCTTTACTGCTAGTTACAGATAGGCAAGAATTCCGTTTTAATGAAAAGAAATTGTGCTGTAGGAGAAATGTTAAACAGATGCCAGGGCCATTAAAATTTGTTGCCTTCAAAATTTATCTGCCTTCTATTAAATGAGCAGTTGCTTTTATTTGTATGTTGTTCTTTCTTTAATATCTCTCCTGTTTATAAGCCTGGGGGATGCAAAAATTTAATTACACTTTGCAATGAATTGCAGATTTGATTTTGTGTGCAAATAGATAGCCCTGCAATTGAGAATCTGATACTATTGTAGCCATAAAAAACTGTGGCTGTGTATATCTTTCTTTAATTGGTAGGCTACTGAAATACATATTGAACATGAAGTATTTGCAAAGGAATACCATTTGAGAATGTTTCATGGGGTTTTTCCTATGTGGAACTCATTAGAATTACTGGAGTAGCGTAATAAAATTCCTGTTCACTGTGATTATTGTGTAATTAACTTTGGGCATAATATACTACGGTTATATGTCCATTCCTGAAAACAGTCACAGTGCAAATTAATACATTTTAGATACAGTTGCTTTATTTTTAACATTTTAGTCAGAAAAATTCAGACATTATTAGATTACAGAAGATTTCAAGTGTCTACATTATTCTTGGGCTTGCCTTTCAATCTGTGCCAGCTGAAAATCATTTTGAGAGAACTTCCTATCATCTTCATCAGAGTGAATGCTACAGTGTTTAAAGAGAAAGCAGAGTAGACATATGTGTGAAATGACATAAGGTAACTCACAGAAAAGTTGGTATATGATATGAAGAAATGGGCATGCAACAGAACTGCAGCATGAAGAGGAGTATGTGTACCTCAAAGGAGCTGGAGAATGGCGGATGGTCCAGAGTGAAGAAAACATGCTGAGAGATAAAAGCAAAACAAACCACCTGGTGTTTACAGAAAGATGAAAGTCTATTCTCTGGATGTTCAATTTAAACAGCTATCTGGTAGGCAGGTGAGACTTCATGTGCCAGAAAGCAGTGCTTCTCCAAAGGAGTCATAGACCTGGAAACAGAAGTTATCCAAGTGTTCATTGGCAGACTGGATCTCAGCAAAGACTCAGAAATTAGTTGTGAGTTAAGAACATGGAGTACTTAACATACTAGTCAGTCAGCAAAAGTCCAGTATATCATAAAACATGTACCAGAATCACTGTTTGAGGCAAAGGAACGGTCGTTCTCCAAAGGGATTCTAAGACATAGGGAAACATTTTGCCAGTTACCTTTTTTGGCTTGCCAGGTGCACAAGTTTAGAATCTGCTGTCTCCTTCCAGATATGTTTCTTGTCTTAAACAGCATGTTTTAGGGATGAGAGCAACTAAAGAGAGCCAAGTGATTCTGCAGTGTTTACTGTGAGAAGCCACTTACTTCTCCGATTAGATGATTCTTCAGTTGTTTGATCAACTGCATTTTGCATTTGGGAATTTAAGTTGTGAAAGGGAGTGATACTCACCCTTTCCTGATGGATAAGTAACGTATCTTGTTGGAACATCGAACTACAGCCAGCATGTTCATTGTGGCAGCTAGGATGCTATGCAGACTTACTGCTGTGCAAAGTAGAGCATGCATTCATAGCTCAAGAGGAGCTAATGAAATGTCTTGTAAAATTGGTCATCGATGAATGAAAAACACTACATTCATGAGAACATTATTTTCAATATACATACACCATCATAAGCCTCAACGTTTCCTGATACCTTCTCGAAAAAGTAGAAGTTGAAGATTCAAATCTTTGAATAATGAGATCAGTGCTGCGTGCCATTCAACAATGAAAATAGATCATTGCAAGTTCTTTGGATAGTTATTGTGAAAGAGTCATGATGTTCCTTGATAAAAGTATGATGTACTTGTATCATACTTACTCACACTGTGCCTTCAGTCTGCTTGAGAATGTAGGGAAATTGGAAGACTTGCAGAGAATGGTGACAAGGATGACCAGCAATAGCAAAAGGCTTCAGCAGTAGGAAGGACATCTATGTAAGTGGTCAATGAGGTAAACACAGGAAAACTCTGAAAGAAGCTGAATTTCAGGAAAAGAAAGGAGAGCAGAACACCTAAGCTGAGAACTCTCATCTACTGTCTTATGTAATGGCATGAAAGCAAGCCCAGAGCATGGTTGATATTGAAAATCTTTAAGATTTCTTTAAGGAAGAAGAGTGAAGAAAAGAGGAGTAGAATAGAGACTGATTGTGAGGATGATGCCATGAATATTTTTGAAAGACAGAGTAAATCAAGCAAAGGTTTTAAGGAACAATGGTTTAACTGCATTAGATTTAACAAGATGTCTGCTTAATCTTCATGCCATATTCACTCTCTTCCATCAGTTTCTGTGTTAACTCCAAACATTTTCTCTGCTTAAAAGATTATACTTTCTATACAGTTGTTATCCAGCACCAAACATGAGACAGCAAACGTGAGAGCAAGTTCTGAAGTCACTTCTCATGAAGTGGGAATGGTTTCTGTTAATTTGGCGTGTCAGAAACTTTCCCTGGAATCTCCTGCTGACAATTTTGGCTTGAGAAAAGTTATTTGGCAGGTTTCCATGCTTCAGACTGTACACATTTCAGAGTTATTTAATAGAGGATGACTATGCCAAACAGTTAATGTGGTGTTACCCATATTCTCCATTTAGCAAATACCTCCACAGCTGCGTTCTCCACACTTCCACTTGCATAAACTGTTCTCATTTGGGAAGGAGTGGTGTTCTGTCACATCAAAGTAACTGAGAAATGTTTATCTTGTTATCTCACATTGCAGGTAGTATAAGGGACTAAATGGCAAGAAAGAAGCAACATGAAGACACTTTAAATGATACATGCTCGGACTATGTGTTTAGGCTCAAAACACTTATTGTCAGAAGTCAAATAGTAGAAAAGGGTACCAGCAGCATCTTGCTGTTACTCCACTAAAGAGGCATCATTTGTCCTCACTCTCTTGCAGTTTCTCTGCATTCATATTCTTTTCTTATTTTCCTGTTCTTAGATGTTCATTGAACGGTATATATATTCTATTTTATTTAAAGACATTATGCTCAAATTATTTTATGGGAATGAAAAGCTACGATATTAAAAGTAAAGTTCCAGGGCACTACTTGTTTCATATTTTATTGAAACATGCTATTCTAAATCAGGTGTATACTTTAGAGGATTTTAACAGATGATCAATTCAGTAATAATCTTAAAGAAATTAATTTGCTCCACTGTAGTAAGTCAGTGGCAGTTGCCACCTTTAAGATCTTAATACCCAGTTTCAGTTGGCTGGATTTACAAGCTCAGCACTGTCAAGGACTGTTACAAACTCCAAACAAGAATGTATGTTTTTCATTAATCCAAGATTGTGCTTACAGACAGAAAAGTATGTGTTTGAAAACAGGCTTAAAAGTAATACATAAATGTCAGTCGAGAATATGAGTCACCTGAGTGTAGTTTTGCAGATGATTTGATGCTTCAGAAACCACACGGATGGCAGTTTATTCTGTTACAGTAGAAACTAGGGATGCCTGTGAAGAGCGATAAATTATTCTGCCAGTCCCTTTGCAAATACAGAATAAATATTTTTCCTCCTCCTATTTTGTGGCTAAGAAATATACAGTGAAACGGAAGCTCTCTCCTTGTCCATTAATACTGGCTGCAGTGCCTATGGCAAACTAAATGTATATCCCTTGGTCTGTACACTCTGGTGTTTTAAGTCTGTAGATACAATCACCAATAACAGGCTTCTGCCTGTTACTTTTATAGGAGATGTACATCAAGGAAAACTTCTAAGTCATCATCTGCCTGAAAAATGTATGTTAACTTCAGTAAAGGCCTATATTTTCTAACATTTCTTTTTTTGTTTTTTTTTCCAACAAAAGTACTAGATTTAATTTTCTTAATTTTTTATTTAATCCCTGTCATTTCCTGTCACTTCACCTGTCATTTCAAAGAAAATATTAAATACAGAGGGGCATGCAATTGCTATGATTATAGTTTATTTATTAACACCACAAATTGTACTGGGTATGTCAGAGAAGACACAGAAATTCACTGGACTTGAAAAAGCTTACAGATAAATTTTTAAGACTGGAAGAAGAAGAGTTCCAGCAATACATCAAGGCAGAGACTGAAAGTTTATAGCAGTGAGGCAGGCACTGTCTGGTTGGGTACCCAACCTCCTGATTTTGGGCTTTGGGATGGGGTTAGTTAAAAACAATAAAATGCTCATTTTCACAGTGCTAAAAATTTTTCTCTAGGTTGACTTCTTCTAAAATGTGTGAATTTGATGCAGCTGTTTAGGTAGCTGTAGCTGTAGTTTTTAGCTCATGTTGTTGCTGTGAAGGTGTGGATTCCAGGTGTTCCCTCGCTTTAGTATCGGCATGCTGTATTTAGTGTGTGGTTTTCTGGACCGCACCAAACAATCCAGCACCAGAAGGTCTGGTGAACACAAGATGCCAAAAGCCAAGAATGAAGAAATAATGGGAGTGAGACTTAGGATACACCGAGTTTTATACTTCATTTTTCTAGATTGATCAGGGTCTGATCATAACTTTTGTATGCAAGTGCCTTTCTATGAAATAAAATATGAAATAAAATAGTACTACTGTTCTATCTCAGGGGGCTGTCATGAGAATTAGACTGGAACGATTGAGTTCCTTCAGTGATAATGTCTGCATCGATACCCAAGACAGATAATTCTGAGAGGCCCTTTCTATGCTTGACTGGAGTGGACAGATGACCTGTGCAACAATCTTCTCTTCCCCTAATTCAGACAGAAAGTGTTAAAAGTCAAGGTGAGAGGCAAGAGAGAGTCAAAACTGTGTATGGGACTCACATTTTCCTTGGGCTTCCAGTTGTGAATCCACATGACAATTTAGGACAATGTTTGATTGCACCAAATTACATCCAGTGTCCTATCCTGCTAGGAAACCTGTCTTCAGCTGAGATTTTGGAAGGAGGGCATTTCTGACAACTGGGGCTTTCAAAGGCTTTTGCCAGCCAGACTAGAACTGGTGGCCATGCAGAGGTGCGCTGGATGTAGAGGGACCTAGAGGGACAGAAAACAGACAATAGGTTTGACATTGTAGAGCTTGATGTGTTCTGGCAGGAGGTACACAACACCCAGTGCTGAGCTGATTTATCTTACTTGAGAAGCATTTCTCTGTACTACGTATTGAGTAGATAGGTGAGAAATCACCATTATATTTGTTTTCTTTGCAGGTGAATTTTACACTTTTCATTAGTATTATAAGAATCTTACTGCAGAAGTTAAGATCTCCAGATGTTGGAGGAAATGACCAGTCACAGTACAAGTGAGTCATATTTATAGTTATTATATATAGAACCAAAATAATCTGTGTAAGATTTCTTCTACTGAAACCTACTACCAACAATTGCTGTGATACTATAACTACATTTGATTCAGAAGTACTTTTAGATGTGGTTTAAAGATCTTATCACTATGCTGAAATAGAGATGGACATAATTTTTTTTGTCAAACACTAAATTCAACAGAAGAAATGCAGTTTCATAAAGACAATAAGCTATTCTTGAATTTTAGTTTAATCCATGAATGGATATGCTGGTACAAAAGATATGGAGGGTAATATCTTTCTTACAATGTATAAATATTTCATTTTGACATAAAAATGTTTCAAGATCAAAGCACTTTGCTTCAACCTCCTTAAAACATTTTTCTTCCAATTTTTCAATTCTAAAATACTTTTTGTTGTAATATTTACATCTATTTTAAGAGTTGGAAAGAAGTTATGTTGTTCCCAAAAAGTAAAAAATAAGATACAATGTTTTATGTTGATTTAAAATCGCATCTTTAATTTTCTAGAGGAAAACAAGTGCATCTGATTCAGATCAACTTAATTTCTGTTTAGGCTTTCTTCTTTTGTGTTTTGGTTTGATCATCAAATCCTAACATCCATTGTTTCCACAGCTTTAGAATCAAGGAATATTGGGAGCAATTTAAATGCATTGCTAAAATTGGATTTGTTCTTTATTATGTTGCCATATCAGTTGTTGTTTTTTATTATAATAGCTGCTGGATACTGTAATCTAGAATCAAGAGTCTGTTGTAGTAGGTCTTACTTTCAAGTCCAGGTATAGACACCGAGTTTGACACTTCAGGATGTTGTTATGATATTTCCATGACAAAACCTAACATGAACGCTGAAAATTCAAACCCATGCAAGTGGCGTTTGAAAATGCGCTCCTGGATAACAGCTTTTCTTAATTTAAAAAATACTGAATTCCTGTGCTAAAAGCAGATGAAACATGGTGTGCTAAAGTAAAGCATATCTTTAAAGCCAAGAGAACTAGAACCTTATGTGTTTTATAAATAATGTGATACATTTGATACAAATTGAAGAATTCTGATGCACCACAGAAAAGGTGACATGACTAGATTGACATAAGGCTTTGCTTCATAGAGCTACAAGGGTCCATTTTTGTGTTTGCTGCTTGAATTTACTAAACATGTAGGAGAACCAAATGAACCTAGATGAAATTATGCAGTTGCCACATTACTATTCAGCACAACAACTGATCTGTGGGAAGGGAATCCTCTCAAGTTTACTTTTTGTGACAGGAACGTTTCTTTGTTTCTGTGTCGTATTTATGTATTTTATGAAAATGAGGCATTCCCTTCCTATCAGTCCCATCATTTTCCACAGTTTACTGGAAGCACTTCATAGTATAAAATGTTCAGTAAGAGCAACATTGTCCGTCATTATTCAGCCCTGTGGATTCTTTGTGTTTAGCATTTGATTGCCTGATTAAGTTTGGATTGGATGGTCTTTAGCTGATACCCATGGGAACAGTAGACTAACCTCCTCAAGAAATACTGCATCTACAGAGCAAATTAAGGTCTGGAAGGCTCGTTTTTTTCAAAATGCAAATGCATTTTGTAAAATACAGAGAAGAATAAGGCTCTTTTGTCTATCCCTTTCCTTCATTAAAATGTAAGTAAGTGCAGTGTAGAGAAAGTAACATCAGCTAGACAAAAATTATTAAAATAAGAATGGAGTGAAAGTGAAATATGAGTCTAAAATGCAAGTCACCATTTTTCTTCCCTTCCTCTGTCACACTTGCTTGTACCTGGTTCCATCCCTTTGTTGCTCATTTTACTTTAGCAGTGGGTAAGGTTAAGTTCAAATAAAATCAGTTTTCCATTTCACTTGGGAAACCAGGAAATTTGCTGCCATCGTCATCTCCTCAAGTTGTAAATTAATTTTTTCTGCTAAGGAAATCCTATTTGTCCCACTTACTGGTATCACCTTTAGATGCGAGGGTTTTACTATTCTTGAGAAACTTTGCTGTCAGAACTGATTATTTCCATGTAAACAGATGCAGCCTCTGGGACGCTATGAACAAAGGAAGGCCATGAAGACTGACACAGAAAAAAGAAAACCCTTCTTGAAATACCTTGATTTTTCTGTTAAAATAGGTGAATTCACAACAGCATCCTTTCATTGTTGAATCAAGTTATATTCATCAAGACAGTGATGAATTATGGGACTCAACATTATAACTTCTTGAATTTTATCTGATACCAGACATCCATAATCATGCATGATTGGCCCTGTATAATATATAAAACTGATGTTATTAGAGTGAAATGAGTGACAGATAAGGGATAATTAGCAATTCATCATTTCAGCAGTTTCACAGACAGTTTGTCAGGGCTGCTGTGCTTAATAATTTGAAGATCTCCTTCCTAAACTTCAGTAGTGTCTTGTGTTAAAATGTATTATGTAATTGATGACATTAAAAATTAGTTAATAGTATATGCTTAATACCATCAGTATAGTTACACGATTTTAGTATTTGGGGGTAAATCTCAAATTGCTCTTGAAAATCTTACAGTTGACATTATTCTGGATTACATTTTCTAGGTACTGTTTGCATACTGTGTATGTGCAATGTACGGACTAACCATACAGTTGCACATTTAAAGGAAATTAACATCAATTAATTTCAAGAGAGAGATTTTACCTTCCATACAAGAGGATCTGCCAGTATGACTTTGCAGGAAGGTGTTATTCCTTTCCACTCTGAACCCTTTATGCCAGGTAAAAAACATCTTGAGAGATCTGACAGCAGCTCATGACACTGCCGAATGTCATCCTGCGGAATAATGCAGTAAAATCCCACCCCAAAAAACTGTGCCATGAAACCAGGCTGGGAACTGAATGTGTGTCAAAGAGACACTGAAGAGGGCGAGTCCTACACTCTGCTGCTGTCCAGAGGGCACCTGAAAAAGGGTCTTTTGGTTTAGAGAGGCCCTGCAGCCTTTTGCCAGCTTTTGGAAGGGTGCAAGGTCAGCAAGATCAAGTATAACATGGAAATGCACGAGGTTACTATGTGGCTAATCTCATAGCAAGCCTGAAAGGAAAACAAATTGCAATAATTGACTCTTACTAAGCCTGTTTATAAATCTGAAGTCATACGAGGTTTATGTAAATGACATTGCATCAGGTTCTTACCTTAGTAAAGCAAGAGCTTATCATTAAATTCCCGCTTTTTGTCTTTTATTTACCCAGGAGACTTGCAAAATCCACGTTGTTGCTTATTCCGTTATTTGGAGTTCACTACACAGTGTTTGCTCTATTTCCTGACCGCAGTTCCAATAATTATAAAATAATCTTTGAGTTGTGTTTGGGATCTTTTCAGGTAAATTTTAAAGTTTTTATTCAAAAGAAGTTTTATTGACCTAGGTTGGTGCTGCCTACTAACTAAGGAATATTGTCTCTTTCCAGGGGTTGATTGTTGCAGTCCTGTATTGTTTTTTGAACAGTGAAGTAAGTCTCACCTTTCCCACTGAGGATGTTAAATATTGGTTTAGTAAATGTATAAGTGCCCCTGTAATACCACTCTGATACATGAAGCTTTTTTAGAAGATGGTTGCATTCCTATTTATGGAATATATATGTGGCAGTTTCGATGCAACAGCAGAAATTAGTGTATTTGGGTGAAGAGTTAAGAGTTGTTCGAAATCCAATTCTTTGCAAACCGAGGTGTTAGTAAGTGTGTCTTCTGTTATGTAACATGATCGAATTCTCACTCTGTTACAAGCAATATGGATTGTTCACGTGAGGTGCAACAAGTCTAGAAATTTATCCAAAACTTGCAACACCATTTAGTGAGTATTTAGAGGTAATCTGCTGACAGAATCTAACCCCCAGAACAGCAGCAGATTTTCAGAAGTGCTCAGCATGTAGCAGCTTTCCTAATCTCAACTGAGGAAGATACAAGGAATTCCTTTTGATGTCAGCCACTTTTGAAGGTAGACTATACATTAAAGAGCACGCAGTGTCTGACAGGAGGAATGTGTCTGAAGAAGACACCTTCTTGCACAGGGAATTGACATTCAGGTCTCCTGAGTGCTATTCTAGTCTTAGATACTCATAATATGCCTGATTTTGGGCTAATCATTTGATTCTATGCTTTAAGTACATGTGATTAATAGCTAGATACCAAAAGCTAATGTTGCAGCACAAGTGGTACAAAACTAATTTTGAAAGTGGCCTTGGGGCATCTTCTCGCAGACAGTGTAGCCATAGTCTTCACCTCAGTTTTGTGATCTTTGTAAAAATTGATTTGATCCTCTAGAGGGAATGGATGCCATCCAGAGAGTCCTTGACAGGTTTGTTGAGTGGGCCCATGCGAACCTCATAAAGTTCAACGAGGCCAAGTGCATGGTCCTGCACCTGGGTCGGGGCAGTCACCAATATCAGTACAAACTGGGGGATGAATGGATTGAGAGCAGTCTGGCAGAGAAGGACTTGGGGGCACTAGAGGATGAAAAATTGGACGTGAGCTGGCAATGCGCACTCGCAGCTGAGAAAGCCAGTTGTATCCTGCATCAAAAAAAGCATGGCCAGCAGGTCGAGAGAGGTGATTGTCCTCAGTATAAGAATTACATGGACCCATTAGAGTGAGTCCAGAGGAGGGCTACAAAAATTGTCAGAAGCCTGGAACAACTCTCCAGTGAAGAGAGGCTGAGAGAGTTGGGATTGTTCAGTCTCTAGAGGAGAAGGCTTTGGGGAGACCTTATTGCAGCCTTTCAGGACAAAAAGGGGGGATTATAAGGAAGATGGAGAAAGACTTTTTAGCAGGGCCTGTAGTGACAGGACAAGGGGTAATGGTTTTAAACTGAAAGAAGGTAGATTTAGATTGCATGTAAGGAAGAATTTTTTTCTATGGGGGTGGTGGAGACACCAGAAAATGTTGCCCAGTGAAGTTGTGGATGCTCCATTGCTGGAAGTGTTCAAGATCAGGCTGGACGGGGCTCTGAGCAACCTGATCTAGTGAAAGATGTCCCTGCTCATGACAGGGGGGTTGGAGTAGATGATCAATAAAAGTCCCTACCAACACAAGCCATTCTATGATTCTATTCCTAGAGGTCCCAGTTTGACAGCCAATAAACATGGAACAGTTCCTCACGTAAAAGAACATTTTCAGCTCATCTTGTGGATTTTCTTTTTAACACAGGTGCAAGGGGAGCTGAAAAGAAAATGGCGGAGTTTGTGCTGGAAGCAGACAGCAGGCAGAGATTACAGACTCCACAGCTCTTCGATTTCTCGAAATGGATCAGAAAGCGTTTCTCAGCTCCACCGGAATTCAAGGGCTCAGTCATTTATGCAGACAGAGACCACCATGATATAAATCAACTAGCTTCCTCAAAACATGAAAAAACTGTGGGATATATCATTCATTATGGAGCTTAATGTGATATTTTATAAAATGTACAGTTTAGTGCTTTGCTTTTCTACATGTTGGTATCTGGGAAATTGGTTTGTGCAGCCAACCAGTTAATAAGAGACACCTGCCCCATGAATGTTTTCTGTTTTTTTTAAGTGGCCTTCATATTAATTCTGATGTTCTCTTGCCATTTACTAGCCGTAACTATTCAAAAATTCATTTACTATAATGGTCTCTTTACCCTCCACCATCTCTACAAGATAGATGTATGGCATCCTGTTTAAT
Organism: Phaethon aethereus; assembly: GCF_964289735.1. Classification (NCBI taxonomy): domain Eukaryota; kingdom Metazoa; phylum Chordata; class Aves; order Phaethontiformes; family Phaethontidae; genus Phaethon; species Phaethon aethereus. The sequence goes on from NC_138582.1 coordinate 160,582,131, forward strand.
GCAGACCGCTTTGGTACATGTTGAAAAGGCTAAGATGGGAAGCAAGAAAATTTCTTACACTTTATTTATACTTAAGGAAACATTTCTTTCCGTAAGGATTAGGAAATTCTTTCCTAATTATGGAAAATAAAATAAAAATAAAGAAATGTAAGACTATAATTAACTGCACTGGGAGTTTAGTGTGCTAATCCAGGAAATCAGTAATGTTATTTGTACAGAGGGAAAAAAGGTAGTACTTCTCAGCTAAGTATATAAATTTCAGAGATTACTTTCTACAGAGATTGGTTTCAATCCTGTTTTTCCTTTCAGAAGTGCCTGGTTTTATGTTTAGGTGCAGAAAGTAGGGCTACCTTTGCAGTCCATACAGAAAAGGCTACTGTAATAGTTTTGATCTGAAACATCAGCATTTTCCAGTAGTGCTATTGCAATCACCAGTTGTTCTCTTCTATTTAAAATCAAAGATATTTGTGTTGATCTTTTATTAATTTTCTGAAGAGGTGCTTTATCGCTAGAGAAGTCTGGCATAGGATAAACAGCCTTGGATAGCATATTACCCATTGAAAATATTTTTATATAATATTTTCATTGAAATATGTCTCTAGAACTACATACTTGGCAGCTAAAACATGGAGTATTGCAATAAAGTTACAACTCCCATTTAAGGAATAATGTAAATTCTTTTAGCTTAATTCTCTTCTGTATCTGTCTGAGCTGCTTTGAAATTTAGTCCTGACCATGACTCCAGAAAAAAAAAAGAGACAGAATCCCTAAAAATTACCATAAGAGGCATAAATAGAAGGGATTCTCAACAACGCCAAGCCTCTTATGTAGCCACTTGGTAAAAAAAAAAGACATAGACCTCACAGATTCTTATAAATATACAAAGAACATTTGCACTCTTTGAAAGAAATAAACCCAATTATGTTTACTTCCCATGTCACATTTCGCCATGTCCACTTTAAATAGCGAGTGGGAATAATATGTATTTGCGTGAGTACGATACGTAAAAGCTGTTGCACTGATATTTCAGATAACAGATTATATGGACCTAACAGAATCCAAAGTCCATAATACTTCCAGGTAAAGGGGAGAACAGCAGCAAGGGCATGTCTTGGCAGGAATACATGTACGTTCTTGAAAATATTACCAGTATTTGGAATATTGTTTGCTGCCATCGAAGTGTCCATACACCTCTTGGTCTGATTTAATTTATCCATTTCTCAGTCAAACACAATTTATTTTAATGGCATTACCCTGGAGTGATACAATGTCAGACCAAAGATAGAAAAGGCCCCATGGTTCACATGACTACTGTGGAACAGATAACTCTGTGAATCACAGAATCATTAAGGTTGGAAAAGACCTTTAAGATCATCAAGTCCAACCATCAACCCAACACCACCATGTCCACTACACCATGTCCTGAAGAGCCATATCCACACATTTTTTGAACACTTCCAGTGATGGTGACTCCACCATCTCCCTGGGCAGCACATTCCAATGTTTGACCACTCTCTCAGCAAAGAAATTTTTTCTAATACCTAGTCTAAACCTCCCCTGGTGCAACTTGAGGCCATTTCCTCTCATCCTATCGCTACCTACTTGGGAGAAGAGACCAACACCCACCTCACCACAACCCCCTTTCAGGTAGTTGTAGAGAGCGATAAGGTCTCCCCTCAGTCTCCTCTTCTCCAGGCTAAACAGACTCAGTTCCCTCAGCCGCTCCTCATAAGACTTGTGCTCCAGACCCCTGACCAGCTTCGTTGCCCTTCTTTGGACACGCTCGAGCACTTCAATGTCCTTCTTGTAGTGAGGGGCCCCACACTGAACACAGTGAGGTCCCACCAGTGCCGAGTACAGGGGCACGATCACTTCCCTGCTCCTGCTGGCCACACTATTTCTGATACAGAATGTTACATGGCGCTAATAGGTATCATTTGAGTTAAACAATGATCACTTGATGAAATGTTACTTTGCCAAATTTGACTATAAAGAAGCTATTGTTCACCCCCAGGCATTCAGAGTGTTTTCTGTTGTCACTTGGTAAAGTAACTGAGATTCAGGAGTGAAGTAGCCTGCCCAGTGACAGTCCCATGGGGTCTAAAGATATGCCCCTACACATGCATTTAAACTAAATATATTCCCCAAGACTTTAGACTCAGAAACCACTGCTAAACTTGAGTATTTTTCCTGGCTCTCTGAACAGCCTTACCAACCTTATGCCAACCTTACTGGCCTTTTAGGGTCTGCTCCTATACCTAAATTAAATGCAGCTGTGCACCTTAGGCTTCTTTGAAGTGGCATGGGGACTGCTCAACTGCTTTGTCTGAGGTGGCGTTGGGGCTGCTCAGCTCCCTGAGATGTGATGTGCAGTATGTGCTTTTTTCCCCAAATTTCTAGGGTAGCAAGGCACACTTCACAAGCATTCAAGTGTGCTCATCTTTATGTTCAAAGGAGGAGTTGGCACACAGACAGAATGATGGTATAGAAATACAGATTTCAAGTAATCAGTTCCGTCAGTCTGTTCTGCATGATACATCACCAATTATATGTGCTTATAATTCATTGTATCCTAGAGAAACCTGTCTTTGTTCTAATTAGGTGAGCATGGAGAAAAATCTGCATTTTAATGATTTCTGGGTTATAAGACAGAAAAGCTTAAATAAGAGAATACATTTTAAGTTGCAACAAAACAGCATAGTTTCCTTTAACAGGGTGCAGATGCATTGGGATTTGATTCTGCTTTTCATGTCGGGAGTAATGCCATGAGGCAATGACGTTGCACCACTGGGAGAACGTAGTGGTATGTAGAACATGGGTATCACCAAGTTTGTAAAGGACTGTGTAGGCATGCGAAGAATGGCACACAAGGGAGAGAGGTGCTGCGTATATTTTTCTTTCAAACCAGTGAAAAGTGCAGTACTTTGTAGAACCTCATCCTTCTATTAAAAATTATAGAATCTAAATACAGAAAATATGTTTTCTGGGAGTCAGTTTAACTTCATAATGCTTTGTGCAAGCATTTTCATGTCAGCAAAAGCCTGGAGGGCACTGTGCTCACTTGTTTTTCCTCACAGAAAATTCTGATTTCCAAATAGTGTTATGCAAAGTTCATCAACCCCATCATCACCTGTTTGACTTGACTTTCAGCTGCCTTAAAAGGCAGATACACATCGTATTAAAATGCATGTAAAAGCTGCAAATCAGTTTGACAAATCTAATACTTCATCAATGTTTTGCATCTTTACGAGACCCAGAAACAAGATAGCTTCTCATGGCTTTGTCTTTCACTGCGTTTTGCACAGGGGTGTGGAGTTAAACACTCCCGCTCTGTGCTGTGGTGACTCTGAGTCAAAAGGACAATGCGACAAAAAAATCATTTAGCCTTCTGTCATCCCTAAACCTAGTTCTCGCTCAGTCCTAGCAGCATTGTGGAGGAGGTGGAGGCAGCAGGAAGGACAGGCGCATACTTTCCCGGCACGGCCTTGTCCCATAGCGCTTGCTCCTCCCTTCCTTTATTCCTTTACTGCCTTTCTCCCTTTGGTTGCATCTGGGTCCAGACTGAGTTGTAAAGTCTTCAGAGCAGGAAACCTGGGGTTTTGTCCCCACTGGAAAGCCAGTAGCACATCATGTAAAGTTACTGAACAAGGATGATAATACAATTCACCCTTGTACTGCGGTTAATTTCTGTACTTTACTTTCCTTGGAACTGCCAGGGTGGCACCGTTCATTCTGAGTGATTTTTATCAACATTACCTGCTGCTGATGCCTGAGGAACACAATGACAGATTACTCTCCAGTTGCTAACCATGATCAAAATCTAAATGTATAGTGAGCGTTGACTTAAATTTTCCTCTGCAGAGTCGATTTTAGCTCGCTGCTCGATAAACTCAGGTGAAATTCATCTGCCCTGGCTTTTGGTATCTAAAAGATGGATGTCTGTCTCTGAGCTAAAGACTCTTTTTTAAGTGCCTTCCATAGTCATTGTAGAGAAATAGGCACTAGTTGAAGATGATTCAGCTGGGAATCTAAGGTAGGTAAGCTGAATCACCTTCTATACTTACTATAAAATGAGCCCAGGGTAGCTGGCTGGTACTTAGATTTCTCACTCTACATATAAAATTAGGTAAGATGAATCTCTCTAGAAAAGGCCATTCAGTTATCTGGCTACTATTACCCTTTTAGTCCTTTTTAAGCCAAGTAACTTGGATTGGCCAAAGTTATCCTTCAAAAAATGTGCAGGATGATTCAAAAGTTCAGGCAATGGAGGATCCCTCCGTTCATTTGGTATGGGGTCCCTGTGGTTGAATGCCTTCTGTGATAAAGCCAGTAGCCTTCTGTCCCATTTTGATTTGCCTGGCTTCAGCTTGCAACGATTGTTTCTTGTTTTGGGCTAGGTGTTTGGCTTTTTGTCTTTTGTAGAGGGGTCACATGCTAAAATGAAGTGCTTTGGACTACCAGAAATTTTCTTTATGTGAAGTCTCTTGAAAATTACTCTTTAAATCATGTCTTGATGTCATCTCTAGGAAACTAAAGATGTAAAATATTTAAAATTCTGACAGCAAGGCATTTTCTCAGATATTCTTCTTGATCCAGTTCTGTGCCCTGTTCCATTCATAATGGCTTCGGCCAAAAGGAGCAAAGAAAATATTTCAGTATCTCCTCCTTCAGGAGTGCACACACCTTTGGCCATATTTCTCACTCCCACTTGCAGCTCAGCTAGTCATACCTTTGAAATCTTCAACTTTACATAGTCATTTCAACTGACCAGGATCTGGCTAGTGATATGCAATGAGATTATTGCTGGCGTGTTTTTTGCCATATAAACTAGTACATTTCTAAAATACGTTGGCCTTGGAGTCTGGGTCAGGTGCATTAACAGGCTTTGCAAAATAACCTTAGGAATATGGAGAGCACCCTTTTAGATGTTGAAAGCAGTGCCGGCTTTCATGAAATTTTAAGAATTTGGCATGTATTTAAGTAAGTAAGTACTCCACGCTGGAGTGCATGAGAGCCCGAGATTGCACCTGCGTGGTGATGGGTGCTGCAGGTAGCCAGCTGAGGAACTACCCAGTTTAAGCATTCATTGGAACTGTACAGTAGTGGCAATAAATCATTGGTGGCAAAAGATTACAAAACGTTACAAAAAGTTTTCTAGAGTCAAGTTGGAGGCAGCTTGCCCCACTCTCTAGGATCTACTTGACAGGCTTCCCTCCGCCTTTAACAAGATGAAGGGGAAAGCAACAAGCATAGACCCTCAGCAAACCAGGGAATCTGTTTGGCTCTATTTATGAAATAAGGCATTGCCAAGTACATGTGTCTCACACTCCATGCGTATGGACTGAGTCATTTGCATTATTTGTCTCCTATTTTTATAAGTTCTAAAAAACATCCTCTGTTGACTGTGAATTTGTCCGTTTCAGCAAACAGATTGTGAATAAAGCCCAAATTCACTTTATACAGAATTCTTTCAGACATCTCTAATGAAAATAAAGCGTTAAATATGTCTGATGAAAAGGTAGCACCGTTAAGTAACCTGCAGAGAAGGCTGGTATGTAAGGGTTATTGTCTGAGCAATTACTGTCTGTGCATAGTGATACAGGAAATACTTGTCCTAACAAAAGTACCTTCACGTTACCAGGAGTGCCTATCTGAAGCTGTGGGCTGTCAGTGCTAACCTGATATAACCAAACAGCAGGAGTTAGTATGCAGTGCTATTCTGTTGATGAAAAAAAAGTAACAACAACAACAACAATAATAATATAGCAATATGTTCTAACATGTATGTTACAAGAGCACATCAGGATAACGTTTAAAAGGAACATTCTACGATACGGTTTAACCACTCTGTGTTGAACCTGGTTCTGCCCGATGATAACAGTATGTTTAATCTAAGTCAGTAACATTTCTCTTGTCAGCTAAACCACTGGCTGAAATGTCCCAACCCCCTTTATTTCCCAAAGCACTGTAATACGTTTATGATAACCTGCAGCTTTTTTTTTTCCTGGCACATTACTATGAGTATTGTTTTGAAATTCTTTTTTATTGTTTTTATCGATAACTTTTTTTTTTATCTGTCAAGTATGGTAAAAATTAAAGATTATGTAAAGAAATGTGATTATTTTTTACAAAATGTACAGACCATGATGTTGTATATATTAATGCGTGTAAATAGATTTCCTTTTCATACTGTAATTCACTATGCTTTTCTTCTAGTTTTGCTCTTCTGTTCTTTTCTGTTTTCAGTTTTTAATGTCACGTACCTAACAGCCTTCTCTGACATATGTTATATATAAAGCTGTGAACAAATAAGCGTTTACATCTTTATGCTGTTCGAGATAATAGTAGTTAATAACACCATAATGGACTGAAGGGGAATCAGAGAATAAAAATTTTAAAAGTTTTGCACAGAAATTCTGTTATTTATGTTTAAAAAAATGTTTAAAACTGAATCAGTTTTAGTGGGTCGGGGCCATGCAGAAGGATGTGGCTAAGTGTTAATATTTCACTTTTTAATTCTACAGCTGTAAGACATGCATGTTGAAGAAAACAAGCCCCTACGTCAGATACTCCCCTGAGGAATAGGCGGCTCCGTGCAGCCCAGATGTGCTTACAGGGGTGTAAGAATGGCACAACCATAGAGCAGACCCAGGTGATCCTGTGTGTGGTGTATGTCAACACCTCCATGGCCAGCAGCTATTTTTGACTTACTACATCTTGCTTAAATTCATCATCCAGTTATCTGTCACAAGTACAGCCCAAGGTCAACCCACCACAATGGAGCCTGAACAAAGGAAAGCTGTGAAATCTTTTCTGTAGAGGGAATACCATATAGCATGTATTTCTTACCTAAAAGGTACATATCTATTCATATATCTGCAATGCGTATTTTTTAGAAAATCAGATGCATTCATAAACCAGATTTTCAACACTGAAACTGGTCCTCCTGCTTTGGCAGCTCAGGGCTCCTCAACAACGTAATTAAAATCAAAATGTATTGCACAGAAAGTAAAAGGCTGAGGCTGCTCCTGCCGTGGGAGTGGGCTCAGGGGAGAGACAGACGGTGGTGAGCCTGGAGTGGTGCACCGCTGGCGGGGCCAGCAAGGGAGGTGGGCGCACGTGGAGGAGGAGGAGGTGGGGTCTCATGGGGCAGCATACCTCCCCTGGCAGCAACACCGAGCGGGGACAAAGGATGGAGTGCTGTTGTGCTGTCTCTCACGGACCAGAGAATCCATCCCCTTCTGTGTGTCTCTGTGTGTCACAGAAGCTACATCGCCAAGCGGCCTTCTGATCCTTTGAGAGACCTGAGCTCTCATCCTCTCCCACCTCGTGTCTGTGCCTGTCTGAACCCTTTTGCAATCACTTACATGACTGCAAAGCACTTCAGTGTCCTTGCCCACATGCATGTCCTCTCTCCCCCATTGCTAGCTGGGTGGCCCCACAACCATATCACCTTGACATCTGCAGGCGAGCTGCTTTCGGGCTGGTGAGCCTGAACGTGCGGGAGAGCCAGGGTGCAGGTGAGCAGGCGCACTGGCAACGGGACCGATTCTGTCAGTGCTGGCAACAGCGCCTGCAGGTTTCCATGGCAAGTCTGAGTCCTGTCACATGCAAAAAGTGGATCCCTTTAAAAAATTCTGTATAATTTTAACACTGTCAATGCTGACAGACTCCTGTAGCAAGAGAAACAGATGTCCCCAGAGTAAAAGGCAAAAGTCAGTGTATTGGTGAGGGGAGAGAGTAAGGGTGCTGGCACTCAAGAAGCAGCTTAAAGCAGCAAACACTTCTATTACAACTCCTGCATAGTTATGCTGGGCAGTATCAGCCGCAGACTCTCTTCGTAGCTCTGTACTCGTAACCCCTGGCCCGCAGGCGGGCTTGAATAGAGCACAAAGCTCCCAGAGTTTTCTGATCGCACCAAGGAGCTTCTAACTGGGACCTTTGAAAAGGTAAAGGAGATCAGCGACCGGGATCGTGAAACAGTCAGACAGACTGGCTGTGTTCCCCTCCCCTCCTCTCTGTAAGAGAGCTGAGCCAAAGGGCTACAGAGACAGCAAAAGATAAGGTATTGCAGACTGTGTGTGTGTTTACGTATGTATGCGTGTAAGTTTGTGTGTGGACTGTAGAACGAGGTTGCTTTTACAGGACATCTTTTTTTCCCTCGGCGGCACGTAAACCAAATCCCAGCTCAGCTCCCGGTTCCAGTTCTGCTTGCTTGTGCCCGGGCAGAGGTCGGCCCTGGGGTGGCAGAGTGACAGTCCGAAAGGAGATTTACACAGACCACGAGGAGGAACCGGGCGCTGGGTGAGAGGCCGGAGAGCTGTGTTCAGGACGAGCGGCGATCTACACCGCAGGCTGCAGCCTGCTGTGCGCAGGCAGAGCCCGTGCGCAGCCTCCCGGCGTCACCGCGTCGTCAGGGCAGTCTGGGGGGTGACTTCCGCCGCAGTGATGCCGTGGCAGGACAGAGGTCATTCCAGTTTGCAGAGGGGATTCCTTGGACTGCACAGTGCTATTGGGTTAATACAAAGTTATAAATAATCAAACCCTATGGGTCCAACCAAAATAAAGTGCTTTCTATTACTTAAGTTCTATTATTTATAATTGACTGTATTTCAATACCCTCATCTTTTCTCAACAGCAAAGGCTGGGATATATTGCGAGCTAGCTGGCATGCAATTTAGGTTGAACTATGGTATCAAACCATTTAATAAGTATGCCTATGTTGTATCAAACCATTTAATAAGCAAGTATATGTTATATCACACTAGTTACAGACTTTTCATATAGGAAAAATAGCAATAGCCTACAGAATATAGTCAGTGCCCTGGGATACTCAATTAAATCTGAATATTGGATTTGGAGGACAAAAAAAATCAAAATGAAGATTTGTGCTTTATGTTGAAACCCTTCTGTATTTCTGAGCTGGTGCCTTTGTAATTGAGACTGCTTCTCAACACAATCCTGTTAAGCTGTGAAAGTCTGTGTTCAGAAAGGCTTTATTTAGCAATAGCCCTCAGCCACTGCTTATCCCCGGTTTCCTGCTTACATTCTTCACCTGCTCTTAATTAGCATTTGGGCTTTGGCTGCCTGTCTCTGTAGGATATGAAAAAATACTCTGCAAATAATGAGGGAATCAGTAAGCAAGTTTTTAACAATATGATTAATAATGGATCCTGACTACTAGGGGACATTTTGTTATACAGAGCTGTATTCGTGAGAAGCAATTTGAAAATTAAAATATAATCTGAGTAATACAGAAAATTGTTCTGTAGAGGATGATTGTGTCTTAGCCAGGTGATGAATTGGACAATTTAACCATTCCTGCAGATTCTAGCTTCTGTTATTCAGATAAGTACCCAAACCATATGGCACCTTTTAAAAAACACTTAACTTGAACTTATTACTCAACAATAAAAACATGAAGAAAAATACTGTTTCCCTCAAATACACATCATCTTTAAAGAATCATTTTCATTTTGCCTATAAAGACTCTAGCATCCTGTTTCTTGGATTAGGACAATAATTTATCAATTTAAACACTTGAAAGTGCCTTTTTGCCTTGTAGCATATGGAATTAATATTGTTAATAAGTTTTTTTAAAAACCTTTAAAAGCCCAGCATATACCTTACTCAGGGTATAGCTCTGGTTAGTTGTTCCGACGCCCTAAATATGAGCTGACTACAGCTTGGAAGGCTCAAGCAATATTGGCTTTTTGTCTTTTAGGTCCAGTTAATTTCTATCTAACTTTAAACATCTCAGTTAAATGTTCTATTTATAAATCCCCTTTTTGGCTGAATGCAACGCCAAAAATCCAGCCTGAGCACTGATCCTGCCTCTGGGATATCTCACGTCTTGCCCCAAGGGAGGGCTGCACGAAGGACCTGCCTGATGCGTGCGAGGGGCTGCAGTGGGGAGACCCGTGTCCCCACCAGTGGGTTCAGCAAGCCCCAACAGTTCTGCTGCCCCTCCACACACATTTCCCTCTCATTGGCAGTCTGACAGGGTTGTGCTACAGATATGTTGAGGATTTCCCATTCTTTCAGCTGCTTATGAAATCTGAATCTTAATTTAAACTAGCTGATCACTAGCTTTACTGTCCCACTCCCATGACATTCAGTAGGAAGATATTTACTTTACAACCTTCTCTAGCTTCACTGCAGTGAAATACTGAATTTATAGCAATGCTTTGAAACAGCCTAATGAGTAGGGGGAGGGTTTTATTTAAAAGGATTAATGTTGTGTAACAAGAACATGTTGTTCTTGGATCCACAAATGTTAGCAGAAAAAGTTTTTTTATGGTTCTGCTACCTATGCAAATTTCCATGCAAAAGTTAAATATGGACTGGCATCACATAAACTGAGGCTGGAAGTTAGAAAGTTGTTTGTAATCACCAGAGGAGTGAGGGTTTGAAAAAGCCTTATGGCATCTAAGGAAAATTCCACTTTAGATTCCTGTTTAGAAGGCTTAGAGGGAGTAGTATGGTATGAGTCTAAAACAGCAGGGGATTAAACCCCATGACCCATGCACTTAGACTTCCTACACTCCCATAAGACTATGGGATCTTAACTGCATTAATATGTCCAAAGTTTTGGAAAGAAATAGGAATAGTTAGAAAAAAGTTATACACTTTTCCAAATCTGAGGGTTTAAACACATAAACGAATCACAAAAATCATTAGGTTTTGATCTGTTGTCAACTGCTATCATAAAACTTTCTGTTCCTCTTTCAGTCACTTGTTTCAGCTGTAGATTCAGTCTGACAAGGCTCCATTGTGCCAGGATGAACAGAAACTGCTGTTGACGTAGATACTTTGGAAGAAAATGTGAATACTATAAAGAGATTTTTAGTCTAAGTTCATCTTCTTCCTCTATTGTGCTCTGCATTCATCCCTAGCCTAGAAAAGTTCTTCCAATTACCTATTCATATACTGATCCATGAATAGTACAACTGTACTTCTATGTATGTTCTCCAAATGTCTGGGCTGAATAGTTTATTTTCTCTGAGTTGTAATTATTCATCTCAGCATTTGGCAATGCTTTGAGTGGTTTTAACTTTCCTCATGCAATGTGTCAGCAAGTTTAAAAAATAGCGGTTTCTTTGGACAATCTGGATACTGAAGTATTTGGTTGGCTCATAGGGTGGTAAGTGGCTTCTGACCTTCACAACTAACTTGCAGTTGACTGCTTTAGTACATTTTAAAAATTCAGATTAACTCAAAATGATAAATTAAAAGAAAAACATACAGAAAAAGAATGTGAATTTGGGGAATAAAATGGGGTCAAAGCTGGGATCTTACTTTGAGGAAATAAGATTATACTCTAGGAAGATGGAAGGGTGAAGGGAAGCTTGGTTTGTGGGGCCACATGTAGTATGAGGTGCGTGGAAAAAGGGTTGTGATAGGAAGTCAAGAGCTTTGCTGAAGATCCCATTTGAGTCAATCACTACTTGGGGACCATTTTGACGGGGGATTTTGAATGGTCTTCCAAACAACTTTCCATTGTATATGTATGGAGATAAACTAAAAGCTAAATTTTCAGAAACGTGCACTGCATACAAAACCTGAGCAGTTTTGCTCCAGTTTGCAGCTAAGTTATACAGACAGATATTCAGGTACAATCTACCTATCAACTGATGGTCTACGTTTATGTCCTCCTAAATAGACATCTGACATATTTTAGGTTACATGAAGGACATTTTTATCACTCCATATATATGACAAAATGAAAACGTTTCTAAATAAAGAACAGAATTGGGAAGCACTGATTCATCTGCTAAAATACAAAAGGCAAAAGCCTTTCACACCATCAGACCAAGAAAGCATTTTTACACCAATAAGCAAATAAGGTAATACATTTGGAGGCATTTAATATAAATGATGATTCTTGGTCTCATTACCAAATTTAAACACTGTGGCATTAACTATATCAGCCGATGGATTATGTTTGCTGTGATTCTCAAAGCCAAAATCAGTAACTGAAAAATAAAATTCTCTATACCTTCATATGGCTTGAAGTATTTCCACTGTATCAGAGATTTTTTTCTGGACCCAGCATGGCTTTGTTCTTCCATTCTCCCAAACCAAAACACAATAATTTGGGCTTTCACTCTTTCACTAGTGTCCAGTTTGTACCTGTTTAATTGCAAAAGATTCACTAATGGTACAATCCCAGTAGCCAGCAGGCTGCTGACCATCAAACTACAGCTCAAAACTAGCTAAGCAGAGTGCCAGGTTTTGATGATGACTTATTAATTTGCCCTTCAGTTTTCTACTTGAGAATAGTTAACATTTTGTTTCTTTATGAATACAGCTTAAAGTTTGCCATCTGCCTCTGTGAAGCCATAAATTTCAGACATCCAGAGTCAAATTCCTGCAAGGTAACCTACTGCCTATCCCAACCTCAACTATGTCTCTGCTATTCCTGACATGTTCATTCAATCTGTTCTTCATGTCCCTCAGCAACAGGGACTAAACAACCTTCCCAGGGCAGAAATCCCATCAGGGAAGATCTTTGTCACAAGCTGTGGCCACTGAAAGACCTATGCTTTGTGTACAGCCCTTCCTCAAGTGGGATCCACAGATGTCCTGGTATCACAGTAGTTCTTCGCAGAAAAATAATTGCTGCTCTAAAGTAAGTCTTCTGCAATACGTTGTAGTTCAGCTTCTGCAATGAACAAAACCCAAAAGCTACAAAAAACATCTGTATATCTGTTTACCATAAAGCTTTATTACTTTAAATATTCAAATTTTCAACTACTGCTCTACTGTATCTGCTGGGGGCATACAGGTGACAGTATGGTACCAGCTAGGAACATGTGCCCGTCTCCTACAAGGGAGCATTCTCTCAGGCCCGTTCAAGTATCTAGCTGACTACATTTCAAGCTTTAAACCTGTGTTTAAGTTCTAAACCATCAGTGGATCTTAAGGAGCTGATCTGGGGTTTTGCTGATCATAAACACAGTTTAGAGCAACAAGTGCTTGTTCTTCCTCTGCTTATGCTTTATGGTTTCAGTTATGTAAATTATATGCGATCTTGAGAATCCCTTGCCAATAGTTACCGATCTTATAGCATCTGTTTGTAACTCAACTTTTGCATTTCCCCAGGATGCAGTTTCTTCATTTGCAATACTGTGAATACTTTATGATGCTGTACATATTTCCCATTAATTTATCTAGATGTTACTTGTTTGCTGACATTAATCTGCACCTTATTATTGTCTCTGGATACATTTTCAGAATCTTTATGGCAGGAGAAAAACAAGATCAGAGTTACAGATGAGATGAGACAGTCATGAGACCCCTCAGGACAAGTGACTGAGGCTGGAACATTAAGCTAAGAGGGTGAGTGCCAAGGCAGAGAGCTGGAAGACCAGATCATGTCAGCATGCTGGAAGAAAGAGCCTTGAGCACCCACACCGCCATGGGCAAAGCCAAGGAGATACAAACAGAGCCTCTCAGAGAGGGGTCAGCAATCCTTTCCTAGTGACCTTGGTGTTGACATAAATGGACACCCCACTAGAAGAGCATAAGGAGAGAGCTTGGATGACCTGCACCAGTGCTAAGGGAGCTCTTTTGAAGGCTTCAGTTGACTTATTTCAGCAGGTGACTTTAAGGGACAGCAATCTCATCTGGGGGCGTTGGACAGCCATGCAGACAGCTCCAAACTTGCAGTATGACCTCCCAATTGTGGATTCCAGCGGGATCTCTGGCTCATACATCAGAAAGTCTTGCTATCAGTGCTCAAGATTTCTGTTTATTATTTCAGATACCTTCTTGCAAATGTTTGTCTTAACTCTTGACATGGTGTTTCAGGTACTGAGGTGACTGTTAATTATGGATCTGATGAATGGCTTGAGAATATCATGGGATTTGCTTAAATTAAGATGGCTTTTATCATATTTATTTGCTAAGGACTTGAGAGATTTGATGTAGCACTACGTGGGGTAAATTCTACCAGGCCTATAACTATGTTATGGAATGAGAGAGCTTGAGTGGAAAAAAAACCAGTTTCAGATTTTGAAGATGTAGGACACACTGTGCTGTTCATGAGACACAAGAATGACCAGCCAAGATGCAGAGGGCCATTAAGCCAGATTTTGGTTCTTCTTTTCTTGGTGAATAATAACTCAGAGCTAGCTTCTAACTGCATTTGAACTGACATTAAACAAGTAAATACTTAATGCAAGTCCCACATCTAGGTCCCAATATCATTTACTGTTCTTTAAAAATCAGCCATTGTAATGTAGATGAGGAATTTAAACAAGTGGAGAGATGAGACCACTAGATTTTCCTTCTAACTTCCAATACAATCTTATTTTTAAAACTGTTGTATGTTCTGGATGGATAATAAGAATAGTAGTCTTATACAGCTGAGTGATTCTGAATGACATTTACAGTGATTCCTGCTTTTTCTTTCTGCCTTGTTTCTCATATATAGTTTCTTTCATCTTTTCTCCCCCACACAGCAATATTGTTTGTGATTTATCACATGCTGTTTTAGTACCAAATTAACAAACCCCAGAGGTGATGACTGGACATTGCAAAAATAGGATGTAAATCACTGACACGGGACACTGAATTATTGCAGAAGTGTCTGTGCAATTAATGATTGTACTTGCGAATGGTACAGTGTATTTAAAGCACTTAAAGATCTCCAGTAAGTCTCACACCATCCAAATGAGATAATTGTTGCTAAAGTCATGCCTTTGATGGGAAAAAGTAAGAAAGCTAGAACTTGTGACTTTTTCAAAGTCAAGAGTAATGTCAGTGATTAAAAAACAGAGGTTTGCCTACTGGTAAAATTAGTGTTCCAGGAACAGACAACTATGTGGACTTATTAAGTGAGGGCTGACTCTCTATTTGTCTGCATAGTGGCAGATTCTCATAAATTCCATGATTCATTCAACTGGATTCTATGACATGTCCCTGCAAAGGGAAATAATTGGTGTAAAACAATGATGAAGACTGCAACGATCTGTTATAAACTGAGTATTGTGTATATGTCTGATCATTTTCAAGAGGGTTTTTGTTTGTTGTTTACGTATTTACAAACATTTCTGAATGCATTGCTATATCATAGATAGTACAGCATGGCATACGAGAACAAATCAATGATCCTACAGTCACCTATACCACATGCTTCAGGAAAAACACATCTAAATATTGCTACTGAACAACCTCTGCTTGGTTCCTTTCTAACCCAAAGTGTTCATGATCTACACCCAGACACATGCAACAGCCAGCTCTCGCTGTTGCATTTTAACTGTTCCATAACACTCCCCCAGGAGTTGTTTTTTTTTTCCACTGCCACCACATCTTCTTTCTAAAGGGTAACTTTCTTTTCAGTTATGGTTGTTGAGCTGATCAGTGCATTTGCTGAGTGCAATGTTTCCATTTCCATATAATACAATACTTCCAGTAGTCTAAAGTTTCTAAACTAAGACATTGCGTTTCCTTATTGGCTCCTGGCCTCTGGGCTCAAGCATTGCTATGTGTTGCTCCATGCTCCTTTGTTGCACACCAAGAGTTTTTCTTGCTATTGCTGATCACTGGAAGATGTTCTTTCCCCTTCCCCAGCCCTTAAGATAACAATTTCAAGACTGCTTAAGCAGATGAAAACACTGTGATGTACCAATGCTTTTTCTCAGGATTTCCACTCCCAGAGGAATGGAAAGCTTCATCACACATCTAATTTCTCAGACTCTGCTCTTTCATAAACTTTACAGATTTGCAAGAACACACATAACTGCAAAACAGTAGTAGACTGTATTTAATAAAGAAAAACTTCCTTGCTTACTTTCATTCCAATTTCAGCCAAGGTGGGATTTACTCTGTGGTGTTAAGATGAAGTTTTAAGATTGTCCAAAGCAGCAACTTCCTCTTTTCTCCCTCTTTAAGGACAGGGACCAAAAGCCAGAATTTTCATATGCTCAGGCAAGCTAGAAAGCCTTATTGTGCCCATTTGTCTGCTATAAAACTTAGCCTCTTTGTTTCTTGCTGTTGCAAGGGGACACCTTATATGTCTTTTTCCAACAAAGAAAATTTCCTCCTTGAAATTGTGTAGTATTACCTATTTTATACTTTTATTTATTTATTTCTGCTTTTGTCTGTCATGTCCTTTTGAAAATGTCCTAGTAAAACCTTTTGCATCATCATATGAGTTATTGCCGCAGCACATATTTTGCCAAATTCAAAGCTGTTTTCTCCCTGTAAGGCTGTATAAAGCTCTAGAGATGATATCACAGGTGGTGAAACTGGAACAAAGCTACCTAATTTGCTAATTTCCCTTTCCCTAATACATAGTGTTTAGGACCCCATTCCATTCATATCCTATTCCATTCATGAATAAATCATGGGTGTATTGGCAGTATCTGTGGGTTTCAGCTCACGGTATTTATTTCTGAGTGACATCCAGAATTTAAATAATGCAGCATACCCCAGGTCTTGCCAGCTCTGAGTGATTTTGCGTAAGGAAGTGCAGCTCACTTCTTTATGGAGCTGGAAAGAGCAACTGAACTGGTTTTGTTGGAAAGGAGCAAGACTGTAATCAGGCAGTTAATTAAGCGATTCAAAGTGTTTTGTTTATGATACTGCAGGGGCTGTCAATTCACATTATCTGTTAAATTAGTTTCACTGGAGTGGAGTTGAGAGCTAAGGGGTTGGTTTCTGTCTCTCTCCTGGAAACCAGCAGCAGTAGCTGGTGCAGAGCGATCTTCAAGTTCCTGGTCCAGCAGCCAAGGGAAGGGAATTGCAATATTTTAGCACGGACATGAGATGTGCTGCTAATCATTCTGACCATCTCTTCCTGATACTTTGGCAAAGGCATGATTCTGTCACTGTACATATCTATCCCAAAACCAAAATCACCCTGCAAAATACGGTTATTTTTAGCATAGAGCAGTTCCCAGCTCTGTTTCAGCCTGCTGCCCCACCAATGGTTAATTTATTTGGCACACTGAGAGTTGGTGTAGGCAAAAGAATGGAGGTGGGAAAAGGGTGTCAGAGGCTGCTTAAACCAGAAAGACAGACTTGTCACTGTGCTCGCATGTGGGGATAGTATAAGATCCTACCTATAGCCTTTCAGAGGAGCTACAAGTTGAGTTCTCTTAGAGCAGGAGCAACTGGTAAAGTATGAATGTAGGGAAGTTTTAGTAGCTTGAAGAGATAGGACTGAAGAAAGAATGATGAAGTGAGAAATCAAAGAAAATTAATTTTATCAAGTGAAAGATAAGACCATGCCAATATTTCATGTTGAAAATCTGCAGTGCATGAATTATTTAGACTCTTACAAAGGAATGGAATAAGTTCCAGGTGTAGAAACCCTGTAATGCACGGTGATGAAATATAATTTATATTAATCTTTTGCAGCTCTATACTGTTTCAAACAAGTATGTCAAAGTGCTTGAAAAATATCAGCTAATAAATTCTCCCAGTTTATTAGCTTGATAGAACTAAACACATTTTTCCTAGGAGGAAAAAACGAATATTTCAGATATTCTTATTTCATACAGGAAGTGTGTGGCTGTCCAGGATATAGTCCAGGCCATCTGAATCCCAGCCCTGCTATTTAGCTATGACTTCAGCTTTCCTTAGGCTTGACTTGTTTGGAGACATCTCGTACTCTGAAATAGCCTACTCCCCTGCCAAAGTTTTAATTCAAAAAGGATTAAGGGTATGATTTTGGGGTGGATTTAGGAACTTTTGGTGAAAATATGCACGGAGACAAGCCTCAAGTTTACCAGAGGACAGGCTGGCTTGACACCAATAAGGAAGACAGAACACAGAAACTTCAAAAATAGATATTTTTGAAAGCTTTAAATTAACATATTGTGGGGTTGCATGTAAAGTGTACTAAGAAGAACCATGCTGTTTTTAATACCATCTACTCCTTTTCTGGATGACAACAAAGTGAAATCTGTCATTTGTCTGCCAATTTTCTCCTTTTCAAGAAACATGCGCAAGTTTACTAAAACCATTGTAGACTGCCCTGGGCTATTCTTGTGAATTCGTTCTGGAGGAGACAGATAATCTGTGCAATGTGATTTTTCTGAGAGATGAAAATTCTTACTCTCTGTACAAGACTCACCATGACGGAATCTCTCAAACTGTACAATATTCAGAGCTTTGGAAAAAAAGTAAGACCATAACACTGCAATATATCCTGCAGTCCAGACTGCAGCCACCCCAGAACCACCTCTATATTAGGTTTCTTGATCTTTTACATCTATTCTATCTTACTTATTTTTGAAAATGTTAATTGGTCTAAGTAAGTTATCTTCTACTAAAGTTTGACTTTGTGTTTAAAAAACCCACAAATGTTTTGTGTTTTATGATGCACTTTTTAGAATTAAAAGATGTAGGCAGATGCATCCCAAATCCTGTCTGACTCATAGACCTACCTTTCTTTTTTAACACCTTTTTAAGTTAAAATTAATCTTTCCTTGGCACGGGTTACTACAGCTGTATAAAGCACCTCACTTGGAAACCCTCATTTTCCCAAATAAATTCTCATTTCTACAGGAAATACTTTACCAAACACCTGGGACTCCAAGTTCTTCCTCAGAGTAGCAATGGCAGTTTGTAGTCAAGCTGATAGTGACTGATGTTACTAATACATCAGTCTTTTGTTCTCTCATTCTTTCTCATAGAAACATAGAAATGTGGTTGGAAAAGATCTCTGGATCCCTGGTCCAGTCCTCCTTCCAGAGGGAAACTGTTGCCACTATGGATGATGACAGCTTTAGCTTTGTATAGCCAAGCCTTGGAACCTTCAAGGGTGGCACTGTAGTTCATAGCTGATTTTATAGTAGCAGCCCTTGGCACAACGGGCTTCCATCTCACGTGATGTTTAATCCCATTTCTAACATTTTGATCCTGAAGTGCCATGTAACTATATTTTCTTTATACAACAAATCCCTCTATAAGGATGATTTTTCTTGACTTTGTGTCATCAGCAGGTTTCATGAGTAAATGCCTATATTTCTGGACCGAGACCTTAGGAATTTAATTCATGATTACTGATAAATAAGGTTAGTCTCAAGACTGATTCCTGAGAAATTCCTCTATCTCCCTCCACGCTAAATAGGATTGCCTGCCATTTCAGGTTTTTTTCTACACTGGTTATACAAATTCTCATCTTCTCTGCCTAACTCACATTTTTAGACAGTCACATGCCGAATTCATGCAGTCACATGCACTAATTCAAATACATATATCACTCGCTTTGCCTAAGAGATCAGCCGTTATCAAACAAGGCTGTCGGGGTTTCCAGCACGGTTAGCTGTGGCAAACTCATATTTGAGTTCCTCCCATTTTCTATTTATTCCATGCTTTAAGTTACTTTTTCCTTAAAAAAAGAGGTGTTTTAGAGATTTGCATCCCATTCAAGTCACCTACTCTTGTAGCTGTCTGTCTGATGTCCTTTCCTCCTGTATACTATGCCTGCTATTCTCTAAATATGTGATACAAGTTTGGTGCTTTGGACTATAGAATTTTTGCTAGAGAACTTACAGTTTTGTGTGCCAGTTAGTGATATGAATTTGTAGTTGGCACTTTTAATGGCAGCTGACATTCTGACCATGAGCTGACTCCTGTGCTGATGAATTAATGTAATTGATTTAATGCAGTTAGTTATTCAAATCTACTTCTCAGAAACATGTATAGCTACATGCAGGTAATTATTTAAATGACTAGAAAAGCATTTGTGTTCCTTTTCTGGCCAGAAAGGGGCCATTTTTAAAGTCTCTAGCTCCAAATTCTTGTTTATAGAAACCAGTGGAGATGTCCCTGAAATGTCTACTATTGTAAATGAGGACAGAGCTGGTTTACCAGTTCCCATGCAACTATGGCAATGGGAGCATTTTGATGGAATACTTGCAGTGTGGCAAATCTTCTGACCCTGTGAGCTGCACACCAGATTTTTCATGTGGTCAAGAGCTGTAAGTAACATTCCACATATGCAAGATAACTAAAAGGAAGGGGATCTCAAAAATTATGTGAATGAGTGAGATGTTTTCCCCTATTTCTGTCCAGTTTGAGGCTTTTCAGAGTCCTATGACAATACCATGCCTAGCGCCACTGGCTGTGGTTTGCTCTTTTCCACCCAAAAGCCAGTAAGTTTATCTACCAGCCCTCCTGGCAGTCCCATGGGGCTGTCCTGGCATGCAAACACACTCAGATGATCTGCTGGCTTAGTGCAGCTTGAGAACAGTCATCATAATTTTTGAAAGTTCAGGTATCATTTTAGAAGTTAAGTGAAATTATATTTGAACACCAACTTGTCCTTCTTTTCTGCTTGCTTCAAGTGGAAAATATAGAGAGCTCTACCTGTCTCCAAAAGGAAGTATACCTGGAAGTATGCAAGTAGCACGATTCTGCATGACAGTGCAGTCTTGCAAGGCAGAGTGGGAGAAATTGCAGGGCAGCACACCAGTTAGTGTCTGAGCTCATCAAGGTATCCTTCATGCATCTCCCAGAACAACCTTTGCCTTTCTGGTCTCAATATTTTTCCTCTGCTGTTCATAGCTGACCTTCCCAGTTGTGCTGGACTGAAAGCAAGGTGCGGAGGACTTGGCAAGCTGTCTGAGGAAGGCAGGAGCTCATCATTAAAGACCTGCTAGATAATGATCTGCTCATAAAAAACAAAAATGGAAATAGAATAGCTTGGAAACTCATGAACTTTTTGGAATGGCAGGAGCCATGTTACCCAGCATCTGAAATACATTTAAATTACTAGAAATGTTGTGGATCAATGATAATTAACGTGCCTACTGGAAGGAAACTGGTGATATAAAAAGTAATGAGAAAAGCCAGAACTGAACATTAGTAATTTTCTTCATAAAAAGCAAGTTTCCATGACTCATTCATATACTATCAATTACATGTGTTTAGAGGCTGAATTTTAAGATTAAAATAGTCAACTAAATTTAACTGTGCCATTATCTTTATGTTCTTGCAGAAATGTTTTGCCCTGGCAATTGCAGAGAAAGGCAAAGTGATTGTGAGCATAGGTTATGATAACATCCGCCCATAAACTGCATTTACTGCTTATATAAATGTGTGGATAACATTGAGGTTTTTTTCCATTCTTCTAAATATTTGCTTGCCAAGGTGACACTGTTTAATTCACATCTTCAAAAAGCTTTCTTTATACAGGTGCATTTTTAGTCTTTTCATGAAGAAGTTATTTATGTGCAACGTGAACTGGACTTCCTAATGTCCTGAACTGCGATGTTTAGAGATTGCAGCAGCCATACCGGCTCACGTTAGGCATGATGATTTTCACTTCTTCAGTCTTGGTTTGTGTTCACCTGGGAATAACTTCTTTGAGAATAAGAACATACTATATCAATCTAGAGATAAGCCCAGGTGATTAGTCTGTCTCTGGCAGGAGTCTGTGGTGGATGCAGAGGGAAAAGGGATGGCAAGATAATTACAGATAAAATTATTCTTTCCTGTTTATGTTCTCCCAGTTTGCAGCTTATAATAGCCTGGGAATATCTTGAGTCAAAGTTGCATCCAGCAACTGCTCACTACTTAACACTCACTGTTAGGTTTGTCCTCCATGTCTTGGACTGAACACAATTATATCTTTTTGACCGCCACAGCATCCTCAAAGTCTGAATATTAAAATTTCACTATGAATCATCTGAAAAAGTAGTTATTTTTATCTTAACACTGTAGCCTAATGATTTAATTGGGTGTCTCGTAAGTTTTGTATTATGAGAATGCTTCCCTTGTTGCCTCATTTGTGAGTTGATGCTAGGGTACCTCTCTGCAGTCATCACTCTTCTAAAGCAGGAAGCACTAGGATATTGTCCTGGTTTTGGCCGGGATAGAGTTAATTTTCTTCATAGCAACCTGTAGGGTGCTGTTTTGGATTTGTGCTGGAAACAGTGTTGATAATACAGGGATGTTTTCATTACTGCTGAGCAGTGCTTACACAGTGTCAGGGCCTTCTCCACTTCTCACATAGCTCTGCCAGCAAGTAGGCTGGGGGAGCACAAGAAGTTGGGAGGGGACACAGCCGGGACAGCTGATCCCAACTGTCCAAAGGGATATTCCACACCATATGACATCATGCTCAGCAGTAAAAGCTGGGAGGAAGAAGGAGGAAGGAGGAAGGACGTTTGGAGTGATGGAGTTTGTCTTCCCAAGTCACCATTACACATGATGGAGCCCTGCTTCCCTGGAGGTGGCTGAACCCCTGCCTGCCCATGGGAAGTGATGAATTAGTTCCTTGCTTTGCTTTGCTTGCGTGCACGGCTTTGGGTTTACCTGTTAAATTGTCTTTATCTGAACCCACAAGTTTTCTCACTTTTACCCTTCTGAGTCTCCCCCTTGAGACTCTCTTTCTCAAGGGGGAGAGTGAGTGAGTGTCTGTGTGGGGCTGAGCTGCCTGTCACAATTAACCCACAACAGGTATTTAATCTGTCCCGATATGGTAGCTGCTCTGTCCCTCTGATCATGTTGTTGTTCTCTCTTTGTATCATCTCTAGCTTTGCTGCATCCCTTTTGCAATAGGAATCAGAGCTGCACACAGCGTGTGCACCATTGATTTCTATGACGACTTAGTGATTATGTTTATTAAGAAATACATAATAAAGGATCTTAATTAAAGATACTTACTTAATATTCTCTTTGACTTTTGACTACCGCTGAGCACCAAGATAGCACTTTCACAAAATTATCTGAAGGCACCTTTCTGAGTGGCTATAGTTAATGTATATGTGGCTGTAGCCACAGCTAGGGGTTTTATTCCCCATCTGCATTCTTTTGTCAGGAGTAGCTTCCAGAATAAAAATGACTTAAAGCAAAATGAACCTCAGAAAAGGAATACATCAGAAATTTCTGAGCACCATCCATAAAGTATTCAATTTCTTTTTTTCAGAATGCCCTACCTTGAAAGCCTCAGAGCACAGAAGTCCTATAGATTTACATGAAATATTTGAGCAAAAAAGAATTTCTGAACACAAATCTGAATCCTTCTATTAGCAGAATATTCTTTTGTGTCACATTTGGTCTCTCTTTTCATCATATGGCGTAGCAAGAGTATTTTGAGCTGACTGAAAAGTAATTTATAATGAGTGGAAAACAGAATATAAAAAGCTGAATTTAATATCCATTTCTTTTCACATCCATCCCCTGATAAGCCTTTCACTTTTTTTCTCACATGATTTTGCCTTATCTTAGGAAATACTGCAACTACAGTTAAGTAAAGTCAATGCAGCCCTTAATTAGAATAATTTGATTCCTAAGAAAAAAAAAAAAAAAAGGAGCCAAATAACTAAAAACAGTTACTTCAGCTACAGAGTTTTGGTATGGCTGTATTTGGAAAGCTTGTAACAGAATGCCTCTTCCTTCAATAGAAATGTTTTTATCTAAATAAACAAAAAGAAGAAATTTTAATTCTCAAATATTAGCTATAAGTCCTTTCCACTAACAGTCATGATCAGAAATGGTTGAGAGATGGTGAGAGGAGTTTCAGTTAAAAGCAAGTCATTCTTACTATTTTATCATGGATTATCAGAAGAGTTTATATAATGGGAAAATATAAACTGGTGAATAACCTCATGGAATTTATGTTAAATAAAATTAACTTAATTAAGGACTTTTCTAGAGAGACACTGATTAAATGGTTGTGAGGTGTTCTAAATGTAACAGAAATCCTGCTATTTTTATCTTTACAAACATGTAGTTAATAATAGGTAATAAGATAAGGCTACACCTTATCTTCAGGAACATCTGAGAGCTTAAATCAAGGCTTCCTAAACTCAGTTTACTTGAATGACAGGATCAGTTTGAAAAATATTATGGTACATGAGCGCCTGTGGTTGCTTCTCCTCTCTGCCAAGTCCTGATGTGTCTTGAGCAACAGCTACCTTTGGAGCACAAGAGCCAGCGCTGATGTGGGTGACAAGTTACCTCTTTAATCACTGTTATTTTGACTAGCCAGTATTCATCTTGCCAAGTCCTCCCAAAGCCTGGGTTAATAATGGAGACAGTGTTTTTTTCCATTCTGTTTCTGCCTTCACCCTTTCTTCCATGTTACAGATTCTTTCGTTATTCTTTGTTTTTTCCTACATTTAATACTGATTTGATGGTCATTCCAACATGCACTTCCTCTGCCTATTCTGACTTCAGCTTTTTCAAAATTGCAGTACACATGCAATTATGATACTTCATAATTTCAGAACTTGTGAAAAACAAATATGCAATGATGGGACAGTAATTTTTCTGCAGGAGTATTAAGGGGGAGGAATACAGCTTTTAGTTTCACCTTTTTATATAGTAGACAACAGTCCATAGAATTTTGTTTTGGGACACTTCAGTCATTTGTTGCTTTTATTTAACCATTTGTTGCTTATTTTGCCATTGCACCTACAACAATTCAACCTTTAACAAGACAAGCTTTTAGTACCGTATGCCCAAGCAACTTTAAATTCTCTTGACACAAAACATTCTATTTCTTCTTCTATGCTTTTGCAATAAATGTTTATTTCAAAACCTGCATTTTAAGGAGATAATGGGTTATTTTTCTCTAGAGTATTCCCCAGCCCAGGGATAAGAAGCATGGCACTCAAATCAGTGTTTCTCAGAGGAAGTGTGGCTTCCTTGCAGTCCCTGAAGGACCTGACTTCATACACACTATTGCCATGGAAGTGTTTTGTCATTGGGCTCATCTCAGAAATTAATCATTTGCTGTTATTATTGAAGCAGAGTTGTGATTTTCCCCACACTAGATGATTTTATACTGCCCTTGCCATTGTGATGAAGATCCTCAAAGCAACTTTACACTGGCAGTTTTAATTTATCTTTTAGTCACTTGACTTTCTGAGGTATTCCTTTCGTTTCTGTGGAGTTTAGCAGCGGTTATTTGTGAAACAAATCTGAATGCTACACTGATGTCTTAAAAATGTGGTTATCTGGAACTCCTTTGGTGCTCTCAGTCTTTTCCATGTTTAGTTCTTCAATAAAGTCTTTAAATCTTGAAAAATGCCACCGAAAAACAATGTTTCCTCCTACCTGCCCTGGCAGGCCTGGTCTCCAGGCAGAGGCCGGGGCCCTGCAGGCTCCCTGTGGAGGGATTTGGAGCAACAGGGGCCTCCGGGCAGGCAGGGCCTGTCCCCTCCCCAGCCAGGGAAGCTGGGGGGACACCCAGGAGCCTCTCCCCACAGCCCAGGGACTGGGACACCCGCAGCCCCAGGCAGCAGCAGCAAAAACTTCAACACTGGGCCACTCTCACAGCCATGACAGCCTGGATTTAGTAAGGATTATTCTCGAGCAATGCCAGATAATAGAATTCCCTCAATATAAATAATTTGTGGTGTTCTTCATTAAGAACCACTCACAGCGTTCAAGGCCTATTCTCACTTACCCATTAATAATGTATTATGCACACAGCGAGAGCTCCCGGGCATGGGTTTGCTTGAAGGTTTCCATCAAAATGCAATGTGTTTGTGAATGTATTCTCAGCAGCTGTTTATTTACAAATATTAGCACGTGGTTACTCCAAAAGAAATCTCTGAAATGCTCATTTGCTAAGTACTTCGGTGAACTGAGTCAAGGCCTAAATCGTCAAAGTCCATAAATCCGTTCAGATAAATCCAAATCTGCCTGCTCTGGCAGTTTTTAAATGAAGCCTGTATTTGTGCAGTGTCTTGTGGTCTGCAGTTGTGCTTGCCGTGTGCCATTTGTAGAGCAGGTAATTAAATTGCTTCATCGTTAGTCTCAAAATTTGCCCAATGAGTTTAAAACAAAGCTTGGTTTTATGATTGTTTCATATCTCAGCATTAATATGATTATTGTGAGATCAAACATCCAGGGAAGAAAAATCTTTTTTTTTTGAAATTATTTCATTAGCTGCCCAAGGAAAACAAGTGGAACATATGGATTGTTAATCTCACATTCAGTAGCTCATACTTAAACCAAGGCATCCTCAACAATAAAAGTCACAGTAAAACACATCAGTTTGTATGGACACCAGGGATAACTGATGACGAAGATCTATGCAACCCCAGCCAAGTTGCTGCTGGGTTGCTACAAAGCTATTTAATTTAATGGTACAATATCCCTGGTTCAGTGTATTCAGTGAATTAATATTGAATTAGTTCAAATTTCAAGGAAGTGCCTCAGAAGCCAAGCAGCATTAGATAATTACCATTATGTGCTGACAGGATAATCTAATTTTTTTCATAGACCTTGACTAAGCAAATCACGCATGGGCCTGCTTCCCTGGCAAATATTTATATTGGATTAAGAATCCAATACACATGAAGCATGTGCCTGAGATACAGTATGACCAGTCATGACCTGTTTTTTCAAGAGATTTAAATGGACTGCAGTGGTCTAGTTCCTTACAACATTCTCTTAATTGATAAGAACCTGAAAAGGTCCTGACATTTTGTTTTATAAGAGCTACATAAATCAACAGAATGAAGACAGAGCATACAACACTTCATAAAGTTAAGTATTAAGGAAGTGCTACTTCCCGCTCCTGCAAAATATTATTACATATTGCTAAAAATATTATCTTCCATTGCTTCTATTTTCCACTTCTTTGTGCTCATGATTTGGTACTAAAAGAAATACTCAAGAACAGGCTGAAGTGTTCTTTGGGCAGAACTGTTCAGTGTACATGTCTCTCCAGCTGTGATCTTTTCAAGCGCACTAGAAAAGGCAGCTCATAGTTATAATACACGATTTTAAGTGTGTTAGTGCACAGTTTACACGACTCAGGGTTGAAGGCTTTTGAAAATGTCACCTTTGTAGAGCATAAAATGAAAGAAGAATCAGAGTTGCAGAATGACATCAAGAGCTTTTCACTAACAGTAACTGTGGTATTGTATTTCTACCACAGTCAAATAACAAATGCAAAAGTTATTTCCTTTGTTATCCTTCATATGAGAGATTGCTAACACAATACTTAGTCTATATGTGAAAAAAATCAAGTCATTTCACACACAGCAGTTATTTAAGCATCCGTTTATTTAATCTTGGTAAGAAGTACGACCCACATCCTTATGATGCTGAACTAAATTGATTTCATTTTTCTGTTCATCTTGCTGCTTTTATGTTTAAGGTTTTTGACATCCATAGAAATGGATGTCTTTAGGCAAAGTGGGCCATTTAGTGTTCTACAATGAAATAGCACTGGCCTACATATATGCCAGCAGTAGCATAAGGAACACTATACAAAGAATATCAGAAGTTCATTTCCTCCAAATTTTGTTTAATGAGTTATTTGAAAAATGTTTGATATATTGTTGGTAACAGCTTGTATGTATGTGAAATGCTTCTTTAATCAATTCTGGTCTTTTTTATGCACCTGTGAGGATGCCTGTTAGCTTTTATTAACATCTATACTAAAGGTTTTGTATGTCTTGGTTTGAAGTTTTATAATTTATAGGGAAAATGGACCATTGACATTTGTTTCTGCAGAAGGGACTATAACCAAACAAGACGGGCAGTATAGTTTAATGCAACATAGCTATACCCAGTACTAAATGCCTTTTAGTTAATATGCTAACAAGCACTCCATGCAGTCTTAGAACAGTGACAGAGATAAGAAACTTGTATCCATAGCAGCAATTCGCAGTGAGCAGTCTCTATTTCTACTTATTGTCTATTGTAAGGAAACTGCATAAAACGTTCTGCTCAGCAGGGAGGAAAGAAGCTAGCATCCCACTTGCTGCTTTTGTTAATAGGAAGGTGGAGTGATTAATGATTAAGGAACAAAATGTAATATATTTTGTGGGAACAATGATGCTATCGGTAAAAGCAACACAAAGGGCACCTACACAAGTAGCAGATCCATGTTAAACAATGTTGGGGATTATGGCAATTTGGATAAAAATCAAGACTGAATTCCTAACAGTTTCAAATCTGTGAATGTTTTTCATTTTTCTAAGTTCTGTGTAAGTGTCTTGAGGTACAAAGAACATCTTCTACAACCTCTGAAACCAAACACTCGAATGTTTTTAGTGATACTTTTTTCCATCTTTAAAAAAGTGGGTTTACCCTGCAAAGTGACGATGTTCAAATGATCTTATTCAGCTTGCCACTTTTACTCAGCTGTTCAGTCCCAGAAGCACATTTCAATACCGTACTGTAATGTGTCTTCTGGGGTGTCTTTCATTTATTTCTTTCAGTTAGCTAGCGTGTTTTATGATTATTTCTACAGTGGCAGCCCAAGCACACAAAAACCACAGGCACTTAGAGGAGAAGCAGAAGATATGCCAAGATAGTAATTTTAGTGCAAGAACCCAGGTTGTTAATTTAGTTCTTCAGGTTGGAATCATGAAGATAGACCAATGCTGTCTTATTCTTCAGCCTGGGATGTGAATCACCTTCAGAAAAGCTGCTTTCAAATAGCCATCTAGAGAGAGGGAAAGGCTTCTTTTCTCATTCTCTGCAAGGGAATTTTCTCATTTCCTTTTGCAAGGCACAAAAGCTAATAGAGAAAATAAGATGGAGACTGATGTTTTAGAAGTTATTGGGGGTCTAGTCCTGACTCCCATTGCTGCTCATGTTTTATGTACTAAAGACCGTTGACTAAAATACATAGGTGACTGAGTGATGCCATACCCCAAGCCCCTTCTCCCAGAAAGACTACTCACCAACAAGTGGCACTTTCATTCCTATTTTGTGACCCTCCCTTTCCATTTCAGTCTAATGTCTTAGCTTCACTAGAAAGGATGAAGGGCTGCCACATTTTATAATCTGCTTGTAGTCTTTAAGCAAGAGAATGATAGCACTTATGTATGTGATTGAATTGTCTAATTAATTGTTTAATTAAAATCAATCAGTGCTGAAAAAATAGGTTCCCAGTGGTACAGTTACAGCTCCTTCTGTAATTGGCCAGGGACAGGAATGACAGGAAGGCTGTGCCTCTGTCTCCTTTCTGTTGTCCTCATGAAAACAGGAACCACTGGACCCATCTTTTTCTTCATGGGGCATTACGGATCTTCAAAGAAATTGTGTTTAGTAATATGCATTGGACTCCTTTCCATCCTCCAATTTTACTGAGTTCTTTTACACTCAGGACCACCATATCCTTAAGCAACAACATCTACAGTCGGATAGAACAAGTCACAGGGTTTAGAGCAGGTACTACCTTGACATGTTTTCTCCTTTCATAGAAACCTTTGTCTTCAGAGTCTCCAAAGCTTGGAAAGGCATCAGGGATATCTCTTCACTGTACTGATCTGGTGCATGCTTAAGAGACTGGTTTAAATTCCATCATCCTGGGAATTGGTCGCGTTATCTATCTGAAAAGATGGGGTAGTTTCAGTTAAGTTTACAATGGAACAGACATATCTTAGTTGTACTATTCTCTGGGAAAGCACTTCAAAGAGCTAATTCCTGGAAGAAGAGCATGAAGTCACAGGCGATAAATCCAGCTAATGTTTATAAAATATGTAGCGTTTTGAAACTACTGAATAAAATATACTCACAGAAAATCAGAGAGAAAGAAGATCTTTTGTTCTTGGCCTTATAGTTTGTTTGGCAATCCAAATGAAATGTGAGGTGAGGGACACTCCCACTGTATCAAGGGCAGGAGGCAAACATTTCACTAGTGTAGGAGTGGGCTGTCCAGAGTCATATCTAGGGTATAGAGCAAGGAGAAGATGTTTAGAGCAGGGAGTGAATAATTGGGTTTTTTCTGAGGTCCATAGCTCTTCTCACTGGTCCTGAGTAGTTCATCGTGCACCAGGTCCTTTCTGAAGATGTAGATATTCCTAAAGGTTTTCTGTTAACGAAAGTCCAGAGCAAAGTTTTGCCCATTTCAGTATCCATCTGAGGACTGAGAGGTCACTCTCTGCCCATGTGCAATTGCAGACGGAGACATGGCAGGTCCAAAAGGAATGAGAGATCACCAAAAAGTGCTGCCGAATGAGTCAAGGCTTACTGTAGACCAGAGGAGTGACAAAACAGGTTGTTGTCCATTTTGTCCCAAATAGTCCTGTACTGGATGTATGGGACCAAAACACACCATGGCTGTAACTGCAAGGTACTGGCCATGGGAATGCTTTTCAGTACAGCCTCTCATAGGGATTTTCTTTCTGAAGATTTTTTATCTATTGCTGACCCTGAGGCTCTCCAGGCAGTGGTTAGCTTTCAAAATTACTGTTTCACCGTGTTTTTTTGGTAGTTTTCTGTGGTATTTCTTAACTGTAAAAATCTTTATTCTTCTTAATAACTTGAAAGTAACAACTGAGTTTGGTCACTGTCAGGAAAGTCATGTCTCCTGGTGAAAAGCTGCAGCTTCTCAGCGCTTTGTTTATCAATCCATTTGGCAAGGAATCTGACACTGTGATTCTGGAGAGACATAAATATGTTATCAGATGCCGGTGGATGAGTGGGACCCCAGAGAAAAAACTCATCCTTCCAGATACATAGGTACCACTGATGACAGGAAGACACTTCAGAGAAGATGGCAGCTGAGAAGATACGTACAGAATCACAAAAAGTTATGATGGAATGTTAAACTTGCAACATATCACCAGTGACTACATTGCAGTGGACTCCAACCTGCACCACTCCAAACCCTGCCACGCCTTTTCCCCAGAACACGCAACAGCCAACTCATGTGCTCTACCTGAACTAGGACACCCCACGCTTAGCAAGGATGTTATAGCACATACCCTATAGTGATAGGATAAAGGCTGTTATCCATCACGGTCATGCAACTTTATATGCATTGAAGTAAGGTACCAATATCTCAAATACAATTTCCATAAACAGCCATGGAAATACCAGCTTTTAAGCTCCTGATGCAGAATTCTATTCTACTTTCATTTATATACATGTATATTACTGTATATTCACAACATACACACATACCCTCCCTTTAACAACAGAAAAACACCATCTATGTGCAACAGACAGTTTCTTAATTACTCTTTGTTTAGTAAAATATCTATTTAAATAAATAGTAAATCCTCTTGATTCATAATTTCTTCAAGATAAAAAACCAGGTTGCAGTATAATATCTATTAACAGAAATATTAATAAAATAATGCAGCATCTTTAATAGCAGAAGAAATATTGAACCTAATAAACAGTTGTAATTAAATGAAGGGCCACCTAGGAGATTTTGTCTTGGAAATAACTTTTACATAGAAAAAAGTAAGTCAAGAAATCAAAAGAAAGAGAAACTCATTACACAGCTCACAATTCAAGAATGTTTTCTGCAGTAATCAGTGATGAATGTTTCTTCAGAGATATCTATCTCTGCAGGAGGGAAAAACATCTAATGAAGTATATGCTGCTGTACAGAAAAATAATGAGTGAGTGAATTCATTGAGTAGAGAACATGCCATATATAAAAATGAATCAGCATAAAGATACATCAACACCATGATATTGGCATTAGCATAAATATACAAGAAAAGAAAGAGAATTTCTCAGTGATATCCCCACTAAACATTAAAAAAAAAAAAAATCCCAGGAAGATGATTAGGAAATGTGTTCTCGTTCTGGAGTTCTGCCTTGTCTTTTTTTTATCTTAATTTTTCCTACCTAATTTGATTAGTTTTATAAATAGATCATAAAATCGTGGAAACCCGAACCTGTCGTAAGAAACCTCAAGGGATCAGCTGACTTGCAACCTCTGTCCTCAAGGTTCAGCTGAATCTAAACCATAACTTCAGCATTTTTGTGATATGAAGACTGAAGGACCTCTCCTCATAAACCTTGCTAAATGATTTCTGAAGCATATTGCCTCATCTGTACTAAAAATCTTCCATTAACAGAAATTCATAGAGTTACTGGGCAACATGCTTAGCAGCCTTTTTCTTTTTATTCTGAAGTGTTCAATATCTTTCAGGCTATTAGTACCCTGATAAACTGTTTTCTGCTATAACAGAGATAGGAATTTACACTCAGAAATTACTGTTTGCCATTAAATTACATTTAGGGAGCCCAGTGTACAGTTCATTTATACTTCATTCTGAATTTTTATAGAAATACCATGTGGCAACTGCAGTAGAGGAGATGGATACCCTTTCTTTAATCATGCCATATTGTCATCCCATAATATTTCCCAGAACATCATAGTTCTGCTCACTTTCTAAAACCTCAATAGAAGAGGGAAAAAGGGAACAAACTATATAATCCTAAATTTCTCACTGCTTAATTACTTTCACTGACATTTACATGGCAATATTTTTTATATATTTCATTTTCTTAACTACAGGACTGTTTTGAGAAAATCACTTAAGTAATCATTAGATCATTATTGCCATTCAGAGAGAAAGCATTTAAAATGTCATCGCACTGCTTACTCTATAAATAAAGCACTCAAAAACTGAGTAGAGTTTTAGGAGGGCCGAGCCGTATTTTGCAGTTACTATGCTTTTCTGACAATGAAATATAAAAGCACAGCCTTACTACAGTCAGAAATATCTTCATGTTTTATAGGAATATGTTCTGTATCACTGCAATAACTTGACTAGTCTCTAATTTAAGCCAAACTAGTCAGTGCCTTCTTAATGACTGTTCTCTATTACTTATACTGTACAGCTTGCTCTCGGATGTAACAAAAACATATCT
Organism: Phaethon aethereus; assembly: GCF_964289735.1. Lineage (NCBI taxonomy): Eukaryota > Metazoa > Chordata > Aves > Phaethontiformes > Phaethontidae > Phaethon > Phaethon aethereus. The sequence continues at coordinate 160,614,684 of NC_138582.1, forward strand.
CCCAGAGCACTTGAAGAAATACTAAACTTCCCATGCAGTCTTCCAGAGTACACAGCTCTGTAGCCACAAGCTGAGGGCACGTTTTGTCTTTCTGCTTGCTTCCCTTAGTTTTGAGGATTTCCCTTCAGTGAGTCAGTACCACCAACGCAGCCACTGGCTTCTCCTCTGCACTGAAGATGCTCCATACATTTGCTGTCTCATGCTCATGTGAAGGAGATATTTGCATTTCACACCAATTATCAAGTCAACAGATTATGCTGTGAAAAATTGCTCCACTGGGTAGCATTTACTATCATTTCAAGTAACATTAAATACTAATTTCTGCATTGTGCTCTTCTGTCCTTCTGTCACTTATTTAAAGACATGATACAAGAAATAATACTCATTTGGGGAGATGACAGCTTCCAACATTTTTCATGGCTGATGGTAGAAAGCAAAGAGTAATTTACATTTGTGTATTTTGCCTACCAGAGGGAGCACAAAGACGCATCTGCATTACTGGGGTGAGCAGAGCTGATTTCAGCTGGCTCTATCTCCAGCCACTGACTACCCACACTGCTGCTCCCTCTGAGCCAGGGTCCAGGCTGGGGTTACCACGCTCCACCACGCTCATGTTCACTCTCTGTGGTTGGGGTAAACTCCGTGGTGAGCATTTCCTCCCAGCTCTGAGTGCAAAAGCCCAAGCCCAACCTGACAAACTGCAGAAGTATCCTTGTGAGTGCCCTGGGTCAGGAATGTAGCTGCATCCATCCTAACAGCACACTCCAGTGTCATTAAGGACAACTGGCTCAGCGACAAATAACTGTTCTGCCTAGTAGCAAACCTTCCATTTCCTTTGTTATCCAGACAGCTTCTTTCCACTATGGCAAAGGACTGTATGTTCAGCCACGGACACACCGCGCAGGCCTGCAGGAAGGGGAAGATGCATAATTTATGCTGCAAGCCAGCACAGTATCTTGTACACTTTAAAACAAGCACTTCCTATTTTATAACTTGGGCCAATTCCACAGCTGGAGAGGGCTTCTGTCCCATTGAACATAAGCCTCCTTTGCATATTTCAAAGTCTTAGTTCTACAGCAGAATTTCTTTACTTAAAGGGAAATGAGAATTTCCTTCACGCTATCAGCAGTCTCAAGCTAAATGTCTGTCTTTCTTGGCAGACAACTGCAGAGAATAAGTGTTCGCCCAGAAATGGAAGGATATATGTCTTGTTCCAGGTACAAATTCTAATAATCAGAGAAATTCTGCCCTCATGTTCAACAGCAATTAATCTTTGGGAGGACATAAGCATTTTATTTTCCTCATTGCTGTGTTACACCAGGTGTCACCAGCTCCAGCTGTGGTATGTGTAACCCTTCTTTGCTGCCCAGTGAAGCTCGTACAGATGTGAGCCTGATGACCCAGCAGAACACATTCAGACATTAACATGCAGACACATTGCATTTCAGTCTGTCTTTGCAAGGCTATGATACCTGAGAGATGTTGTCAGTACTTAGGGCAGAAAATAAATCAAGATTAAATGGTAGCCAGCATAACTGAAAGACTGGTCCTTTTTTGTCAGCAGGAGCCAAATAATGCCACCCAAACAGATGCCATGGAAGTTTCCTGCTGCACAGGAACAGTAAGAAGACAGAGGCAAAACAGGATAATTATTTTACGAATCATCTTTTAAATAATAATAATATATTAAGTGGTATTGTATTACTGGCAGTGGGTCGGTCCATGACAGATTTGCTTTGCACTGTACTCAGTGAGAATTGTGGTAGGAATAGTTAATGGCATTTTGAAATAATTTTATTTTCAGTGCAAGTCATTCTACATTTTCATTCCCTTTATACAGCTTGATTTATTTAATGGAGAGTTGTTGCTGTAGTACAACATTTTTCTCTGGACATTTCACTTAATGTTCTAGACAAATGAGAAACTTTAGAGGAGAGAAATAAGATAACAAAACCTCTAAAGCCCCTTGGCCTCACAGAAAAGGTTGGAAAAATTATCTTTGTTAATTCTAGAATAAAGGAGTGTCACAGAAACATGATTGTAGTCTTCATACACATGCAAGGGTTGTTACAGAGTAAGATAATCTATGTTTTTCCATTTCCACCAATGTAAAACAAGATGGAATCAACTTCATTTGCAGTCAGAGGAGTTTGGGTTAGGAAAATGTCTGCTACAGGAATTGATAAAACCTACAGTAGATCACCAAGGGAGATGAAAGAATCTCCAACACATAAATATACATCAAGATTTATGTCTTGGATTATACACTATGTGTGCATGTCTGTCTTAGACATACATCTGCTAAAGATGGGCTGGTCTTACAGATGCAGAATGGGGTAATTAAACGGCAGGCCTTTCCCAGTCCTCCTTTCCATAGTTTAGTTGACTTTATAACAGGGAATCTCAGGACAGAATCCATCCCACTCAGCAGTTAGGAAGACACATAAATTATAATAAAACTTCTAGAGAAGATTTCTAGCTTTCACTTTCTAACAGTATCAATGTCTAGACAGATGCTGAGTGACCAAGAAATCAGTTTGCTCGTTTTTTTAAGCAACAAAAAGACATGAAAAGCTTGTCTATGCTACACCTCCCATAACATTTACTCTAATCTAATTACCCCTGATGGAAAGGTCAAGAAGGGAACGTTGCTTTTCCTAAGCTGAAGGGACTGATTCATCCCTTGCTTTCCCAGCTACCAACTGGGACAGCAGTGGGTATGTTGTAGAGTAGAAAACCACCCCTTGAGTAACAGCTTCTCTCTAAATTGTGCCAGGTTATCTCAGTTCCAGTTGAAATCTTACCACCATTGAACCTGATGGGAATTTTTTCCACTAGCTTCAGCAGAACCAAGGTTTTCCTTTCACATCTGACTTGGATACCTTCCAGAACGGAGGATGTTTAGCCATGAACTGTCTGCACTAACTTCATCACTTCAGCTGTGGGAACACAACCTTGTTTTAAACTAAATGAATTATCTGAATCTCTGGAGTCTGTAAAAGCTCATCTGACCAGACATGACAGCTGTGAAGTACTTTCACTGACTGAGATAGGCAATACCAGGCCTGTAGGCTGTACCATCAGGTTCTTGTTTTGAATGTAGCCAAGCTGCCAACTTTTGTAGGCAGTGGCTGCATTTGGAATAACTACCTACAAGCTTTTCTTCTACAGCCCTCCCCAGTATGGTATAAAAGTGATTATGCCTTACTCTAAGACTCCCCAAGATGCTGTGAGGTGCTCAGAAGGCAGACTAACATTGTATTTTGCTTCCAACATTCTCAAGAATATTTTACTGACTCATTTTCACTTTTAAGCTTTCTGTGGTCCATACCTATCCTAACCATAATCTCTTCTACACTGTTTGAGCTCTTGACTTCTGCCTAAACTGGTATGTCTGCGTGCAGTGATGTAAACCTTAATCACTCCAACCTTCCTTTTCCATTGCTTACCATCATGTATTAAGATGTTCATAGCCATTGCATTATTCTCTTGAATAGCTCTCCTTAAAGTCTACCTCCACTATGATTACTACAGTCCACACAAACTGCCACCATGTCTACCAAGAGTAATATAATGAGATGAAGCTTATCAGAAGACTTTTGCATGGGCAAAATTATAAACAGTTAACTGGTCTGTTCTGTCAGGCTGAAACAGAACTAGTTTTGCACCAAGACTGTGATCTCTTTACTACCCACGTGAAGTATATGCGGGTTCATATTCAGCTCCTCTCTGGCACAGGTCAGATAGCTTGAGGCAGGGAAATGCAGCTGGAACTGGAGGCTGGAGCTTTGAGGGATTTCTCCTCTATATGGGTATGACCAGGGACCAATGTACAAAAGCAGCTATACTCTCTTGAGCAGAAAGATGCACCAAAGCCACTTGGCAGAGAATTGGAGAGCAGTTCTTAAATAGTGGAGAACAAGCAATGATTCAGCCATGCACTGCAGCACATACTTGCTTTCAGGTGAATGCTTAAATCCACCCTTAGCCAACAGAGTTTAAATTTACCAAGGGTCTGGTGAATCCTTACCTGAATTAATGTCAAAGAGAGCCAACCTGCCTCTAAGGTCTCAGAAGGAGTTGGAGAAAAATGTGTTCTCCCTTCCTTCTACCCAAACCAATTTTTGTGCGCAATAATGCACTGCACTTTTAAAAAGTGATTGAAGTGTTGCACAGAGCAATCCTAGCCAGGCATTGATTGTGACAACCTAATACTAATGTGCAGACATTCAGGATGTAACTATCTTTCAAATTGTAATAATGATCAATAATTGTCACCAACCACAAAAAAACCCACACCCGAAATGGTGTTTATGCCCAGCTTGGCATTTACACAGTGAACATCATTGTGTTTGTGTATGTGCGTGTTGTGTGCTTACTGTACACCGAACTGACAGCCAAAGCAAGTGGGCAAAGTTAAGCTAACTTCACTCCCTGACTCGGAGATGATGTCATCTCTAATAGCTCGTGTTGAGCTGCTTCTGTTTTTCTTTCTCCTATAGTACCACCATCCTCCAAAGGCAGCTGAGGGGATTATGAACTTTGCTTGTGCATTTGGGCTATTTCTGTTCTGCCACGGGAGCACAGAGCATCATGTGCCAGTTACCCACTCCTGGGAGTCTGTCGGCTGGAGGAAGAATATGCACAGGAGTTCAGACACCAGCAAGAAGCCAGAGCACCATACTGTGCTTTTCATAGCAAGTGTCAAAAGACATTTAAAGGGATACTTCACTGCAGCTTGTACTGCTGGGTGGTGAAAAGCACTGAGCTGAAAAGGAGTGGGCTGACCTATGCGTTATTTTTCGTAGAGGGAAGAATTTCAGCACTCAGGAGCATATCATGCAGCAGTTCTGCATGATAGGTGGGTGCAGCACAACCATGGCCAAGAGGGATGGTGATGACATGAGAAAAATAATTTAATTTATGACTTCAGTCTATCAGCAAGTACTGTTCCCAGAGAGACGAACAAATGGCATGCTTGCTGGCAGCAAATTGTCTACATGCAAGTAGAAGTTACTCACACCACTTAACCCCACTTCCCCAACGGAAAAAAACATTTCTAAATTTTAATGGAGCTGAATTCAGAACCACACATGAGTAGCCTAGATGACCAGGATTTGGATGTGAGACGTGATATTAGCTGAATTTAGCCACCACACTGTAAAAGTGACCTCCTTTCCCGTGCTGAGCTCCAGAGTTTCTCCCCTATAACCAGTCACCAAGTCAAGTCCTGCCTCTCACCATCCTCTGTCCCTTGGGCAGAAGTGTCAGAGAAATAAATCAGCTCATGATCTCACTGATGCTGATGGAAATCTCTGGACTTGACTTAAAACTGTACTTACGTATTTCAGAGGTCTTTCCAACACCACTTACCATCTCCTGGTTTCCTGCATTTGTAGCAAAACTGAAAATAAAACACACCCTATTTAGCCATCTCTTAAAAATCTTGTGCCCAAATTGATCTGAATTTGGGGTGACTCCTACTTGCTGGGAGCTTGGTGAAATTGAGGGTACGTTAACCTCAGTGCAGCAACCATATGTTAGTCCTAATCTTTAGTTTCTCTGCATGTATGATGTTCACTTAGTGAGACTATCAGCTCCATTTTCCACGCTGTTCAAAACTGCTAAGTAGCATTCTGGCAATTTAGGGCCACATCCTCATTCTTCTTTGCGTTATCTTGGCATTTTGGTTTCCATGAAGGTATTGAAAAATGAATCAAATGTAGTTTGTTATTGAAAGGTTGTCCCTACTTATTAGAGCTTCACAAATGCAACCTGGCCTCTGGAAGGAGGGCTCTGATTTCACCCATCTACGACAGAAGGCGAGTGAGCTTTTGATAGTCAGCAGGGAGACATGAGAGGACAGTTTGTCCTGTCTTAAAAGAGATGTGGAAGGTTTCTCCTCCCTTCCTCACTCCGCTTAGTAAGATTTGTATTTGTCTGTCATAAGGGTCTTTTTTTCAGTGCTGTGTTCCACATGACAGTGGAGTTGCTCCAAGTGGCACTGTTCCACCTATGAGCAAGTGAGTGAAACCAAGGAAATTGTGTTTTGTGACTCTAATATTACCAAAAAAGAGGCTATCTGCTGACAGATGAGGTTAGATGACAGCAGTCGTCTTCTCTGTAGCTGTATTTTTTAAAGGCAGAGATTACTAGAACTAATAACACAACACTTTAAATTTTATTGTGTGTATGTGAATTTACTTCATTCTTTTGCTAAACTTAGGAAAGGTGTGAGCTGATTTTAGCCTTGCAAGTGGCCAAGGTAAAAGACTGGCAGAAAGATGAACTGCAGCCTCAGCAAATTGCCATCCCTTGGGGGCCAGGAGCCTTGGGCTGCTCTCCTGATTGCTCACCCCAAAATGAGCCCTTCACCTCCCAAATCCAACAGAGACACCATACACTTTGCAAGGATCATAGGCTAAAAAGGAATAATTTAGACAATCAAAGTATAACTGCTACTGCCTTTCACCCTTCCAGACCCATCTGGAAATCTGCACGTAGCTGTAAATAATGCCTTTGCTGCTGGAGAGAGCCAGTGCTGGAGGAGTCGTCATCACGCAGGCACAATATACCGTAGCCTGGCAGCAATCCAGAACCCTCATCTGGGACTTAAAACTCGCACAGACTGAGAACAAGGCAGTCCTCCAGCTTACAGCTGGCAGCATTTGCATGGACACATTTATTTTTAGAAACAGCCATAAAGAGACTGGCTGGTTATTAAAAATAAAATAAATAAATAAGAAACAGTTAGAGCATTTCAATTTCAAAAATGTTTGAAATAACATTTTTCAAACAGCTAAAATTCTCCTCCTAAGTCCTGACCCCCTTCTCTTTTCTCCTAGATGGCAGACAAATGGTACTTAGTTTGCTCTATTTAGTTATTTGGAGGAGCAGTGCATTACAAAGTGCATGCATTATAAAGTGAACAGTAATTTTTTACTTGTCAAAATATCAGTAACGTATATCTTAGAATATTACCATTTATTTAAGAATATTACCACTTAGACATGCATTTTTTCCCTTATTTATAGTAATATCTTCAGACACAGCCCATATAATAGGCATTAATCTCTGGGACTGTGTTCACCTTGGATACAATCTCTCCCCTTTGGTTGTGATGCTCAGAGGAAAGTCCTGTACACCTCAGTCTTTGACAGAGAAGTACAAAAGGCTGGTGCAGGGATGATGTGGTTAAAGGTGAGAAGATCTCAGAATTCACCCCTCCTAAGTGATATCATAAATCAAATATTATTTTTTCATATTTTAGCACTGCTTGGGTTTGCAGGAGGGTGAGGGATGCGTGGTGTCCCCCGACCAAGCTTTGGGCTGAAGTGACGGCAGCCACTGCTGTTGAGCTGATACCGATGGACACCATGATTGCTGCAATTCCTTCCTTAGCAAACCTGCAGCTATGAACTCCATGTTTCAAATGCCAGACAGCTTTCACCATGAGATAGGTGCAACAAAGACATGACACAGCAGCATTTTAGGTGCAAAAGTAAGTTTAATTAAAAGCTTTGAAAGTGACACTTGAAGAAAAAACAAAGGGAGTGAGTTGCATAGGTCCTGTAGAAAATACTGTTAGGTGACTGCTGGTACCTTGACAGGTCTGCACACCTCTTATGATCTTCTAAGCACCACTAGCACTTTTAAAATGGCACAAGACTCACTGAAACATTTTTGAAACTCCTAGCTGCTTTCACCTACCCACCTCTTGTGCTTACCCATGCTCAAAGAAAATGCCTTCTCTGCCCCTCTCCAATTTATCACAATCTTTTTCAGTCCTGAGGTCATAAATGAAAGATAGTTGTCCTAAATATTGAATTATAAACCTCTTCTGCCTGTTCTGTTGTCAGCTGCTGCTCTGGAGTGGCACTCAGTGCTCTTGCTAGAACAGGAGTAGATGGCAATAATCCAACCAAAGTCACTGCAGGAGGCATCGCAGGAGCTGGCACCCATCTGCTCCCGGAGCATGGCTCCTCTGCCAGCAGGCATCATGGTGGCCCCAGTGCCCTCCACCCCTTCGAAACACCTCCATTCTCAAGCATTTGAAAAACACATAATAAACATTAATGTGTAAGTACTGTCACCCAGCTTCCTTCTGCCTCAAGATCAGCTTGCATAGTATTGACAATATTTTGAGGTAATTTCACCATAACAACATGTTTAATTAGTTCAGCCATTTTGGTGTGTCAGTTTCAGCACAATTAATTGCTCTCCATTATTCCCGCTATTCATGACAGTGACACAATTTTTGGAGATAAAAGGTTCTCAATCACAGCTTATTAGCTAGGCAAGTGCAATCAAAGAGCAGCTGTCATCAGGAAAAATGAAGCACAAAACCAGCCTGGCTGGGAATGCAAATGAAGCAAGTCACACATGAAATACAGGCACCGTCATACCAGACCATGAAATAGCCCCTCTCCACCTGCGCGTGCTGCTTTTCCCACAGTGCTCAACCCACAGAAGCTGGGAGGAAGACACCGGTGCGAGGGGAGTTTTCCTGCACGTGGCTCTTTCCCTGTGTGCTCTCCAATGATTGAATCATTGCTGGTCCCCGAAGCGAAGGGCAGGTTTGCTGTCTGCTCAATACAGGATAAAAGCATTCTTTAGCAATCTTGAAGGTAAAAGCAGGTCACAAGAGTACCAGGGTAAGCCAGACCTGATGCACTGAATGGATGATGTCCATTTTTTTGATGAAGTCTCCCTCCTGACACTGCCCATGTGCGTCCAGGGAAGCAGTGCTCTTAGCTTCCTCTGAGCTGCCTCCTCTTGTCCCTTCTGTCTCCTTTCTGAGCGCTTGCTGGGCACAAACTCTGTCTTTTACACCTTTGAAATAGTTGGGTGTGAGAAACTGTCCTTCACTCATAAGGACACGCGTCCCGCAATATGCACTTTTCCCACAATTCCAGCTTTCCCCGCACTGCACATTTACAATTCATCTTTCCAGGAACCTTAATAGCTGGGACATACAAGCACAAACTATTTTTATGAAGGATTGTTAATTAGGCTTCCTTTACTCTTCATATCACAAGACATGAATTGGATCCAAGCACATACCCATGTGCCAGTTTTTATTTTAATTCCTTTAGTGCCTGTCAGGACTCAGGTTTTCCTGTGTAGTTTCATGTTCACCCATTGAGCTTGTTCCTTATGTTTTTTACTGGAATATTTACCTTCTTCAACTCGTGTCAGCTTTCTTTGACTGCTCCTATCATCAATAAATGTCCATCTCCTCATAAAGACTATGCATTTGCTCTTTGATTAAGGCTTTTCCCCTCTCACAGATAGAAAGCTGACATGATTACCTCAGTTTGGCCATGAGCTCTCTTTGCCTGAATAATCCTGGTCAATGAAAATGAAATGAAAATGCCTGTGACTGTCTCTTATCCCTGAAAATCCTGCAGGGATACAGAAGAAAGGATGGCAAGGGAATTGGGGTCCAATTAATAGAAAAGGGGTTTGCACCCCCTCCTCAGAAAGGGCACTACCCCGCAAAGCCTCACATCCTTTCCAGCAGCACAGACATGCAGGCAAAGCTAGCATGGCCCATCATCCAAGGACGCCCAGGTGGGTAATGTAATACCAGAGGGTACTTCTGTGCAGATCGAGTGGAGAAAGGCCAGTAAGATCTGCAGTACTGATAAGCCATTGGATAGTGGCCCTTCATTACATTTTATGTAGCTATCTCAATGCTTTTGATCTTTTACTAGCATTTTAATAAATGCAAATGATGCAAACACAGGCAAATTCACAGGTGTTAGGCAGGACTTTTTTATGTGACCTCTTTTACAGAACCACCCCTTAATCCTGATGCTAACTATGGGATATCCATAACGTACATATCTCCTGAGCCGTAAGACTGAGGTGGCAACAGCCAGTCTTTCGCACGAGGTACCTATTGCTTACTATGGACATTGGAGTTCCAAGTGTCATGGCAGGAGGCTTCCTGTGGCAGAGGAGCAGCCCATGCCAGCCTTCACTCAGTGCTGCTGGGCATTATTTAGGAGGAAATGGACAGAAGTATATTGTGAATTTCAAACAAAAGTAATGTTCAAGCTTTGTTCAATGGCCCAGATGCAAAAAGCTACCACCATTGCTAGTCCATAGCTGAAGTTTCAGGCATGAGGCACAGCTCAATCATAGCAGATCTGAGGTGGGACATAGCTCTCACTCCAGAACCAGGTGGTTGTGAGCTTGTGTGGATGCCAGAAGTTAGATACCTGTAACCTCAGGGTGAAGAAAAAAGGCACTTAGGGCCCTAAAAGGTCAGCAGAGACTGTGTGATATCAAACCCCGGCTGGGATGAAGGTGGGACTCAGATTCCGAATCTTTTTTCTCCTAACATTTAGTAGGCCTGGCTCTATCTCTCATTCCTAATTCATTGCAAAGTAAATCAGTGTCACAAAACTTAGAGAAATGAAAACATTGTGTGTGCTTTGCACAGCAAAAAAACTTCCCAGTTTCTGCTCCAACCCGCCTGCTTTCCACACCAGCCCATTGCACTCATCCTCCTATTGTCACCGCTTATTTCACAATAAACAGGTGTCACTTTGGTGAATGGCACCATCCTTATCTTCATTACTTTTCTAACCACTGCCAATGGAACCTATCAGACAGACTGTTACGCTGCCATCATTTATGGTACTATTACTCTAAGCTTTTTGTCAGCACTCTTGGCATAAATCTTTGCAGCCAATGCTTTTAGACTGAGCTCTAATAAAATGCTGTTTTGTAAACACTGTCTCTGCCAGGGTTTTTTTTTAAAGAAACTTATTCTCTTTAAGAATAAAAATGTATTTCACCACCTAATTTCAGGCAGGTGTGAGCATACACCACCCCCTTCTTACTGGAATAAAGGGTGCTATATTAGAGCGTGTCTTGTAGTAATTGCTAATGTCTCCATGACTGACATGTATTATTAGTTAAATTTTATCAGTGCTAAGAAGATTGAGAGATACAGTGTTTGGGGATGAGAAAGTGGCAGAAAACAGAAAATCTCAAGGAATTATTGGGCATCAGCGCACTAATGTTTAGAAAATTCTGGGTTTGCTAGTGATTCATGGTGAGACATGGCTGTGTTACCTTTACAATTGGGTATTAAAAAATACTGGCTGCCTCTTATGGAATTCAGAAGCAGGCTGAAAGCACCAGCTTTTCATCGGGGTGAAAAAAACAGAAATTGTCCATGTGCCATTTGCAAATCAGAATGGCAAGTTCAGAAAGGGATTGCTTTATTTCTGCCTTTTTATATTGTCACAAACTATTTACCTCACAAATGCTGCATCATCCAAATTCTCAGGAACACTTTTCTACTTTTTTGACAATTTAATTTATTCATCTATTTATTTCTATTAAGGTCAAAGTAATAGGAATTGAAATAACCAAGATCCAAAATAGTGAGAGGATAGATTATTGTCACTGTAGCTGTATGGAAGAAGAGGAGAGACCATATCTTTGAGGGCTGTCGGCCTCATTTAGACAGACTGACTGTGAGGATGCTTGGAGGATGCTGTGGAAAGATGACCGCCCGTTTTGGGGCCACACAACGTGCTGGTGCAAGGAGGTGGCCAAGGGAGTGAAAGGTGGGAGGAAGCCAAGAAAGGAGGCAAAACTATGTGTGTGAACAAAGAAAACTGCTGTCCAATAGAGAGAATAATAGATACCAGCCCATAATGATAGGCTGAGGAATTAGACAGAGGAGCTGAATCCTGCCAAGCCCAGCTCTCAGAGCTCGTGTACTTTCAAGGCCACCAGCAATCATAGGTCCTAATCCGTCAGTGTCTCGCACCTTGTTTTGCCCCTTGCATTCATGCAGAACTAGAGGAAGAGAGACTGGTAGAATGTTATGCTTATTTTCTACTTATTTGTAGGTACTTTATACTTATTTTCCACAGGTGCAATACTTAAATTTCTGGTGTACATCATTGCAGCAGCATAGCAATATTGCTCTAAGACCTGTGCTTAATTATTTTCGCAGGCTCACAATTGGATGGTCACCGTGGAAAACCGGATTCAACCAGCAGGGATGACTGCGCTGCTCTATATAAAGTCTTTTAAGGCAGCTGTTTCCATGGTATTTAAGTATTAAATACAGTAAGTGACATTCCAGCAGCTCCTTGCAAGGCTGCTAGGCAGTCACTGTAGTTAGGGGTTGAAAACATACAGGGACTTTAATTCAGATGATGCTCAAAACTTTTTAAGGCAAATGGAAAACAAATGCTAGTAAATCCATGATGTTTTTATGCATGATCTATCACTACAGTCTGTTTAGTCTATGTATATGTCAAGACACATTTCACTAAACTCCAAAACTCTCTGTGGGCAACTTTTTACGTTTGAATATATCTGCCTATCCTTTAGCAACGTGCATAAAATATTTCCCCTTTCTTTCCTTCCTGCTGTTGATTATTTTATTCTATGTTAGAAGCATTTTTTAACAAAATGTTAAGTGATGTTATTGTAAGTTGATATATGTGCTATAATGCAAACACCCTGTGGGACAATCACTGTGCTTTTGACTACATTTAAAGGCGTCACAGTGATTGTTAAGTAGGCCATTATGGATGTTCAAGTTTTTAAAATATATTGATTTAAATTATGTATGTTAATGCACCTATCAACATTACAAATGTAGTTTGCAGCAAACTACTTATGATATATGAATGATGAGCCATAAATAATAACTATAGCTGTAAATTAAATTACTTGATTATGCTGCAAAGATGCACTCTAATTTGGAACAGAAAATTGCTTTAAGGTGATTTCAGCAACAGATAATGCTTTTAGCGTAGCAGAGCTTTATAAGCCATAGTCTTCTTTAAGTCAAGCATCAAACTTTCTGACGAATTTTGACCACTAACCTGGTTTGTTAAGTATTGCTATTGCCTGAATGCAACAGATATGACAGACTAAAAAAATTATGAGGGAAGACATTTATTATGTAAGCACTTTAAATCAAAGACATAAATGCTTTTCTGACAGAAAATGAGCAATCTTGGGTTGGGTATCAGTGAGAGCTAAGCTCTTAGAAGGGCCTTGATTTCGAGAGACAACAGAGACCCATTGTCTCTAAGTTACAGATACCTTGGAATTTTTGAATATGCACAAAGAAATAATGATATTATTAACACTCCCCCCAGCAGAATTTAATATGAGGCTCTGAAATACAAGCGCAGAAATGCAATTCTTAAGCACACCTCCCATCATGTCTTATGTTGTTGGTATAGTAGATTAGATTCTGGATGAATTTCAATAGATAGAATAACCAAAAATAACTTACCAAACATGGACTTCTGTACCCAAATGCTGCTTTGATAGTTTGCATGTTCCTAAATGGAAAGGGATGAAGTTGTGGGAAAGTACTGGAGAGCTTGTGTTTAAGGAGCCATGAGCCTTTTCCATATATCCCAAGTGAAGTACTGCACCTGCCTTAAAATCATGGGGGTAAAAACCTGGGATTAAGGCACATGGTAACTGCTCAAGGCTTACCTGGAGCTCAGGGCAGTGGTAGCACTGCTGTTTATCCATAAGGAGACTCCTTCTTACACCTTAGCTCTAAGAACCCCCTAGATACCTGCAGAGGCATGTAGATACCTTGGGGGTTATTACAGAGTGTGATAGTGTTTTTTGTCATTTTTGAGCTTCTCCTTTAGAGTCACCATTAGCACACACTAGGCAAGGGCAAAACAGCAGCGATTCATTTGGGCTGGATGAGCAATCAGATTTCTCGTTACAAAGTGACAACAAAGATACGCTAATAAAATATAAAAACAATCCCACTTTAAGTCTGAGAACTGTGGGTCTAGTTGTTTGGTGCATTTATTACAGCTGGGGTTTGGGGTCCACCTCTTCCTTCTGAATTCTGCCACTGGATCTGAACTTGTACATTTGCTGCTCTGAAGCCAATTACTAGGCACTTCGGGTGTGGATTGGTTTTTCCCCCCCTCTACTCTAGTAAATGCAAATACTGGAAGATGGTGTGATCATGCGTCACAAGATATTGAAGCATATGTTTCAAATAAATGAGACTTCTGTGTTTGATCTCTCAGCCTGATATTATAAGTCATTCAACAGCAAGATTTGTTTTTTTAATTATATTTTGACTTCTCCTCTGCAGGATCTGGTTGGGCAACATTGGTTCTACAAAGGAACATATCAGAGATTTGGAAAGCTTCATCTGTTTAAGCATTCATCTGCTTCATCAAACCCCAGCTGTTTGTGGGTTCTAGTTTGGGCAGTTAAGAGCATATGGGCAAGATGCAGAAACATCTGGTGTGAGAAGAGGGAATGTGCAGCATGAACATATCCTCTCTATATAGCACCAACTTGCCTTCCTGCTCCTTCCTCCTCACCAGCATGTGGGTGAGCTCCCCAGCTTCACACCCTTCCTCCTTCTGTGGCAGTTCCCCAGAGTTCTTCTATCCCATGAGAAGGGTAAGGAGAAAGTTGCTATGATCCTGATCCCCTTCTACAGCAACAGGGTCACCTTTCCTCTCGCTACCTCCTGCTGTACCATATGGGAGCTTTGGTCTTCACCTTGACCATGGGATGAAGGAGATTAAAGAGGCAGAAGAGATTCCTTAGGATACAACCTGTAGGTGTATCCCTGTTAAACCGTTGGGGTCTTCACCTGCTTTCTCAGCAACCATCGCAATTATATCACAGACACTGGACGCCCCAGCAGCCAACCTGGTGTCCTGAGATTCCCCTCAAAAAAGTCATGGTATTTCAGGTAGAGCTTTCAGAGGAGAGATTTGCCAGATGTCTGAATGGAGGTGCTCAGTCTCAACACTCCTAAGGTGCAGTCCATAGGCTGAAGTGTTTTCCAGTGCGATTCTAATGCAAATAGCCCAGATCTGTGCTCATTTTTTGTTCTGCTTCTGGGACACATTGGCACCACTTCCCTCCCCTGTCATGCCTTGCAAAATCCACGTTTTTTAATGCAGTCTGTCAGACTAGTGGTGAGGGTGAGGAAAATAAAGATTTCAAATCCACATTCACACAAAGACAGACATTTATGAATATGTACCTCCTAATTTTGCCTCATTGTTTCATTTCATTTGAATCATATCACATTTATTAGAATCTTTTCATGACCATTCTTGCAGATCAGTCATTGAGATCCCCTGGGAGAGTGTATTCTAAGCCTCACTCAGCTGCTGAATGATGCAAGTTATAGAAATACTGCAAACGACTCTGATATCAACACCCAGAGCTGCCTAACCTGATGTTGCAGATTTTCCTTATGTCAGCTGCCAGTCTTTTAGATGACCTATGGCCCATTTGCTATATATATCTATATTGCCTGCCCATGGGGATGGTATTGGCTTCAGCCCAAGCTGGCTGAAAGGCAGAGCAGTGAACAGTTGTGTAACCCTTTCTGAGGCAGTGCCAATTGCTCTACACTGCAATATTACATATTTTATCTCTAAGAAATGTGTTCCAGAGAAACTACTAAAACAATGTTTCAGAAACTTTGGTTTCAGCAGCCTTCCATAATGAAATTCTTACTGTGGAACTTGTGTCTTGCCTCTGTTGTTTGAGGTAAATTATATTGTTCTAATGAAACTCTAGGCTGTCAGACTGATGATGGGTTGGGGACAGTAGATTTCAGATCCAGGTTGACATAGATCAAGACATTTATGATATTTACAGTGAATTATGTTGCCTCAGTCTCTCTTCATTTCATTTGAATCATGTCAATCATACTGTACCACAAAAAGCTCCAAGAAATGTCATGAAGGAACATTTTTCCCCCTCTTTGAAATATATCACCCTAAATTCCATTATCCTGGGACATTCCAGGAACCTAAAAGAATGCTGAATCCTAAATCGGGCTTGTTTTACTGTTATGCATAAGCGACTTCTCTTGCCTGGCAGAGACGTCAGTAGTGCCTGTCCCTGGCCCAGGACTGAGGTCCCTTGGGTGAGGGCAAGCTTGATTGGGAGAGAAGGTAATGGCCACACAGCAGCTGGTGCCAATGTTTGCAAAGCAGCTTTTTAAGCTAAATCTAAGCAGCTTTGTAATCTAAATTGGATCTCTAAATTACCTAAATCTAGATATCAGGTGTCTTAAGTTTTAGATACAGGGAAATACACATTCATGTTTATATTATTTAATGAGCATTTCTATTTAAAACCTCCATTGACTGGTATTTCCCGTATTCCTTTCTCATGTCAATATTTTACTAGTGTATTTGAAAGTGTGTTTTAAGAACAAGATAACTATACTTTGTCTTTGGTTCTTTCTTAGGAATTTAATGATGTCACTGTTCTCCACGACCTTCTGACTTCAAAGATCAATCTTGATTAATACTGATGAACAAATTGCATTTTTTTCCTACAATTTCCTACAGACTAGTTAAGAGCCAGTTTAATCCAATAGCTGTCAGCTGCTAATGTGTTACACCTTGACTCATTTCTACATGGAAAGCTTCAAAATGGTAATATTATGTATCAAACAAATATTATTTACATTAAAAAGATGCCTACTGAGGCATGATTAAGCAAAGGAGAATTACTGTCTTCTATAAAGTCAAAGATAATCCGTTCCTTTCTAAATAATCACAGCTTTTCCTCTGCATTATGGATACATGTACAGCTATGCCGAAGGACCATTAGGAGTCGCAAGAACCCGGAGTTTGTCTGTCCCTGGGGTGTGTGCAGATTTGGACCCTGTAACATAGAGTTCACAGGCCCCAAGCTTTCACTGGATCACAGGGCATTTGTTCTTAGCCAGGTGCTTTGTCTAAGGATGGTAACCCCTCCACTCGCTTCGGCAGTCACTTGTCCTGCCCCAGTTGCAATGCTCCTTCCTTTCTGCTCTGCTTTGGAAATCTTCAATCTCTGAACAAAAGCTACCTTTCTCATTTCTCTGGGGGATTACACTGGGATTGACGTACCACATCATTAGCTTTACCTTATGCCAAAATATGGATTCCTTATTTTAAAAAATGATCACTTTAAGAGTAATGACGTATTCCATTACTGACTTTTACTGGAGTCAAATAGGTTACATCGACACTGTGCAAGGGCTGAAGCTCCCAGGCTCTGCTTGAGGCTAATTTCAACACACATCTACTTTTCTTATCTAAACAGGTGTCCTTGGAGCAGCATCTGAAGCAATTTACTGGTATTCTCAGGTTTGACTATTACAGAAAACACCTTTGTAGTTGAAAGACAACATCTGAGCCTAAACAGTGCTCTAAATGGAACTCACTTCAACATAGAGATGAATGATGATGAATATTTGGAATTCTCTATGAGGAGTCATTAATAGACAGGGATAGTGTGGGAAATAATAATTTCCCTATTTATTTCCCAGCTAAAGATTCCATTTTCAGATAATACAAGATCTAGGACATAGTTAATGAACTGATCAGCCAGTAGACTGAAGAAAAAAGTATTTATTTACACAGTGTAATTATTCGGTGGAATATATTTCCACAAATCTTTTGGAGCCAAAATAAAAATAGTTTTTAAATACTCTTGGATGAATTAAGGGAAAAAAATGCCTTGCTTTCTCTTAAACACGGTAATCTGCTACCATCTAAGTCAGAAAATTCGTATGCCAAAGATTGCCAGAAGATTGTAAGACATACCATACCTGGAAGAAAAGTATCATTGCATGCTTCCTGTGTTATTCTGCATTTCTTTCTTCAGCATTTGCTGTTGGCCCATGTGGTTGGGGTAAGATCGATCTGTTGCCTGAATATGGCTATTTTCATATATGGATAGACTTTTTAGAAAGACCTTAAACTAGAGGGATCAGTAAAGACACTAAAGAAGTGAAGTTTTTTGTTTTTGAAGACATGGATGCAAGGATATGAAATGTAGTATATTGTGAAATCCTTATCTTTGTAAAATATGAAAGTAATGCAGATTGGACCTTAATCAAATGTAAACTACTCTTACTATCTTTGAAGATTGTGGATAGGTAGTTTTCAGTTGTATCTGTACAGCATGGACCCCATGCAGCCATGACGTTATTAGTAATGTATTTGCTTAATGAATTGACCTTGCTGAACAGGTGTACTCTTTGCTGGGTGAGGAACTGGCTGGATGGTCGAGCTCAGAGAGTTGTGGGAAATGGCCTTAAATCTGGCTGGTGGCCGGTCACAAGCCGTGTTCCCCAGGGCTCGGTTCTGGGGCTGGTCTTGTTCAATATCTTTATCGATGACCTGGATGAGGGGATCGAGTGCTCCCTCAGTAAGTTTGCAGATGACACCAAGTTGGGTGGGAGTGTTGATCTGCTGGAGGGTAGGAGGGCTCTGCAGAGGGATCTGGACAGGCTGGATCAATGGGCAGAGGCCAACTGTATGAGGTTTAATAAGGCCAAGTGCCGGGTCCTGAACTTGGGTCACAACAGCCCCATGCAATGCTACAGGCTTGGGGAGGAGTGGCTGGAGAGCTGCCCAGCGGAAAAGGACCTGGGGGTGCTGGTTGACAGCTGGCTGAATATGAGCCAGCAGTGTGCCCAGGTGGCCAAGAAGGCCAACAGCGTCCTGGCCTGTATCAGAAATAGTGTGGCCAGCAGGAGTAGGGAAGTGATTGTGCCCCTGTACTCGGCACTGGTGAGGCCGCAGCTTGAATCCTGTGTTCAGTTTTGGGCCCCTCACTACAAGAAGGATGTTGAGGTGCTGGAGCGTGTCCAGAGAAGGGCAACGAAGCTGGTGAGGGGTCTGGAGCACAAGTCTTATGAGGAGCGGCTGAGGGAACTGGGGTTGTTTATTCTGGAGAAGAGGAGGCTGAGGGGAGAACTTATTGCTCTCTACAACTACCTGAAAGGGGGTTGTGGTGAGGTGGGTGTTGGTCTCTTCTCCCAAGTAACCAGCAATAGGACGAGATGAAATGGCCCCAAGTTGCATCAGAGGAGGTTTAGATTGGATATTAGGAAAAATTTCTTCACCGAGAGGGTGGTCAGGCATTGGAACAGGCTGCCCAGGCAGGTGGTGGAGTCGCCATCACTGGAAATATTCAAAAAATGTGTGGATGTGGCGCTTCGGGATATGGTTTAGGGGGCATGGTGGTGTTGGGTTAACGGTTGGACTTGATGATCTCGAAGGTCCTTTCCAACCTTAATGATTCTGTGATTCTGTGAACTGCCAAAATGCTAAGTATTGAGCAAGTAAACTAAAAGTCTAAAGAAACCTAGGGAATCTACAGTAATGTACTGTCTTTCTGTAAGCTAGGGCCTGCATTTCAACCCCAACAAGTGAAGGAATTTCATTATACTCAATGTGAATTTCAGCATTTTGGATTAATTCATCTTTAAATGAGGCCCTTTGACACTGTCTTATAACGTGAAAAATAGTTGGATATCTAAAGTAACCTCAGTAATCATTAGTTTTCTAAATGAAGGTTAGAAGGGCAGCTTCAGATCCATTTTTTTCTTTATCCTACTTTTCTGGTATTAATCAGCCTGCCCTTTGGCTCAACTGCATGGGCATTAAGACTATCATGTTACTGTTGTAAATAAATGCAGCAATCAAAAAAAAAAAATCTTTTCCACCTACATCATGTAAGCTCTGTAATGCAAAGACTCTTTTCTTGGTCACTTATTTCAACAGTGCAATAGGACTTGACTCCCAAATGGTTGTAAAAAATTATTCTCAATGGGGAAAGTTTATTAATTTTTTCTCTTAATTCTCTGCCCTTAAGGTATGGTATTTGAAAGCTACAGTACTGAGTGCAGTCATGGTAATCCACATCTTTATGTAACTCATTGTAAGGGTTCTCTGTTTAACTCTGCTACCTAAAAATGATAGCAAATACCTGATTATGGACTATCTATTCTCTAAGCCCCTGGAATAGTTTCTCCATGTGTCTGAACAACTCTATTTTATCCAGCTCTCCATTCTTCTGTCTCCAGGAAGAACCAAGTGGACTAAAAACGTGGCTTTTAAAACATGTGTCTAACCAGCTGCTGTATTAATGTCTTTTTTTCTATAACAGAGAGAAAAAACATTGCAATTTGAGTTAGAGGCAAATTATGAAATCCCTGATGTGCAACAACTGTGGTCTAGATGAGTTGAATGGTTTTGCCTGGTCACAAGACAGAAAACATAAAAGAGGAATAGCGGTAAAATTATCAGCTGGTGAAGCAGAACTTTTGGCTAAGAGGAAAAACCCCTTAAAGAACAGTGTAGCCACCTCAAGGCTTGACTAAAAAGACTAATAATATATTCTAACTGCTTTTTATTTATTGTATTAAACCTAGTCAACATCAACAGATTGTCTGACCTGTGCACGGGATTAGTTTCCTATGAAGCTGTTATATTTCAGCTTTCTAAAAGCAAAAACCACTTGACATCTGGGAGAAAAGGGCAATATATTACAAGATGTAAGGAATCCAACAGAAGTAAGGGTTCAACTAAAGGTGAAAAATAATCATGTTATAAATGTCAATGTGTAGTATAGGCTATTACAGTATTACCTTACTCCTGCTTTTACTAGGGTATCATCATCTCTGTTTTCAATTGGGTTGCACCAGTGTAAAACTGGAAAACAGAGTGCTTAGGCTGCTTTAATTTATAATAGGATATAAATTATTTGGAGCTGAAATTCCATCAGTTTAATGGCACAGTGTCAAAAAGCTTAAGCGGCATCTATGAAAAACATAGATTTTTCTAACTATGTATAAGTGTTAGTGCTTTTATTCAAGTCTGTATTTGACACTATGTCAATAACCAGTATGAAGAAAAAAACACAAATTCCTCTGCGCTCAAAATCAAGCCCATCAATGCTACCAAACAACTGGACTCTAGTCTACATCCGTAGATCTGGTCTGATGCCCTCATGCCAGTCTAAGCTCAGTTTAACTCCACATTGCACTAAGCCACTGAGACTGATAAAATATATTTTGTGAAGAAAATGTGTTTCTGATTGCAAAACGAAAATGTGTACACAATGCAGCTCCTGGAGTGTCTGAACTATCAGTGTCGCACAGGACAAGGATCATAGAATCATAGAATAGTTTGGGTTGGAAGGGACCTTTTATGGTCATCTAGTTCAACCCTCCTGCAATGAGCAGGGACATCTTCAACTAGATCATGTTGCTCAGAGCCCCATCCAACCTGACCTGGAATGTTTCCAGGGATGGGGTATCTACCACCTCTCTGGGCAACCTGTGCCAGGGTTTCACCAACCTCATGGTGAAAAATTCCTTCCTTAGATCTAGTCTAAATCTACCCTCTTTTAGTTTAAAACCGTTACCCCTTGTCCCATTGCAAAAGGCCCTGCTAAAAAGTCTGTCCCCATCTTTCTTATAAGCAGCCTTGTAAGTCCTGAAAGGCTGCAAGGTCACCCCGGAGCCTTCTCCAGGCTGAACAACCCCAACTCTCTCAGCCTGTCCTCATAGGAGAGCTGTTCCATCCCTCCGATCACTTCTGTGGCCTCCTCTGGACCCGCTCCAATAGGTCCATGTCTTTCCTGTGCTGAAGTCTTCAGATCTGAACGCAGGACTCCAGGTGGGGTCTCACCAGAGCGGAGCAGAGGGGCAGAATCCCCTCCCTCGACCTGCTGGCCATGCTGCTTTGGATGTAGCCCAGGAGACAGTTGGCCTTCTGGGCTGTGAGCGCACATTGCTGGCTCACATCCAGCTTTTCATCCACCAGTATCCCCAAATCCTTCTCAGCAGGGCTGTTCTCAATCCCTTCATCCCCCAGCCTGGATTGATACTGGGGGTTGCCCCGACCCAGGTGCAGGACCTTGTGCTTGGCCTTGTTGAACCTCATGAGTTTCACACAGGTCCATTCCTCGAGCTTGTCCAGGTCCCTCTGGATGGCATCCCACCCCTCAGGCGTGTCAACCACACCACTCAGCTTGGTGTTGTCTGCAAACTTGCTGAGGGTCCACTCGATCCCACTGTCTAGGTCACTGATGAAGATATTAAAGAGTACTGGTCCCAATACAGACCCCCTGAGGGCAGGAGCTCTGAGCTGGCCTTGTCTTGCTTCTCAGGATTTAGCATAATCCACAGTTGCATCCAGAAGAGAGAAGGATCTCCAGAGTGCAGAGCTGGCACCTCAGGAAGGAGGCAGGGTGGCCAGATATGGCCACTGTTAGCAGCTGGAAATTGATCTCACACATACCTGAATTCTCCTAATTTTGTGCCATTCAATTAATTCAGAGCATTTTACTGGATTTACAAATTAGTTTCTTCAACACTTATTCAGAGAATCTTTTCCACCTAAACACCTTAAGCTATTGAAAATAGATTCAGTGCTTTTACTTCTCTCAAGTGGCAGTTGTCGGCATTAAACCAATATTAGCGTTGCCCATCCAAGAGAAAACAATACAGTTTCTGAAAGCAACCTGAGAGAAAAGAGTGTGTATTGGGGTGGGAGGGGGTAGCAGGGGGATGATCAGTGCCTTTAAGTACAAGAAAAAGAAGGACCTGCAGCAAGAATTTTACTTTCTGTTACTTTTCACAGCCTATGTAGGAGAAACGCGAGATCTATATGGACAGTCTGTTGATTTCAGTTGGCTTCAATCTGGTCCATGAAGTATAAAGAAATTACTTCATTATGGACTGTTTCACTGTTGCATGCTGTCAGACACCGAGGAAGTCTGCATTCCTACTGCCAGTCCACTGTCTGCTGTGGAGGTAAAAATCTCCAGCTTCCAGTGCCAGCTACCAAAACACTTTAAACCGTTCAACATCTCAGGTGATCTGATTAAGGGACATCTTTTCATCCCCAGTATAGTGGGCTTAGTGCTGGTGGCTGCAGAACATGAAAAGGAAAGGCTGAATGAATCGCAGCGTTTGTAGGGAAAGGCTGGGGAAGATACTGCAAGGAGGGAAGGAAGCATCTCCTCCTCTCCAGCCACAGTCAACAGCTATTTGCATAATTGCATTTGCTGACTTCTTTAAAAATAGCTAACACAGGGCATGGCTGATCTAAATAAAAAAATACTATTTTTACCACCAAGAGTATACGTAAACACTTCCCCCTTTGTGCTAAGCTTTTGCAAAACATAATCAGAAGTGTCATTTTGATAACTGATGTGACTGTCTTTTGCTTGGCTTGGTTTGTTGTCACTCTGTTTCCACATGTAAAATCCTCAGGGGTGTAACCATTACTGCGTGAAGTGAACTTTACTTTGGTTTTAACAGCTTAAAGAATGGCAAATGCTGTGAACTACTCTGCAATTGCTGAAGCATCAGACACTGACCATGTATTTTTCTTTCGCTTCGTAAAGAGGACGTGGTTGGTAACTGGAAGGCTTGGGTGAGGATATCTTCAGTATCTCTCCACAGCAGCAAGCAGGTATCCTGTTTATTCAATTTTAGAACAGTCTGAATAATGGCCAGCTTGCAGGACCGGGCAGCCCATATCCCTTCTCCACCTTTCATGCCAATGATTAGCACACGAGAGGTGAGCAGGAAGACTCTGCAGTGATGCTAAGAGGCTCCAAGTGAAAAAACAGCCTGAAATATAATCCATACTTAAATACCTCCAGAGGGATATTTCATGTAGCATTAAAAAACGAAAAGGATACATAATTCCACACGTTACTCATTTTTCACAGAGCGGCACCTAAATCACCACTTCCTATGTTGTGATGAAGACGTAGGCCCTCCTACAGCTGTTTGAATAACACGCAATGAGGCCTACCTCAGGAATTAGGGTGAGAGATTTTCTATTGATATACCTTCTGAAACCTTCAGGAACTGCTAAAAAAAGAGAAGTTAGATGATTTTTTTTAAGCTGTAAATGGAATTGCTTTCTTCCTTCTCACAGCCGAGGAGGCTCAGAAACTCATGGACAAACGAGCATTTGTCTATAAATAGAATCCTGATGAGCCTGACTGGAAATTAAGCTAGCAATGAAATTACGGCTCATTAGCCATTTTCCTGTCCCACTATCTTCATGACTTTTCCTGGTTTGCATGCCACCAAGCATGCCACTGTCAGAAGTAACCAAATTCTGGTTACTGCCTATGTGAATTTTACAGATACGCCGATTCCAACAGTCTGTGTAATCCAACGACACTTCAGTATTTGCTTTAGTCCAGCCAATTTCTACACCTCGAACAAACCTAGATGAACTTTCTAACTCCATCAGGAAAAAAAAAGAAAAATCTGTCTTTAAAAAGAATGACTATTTTTATGATTTAACTGTATTCTGCTAAAAATATTCCAGCTAGTAGAATATTCCCTCATTGCTATGGAAGCTGTAACGCTCCTGTATCCTTCAACACACCTTAACTAAATGACAGCTATGATTAATTAAGGCAAAATTGCATTGGGTAGGACGGTCACCTTCAGTACAATTAAAAAGAAGTGTTCTGGTACAAAAGAAGAATCATGCTATTCTTGTTCTCCCAAGCTCTACTGCAAATATAGACCGATAGGTTAATAAAAGCATTTCTAAACAGTTGTAAGAAATGAGACATCTGATTCAGGAATTCTGTTCCTCAGTTAACTTATTATTCAGCTACTGAAAACTCCATTTTCCCATCTGTGAGATGACAAAATCCAATGAAAACAGTATTAATATTTATGTTCTACACAGAAAAGGCTTTCAAAGCATGTTCATAAAGTGGAAAATAAAAGCAGAAGTTTATCCAAAACTTTCTGGCACTTTGCATATTTAAAATTTTTCAGCCTTGCTGCCAGGATTTGTTGGCTTAAGAGCAAGAGGCTATATTTTATAGAAGTTATTAATATGGGGGAATAGTGATTCAACTTTTATGTCATTTGAATGGTAAGTTCTATTATATAGGTCAGTTAATTTTAACTACAGTTCACTCTGTTGAGAATATGGAGTCCAAAACTGCCCACAGGTGGAAAAAAAGAATAATTATTGGGGCTATTTTAAATGTTTCACGACAGTAGTGTTTGCCTCCTATATAAAGATCATTCAGTAGAATATGTGTGCACATGTGTGCATATGCACACATATGAGAGCAACCAGTAAAATACTATGGATATGAACATAATTTTGAATGAACAGTGAACTTCTTTTCTTCCATATACAGGGTCATGTTGTTGCTTGCTTATGAAACATGAGCAAAATCCAATACCTTACGTTAACAATGCAAACTTGACAACCATTAGAAGTAGCTAATGGAAAATTAAATATTTTTTTTGTTTGAAACAATTTCGTAAGTCCTTATGCATGGAATACTTTTCTTGTATTGCAGCCTACCAATACTTCCCACTTTTCTGATCAGATACACGCTCCAACATGGTTACATCAATACGCCCAACTGCTAAGATTACATGGAACGTCTAATGGTCTGCATTTACCCAGTGAGAGAACATGCAGAAGAGCAGCAGCTTCTACACAGTTTTTCCTCACATTCTCGTAAGAGCAACTGTCAGCACAGGACAGATTTATATCGTTACATTAGTTTGCAGTTCAAGGGAGAAAACTCATCTTTTAGGCAAGAAACACAGGCCCAGTGTGGGAACTGGCTCACACTCAACTCTCCAGGCAGTACAAGCATAACTGGATCTTTGCATTCAAGCATACCTGTCCACAGCAGCTCAAAAGCAGCGACAGGTACTTCTGTGTGGGTTGACGCTAATTTTTTCATTTCGCATATTAGGAAAAACCCACCACCACTGCATAGAGCACAAGGCAGAAAAAAACCCAATCCTTTGTTTATAGTTTCCATGTGCAGAAGTGCGCAGTAAGGAAATTCAGGACGGTAAGTCCTGAAAATGATGAAACAATAATAAGTAAGAGTTTTTTCAGAAGACTAGTATAATTTCAAAGGTTAATTTTGATCTTAAATTGAGGAGGGAGGGAGTGGCAAAGTGTGTGTGTGTCTCAGAGGGAGAGAAAGATTTGGGTTTGGTTTTTTACTGTGGCTCTCAGTAGCACTGCTCTGCCATTTAATTGCAAAAAAGTACCTGCCATTTGTTCTTCATCTGAATTACTAAAGCTATTCTAATTTAAATTACACTACACAATTGTAGTGTATGTTATTACCGTATAAATCCAACAATGAAGATGAGGAGAGTCATTTGTGTTTATGCCCATAAAAAAATCTATGGTTGACCAGGGAACTAAGATAGCAAAAATGGTCTCTGAAATATGCATCCTTCTGACAGTTCATCAGGCTCTCTGGATTGCAGAGGAAAGGGGAACGTGCAATGGGTGACCACAAATTCATTCCCAAAGTGGTGTGTGTTGTTTATATCAGGCACTCATTTTTTACTGCTGTGACTTGGCACCATCATGTGGCCACTCTGAATTTGCTCAATTTAAGTAAGAATTTACACAGGAAAATGCTTGCAACAAATTAATTAGAATTTACAAATTGTTTCAGTCTATTTCAGAAGGAGATGGTACATTTATTAAATATATGTTCACTAAATTCTGAACACATTGTTTTCCAATCACCCTTTTTTCCCCCCTGAATCTCTGCTCGTTTAATCATGGTTTTCCTCATGATCTTTAAATCAGAAGTTGTTAGGCTCCAAAAGTTAAAGACATTTTCTGTGGTTGGTCTTCATCCAAATTCTACCGATAGTGTACAAAAGTTGGCATAATATTATAGACAACTACCCTCTTCTTCACTACAAGAACTTTGGGAATGATTTGCAGAATGAAACAGGTCAGTATTTTCTGCTTTACATCAGACATCCCAAAGGATTTAGAATTTCAGGAAATCTGACAAGCATATTATTTACATAGTTTGATCCAAACAGGTAGTCTACATATCAGGACAACTCGAGTTACGTATTCCTTTTGCAAAGTTTCAGGGTCAAAATCAGAAGTAGGAAATCATGCAATGTAAATTTCTATTCTGATATGTTTGCATAATGTTTTCAGGTGGATATAAGAAAGTTCTACCAAGCGTTAATGTGTAAAAGGCTCAGAGAGAGAAGTCTCCATACATTCAGGTTGCTTATACAGAGGCACAACTTTATGCTCACCAGACAAAGCATTGCTATCGTTCACTTCAGAGCAGAAAAATGAGAAAAAGCAGTGTAATTTATAGGAATATATTTTCAGTATTTTTTTTAATATATATAACTAGAGTACTTTCAATAATGAAATACAGTTTGCCATCTTTTTGAATACAATAATGCTAAATTTGATTCTGCCATTTTTGTGGTAAAATATATGGTTTCAGCTGAAATACTGTACTGATATTCTTTAAAATATATACAAGTTATATACAAATACAAAATTACATTACAAATCTTTTAATTGCAGTCAAAAATAATCTAAATATTTTGCAATAATTTGTACACACAGACAGGTGTACCGTTTCTAAAAAGACTGCAATAAAAGCAAATGTAGTTTTTCAGATTCCTCAGGCTGAGGTAATGCCCACTTCTTCTTTACATACTGAATGTCTATCTGTCCAGATTCTTTGGCCAGAGCAACGCCTAACAGTCCATTTGTTTTTTCTGGTTCTCCCAGTAGAGCCATAGTTACAACACTGAAATCAAAAGAACAGGGGAGTGTTTTTAATTGAGGCAAAATTAATAGAAATTGGTGTTTTCAAAGTTGCTCAAAGAGCAGGTTACTTATAGTTAACTAGATAATGGCTTTTTTCTGCTCATTACAGTGCAATATTCCTCACTATTTCAAGTCCCAGCATGTTCTTTAGCTCTACACTGACTACAGGAACAGTATCGTGAGTCCTGGTGAATACGTGCTAGCCAAAAATATTCTCGTTTACTCTGTGACAATGAACATAATATATTTCTTTATATTGGTAACCGTACTATATATAGGCATTTTAAAATGTTGTCCAACATATCTTGCCTATTTTAGGGGTTGATCCTGATCCAGCAAAGCTATCTTAGAACTTAAGCAATCCAGTGATTTTAGTGGGAAACAAATTTTTCTCTTCATATAAACAGCAACTGCTCCATGTACAGACATCTGCCCCAACTGATAACACTATATGCGATTTTGATTCATACTAACATTATTTCTCCTTTATCAGACTGTATAAAATAGTAAGTAAATAAGGATAAACTAAAATTTAGCTCACTATAGTCTCTATCCACACCTTCAACAGTTTAAAAATATAGTAAGAAAAGCAAATTGTAATGAAGATTTAATGTCAAGCAAAAAAATACATCCAAAATCTAATCAAAATGTAGATGATAATAATACTAGTATTTTGTTCAAAATAGAGTAATGTAATGTACTTACTCCTCTGATGGAATAGTCTGCTTTGCCACGGGCAACAAATCATTTTCCAGAAGATCCCAAATGTAAATATTAGATGATGCATCCAGTACAAAAAACACGGCAGGTCTTGTTAGAGCCCACTGCAGGGCGATAATTGGCTGGCCATTTGTGCTGTCATTCCACTGCATGAGGGGATACTCTGATGTCATTTGGTGTAATCTAATACTTCCATCTGAACAGCCAACCTATATGATAGTCAAAAAGCAAATAATTCCTGGGAACAAAACAAACTAAGCAGGAGAAAAATTGCAATTCAATTCTTGAGAATATCAGGCATATAAATAAAATTAATTATCTGAGTCAAGTAGCACATCTCTCTCGAATCGCACTCTACAGACTATCCAGATTTTAACTTCTAATGTAAATTTTAGTTCAAAAGCAATAACTCTGTACTGAGCATACTAGAGTAATCTAATCCACTGATCCTGGGACAAGTCCCAGTTTCCTATTTTAAAAAAAGTTCTCAAACTATCAACTTCACTAATACTATGGACCACCACAACTTGAAAGTAGTCTGAATTGTGGCGAGGTCAGAGAGAGACCAATTCAGACAGCTACTTAGTGACACATGTAATCTGTAAAACCAAGAATAGCTTTCAGTAGGACAGGCTGTGCTTGACAGCATCATGATATTAAACTGCTGTCACTGCTTGCAAATATTTTTGTTATAACCTTTGTCTTGCCTAGTATAACATTTACAAGTTTGCTGTGATCCAGGTAGAGAAGAAATTGTTCTAAGAAAACAGGAAAGAACTTATTCTTACTACCCTGAGCCATCTCTACATCAGGAAGACTTCCCAGAATTTTCAAAGTATGATGACTTTTTACAAGGACTCTGCAAGTTGTGTTTACATTTACATTTACAAGGACTCTGCAGATACAAACTTATAGAAGTTGGGAAAAAGGTAAGAACATCTGCACTGGTAAAAGGAAGTTCTGACTGCGCAGTGGTGACACAAAATACATATGCTGTAGCCAAACATATCAATTTTATACCTTAGGCAATCCCAATGAAGTCATGTAAATCATGGCAAATTTAGAAATAAAGCATTTTCAAGAAAAGATCAGGTACAAATGTATGCAAGGATAAGGAGATGGAAAATCCTACCAAAGTTAGATTCAACTTGCATTGAATAAACTTTCACAAGGGAGACAGTGGATGTGTCAATATGAACTGCTGAGGGCAGATCTGACCACAAGGTACACTACCAGGTGTACCCCAAGGGTATGCCTGATATGGAGAGGAAAGGAATGCCCAGAGCTGCCCCACAGACCTTATTTCACAGCAATACAGATATTTTATCTCCAAAATGATTATGTCACTAAGAGATGTATGATAAAAGTGAGAAACAGCTGAGGCTTCTTAACAGCAGAAGACCTGCTTGCAATGCTGCATGTCAGTAAAAACAAAGAGTAAGTTATAAGGCTGAAGTGAGATTGCCATTTGTTTGTGAGCCAGATGCTCCACCTTTTATATAAGCAAAGTTTGAATACCAGGACACAAGATTTCCTGTCACTCTTCATGGCAGATTGAAATTAGTGAGGTAAATCAACTACCACATCTAGTCAAATTAGAACTTCTCCCTCAGCTAGTAATTAAAAAATGAAACTTGTATTATACGAAAATGCTTTCATACCAAAAATAGTGGCTTTCCAAAAGGGAAGAAATCAATTGCATTGATGCTTATTGATCTCAGCCCGCTCTCCTGGGGTCTGAATAGCTTTGGAAAAAGTTTTAAATCATGTCTTGTACCATGGCCTACCAGCCCCTACAAACAGTATAAAGAAAATGGATTAAGCAAAACAAAATTTGCATTATCAGTATTACAAGAAAAAGTTAAACAATTCACAGAACTGCTAACTTAAAAGATCCTTAATAGCGAACAGATTTTAATAATAGTCTCAAATTACAAATATTATATACAGTCTACTGGTAAAATTCCAAGTAAATGGGGCAGCTTCCAAAACAAAAAATAAAAATGAAATGAACTTCAGCACATTACTCACAATGTTTGTTCCAACAATGAAATGGTTAGGATTAGAAGACAGAAATTTAATAGTCAGTGTCTGGGGCATTCTTTGGCGCACATCCTTTGGGAAGAGGCTAGGAAAAACATAAAGGTAAAAGATGACATCAATACAGGAAGTTGTCTCCTAAAGCTATGCAAGTACATACTCGTGATCTATAATGTCTATGACTAGCTCTAGGAAGAAGTGTATATTAAAAAAACCCCAAACAACTAATGAAAATATTGTTAAATAGACCTTACATAACAGCAAATTAATAAACTATAGGACAAATTAGCTTTGTGAGATACACATGTAAAATCTAAATGCCCCCGTTTTCTTACCTATTATTCAATTCCATAGTAGAGCTATGAACTAACTTCACTTTCCCTCCAGGAATTAAACCTAAAATTATATAAAATAATAATTTAAATTGATTTAAGCACTTTGCATTAAGAAAGTGCTATCATTAAATTAAAACTTAAGGTAATAAGTAAAAGGATACTTCATAATTAAATTGTTTATTGTAGATATAGCTTTTGATATGTAAGAATCTTACATATCTAGAACTATTTACTTCAGAATTCAAATCTGAAGAGTTGTAATCTTTGACAGAAATCAAAGAAAGAGGACAGAGAAAAGGAAACATGATTTTATGTTTGTTTTAGTTTTACAGTATGCATATAACCTCCTGTAATACCACTCTATAAAACCCAACTCTATCAATGGTGAAAATGCACATTTATGTCACTTGGATCTTCGACAATGAATTATAGTAATGAGAGACTGTAATAATACTTCCATAAAGTTGGTCTACGTTATTTATTAGTGAAGAATAACACAGTTCAAATCCTTCAAACAAGAATTTTCTGAAGAGGCAAAAAATGAATCCTGGTGGCAGTAAAACTGTGTGAACACATGACCATAGCTTTAAGATGTACCTCTCCACAGACATAATAACCATCTTCAGCAGCTTAATATAGCCAGATATTGCACACGAGCTTATAAATTAGAAAACTGATCAAAAATTCTAGTTTGTTAGCATTACTTCATTGTTTATACATGTATTTTAAAATGTATCAGGATTTTAATCACAGCATTTTCCAGTTAGGTAAATATGTAAGTTTAAATTTGCCCAGAGAACAAAAAACGTAACTTTCTTGATTCACAGAACTCAAATAGGGCTGAATAGACTTTGCTCTTTACTTTTTTCATGGAAACTTTTTCTCACACTAAATTAAGTACTGCATGCAAAAGAGAACTTTCAGGACAATTACCAAAGTGGAGACAAAGGCAACAACAAAAGCATGATAACAGATTTGGTTAAAACTAAAGAAAGAACATAAGGACCAAGAAGGATGTAAAAATCTCATAATGATTGGAAAGAAGCTGTTTAGGGGACAGAAATCTGCTTTAACATTATAAGAAATGTGGTTATCTGTGGTGGCAATTACCTACACAGAATTAGCAGACGAGATTCCGATAGCAGTGAAAATAACTCATTATATTAACAAATGACTCCAAATATCAGATATATGTCCTATTCAGAATAATTTCCTCAGTAATTTTGCCTTCTTCTAAACTATTTTTTGTCATCACTGGCTCTTCCTCACCTAACTTCATAATCTCAAAACTCAAGCAACTTATTCTACCTCTAATGTACAGTACTCACCTAAATCAGTTTGTGAACCAGCTAAATCCACTTTTTGTAATTCAACAACTACCTGAAAAGTCAATATTTAACATTAATAAGCAATAAATGTTTACCAGACTTTAACGTTTTTTAACTAGTTGTAATAACGTATGACATAATTCTAAAGGGACATTTAGATAGACAGGTCTAACATTACAATGATTACAGGTGGATTCTCTACCCCGTCAGTGTCTGTAATGGTAAAAATAGCTTCACGTGCCTGCTGGATGGTCCCTGCTGGAAAGCAGAATACGGGAAGTTACATTCTGCACTTCACCACTAGTTGGCATCTTGTTGGTTTGGTCAGTCACAAAAAAAACCACCTAAACTCCCAAATAAGAAATTGTAACACATTTCCTGTGCTTTTTACTATTCATGAAATAGAAAGTGCAGATCATTTGGCCTGAATCTGTTGCTACTAAAGTTACTTAGAGCTTTAAGGGACTTAACTAGTAATACAGAAGAGAAATACTTTTATCCGCTTATTATTCACTGAGACATCCAGTTCCTCAAGCAAGATCGATTCAGATGCAAACAACAGGTTCAGCAGCTGGACCAAAGTTGCATCAGAAGACGACTGAACATTGTCTCCAAGGACGAGGACAAGGCTGAGGTACTTAATGCCTTCTTTGCCTCAGTCTTTAATAGCCAGTCCAGGTATCCACAGGGTATTCAGCCCCCTGAGCTGGAAGATGGGGATGGAGAGCACAATAAACTCCTCATAATCCAGGAGGAAGCAGTCAAGGACATGCTAAACCACCTGGACCCTCACAAGTCTATGGGGCCTGATGGGATCCACCCGAGAGTACTGAGAGAGCTGGCAGAGGAGCTTGCCAAGCCACTCTCCATCATTTATCAGCAGTCCTGGTTAACAGGCGAGGTCCCAGAAGACTGGAGGCTTGCCAATGTGACGCCTGTCTACAAGAAAGGCCAGAAGGAGGATCCTGGGAACTACAGGCCTGTCAGCCTGACCTCTGTACCGGGGAAGATTATGGAGCGGTTGGTCTTGAGAGTGCTCACAGGGCACCTGCAGGATAACCAAGGGATCAGGCCCAGCCAGCATGGGTTCATGAAAGGCAGGTCCTGCTTGACCAACCTGATTTCCTTCTATGACCAGGTGACCCGCCTAGTGGATGAGGGAAAGGCTGTGGATGTTGTCTACCTGGACTTTAGTAAAGCCTTTGACAGCGTCTCCCACAGCATTCTCCTGGAGAAACTGGCGGCTCGTGGCTTAGACAGGTTTACTCTTCGCTGCGTGAGGAACTGGCTGGATGGTCGAGCTCAGAGAGTTGTGGTGAACGGCGTTAAATCCGGCTGGCAGCCGGTCACAAGCGGTGTTCCCCAGGGCTCGGTTCTGGGGCCGGTCTTATTCAATATCTTTATTGATGATCTGGATGAGGGAATGGAGTGCTCCCTCAGTAAGTTTGCAGATGACACCAAGTTGGGTGGGAGTGTTGATCTGCTGGAGGGTAGGAGGGCTCTGCAGAGGGATCTGGACAGGCTGGATCGATGGGCAGAGGCCAACTGTATGAGGTTTAATAAGTCCAAGTGCAGGGTCCTGAACTTGGGTCACAACAGCCCCATGCAATGCTACAGGCTTGGGGAGGAGTGGCTGGAGAGCAGCCTGGCGGAAAGGGACCTGGGGGTGCTGGTTGACAGCCGGCTGAACATGAGCCGGCAGCATGCCCAGGTGGCCAAGAAGGCCAACAGCGTCCTGGCCTGTATCAGGAATAGTGTGGCCAGCAGGAGTAGGGAAGTGATTGTGCCCCTGTACTCGGCACTGGTGAGGCCGCAGCTTGAATCCTGTGTTCAGTTTTGGGCCCCTCACTACAAGAAGGATGTTGAGGTGCTGGAGCGTGTCCAGAGAAGGGCAACGAAGCTGGTGAGGGGTCTGGAGCACAAGTCTTCTGAGGAGCGGCTGAGGGAACTGGGGTTGTTCAGTCTGGAGAAGAGGAGGCTGAGAGGAGACCTTATCGCTCTGTACAACTACCTGAAAGGGGGTTGTGGCGACGAGGGTGTCGGTCTCTTCTCCCAACTAACTAGTGATAGGATGAGAGGAAATGGCCTCAAGTTGTGCCAGGGGAGGTTTAGATTGAATATTAGGAAAAATTTCTTCACTGAGAGAGTGGTCAGGCATTGGAACAGGCTGCCCAGGGAGGTGGTGGAGTCGCCATCTCTGGAAGTGTTCAAAAAACGTGTGGATGTGGTGCTTCAGGACATGGTTTAGGGGACATGGTGGCGCTGGATTAATGGTTGGACTTGATGATCTTGAAGGTCCTTTCCAACCTAGTGATTCTGTGATTCTGTGATATATTACTCACCCACATATTGAGGATTCCATTTTCATCCATTGAAGCGATCTGAAATGGAGAGCCTGACATTTCTACAAAAGGAATAGAAACAATTTATATTCATACACTGACCTTGATTCTGAGCAATATCAAAGGATTTGAAACATTTCCCAAGTTAATACATTCTCTGAAACTTCTATGATGCTCTCAGGTGCATAAAAAGGGAAAGTGCCCTCATTCTACCAAAGAAGAAAAAGGCATGAAACTTTCTTTACCGAGAGGGTGGTCAAACACTGGAACAGGCTTCCTAGAGTGATGGTTGATGCCCCAAGCCTGTCAGTGTTTGAGGCATTTGGACAATGCCCTTAACAACACGCTTCAACTTTTGGTCAGCCCTGAACTGGTCAGGCAGTTGGATTAGACGACCATTGTAGGTCCCTTCCAACTGAAAGAGTCTATTCAGAGAGATGTATCTCTGTCTATTCTAGTATGTTCAGTTTGTCCTACCAGAAAGGCAGATGATCTCTGCCTGCATCTTTTAAAATGTCTGGATTCTGCATGGACTTTGGAACAGAACACAAAGTGCAGTAGATGAAATCTCGTAAAGCCTGCAACATGCAGGACATTTCTTTGGACTACTATGGATTTCAAAGTGAAAATCTGGAATGGAAGTAATAATGTTTCCTCTAGTACACTGCCTGAGAATCTGGGGGCATGAGGATTAAAGTTTCTTTGCAAAGGTTGGTCATAAAAAAATTAGGCAAAAGGTACAGGATGAACCACCAAGTACAGTCACACATTTTAAGTGCTTTCAGATATAAGCAAGTTGTTCTACTGATTCAGATCGGGGGTTTTTTGGACATTATAGAAGTACTAAGACTTCTCTAAAGGCAGTTTTTGAATGACAACTTGTTTTATCATGGAAGAACAAAACACTGTCTTGAAAACAGACATTATAACAAGCATGTACCCACATCTGATGTGAAGCTGCACTGAATGAACATAACATAAAAATGAGAGCAGAAAATAAACATGAATGTTGTATGCAACTGATAGTACAGACAACTTAAGAGGCAGAATAGAATGATAAGCTGGATTTTGGCTATTACATATTTATTTTACTAGATACATAAAGAAAGTTCAGATGGATTGACGCTTTGAAGAGCAGCTTACATACCCTCCTGATAAGAGAGGCTTGAGAGCCCATAATTCTGATCAGTGTAGAAAGAGGTTGAGACAGGTTCCACTGCTAGTATAGGAGAGGTATGGTTTACTGAGTTTAGAATGCCGTCTGTAATTAAGGATAATGAAAGTTAAACACTATATTATTTTCAACAAAAACAACCACAAAACCATAATCACTTTTCAGCTTATAGGAGAATGATGATTACAAAGAAAGAATGGCAAAAAATTAACTTCGTAAAGAATTACTTTGTAAAAGTCTCAGAATTCTGCAAACTGCTTCCCAAATCAACAAAAAACTACTAGATAAATCAGTATTTCACCATTTGTATTTATTTCTCATTTTCCAAATGACTGCTGCACCATTTATGCCACTGTACCAGACATTTCATTAAAATCTGCTATTTCAGTGTTACCATGAAAAGAATTACATTAATTTCAAGCTCCATAAACAACAGAGGTAGAAATAAATCACTGCTTACTACAGAAGACAATATTGAAGAAAAAATATTCTGAATATGAAAGTAACTATCCTGAAACAAACAATTCACCACAAGAAAATATGTATTTACCCTTTAATAACATTTTTAAATAAATGTGTAGCTAGAACAACTTAAATATGCATTCTTTGTCAAATACTCCTGATTTCTGGACTTACTCTGTGCACTGAACTTAAAGGCATAAAGCTTCCTAAGTATACAGCATTAAAACCTGCTTGCTTATATAAGCAACTACATGAAACTATATACATACATTTGACTACTAGCCCACTGTGCAACACAAGACCAGGCATCTTAGATCTACTAAAAAAATTAAAAGTCCATCAACAACCAACTAAGGTTTACTTTTACATAGCTACTGCAATTAGATACACTTGTGAACAAAAGAGGATTTTGTGCATGTGTGTGGTGGGTTTTTATGAAAAATAATACCTCAGTGTAAGTTAAATGGTGGCACTGCACACAAAAAAAAGGAAAAATATATGAAGAAGCACTTACTTTGCAGTGATACGATTATTTGCAAAAATATTGCTCTGTGTTATTTTTCACTCTAGGGTACAATGCAGTGCCAAAAAAATGGCACCAATTTACAATTAGGATTGAGACAACTCACAAGTCAAACTGTTGGTATATACACCTCCTTCCCAATCTCTGAACATACAACTACACACAATGAAAACATCAGTAAGATTAATGACTTGCTCTACTATTTAAATTTGCAATGACAAACGTTGGTAATAAGCATAAAGATCCATTCATTTCCATCAGATACATGAAATTTTAAGGATCTCCTACACCAATTTAAAGGCAGAGTGAAGTACTTCGGATTGGTTTTCCTAGTATGTCACTTATATGACCTAAATAAACTTCTGTAACTTTTGAATTTGTCATCCATGGACTATAAGAAAATTTACAAAAGTCTATGTTAATTTGATCATACTTTAAGGGATCAGATGTGTAGGAAAAAAGAGAAATGCAATGACAAGAAAATGTCAAAGGATGAAAGGAGGTCACCCACAAGCACTTTTGAAAAGTAAACTTTTTTCTGGCTTGCCAATATGTACGCAATATAATTTAGGCCATGTCTAAATAATGCAACAGATTATTTCCACATTAATTTTTGTTGCTGTGCTTCTCTGCCATTAAGAACCTGGAAAGAGCATGCTATAGCTCCTGTCTGGCCCCAGTGCTAAAGATTCTGCTCATGTGACAAGCTGGATGATAGAAAACGTATGTCCAGGTTTTGCTCCAACATGCAGTTGAAACATTTCTAGAGATATCGAACCAGAGAGCTTTTGGGCCCCAATATCTAGTGACAGCCTCAGAATCCCTTCAACAAAGGACTAAAAGTAACTGACTACTGACTATGAAAGAATTCAACTTATCCCATTATATACAGCACCTCTGACATTTAGCCTTCATACATTACTTGTTTCCAATTATATGATCCCCATATATGCTGAAACAATAGTATCATAAAAAGACAGTTGTATATGTAATGAAAATATGAGAAATTCCTAGATCTTGTATTGCTACAATAATTGATAAATTGGAAATAAAAAACCACAATCCTAACTCAACTTTTAATGTATCTACATGGAATCCAGAAGTGATAAAGTTACATAAGTAGAATTTCAGAAATGCCTAAGGGTGAGATTCAGACTAAAGATTAAGACAATTAAGATGGTATCTACATATAAGACAGCCGTATAGCATCTATAAGTGAATTAAATCTAATCAATACAATCAATCCAGCTAACCAGATACAGATATCTACATTAGGATGAGATGAATAGCTCTCTAGATCCCACAGAGTAGCACTGCACTGATCCTAACAGAGGTTGTGCATGTATACACTTGGATACGTATCTTGCAGGGAACCTTATAGAAACGTCAAGACTTAGGCAACAATTTGTACAGACTGCAACCTTTAAATGACATTTGAAAAACTGTGTTTTTCAGTCTTAAATTACTTCAATTTTTTTAAAATACATCTTAATATGTGTGTTTAGGTGGAGATAAAAAAGAAATTTAGATTATATTAAGGGAGATAACATGACGAAAATTGGCTAAGCTAATAATTTCAGATGAGGTAGTAGTATTAGATAATAGTATAGACAATAGATTAGATAGTAGTATTTAGCTTGCTTACATTTCTTATAGCTATTACTGATTGGCAATTTTTACTAGACTAAATATAATCACTGAACTGGCTAAACTAGGCTGCTGAGAAAGAGCGCTCTTAGAAGAATTAGTAATGGAATTGTTTCACTGCCCACAAAATGACTGATCGGAACGCATAGATACTAACCAGTGGAAAATGTTGGAACTCTAACTGTCCAGCCAGTTTCACTGATCATCATATGAGGGTGCATTCTTGAGTCTTCTCGAAGATCCCACACCAGCAATGAACCATCTATTGTTCCAGCAAAAACGAACGTTGTTTTATTGGGACTAAAGCAGCAACATACCACCTGTTAAGCAGTAAAAATATGCATGGTTGATATGATAAAGGTCAATGATTTGATAAGCCTGAAATATGTTTGCTCTTCCAAGATGCAAATCCAGAAAAGACAGATTAAAGGTGTTTGCAGTATAAGGACAATTTATTTAAAAGGGAAGTAGGATACAAGACTTTTCAGTAGGCCTTCCTTTTTCAAGACAATTGCTGTGTAATCTGCATCTACTGCCAGAAAGCTGAAGGGGGTGATTCAACTGTATGATAGTGATGGGTAGGGAGAAGTCCTGACAACATCTCAACCAGTTGTTTTACTTCCATTCACTCTTCAACCATGAAATGAAGTCAAAATTTAAAAAACAAAACACCATGACCATTACTACATTCTAGTACTGGAGCACAAAATGGAATGAGAATAGTGGTCACTAGGCTCAAATGTGTTTCTCAAAAGCTGACATAGCTTGCAGCAAGACATGAAAACAAAATATACATAATAAAGCCTTCTATTCAATGGGCAAACACACAATGTTATTAAAACATACCTCTGAGTCACATATTAAAACCTTCTGAGGACTGGAGGGCTGCCAGATGTTCCAAACGCATATGATGCTCTTTCTGTTCAGTAGACCAACACCTGCCTTTTCAGGTAATCCATGAACAGAAAGTAGTGTCTGCCTCTGAACTTGAGAGACATACAGGTAGGATATTTTTCGGTCTAAACCATTAAAAAAAATCAAGAAACAAAAGCAATAAATAAAAAATTCATTGCAGATGAAAAAGCATATTTAGCTGCTACAGCAACAACCAAAGAAGCTAAGACGTAATTATGAAGATTATTTCTATTAACAGCGGGTTGCTTTCGATGCTATACAAGAAAAAAAGCGGGACTAGAGAAGGAACCCAAAAAATTAGAAGTAGAGTAGAAAGCGAAAAGGATGAGAGCCAGGAAGTTAACAGAATAATTATTCTGGTTATAAGCAAGCCAATCTGATCTGACATCAGTATTTATACTGAAAATTAAGTTAAGTCTCAAACAGGAAACAGCACAGCCCAGGCTTTTTCTAGTTCATCTCACGTGTTCATGTTAGAATACATATGGCTTTGTGTTATAATAGGTCTTCCTAACACAATTACAGATGCTTTATTGTTCATTTTTCTTTTCATCTGAACATCTACTGTTTATATGGGAAGATACAACTGCAGTTCAAATATATCAGGCTATGCTCTCCCTGTTCAAGAACCTTGCTTTATTTGCAACTTAGCCCTACTATCAGCATGAAGGGCCTAAATGAAATTATACCCCTTGGGACGGCCCTTGAAAACAGGGGCAAAAAATTACATCCAGGGCACCCCTATATTATGCTAATCACTGGCTATATTTCTGGTTTCACAGCAGCTAGGATGCTCTCATGTGCCCTATGTGAAACCAATCTGCACAGCGTTACATCAAGATTAGCGCACCTAAGAGAGAAGTGGGCTTTACATCATTGATATATCCTGATATGTGCTGTTTGCACTTCATGACAAAGAGCATGATATTTTGCATAAGGAAGAACAGTTCTCACTGTATACTAAAAGGTGTAGAATAAAGTTCCCTTACCATGGAGGAATGGCTGGTTAGTATTTAACTGGAAACAGCTATCACTAATAGACAGACTGGTTTGTCGAGATCTTAGTTTCCACCTGGGTTGTGTTGCAACTTCATCTTCCTCTATCAAAACAGCAATCACCTTTCAAACATAATTACATTTATAGAAATAAAAGGGTCATCTTATCTTTCAGCTTTGTTATTTGTAGCTTTCTAAAGTATGTGGATTAATTTAATAAACCTTTATCAACTCTCTTGTTAATTTTATATCTTTGCAAATACAGCTTTACAGACATAAAAGTTGCACAGCTCTGGTTCCACTCCGTTGCAGAGAGATAATGAGTATTAAAATAATTTATTTAAATTAGTCAGAACAAGTACTGTAAGTGATCTATCACACTGTATATTTATGTACACAACTCATAAGGGATATTAAGTACATAAGTATACCTGGCAAGCAGACCGGAGGAAATTTGCTAATCTTTGTGAATCAATTTTAGGTGTTAGAGCTCCGTTCACGGACATATCGTGGCTCTTTATGGGACCTAAGAAAAAAACAAAACCAAACTTCAAGCTTCAAAAAGGGATCAATTAAGAAAACCCTAAGAACAACTTAATTTTTAAGCAAGAGGAGTGGCAGGAATCAACTTCTCTTCAGCAGAAGTAACAGTCCTGAAGAACAAGATCTGCTGGGGAATCATACCTGCTGCCAACAGAAACAGCAACCCAGAAGGAAGAAACTATTTCTGCCACTTATTCTCCATCCCCTCCACAAGGAAATTCAGATAGGTAGCAGCTTACTACCAATCTGCCGCATTACAAATTCTGACAATTAATGGGTACAAAAGAGAAAGTTTACATGCATACATCCATAAATTAAAGTGTTCTTCACCTCCAGATACAAGGACACTTTCTCCTGGATGCTGTGTCCATTTCTCCAGCGTCTCAACTTCCTCAGTCTGAATGTCTCTCTCAAGATTGTCCTCATTACACTGAACATATGCCTAAAGTAGAAAGATAAAGTGGTCAATATAGGGGTGACACAGCTAAGAAGGACAGCACATAACTAAATAGAACTTAAACAGTCATTTTAAAACTCATGTGTTCAACCTCTTCTGTTTGTAAATTCAGACCTAAACATACTGACACAGTATTACTATTTTGTGCATGCACATTTTACCACATTACACACAAGAGTGCCAGACCTATTGCAAAAATACAGAATGTCTTACATGATGTGTAAACACTTATCCCAGCGTACTTGGGACAATGAGCCACAGACATATGAAAGTGTTTTAGAAAATGGGGAAGGAACATGAGAGAGTCCTCTTCTAACACAGAAAGGAAAGGGCCTGTCTGACCAAAAGTTTTTATATCATTGCATTATAGTAATTAAGGCTTAGAGCTGAAAATTTTTAATTTATCACTTTATTGTCCCATTAGCTTTAGTAACTTTCTTTTGTAAGGAAAATTATTTTCCAGAACAAGAATCAGACTTTCAGGATTTAAATATTACTACATATCTTTTACCCACCTGCTTAGTGTTCATTTTACCAAAATTCCTGATATACATGTCGTACTCATTTACAGGAGGCAAATCCAATAACGAAAAACTAACTGAGAAGTCCAGATCAATTAGTGGGAGAAGTTCTGAACTCCGTTTTCTTTAGAATGAATTACAAGAGAGAAACACAAAAATGATTAAAACCAAGTATTTGGTATTCCAAAGGAAAAATAACCTGATTTTGTACAGTACCAGAGATCTAACAATCCATTGATCTATGCGATTTGAAGCTGTACCAAAATTAATTGACAGATAAAAATATATCAATAGAAGTACATACAATGTTTTTACGAGTTCTCATTTAATGTTATGCTGAGATAATTATCATATTTGAAAATGCAATACTGATTGTAAAAGGCAATCTTATGTGGTTTATTATTAAACCCAAACTGTCAATGCCTAGCACGATCATCTTGCCTAAGTATTCAAATGCTCTTCTGTAAGGCAACA
This sequence comes from Phaethon aethereus, assembly GCF_964289735.1. Taxonomy (NCBI): domain Eukaryota; kingdom Metazoa; phylum Chordata; class Aves; order Phaethontiformes; family Phaethontidae; genus Phaethon; species Phaethon aethereus. The sequence goes on from NC_138582.1 coordinate 160,656,592, forward strand.
GATGAATGTCTGTTTCTTCCTATAATTAGGATGATGGCTAATTCTCCTAATCTTATTGTATTAACTTATATCACTTATATGTGTACATGCTTTATAAAGATCATCTATGATGTCCTGGTTTTGTTATTTTGTTATTCCTCACAAATAAAACTATGTATTTTGATTCTTAACTGGAAAACAAGTCTACCTTCATATACTGAATATTACTCTGACAAGTAAAAAGCATTTGTGTGATATTAAAATATTTATGTGATGTTACTTATTATCATCTGGGGAGGAACAACCCCATACACCAATACAGGTTAAGGGTTGACCGGCTGGAAAGCAGCTCCATGGAGAAGGACTTTGGAGTCCTGGTAGACAATAAGTTATCCATGGGACAGCAATGTGCCCTGGTGGCCAAGAGGGCCAATGGTATCCTGGGGTACATTAAGAAGAGTGTGACCAGCAGGTCAAGAGAGGTTACCCTCCCCCTCTACTCTGCACTGGTGAGGCCTCATCTGGAGTGTTGTGTCCAGGTCTGGGCTCCCCAGTTCAAGAGAGACAGGGAACTTTTGGAGAGAGCCCAACGGAGGGCTACAAAGATGATTAAGGGACTGGAATGTCTCTCATATGAGGAAAGTCTGAGAGACCTGGGGCTGTTTAGTCTGGAGAAGAAAAGGCTGAGAGGGGACCTTATCAATGTCTATAAATATCTGAAGGGTGGCTGTCAGGAGGATGGAGCCAGTCTCATTTCAGTAGTGCCCAGTGATAAGACGAGGGGCAATGGGCACAAGCTGCAGCACAGGAAGTTCCACCTCAACATAAGGAAAAACTTCTTTACTGCGAGAGTGACGGAGCACTGGAACAGGCTGCCCAGAGAGATTGTGGAGTCTCCTTCTCTGGAGACCTTCAAAACGTGAATGGACACGTTCCTGTGCAACCTGCCCTAGGTGATTGGGGGTTGGACCAGATGACCTTCAGACGACCCTTCCAACCCCTATCATTCTGTGATTCTGTGATCAACTAAAAAGAGACTCCTTCTACTCCATTTGTACGGATGCGTGGATAATGAAAAGACAGTCAATCTTTGTCACAATTCACATAGCTATCTATCTACTTTAATGTCATAAAACTGTTAAGATATTTTAAGAGTTAACTGCTTGAATTACATACAGATGTCTGTTTACAAATTAATTCCACACTCCTGCTGTAATGCAGATTCCCTGAGAATGAGAAAATTTTTGTAATCTCCCTTTCTCTTTCTTGCACTTTCATGTTTTTTTAATATACTTAATATAAATACAATCCAGATACAATTATGGGTCTGTAGCAATTCCACATCTGAACAGTCTTACAGATGCATATTCTAGTTGCAGTTTCTTCTCAGTAAGGCAGTTTTTGAAAAGGAAAAAGACTAGAGCAACATGAGCTGGAATTTCTCCTCCAGTATTTTAGGCTGAATTTTTTTTTATGCATAAGGACAATTTTCACATCTCCTTTTCACTACTTGATGACATCTATTGCATTTTCTTACCCCCATTTTGTTTTTACTTCTACTTCCTAATACACCACCTCTTCACAAACATTGTGGGCACAGATTGCTCAGATCGAATTCAAGCATATGAAAGTTGCTTCCTAATTACAAATCTTACTGATACATGCAGACAAATCCATAAAATAAATTAATAAGCTTCGTATTAATACTTACAACTCCAAAGTACCACAGCTCATTTATGGGACGCTTTCAGTCTATTTACTGGTAGCAATGTATTACCACAGCATTAAATGCCACAAACCCTTTCTCTTTCCGTGAAAATGTTAGTTATGCTGACAGGCTACATACGTTGTTAGCATGTACACAAAATTATATACATAGTCATAACCAGTCATAGTACATAATCAGAGGCTGACAAACATTTCATAAGATGTTTCAGACAGACGCCTTCCTGAATTTTCTCATCTGTCTCCACTGTCCAGAGAGGAAGCCTCTCTAGAACTCACGTAAAATTTGGGCGTATAAATTTAGGCAAGGTGAATTAGACAGCCTGGACAATAAGAGTCCCCTTAAGTGAAGATTAGCCACTGATGTGCAGCCATGAAGCAGTGGAATCTAATATTATCAATAGAATTTAATATTCTTGCTTTATGCATCCAATTGATGTGACAGAAAATTAGAGAGATAGATATATGTATACAGTGCTTCAGATAAATCTGGAGCTCCTGGCAAGTTCCACAAGAAACAGGCATCAATTTGTTTCTTTAATACAGAACTGTCTTAGACGTCTCAAATCTAGATCAATTTTAGACCAGCAAAAGCATATTTTTACACCAACTGGTGTTATCCCTGAAAGGGAACATACTATTTTTGCAGCAGTATGTACCATGTAGAGTCTTGATTATTTCAAGAAATTACAGTTATGCAGAACCCTGAGAGCAGCTAAAAGGCTTGCTCTTTAGTACTACAAGTCAATATCTAATTAAGTGACTGAAGAATCATACGAAGAAATTGCAATCCTGGCACCTCATTCTGTAATAAAATGATACATGTAAACTGATATATAGACAAATTTCTATTATAAAAGTACATGTAGCAAAGCCTGTAAATTGTATTTCCTTAAGATGCAATTACTGTTAGCTTACAAAATAATACTTGACTCTAAAAACCTCAAACTTATAAACTTCACATATTTCAAATATAACGAAAAAAATTACATCTCACATAGTGAGTCACCATTTTGCGTGAATTATTTAAAACACACTTACTTCTGCTTACTAGCCATACTTCGGCTACTTTGTCGTTGGTTTGCCATTTGAAAATCCATGAATATTCCACAAAAAGAGTTTCTGACAGAAGTGTACTGCCTTTCTGTAATATTATAGAACATTGTTAGTGTTATAATTCACACTTTACAGTGCATTAAAACGTAAAGCAGTAACTCTAAACAGCAATAGATTTATTACGACACAGCTACTAAAAGTTACTAGTTTGCACATTACACAATATGCTCTAGCACAGTTATCAGTACAATAAGCTTCATTTCTTAACTTCAGTAACGGGACAGCATTTTTACTTTATGTAGTCCTTTGCTAATCAATTCAAAATGACTGACCATTGTAATTTTTATTTTAAAAGGCTATAATGCAGAAAGTGCCTCCTCCTTCCTCCTGCCACTAGCAGGTCCCTTGTTCCCCTGTGTACAGTAAAACGCTCTATGACCAATTCTAAAAATCATATCAGATTCACACAGACTACACCATGTGCATGTTACACCTCTAAATAAGAATTTATCACTACAGCTAGTGGAGAACCTCATCAACACAAACTTAACTGATGCCACTGGATGACTAAGCAAAGCATTGAAAACTGTTGCTTTAAAAGCCACAGTTAATGGAACTACAATATCTGATGTCATGTCGATTTTACTCCCCTTCCTGGCCAGGTGGTAGCTAATGGACCTTAATATCCAACTTCCAGTCAGGACCAATGGTGTTTCACCTCCTCAGAGGAAGACTGCCTTTTTCGATAATACTTGTAAAATGCTTTTAAACTTCTAAAAGTCATTACCAGAATGATCAACAACTGTTTTAACCAGATGAGATCAAAACAGACAGTATTGTGTAATTAACAATAAAGCAGTAAGTGCTACAATTCAGAATTTAAAAATCTGATTCCATATTAGAATTCCATCCTGTTTAGTAGAACTATAGCATTAATGGAATTCTTGTATTGATTCCATACTTTTTATTAAAAAAATAATAATAATTGCATAAATCTGCAAGAAGAAATTCATATTATAGTATCCTGGTTCTGCCTTGCAATGACTTAACTGAAAATCTACTGATACCGTAAAGACTTACAGAAAGTCCATGCTATTCTTCCGTGACTGTAATAACTTCGTATGAACTAGAATTAAAAGCTGTTTAAGATTCTTTTGCACAATGATTCTATACTGTTGTTCACATGAGTGGAGAGTGCCAAGGGGAACGACAGCTTTAGTTTGTTAAAGAAGTAGATCTGGCACTCACAGGTATCAGATCAACTGAACACAAGACAACAATTCCATAGTTCAATTTCAGAAAAAAACCCACATTTTAAAAGTGATATAGAACTATATATTCAAGCAGCAACTGTATTTCTCTTGCCTTGCCACCCAGAGCAGCGGCTTCAACTTTGCTTAAAAGAAAAAGGCGAATTAATGTCACCGGAAGCCCCAAACTGTTCTAGCACTCCTCCATTTTTCAAAATCCAGACTCTCATATCCTCCTCTTACCCAAAATAAGAGGTATTAAATGTCAGTCTGTAAATTTTTATACTTCACATTTTAAATGATTAGTAATGCTTCTGAATCATTCTTTAGAAATGTGAAAGTTACACTGCTTACCACAAACCTGAGTGACTCACTCAGAGGACCAGATTTCTGCCTTCCGGCAGACTTCTAGAAAAAGTGGCCTGTTTACTTGTAAGTTGTATGTGTTACTCATACATTTAATAAAAAAAGACTGGTAGCTAGTCACATACCCATGATTGGTTCCTTTTTTTCATTTTCAGTTTTCTTTGGCAGTGAAGTACAAATTCTATCATTTTCTGCACTAATTGCTCTACGAATTTCTTCAATTTCTGATGTTCTGGAAAATGGAATCTCTCTTAGGTTTTCTTCTGCATCTCCTTCTTCACCACTTTTGTCTTCATCATCATCAAAGTCATCTTCATAATCCTTTAAAAGTAACAGGACTTTCAATAACTAATAAACATGGAGTATAAATATATTTTTCAAGATCTTTTTAAGAAAATATAAAATGTTGTCAAAATAAAATTCTCATATAGATGGCTATAAATCACCTGACTGAAAGGTATTCTAAAATAAGTGTTTGATAAAAAGCAAATAGCATGTTTTGATTGTGCGGTAATTTTAATCAAGAGAAGACAATCCGACAGGTGGTGTTCCTCAGTGCCCAAAATAGATTCCTTTTTTTTTTTTTTAAATATCCTAAAGTAGGAACTGTATGTTTAGGAGAATTATGTGCTCTTTAAAGACATAAAATGACAGTGTTCAGTGGTATAAACGCTTCACAAATATATGAAGTTGTTCATTTGGTAGTTTTAATTCAAGCTGCCCTTCCATGGCAGGCTCAAATTTACTAAACTACCACACTTACCTGTTTGCAAGTCCATGCATGAGGCTCATACTTTAATAATTCTCTTAACTAAGACATTTCATCTCATGCTAAAATAATCACCCAACACAAAGGATATGAACAAGTCTTAAACCTGCTCATTTCTCTCCACTGAATGGTAAAGGGCTACTATAGTTAACAGCTCAACAGTGGACATCACTCCTAATGTAAGTGGAGATAAATTCTAGCTTCGCTAAACAAAGATATAGCTGGTTCAGCTAGCCATGAAAGCACATTCAGCACACTCTTCTATCTTAATAACTTGAAAGTAAACAAAATAGAGCTAAAAGTAAAGAATTCAATTAAACAAATTAGTGAAGGGACTGCTGTGTGTCAATATTTTTTCTACTATATTTTTGCAAAGAAAAACGAGTCTCTTTTTTCCTCTTGAAACTGATTATTTGCTTCTATTATTTAAAAAAAATCAGCATTTTTCACATCAAATCATTTAAATAATTGAAATCCAGAGAGACAAACAGAACATCTTGTGAAGACTTCAAGACAAAAGCAAAAGTTGGTTCCCACACCCTGATGAACACTAAGTAAATGTATAGCAGTTTCTACATACCATTTTAGTTACTTATTATCTACTGTTAACCAAGTTAAGGTCACTGTCACCAAAACAGAAGTAGTAAAAAACATGTAACATCCTGTAATTTTTACTTCTGTGAATAAAGTTAATCAGCATTTTGATACTTGAGAAAAGGACAATTGTATGCTTTTACTTACTTCAAAATCATCTTCATAATTTGCTGAAAAGTTATCAAATCCTGTATCTGAATTATAGGTGCATGTATCTTTCATTTCCTAAACAAGAAAAAGAAATTAAACTGTTACATAATCTTACCAAAAAAAAATTAAATCTTTATCTGCCAAATCTTAGCATAAAGATAGATGAATAATTGTTCTTCTCAGATATTTCTACATTTTCAAGCAAACATAAAACAAAATTCAGTTTAGAAATATAAATAAAAGCATATTAACAAGTGATAATTGCTGATTTAAAATAATAAAAAAGGAAGACAAAACAGAACTCAATCCTATCTTGGGAAGACCAACTGTTTTCCCACCAGTATTTTTACTGAGAAAGACATAAAAACTGCTGTGTTGCCTATAATTTCAATAGTACACAGTAGCTCTTATGATGGTGTAACAACAAAATAAGACTGTTCTACTTTTTCAAGGATTACACAAAATTATCCATATACCTAAGTTATACTGGGGGACTCAATCTGTTAATAAAATAGCACAGATGTTGGAACATCATGTAGCCTAAACAAACATAAAGCTTAAAATAACACACACTGATCCATCCAATCTTTAGTTAGCTTCTTCCTTCAATAGCCTCTTCAAAGTCATAGACTAAATTGTCCATGTGTAAGGGTTTTCAACAGACTTCAAAATGGAAATAAATGTGAGGTTTTATGAAAAGTACCAGCACATCTATTACCTGCTTCTACACTTACAACTAAAGGACAGCAGCTGTTTGTAAAACGCCAAGTTAGGCACACTTTTAATCCTTTCATGATTCTTCAAGAGCTAGAGCCACATAGTTTTCACAGAATGTAGTACTTTCTGAAGTGTTAAGGACATATATAGCAGTAAACAGCTTCTATGGATACCTTACTTTTCACAGTCATCAGACACCTAGAAGTAGGACTACAGTACCTCAGTCTTTCTGGTTGCTGCTTTTTGTCATTTCTCAGATCAATCTTTGGATCAAGAATAAATTATATTAGTCAGGTTGTCCATCCAGGCGAACCTGGGAAAAATTTCCCTGATTTGTTCTGCCTGCAAGGTTGCAGGTACCCAACAGTAACTAATTGATGTAGAATTTTTTTAAAATCCTTATTCCATTAGTCAAAGACACATGTAGTAACACACCCATAAAGATAGTTATACTCTTTATTACCTTACTATAATAATCTCTGAGTATGCCTATTCAGCTGTCATTTTTATTAATAACACATGTATGTTTATAACATTGCATCTGTTACACATGTAGTTTTTACACACTAAAAACCACCAGCTGTCAGTAGTTGTCAAAATCTTACTGTCCTCATAAGAACCTCCTATATTCTCATCGGAAATCAGAATCATCCTATCACAGCTAGGTTCCTACTTTAAAGAATATAAGGAGAACATATTGTCAATACAAAGCAGGATTAGGAAGTCATGCTGGAATACCTGGATGACTGTGGCATTTGGAGTAACAAATATATTAAGAAATTCAATACCATAAAGTGCAAACCCATGGAATTTGATTTAATTATCCCTGTTGAGTCAGTTCTTGAGTAGGGATCTCACCCTCCTAGGTTGTCTCCTATTACCAATGAAGACAGAGAAGATAACGGAAAAGGAGACCAAATATAAAAGGACTGAACTGCCTATTTCCCTCCATAAACTACACATGAAATTTAGGGAGATTTAGGTCCTCACCACAGACAATGCACTCCTAAAGGTAAGCTGAATCTGGGCCTTAAAGATTAGCATCAATGCTAGCTGCTACCTGGAACTTCAGCTGTTGGAAACAACAGAGGAAGAGAACAGTTTGAACATATTAGTTGATGCAGGATGACTGCTAGCCACAGTGGTAGGAGCCATGAAGACTAAATGTAAGAATATGTCAGAAAGCTACTTTTTCAGGAACAGGTAAGTGTTTATGTCAGTATTACATAAGGCACTGATGAAAATTCACATTCAGTACTGTGCTCAACTCCAGTCACCCATATTAAAAAAAAATTAATGCAAATTGAAACAGACAAAGCAACAGCTGCTAGAATGATGACACATGTGAAGAATTTAGCTTGTATACGTCAGGAAAATTAAGTCAGAGAAGAAACAAACATGCTTTCTATAAGCTCATTTGGGAAGAAAACCATAAAAAAGTATTTGAGCTAAACGCTAGGGCTAAAGCAACAATAATGGAAACGTATTGGAAATTAGAAGAAAAGATTAACAGATGCCTTAGAGCATCCTTGAAAGAGAAGTATTTCTGGCATGAAAACAGCCAGGTTTTAATAGAACTTAGTATGGTTTTGAAAGATACATGGCTGAAAGATGTACGGCTGCCCATAGCATGAGAATATGGAAAAAGATGTCTTCATTAGGTACTACTACTTTTTCCTAGATCAGGACCATAATCCTACAACATTCCAAAGCAGAATTTGGATTTTGGGGGATGGCTACAAATTGTTGAAAATATGACAAAATATTTTAAAACTTTTTATGGTAAAGTTAGGCTGTATCTGCACAGAGGTCTATACAGCTTGCATTTCAGACTAGCTGAAAACTTGATTCTGTCTGCACCTGTACATTATAAAAAATACCTTCCTCTTTCTTATGGCAACTGTTTTTACAGACACAGAATAATAGAATCATAGAATAGTTTGGGTTGGAAGGGACCTTTAAAGGTCATCTAGTACCTTGCTAGCTGCATTTTAGTTGGCTTACACTACATACTATTTGCCTGTCAGCTCTTTATAGTAAGGAATAATATACTTTAGGTATGTCTAGATGATTTTTTTTTTTTACATGTGTAAGCTCTTCCCACTTATTAAGAATTATTTTTTCAAGCATAGAAGATACTGAAATACAGTTGAATAGATGGCTATCTTCAATGCTTAGCAAATTTATACAGAATAAATCAATCTTCTAATGTTGTATCCAGAAAGAAGAGATTAGGAGATACCTAAAGACCAATACACATAAATCTCATCTTATCTTAGAAAACCATTACATTGAAATACATATTGTAATTGTTATTAAACCCAAGAAAAAAGCAACATTCTAAGTTCCAAAGCGAAATAGTTTTACCTCTTGTCTGGTGTCTCTTTCCTCTTTTTCAATGAGTTTTCCTTTATCTTTTACAGTCCTATGGAAAAAGAGAATATCAATTTTATTTGTTAACTCAGAAGCAAGCACTAGTTTTGTTTTGGGTTTTTTGTTTGTTTTAGAAAAATAGGTCTTTTTTCCTGAAAGGGAAAAAAACTGTTGAAAATTTCTAATAAACTGAAATATTTCTACAAATAGTTTTATAGATTTCTATTTATGATACCAAATGATAATGAAACAGCCAAGTGATTAATCAGCGAAGAACTGCAAAAACCTTGTCCAAATTTAATGCCTATAATTGCATCAAAATGGAAGAAAAAGTAAGGACGAAAAAAACTATTAAACCCACACATCTATTGGATGTATTAATAATCTGCAGCAAACTGGAGATGAAGATCAGGTTGGTGTAATGTGCTTTAAAGCTATAAACCATAGACTGAAATTAAAATCTGGTCTTTCATTCAGGGGTTTTATTTATGAGGACTATACAATCAGGGTCAGAGAGCAGGAGAAAATCAACAACCAGCTCTGCTCCTTAACAATCTCTTTGATTATTTTATAAGTAGAGTACTGGACTTCAAAAAGAGAATGTTCTGACCTCTTTAAGTAAGAAGGTGTTCATATGTACTGCTGTTGAGACTGACAAACATCAGGAAAGGCAACAGCAAAAATAAAAACTTGGCTGGATCTTCTCATAACGAATCAGAATGATTCAACGTCGACAGTGCTTGAGGCTGAACCAGGGTTTTGGGACATCCCAATAAACCATATTGCCTTCCTTGCCATTCAGAAATGGCTAACGTTTTTCCCAGATATACACAAGCAACAATTCCCTCACAATACCCCATCAGCAACAGCTTCAAAAATAACCTGTATGTTCGGCACTGCTTGACACAGTTGAGTGCTGCTGCTAGGAAGCATCCCAACATATGTATTCTGAAATTTTTTTTTTTTTCTTTTGTACAGGAATACACTTCCACAATGACAAATTCACTACAACTAAAGTGGTCTGTCCTGTGCTTAAGAAACAGTAGCAATACTCAGACAATAGTGGTAGTGACTTCACTATCTCTGTCAGTGTCCCCAGAAGCTGGCACGCCAGTCTTCTATTTGGCTAGGAAGCTAAACTAGGGTTTAAGAATGAGAACTGTGACTGACAACATACCTGGAGAGTTATACTGCAGAAAGTATAGGCATTTCACATCACTGAAGCATTGAAGAATGCAAAATGAACTAGAATATACAGAGAACTCCTGCAAGATTTTATATTTGCTAATAGTAAAACTTAGAAATAACATCCTGAAATTTTACTGATCCAACTGAGGATGACCTGGACCTTTCCCTTTCACATACAACAGTAAACTTGCTATATCTATCTAATATTTTAGATACCAACCAGAGTAGGAACTAAGTAGAGATATTCAAATTCGAATAAACAATATAAGAGAGTCCTATGTAGTTCATCATGAACCCTACATGTGTCCATGTGACTGCATAGTGAATTTCCAGGTGTACAATACAGCATTTTTGTCTCCCAAACGAAGTGCCCAGATTAATATATATGTAATTTGCAAGGACTGCAAAATACCTCTTGCTATCCTGGGATAGAAAAAAAATAATAAATGGAATACAAATGCATACATTTTTATATTAATCCTCTTAGAGGCAAAACACAGATTTATTTTTTTTTTTATTGCTATAGTATTGTACGAAGGGCTTATGAAAAAAAATATATTCAGCCTAGATATTTGAGATCAAGAATCCATGCTTATTGTTTTGGTGGTGACTGAATCTTAGTAGACACCATACAGTAGATACTTATTTTAAATCTCTGAATTTACCTTACATGCTGATGGCTCATTTCTTCTTGAATCCTCTCCTCCTTTTTGTATTCGTTTTTCTATAAAAGAAGTCACAATATTCATGTGTCATAAATGCTGGGAGGAAATATGTATATGAACCTGCATTAGTAGTAGTGATAGTGAACAGTAAGAAAGGTTTCTAATGAATTATTTCAATAACTTCTGTTATTTTATTAAAAGTCATTGCTTGTAAGAAGTTCAGTGTATGAACTAACATCATACTAATCTCCTCCTAGATATGGTAAGCAAAGAAAATAAACATCCATAAAAGATACACTATACAAATAATAGGAGCTTCTCCTAAAATATTAAATATTTGGGAGTGAAGTTTGGCTACATCCCCTTCTGCAGTACATTTCAGAAAGGAAACAAGATGGGATCTTGAGTCTTCTCCTTTGCTTAACAAAACCTTGTAATGCCTTACTAGAGCAAATTCCGGCTTTTTTATAGGATACCTTCACATTAGTATGTGAAGCTTAAACAAAAAACAAAATCAAACAAAAAAACGCCAAAACCCCCCAATGCTTAAGGGCTGACCTGCGTAGGCTGCGGCCTTGACCTGTTACAAAGAATGAGATTTTAATAGTATGGGACTGCAACAACTCACATCAGTTGGACCCATGGACAGAGAACAGTCTCAGGCCGTTTTTATCCCAGGGGCTTGACTCTTAAAATTCCGCATTATGAAGGTTTGCCTAAGTTTGGAAATGTAGTCAACAGGTTCTTTAAGATAATGGTGCTTTTCTCGATCCATGAACACCACAAAAAGAAACATAACTCTGAGACAAAAGCATCAGTGAGTATATTCAGCAACAGCTACTTGAGTAAAGTTCCAAGGAAGTCAAACCTTGAGCAAGCTCCTGATGGACTTTGAATTTTACCACAGAAAGTCAGTTACAGGAATCACTTGTGGTGGGCCCCTACACTGAAGATGCCTAGTATTTTCACTAGAAAATATATTTCTGAACTTTTCTTTGAGAAGCTTACACGTTAACTCCTTAGGCAGCAGAAGAAACTACCCTAGACCACCTGAATTGTTCTATGTTCAATAAAAGCTATTTGATTTTAAGAATTACAAATTACTATATATTTCTTCTCTCATTCTTGTAGAATGAGTACCTGTATTATAAAAACCAGTAAAAAATGTTAAAAGTTTTGATTAAGTCTCTAGAATATAACATCGTGCTCTGTATTAGAAACATTAAAGATATTCTAACGGTTCAGAAGTAGAGGCAAAAAACATAAAAATGTTCTATACTCATGTGCCTACTTGCCAGTTAGATACCCATGCTCCCTTTATAGGCAACACTGAAAACAGCTTTTATTAAGATCGTATTTTTTTTCTATAAAGGCAGTCAATACATTTTTAACAGACCTCTAGCCTAATCTCATCTCCACTTCAAAGTGTTAGTAAAAATTTCAAAAGTCATAGCAATAAATAATTTTATAAATAAAAGACATTTCTAACATATGGACAAGTTTCCAGTTGAAATTTCGTGGAAGGAACCAGCTCTAGCTTAGGACACTTAAATGCAGATGTAGTATTTTAATCTAGCACTTTAGCCTCAAATTTCAGAAAATGTTGACTTACAATCCTAGTATTTTTATTATTTGTCTTATCAATGATGATATATCATTAATTAAAGGAAGTTATAAGGTAATGATTTAAAGCCTTAACAAAACTAACCCTTAGATCATGCTTCTTTCTTTCATTTTCTCTGCTTTTTACTCTCTCATTAGCTTCTGCTGGTTGTCCTCCTCTGTCTCCATGGGAAGATTCCTCTTTAGATCTCTTTGATTTATGTTTTTCTTCCTCTTCCTTTTCATAACGTTTATAACTCCTCTCTTTTGAAAGCCTCTCTTTTCCTGGCCTAATGGAATATTCTTTTTTTTCTCTGTGTCTTTTTTCTCCCCCTTTATCCAACTCTTGATCTTTCTGTAACTTGTGTACATGTTCACCTTCTTCAGCTTTGTAGGCTAAATATTTGTCAATGCTCTTTTTGGTATCATTATCCTGCAAAGAGAAAAATAACATTAAAGAGTTAGAAGGTTCTTCAGGTCTGTTTTACCTTCACAAATCTATCAATTTTTGACCATTAGAATGACGGACTTATAAGTATCTAATCTCCTTCTACCACATGGATCTTCCACCCATTTTTTTTAATCTCCTACAATAGCAAGTTTCACATTCTCATAACAGTTGAGCTTCTGATGTTTCTTCTGGGACATGGTGTACTTTGCTACAGAAAATTCTTTGGATTATGTATTCTTCACACAAAAGTCTAATGCTTTGTTTAGTAGGTGGTCTAACATAAAATAGTATGTATACTTACCAATATCCTTGTAATAAAAGCATAAATAGCAGATGGAAAATTTTGATGTAGCTGTACAAAAATAAAGCAATGCTTGCTATGCAAATATTATTTTACTTTTACTTTAAAAAAAGAATGAAGTATGTCCTTAAAGTGGACAAGGCTCGGATATATTTTGTTGGTGTGCGTTTTGTACACTTGCAAGGACCTTACTATGCATGCATCTCTTGGATTTCTTGGGAACTGGGGTCTAATCACTATTCTACGATTTTATCTTACTCCATTATGAAACACTTTATTCCTTTCCCTTCCTTTACCTTCTTTTCTGTATGTCTTCTTTCTCGCTCTTCACTTCTTGTCTTCTCCTCCTCTAGAAAATGTATGGATAAATTAATGAGCAAATTTTGTTATACTGAAAATCTGTACGTAATTAACTCTAGCATGTAGCAAATAGTATTTCAGTGACATGGGTTTTCTAAAACAAAAGAGCTTTCTAAAGATAACTTAATATTCTGTTGAAATTCTCTCTCCAAAGCTGGAGAACTCCTTTTTCTTTCCTAATGAATCCCTCTGTTCTCGATGGTAAGAGTAATGACACGTGCTACCAACTTCAGCAATCACCCTGCAGCTTGGGGATTCAAATATATCACTCAGTAGAGAATGCCTAGGCAGGAAGGTACTTCAAGTCAACTGACCAACAAAAACAGTGACATTCACCCTCTCTTCAGAGGAAGGGAAATGAGCATCAAAATTTTTAAAAGCACCAAAATAAAACTAGGTTATCACAAGATTCTGTAAAGATATACATTTCAGCAGGTATTTACATCTGCCTGTCTTTATCCTCTCTGTACAGATGGGGTATGGTTTCAGGGTATTTCTATCTAAATACCAAATATTTCAAAGTACACAACCAACTCAAAGCAACTTACCCAAATGATGCCTGCTTTCTCTTCTTCTGTGATGTTCTTTATCTATTCCCTCAAATGTTTTCAGATTATTTTGTGTATCTATTTGCTTTATCTCATGTCTCCTATGCTTTTTGTCTCGTTCTCTATCACTCTCCCTGTCTTTTAGTACGCTGTCTCTCTCCTTCTCCAAACTTGACTCTTGAAGCTTATCTTTCTGTCTCTCTCGGTCTCTTTCTCTCTGGTGCTCTTTCCCTCTTTCTCTCTCTCTCTGTTTATCCCTGTCTCTTTCACCAGATATAAATCTCTCTCTCTCTCTCGTTCTTTCCTTGCTCTTCCCTCTGTCTTTGCGTTCATGTTTACGAGTGTCTGTGTCATGAACAGACTTCTCTTTCTGCAGTTTCTTTTCCCTGTGCTTTTGGTCTTCATTTTGACTACCTAGCTGTGATGCCTGAAATAAAAAAAAAGAAAATTAAAAAATCTATTATTATAATTCAGCAATCTACTTAGATACACTATATATTCGTGTGAAAAAAACGTGTATTGCTATGTATGAATTTAATTTCCCAAACAGTATTAAAATGATGATATATTTCTAGGCTTACTTTGTAAAATTGCTTATGTTATGTCTGTATTTATTGTAAAAAGAGATAATAAATAAAATAAATAATAAGCTGCATTTTCAGTGTATTTGAAAAGAATTTGGTAAAAAAAGAAAATTTACTCTGGAACTGTGCATTCTGTTTAGAGCTAGGTTGAAAAATTAACTAAGTATCTCAAAGCTGTTAGCTCATGTAGATAGCAACTGGGACACCTTATAAAATACGTTATAAACAATAATGATAGATAACTGGGGATCCTGCAGCTGCCTTTAGAATAGAAGATTAGCTTTTACTTGAACACAAAGCAGCATATAAAAACTGTGAAAGAGTTTTTGGCCTAGATCCTTTGAAGATGTAACTATTCCTGCATTTTTCTGAAGTCATAAGAGATTATATTTTAACCTTCCTGAAGCAAGTAGCACAACTCCCACTGATTTCACTACCTCCACGATTTCAGCTATTTACTCTTTGCAGAACAAACAGAACTTGCTTTGATTACAGTCAATGAGTAAAGTGAATTAAACTTTATCCATCTGTTTCACAGAAATTAAAGTCCAACCACACCACTTCTGTTGGAACTAAAGCATTTCAACACAAATTTGTTTGCTTTAGCCTACATGGAAGTAGTGGAAATGTTACTGAATGTCTAAAAAATAGAAAGTACTTATGCTGTAGCACAGGTACTGAAGTAATGGGGAGCTAGGTAGTAAAAAGCTAAGTCATACACGAACAAGTAGAATGCTTTAGTTTATCAAAGGACTAATGAAGATCTGCACAAGACATAGAAAAGAAGATACATATTAGAAAAAGCTTTTTAAAATATATAGTGCAAAACTAGTATGAGTATCAGTGCTGTTACTGACTGGAACCTGAATGCCTATTAGGACAGTGGATAAAGTAATTAACCAGTTTAAAAGTGCATGACAAACATGGTAGATGATGATAACAAATGCAATATATAGTATACATGTAGGAAACTGAGTAATTATATAGAAAGCAGAGCTGTAACTATATATAAAGCAGAGCTGTAACTTGGATTTGGGTGGCAAGCAAGTCAGATCCCATTGTGTGCTGTGTGCAAATACCACAACAATGGTATTTGTTCCACTTACCTAATTAAGAAATCTGTAGAGTAATCTTATATGACTTCTGTAGCTAGAAACAGTTGAGTGTGCCAGTGTCCAGACACAGTTGGACTAGACAGATTCCAGAACAGTCAGTTGTAGCAAAGAAATTAACAGCTACACATTAAAGATCTGTGCTGTCTGTATTCAGTGATGCAGATTTAAAGCGTTTAGTGTACCAAAAAGCCTTAAAGAGCCACTACAGATCCACAAGGCAGACTGGTTAGTAGAACAAGCAGTCAACCCTCTGTGTTTAGACTGTTAACAAATTCCATTGCTGTAAAGTAACTTAACATCAGAAGTAATAAGACGTAAAATAAAATTACCCTAAGATGTTTCCTAAGTTCTTCTGATTTCCAAGTATCTTCTTTGGTTCTCCTCTAGAATAGAAAAGACAGCAAAAGAATGAGCAATCAATTTGCAGCAAGAAGTAAATCACTTAAAGAATAGTTTTTCAAAGTAAAAGATCAAGGTATATATGGCAAGTACCACTGAATTTCATTATGTAAATATTAATTTGGTTTAGTCTTAATGTGTATACTTACAGCGCACATGATCTGACTGGACCTGGAAGAAGCCTGAAGCTCAGACTACTATTGGGTTATACACATGGTAACCAGTTGAGGTCAATGCCCATGCTGGATGACAGCACGGCCCTTCAAGAAGACTCAGAATTGGTCTTCCAATGATAGCCAGTCAGCTATGTTACAGACCAAATGGGTGCACGCAGCCAGGCCACTTTTGGGAAGTAACCAATGTATCAATGTCATTAGGTTCAACCTCCTGCTCTATTAGGTCTAACTTCAAATTAAGACCTGGTCCGGGACTTATTGAAGTGAGGTTTTAATATCTGTGAGGTTGGAGTTTGTCTGGGCAACCTGGTTTTCAGGTTTGACCACTCTCATTTGAAAACGTTTTCTTATAACAAGCCATAATTTCCCTTGCAGATAGTTAGGGCCAATGCCTTCTGTCCTTTCATTGTGCATCTCAGAGAAGACTTTATCTCCATCTTTTCCACAGATCTTCTGTGCATACTTGATGACAGCAGTTAGATCCCCTATTAGTTTTCTTTTCTCTAGACTGAAGAGCTCCTTAGCCTCCTTCCCACATATGTCATGGGCTCCAGCCCCCAAACCATCTCAGTGCCTTGCTGGAGTTTCTTTAGTACCAGGGACCCCTAAAACCAGACAGTACTGCAGGCAGGACCTCACAAGTGCTGACTAGAGCATAATAGTCATTCCCCTATACGTGCTAGCTATGTGTGACCTTGATGATACACATAACCAGTATGCGGTTAGCCAGAACCACCTGAAGAGCACACTGATGACATGTTCAAGTTTCTGTCCACCAGGACCCCCAGATCCTTCTTCTGCAGAACCACTAACAGAACCCATTCACATAGCAAACAGTAAATATGGTATTTTCCCCTTAGACATATAATTTGAGCCACCCCAAACTCACCTGTAAGAACATTTCAGGCAAGCAGTGAATCTAGAAATACCCTGACAAATGTAATCCTTTTTTTTCATCAGTAGGGATCGGACATAGCAACAACACATTTTTGTTAGATTTTTAAACACTAGAAGTTAAAAATAGTTAGATTACTGTGCATTTCAAGCAAACCAAGGAAGCTTCTGGTCTAGTAATTGCATGCATCTCAAAAAATGCCGGCAGTTTTTCAATCAACTGTCACTTAATATTTTAAAATGGTTCAGACCACATGTGTAAGTTGACTGCCATATGAAATATTTGTATGTAGCACTGAAGAAAAAAGTAAAAAGGTAGTTAAAATAATCAGAGTATACATGCATATTGTTTCACTAGACTTCTCCCTAATTAAACAGGTTATATTTCTTCTACCCTCATTTGCAGAGTTACTGCCTTTAACTGCTTGGCTGCTACTAAATAGATTAAACTAAAAAAAATCATATTGTTTGAGATGACTAAAGCAAATGAGGAATTTTAATCTATTGCATATTTTTAACTTGTTCATTGAAGGATGATGACTATATTCAAAGTGACATGACAAGGCCACACTTATTCTAAAATTTAGACTTGATAAAAGTTACCAAAGATTAACAAAATGTTTGCTAATAAATATTTGAATGATGAGCTGCACTGGTAGAAGAAAATAATCACATGGTACCCATTTTTTTTGCTAGTTCATTATATGGAAGAAGCATTTTAGCAGTATATTTTATTTTTTAATTATTTGACATGAAAAAATTCCTGCCTTATCAAATTTAGATTTTATAGAAGATTGTAGTGGACTGGTGAACTTCATCTAAAGTCGATCAGAAATGCCAAGAAGGCAATCTTTGTAACAAAAAGAGTGTGCTCTTTAAGTCTTATTTTCTTCTGATCCTTAAAAAAGGCAAAAAAGTACAAATATTTACTACTACAGAAAGTCAGATGAGAAAGTAAAACCAAAATTGATAATTTTCTTGAGTGAAGTTTAAACAAAGCCTAAGAAATTCAACAGAATCTGTGTGAGAGTAAGCTGGAAGGAAGGATATGGATGGGGAGAGAACAGAGTGCTCGATTATAGTCTCAATTAGTAATCTACTAAAAAATCCCTAATATATATGATTATGTTTTGGTTTTAGACAATATTTAGGTACATATCAGCAAACAAAGAAAGAATGTTGATGATGTTAATAACCTAAAACCAGTACAACCAAGAGACAATATCTGATAAGGTAGTTTGAGATTTATTTCAACGCTCTGGCAGAAAGCATGCAGCAAACATTTAGAGATGATTCTCTGGTGCCCAAAAAGGTGCATCTGCCACTTCTCTGGGGTCTGCAGTTTTCATCTCACCACCATCACTATAATCTGTTGATTTGATATAGGATGATTTTCCACTTAATTCTCTGCCTTTGCAGGAGACAAACAAACAAACAAATAGAAAAAGAGATACCTTTTATCAAGTTTAAAGAAACTTACTACCTTTGAAACAACTATCCCCCTGTAAGTAGAGGAACAGAACCATAGGACAGTCTGGGTTGGAAGGGACCTTTAAAGGTCATCCAATTCAAACCCCCAGCAATGAGCAGGGACATCTTCAACTAGATCAGGTTGCTCACAGCCCTGTCCAGCCTGACCGGGAATGCTTACAGGGATGGGGCATCTACCACCTCTCTGGGCAACCTGTGCCAGGCTTTCACCACCCTCATTGTCAAAAATTTCTACCTTACATCTAGTCTGAATCTACCCTCTTTTAGTTTAAAATCATTACCCCTTGTCCTATTACAACAGGAATCATTGTACACACAAAAAGATATGTTTAAAACAAACTTAAAAAGGATTTACTCAAGTTTCTCACCTCTCTGCTAATTTAGAAGTCCTTATATAATCACTTAAATCCAGTTTAAGATTAGTTATTTAAACCACACTGGATTTTAATTTAGTTCATCCACCTGAGAGCACAGGGAGCTCATCAGCTCACATAAAATTCCACAGATTTACTGAACTCAAAACATGTTATGAAAATGTTTAACATTTAAAAATCTGTCCTTTAAACTAATCAGTAAGTATGTTGCCTTATAAAGTTACTGGAACAAGTGACCACACCACTTCACATAAATGCTTCAAAGGGAGATCAAGAAGGGTTTCTTTACTCACAAGCTAGAAAAATTGCGGGTTTTCAATATCAAGAACTCATTTAATTAAAATTCTAAAGAAAATTAAATAGAAAAACAGTGAGAAATTTCTGTAGTTTTGAAGCCAGAAAAAAAGGACTTTATATTTTATACACAAATATTTATCTTTATTTTCAATACAAGTTGCCTATTTGAGAGCCCTCAAACAGGTAAACACCACGAGTGATACACCTGATTTGACAGAATAGACAAAGGAAAAGGAAGCCTTCTCATACAGTGTGGCTGTTAGTATGACTGCCTCTGGGTCTTTGGCACTCTTATCCAACACACCTGAAAAACTTTAGATCAAAGTTTAACTTTCTATCACAATTCACTAACAACTCACCTCTTTTCAGTAAAGAGGTTATTGATGTACCACAGATAATGAAATGATATATGAATTAAAATTTTTAGTGTCATCCTAACATACTATATCATGTACCTTGCCTAGCCAGCCTATTTTCTACTCCGTCTTCTATTCAGCATGACCACAAATTAATTAGTTGTAAAACCCAGACTCACACAACAGTAATAATAAAGTTTGTGGCAAAGTGACTTGATACTTCTGCTTTTTCAAGTGAATATGTAACACAATAATTGATGTTAACATGTCCGTGTGATTTTGTTTCCTTTATTCTGGAACTCTACAAACTTAATAATTTAACACCATCATGCAAAAGTTATGTGAGTTCCTAAGGAACTAAACCCCAACAATTAGCGGTTACAGCAGTATCAATTATTAAATACACTTTATCTACAATATGAACTATTAACAGCTTTGGATATTTTCATAAACCACCTAGCCTCTTTGGCAGAAAGATCTGTGCCTGACAGGGCCTCATCTCCTTCTGCTAGAGGAATAAAGGCTTCCCCACTGCTGCCACCTGGCGCGGAGTGACAAAACAAGGGGACTCGAGCTGCCGGAGGGACGCCATGGGGTTCGCAGGGGCAGCAGAAGCACTAGGGCCGTTTCCTGTCTGGGCCCCCTCAGATTCCCTGGCTCACTCAACGCCAGGGGACACAAGTGGCGGCAGCGAGACGCGGCCGGATGAGAGGATGGCCTTGGCAAGCGCCAAGACACCTAGGCATGGCGGGCCGGGAGCAGCGAGAGGCCGAGCAGACCGCAGCGACCGCCCCCGGCGCCTCCTCAGGGCCCCCTCCCGGAGAGGAGGGAAAGGGGCGAGGCCTGGGCAGCCCCTGCGCCGTGTCCGCAGGAGTCGGGCCTTGGGCGGCGCCGGCAGACTCGCCCGGCTTCCCGGAGCCCCGGCCGCTTCCCAGCAGCCCCTCACCTTGTCACCCTCCATGGTGGGGGCGGGCGAGGCGCCACGTCCCACCGCCACCGGCCGCCTCCGAGGGGCAGGAAAGCAGAGCAGCTGCGTCCGGGCCTGCCTGGCAACAGGCGGCGAGGGGAAAGCAGCCGATCGGCCGAGAGATGGATAAGCGCCGGGGCCCGCCGCGAGAACAGGCGGATGCTGCTGGCGCACGGAATTGTGGGAAAAGGAGAGGGGCTTGGCAGTGACGGTGTCATGGCGTAGCTCGCCCCGCTGCGGTGGGGCAGGATGGCGTCGGGTCATCTCAAGCCCTTTCTTAGCGAGAACCGGCAGTGTGGGATGCCTGCATGGCTGCGAGAAGCTTTTCCTCCTCGAGCCCCGCGGTGCCCAGCTGGGTTTCCTCAGGTGGAGGGGCCTTGGGGAGGGTTCGGACCGCCGAGTACCGTCCCGTGAGGCGGGGACGGGGCACTCACCCCGGCAGCCTTTAAAGCACCGATGTTTTGTACACTGCTGACCTTTCATAGGCTAAGTATACCATGAAACCATTCCTAATCATAGCTGATTCACTTCTACTAAAGTCATGCACGATTCCTAGGGGGGAAAATGTTAAGGGTGAGGGCGATAGGCTTAACTTAATCTGCCGTTTACCCAGATGTGTTGGAAACTTCTGCTTTATATCAACATGCACAATTTCAAAACATTTGTGTACTTGATAAAGCTGAAACCGTGGAAAAGCTTATAGCCATTTAAGCAAGAGTTTCCATTAATTATGTGTTGGGTGGATCTGAAGAATGACCAAATCTGCTTTTATGGGCTGAAGATAAAAGCCATGACTGCACTCTGTTGTCATGGGGCATTAGTAAGACATTTCTAGTTTGGGTTTTAAGAACAGAACATGGATTAGTTCTTGAGAATTATTCTGTCTCGAGAATTAGGAAAGGAGGAGCAGGGATTGTTCTTGTCATGAGGAACTCTTCACTAAATAAACCGCGTGTTTTGAATTCCAGCACAGTGTCTGTGTGTGCTTGAGCAACCTGATGTAGCTGAAGATGTCACTGCTTATTGCAGGGGGGTTGGACTAGATGATCTTAAAATGTCCCTTCCAACCCAAAGCACTCTATGATTCTATGTTAAGTAGGGGCAGGTATGAAGAATGCTCGTAGAAATAAAAATGTTAATAATATTCCCACAGTAATAAATACCGGAGCTGTTTTCTGCAGCAAAGAGCAAGTGGCAGCTTACCAAACACACGTGAAACAAACAACGTAAACCATGGTTGCTTGCAGCAGAGGTGTGTGCTATTTTCACAGCAAATATTTACAACCTATTAACGTGTGATTTAAAAGACCGGGTGAAAATTCCTCTAGGCACTTTTAATTTTGTTGCTTATTTTTTCTTTTTTAAGACTAAAAAAAAAAAAAAGTTAATATGTAACTTACTCTTAATATCATTACTGTTTGTAGAAAACTGACTACTGAAGAAAAAAGAAAGCAAAGGAAGAGGCATTTTTGCATTTGAAAAACATTCTTGCCATAGTTCAACAGGAGTTTGTCACAATGATTTCAAAGAGATAAAATCTAACCCCTCATACTTGGCCTTAAACAGTCCGTTGACAAATGCATACAAAGCCTGGGTACAGTTGCCTCTTATTCATGTTTCCAGAATAAATTAAAAATGCTGTAAGAGTTGCCTCACTGTCCAGACTATGAAATATTTTCCTTTATCATGTAGCAGAAAAGCAAAGGCAAATTAAGCAAGCAATTAGGAGGAAAAAAAAAACCCCTCGATATTTTATGAAAAAAAAAAACCCAACAACAAACCATGATTAACTGTAAGTATGACCTTTAAGGGCTAAATTACATCCACTAAATATAAGCATCTATGGATACTAAACTATTTACAAACATTCTTATGAATTATTTAGCTGTCTTTGGCAGAGCAATAATAATCTATAAGCATTTTATATATTCTCCCCCAACAAATAAAAATGCACCTAGAAGCCATCTTGGATTAACTCAAAGAGCTCTTTAGCCAAGGTCATGACAGCATTAGAAACACATGGAACTAGGCATCTGCTTAGTAAAGGATATTCTACAGAAATGCTGTCCTACATATAGAGGCTGAAGGGCAAAAACTACCTTCAAGTACTCTAAATGAATTTTGTTTCTAACAACAACATAGCAAATACGTATAACTATAACTAGCAAATGTGACAGTGATAGCAAAGACTGGACAGAAGAAAGAGCTTTTTTTTCAAGTTCTGGTCCTACCATCTACTCTTTAGAATATGCATATATATTAGTTACAAAAAAAAAAAAAAAAGATTTGGCTGCCAAAAATGCGTAAACTTTTTCTTACCCCTATTACAGTACACTAGTCAGGCAGCTTTATGGCAAGAGAAAAATTACAGATGTGGGAATGCACCACTAAAGGGTTTGGAAAGAACTTTTCAAACCTTAAAGGCAGGGATCAAACTGAAGTTTTAACTGCTCCATGAGAACACAAGCTGAAGTAACACCTTGGGAATAACAGGACTAAAATTTGTGCATGTTTAAATGTTTCCACCATTTATTCAAATAAACTACAGTTTCTCACCAATGTAGTAGAAAAAATGAATACATCCCTAGTTTTACTGTTTTTATAAAAGTGAGTGTTAGCATCATGTGAATACAGGCAATAAAATGGCACATATCTGTTATATTACTAGACAGCATAAAAGGATGCCCTTGCTTTTCTTGGAAAGAAAAGTGTTGTACGCAAGGCTTTTGGTACACCTGGGAAATTTAATACAATTTTAGCTTCTGCATGCTTTTCTCTTGTCTGGCTTGGTACACATTTTCTTCTTCTTCACCTGCACTGTTACCTGAAAAACAGGAATATAAAATAACTCATCTTTCAACATTCTATAGTAATAAGCAATGTTTTGCCTTTGGATGTTCCTCTAATCCTGTGAGGCAATATTGCATTTTTCTTCAGCTCTGTATGGAATGACATACCACAGCATTACACCAAAAAATTACTGGAAACATCAGCCCTCATAGGGACAACGCGGCAACCCTCCACCATGCTTAAAAATGATAGTTCTTTTATTATTTTTAAAAAAAAAAAAAGATTTTTTTGTATGAAGGAAGAGACTTGTTAGGGTCTAGGCTTTGTAGCTGTTATTTTTCCCCTTTTTAACCAATTTCTGCTGAGGCTTTATGAAGATGAGAAGAAAACTCAAATATTATGATCAATGGAGGTGCATAAATGACCTCTTGCAAAGTGTTCAAAATGCTTATGTTAGTGAGTCCTCCAGGTTCATAAATGGAAACAGCACAAATGTGGATCTCTGAAGTAAACTTTGTGCCTTTAGTTTTGAATTACAACTTGTAAGAATCCCATTACGGGAAAAAAAGGAGATGATGATTATTGTGAAAACTTATTAAGAAACACATTTTAGTGGAAAGTATTTCTGTCTTCAGGAACAGTAAATATTTGAGGATCTTATCATGAGAGTACAATTTATGCATTCAGTGAAACTGAAGCCAGATTAGGTGATACCAGGGATCAGACTTGTATGGTTTTGTTCCAGAAAACAGAAGCTCTGTATACTGAACAGGTATGGTAGAGTCTTCTGAGTCTTCTTTGTGATAGATATTAGATAATTTGAAGTAGGCTGAAAATAGTTGTGCTGTGTACTAGATAATCTGAAGCAGGCTGGGATAGCTGTATAAAATCAAACACAGAAGTGGTGAGTATTCCATCATGAGAGTTTACTAGGATGAAAACTTATGTAAACTATGTTCCCATTAATAATTCCAAAATTTTTAAGAAAAAACTCCTGAGTAAACATTCTCAGATTTCTATTCAATAAAGATCTCTATTGAATAGTTAAAAACCTGTGGAGAGAAACATCAGACTAAAATAATGGTGTTGGGTAAAATAAGGTATAGTATCAAATATTGTTCTTCAAGAAGATTAACTGTTACTGAAAATGTATAAATGTATAAACTTTATTTATACAGATGTATAAATAAGATCTTTTGGGAAGTTATTCTGAAGAGTAGTACTGGTACTTACTGGGAAAAAAGCATCATGGGAAACTGATGTGATGCAAGGTAAAGATAAACATAGGGCAACACTACTTTGACTCCAATGGAAGCTATTGAGTTTGAAGAAGCAAAAAAGGAATCCAGCAAATAGGAGAAACAAATACATATGGCTAAGAACAGGTATAAAAGAATACTGCAAGTAGAAAGTATTAATTAAAATTCTAAGAAGGCAACAGACCTACAAAGCAGGATATTGGAAAAAAAAAAAAAAGGGAGGATTAGTTACTCCCACAACTGATAGTTGTTAGTACCATCCCTACCTTAGCTATGCAAGAGTGCTTGGTACAGGGAAGGGGCTCAACCACCAAACTCATTGCACCAAGGGCAAGGCTTGACGAGAGTTTCTGGAGCAAGGAAGGGGGGAATGTACCACCACACCCAACTAACCTACTTATACAGGTGGAGAATGGTACGTATACACTGCCAATGGTAAAGAGGGAGTAAAGAAAAACAACATGAGTTTATGGCCAGAAATTGTCTTTTCTTAGAGTGGTCCATTGTGTCTGACTGCTGGCACGGAGGGAATTTGGAAACATGGTACAACAGAACAGCATGTTCAGTTGTCAAGATACAGATTCTTTTTCCAATTCTGCTGTGCAGCACTGAGGAAGCAACTTTTCCTTTTGTGCTATTGCCTTTCTGACTTTCCATTTCTCTAGATAATTGAGGAGGTTGCTCTCACTTCTTAAGAAAATGAAGCTTATGTAGCTTTCCTATTTGACTGTGTGTATGCGTTTGTAACCTTTCAGCCTATTGGCTAAACTAGTTCTCCCCTCTTCCCTGTCTGCAAATACTAGTCTCATAAAGTCTTCCAAATTTTGTGAAAGTTGGCAGCTGAAGACAAGAGAAAGGACCCTCATTCCCACTAAGTGCAAGGTTGGCTATTTAAAGCAAGAAGAAAAAAAATTCCTGGTAAATGATGTGGGAACTAGGTGTTACTGTGCTGAAGGGATACAGGACACAAGCCTGTAGAAAATAATCTTTTTTATTTCCACAGATCAGGGGTTGTGTGAATCCCAGGAGCCTGGATTGTGGGTGCCACCCTAGGTACTCCTGTGTGTTGATGAGACGTCAGCTTTATCCGAGGACGTGCGAGCAAAGCTTCAGAACACCTGTTGTAACCAAGGAGTGGAGTGAGCGGCCCCTGGTTCCTCCGAGCCACTGATCAGTCAGCCCTTTAATAATATCCCTTAACAGAGAACAAAGGAAGACACGAAGCTTGTTACTGAAGGGTGTAACAGGGAGAAACCATTCAACCACCCGCACAGCTGAAAAGAGCAGGGAGATGGTGTGCCGTGTCCTAAGAAAGCTCGCTGGCACGTTTGCGCTCCCTAACCTGGGTGAGCCTCGTGCCACCCAGCAAGAGCCCGCGTGCTTGTTACGACCCCCTCTTCCCGCGGCACGTTGCCCCTCTCGTTCCTGCGAGGCCAAGCAGCGATCGCCGGTGGCCGTTACGGGCGGTGGGGTCCCGGCGGCAGCGAGCTCGGCGAGAGGCAGCGACAGTGTCCGATCTCCTCCTGGCCCGGATGCTGTCGTGCAGGGCGAATCCGCGCTTCCTAGGGCAGGCCTGCAGAGGAAGGGTGAGAGAGAATAAGGGCGGCTGGGGCCCGGCAGCGCGGGAGGGCCACGGGACGCCCGGCTGCCTGGGGCGGCGGGCGGCCGCAGCGCAGGGAGCGCGCTCCCGGGGCGCGCCGGGCGCCCGCAGCGGTGGCTGGGGAGGAGGCGCCTCCTGGCGGCGGCACAGCCCACCCGCCACGGCACCACCCTCCCCGCGGCGGCGGCCGTTTGGGCCGGGCCGCCCCGAACCCGGAAGCGGGCGGCGGTTGGTGTCGGTGCGAGGCGAGCGGGGCCGGGCGCAGGATGCGAGGCGCTGCCGCCGCCCTGCCCCCCTGCCCGCTCGCAGCCAGCGCCCGAGGAGGAGGAGCAGCAGCAGCAGCAGGAGGAGCGGCAGTAGCAGTAGGAACTGCCGTTGCGATAGCATGAGCGGTGCCGCGGCTAAGCAGTGCCCCGGCGCGGGGTCCGCCGCGGGGTCCGCCGCGGATCCCGCCGCCGTGGAGAAGGCGGCGGCTGGGGACTCGGTGCCGGAGCCGCCGCCGCCGCTGCTGAGCGTGGACGTGACGGGTTTGGTGTCGCAGTTTGCGAGGAGCTTCGTGCTGATCTTCCCCGTGTATGTGCTGGGCTACCTGGGGCTGAGCTTCAGCTGGGTCCTCATCGCCCTGTGCGGGCTCTTCTGGATCCGCAGGCACCGCGGCGGCAAGACCTCCCGCTTGGGCCGGGCGCTCGCCTTCCTGGAGGACGAGGAGGAGGCGGTGCGGCTCAGCGTCTCCTCCGCAGATCTGCCTGCGTGGGTGAGTGGCCAACACCCTTCGGCGCTTCCGAGGGAGCACCCGCGCCCGGCGGGCAGCGCAGCCGCCGGGCGGGCTGGGGCCCGTCACCTCACCAGGACCTGCGTGACGCCCACCCCCGGGGCGGCCCGCTCCTCGCTGGGCAGCGGGGGAAGAGGCTTGCTGCAGGGCGGAGGCCAGAGCGCCAGAGCCGGCCTGGCGGGAGGAAGGGGGTGACGAGAAGGCACCTCCCGCGCCCCTAGGCTACTCGTCCCGGTTTGCCTGCCTCTTGCGAGACTGGGCGTCCAGCAGTGGGAGCGGCGTTGCCGGCCGCGGACCCTCCCTCCGCCGGGGTGGCCTGTGCCCGCGACTCGCCCGCCACGGCGCGGCCACCTGGCCCGTTAGCCCCCGCGGCGGCTGGGGCGGCCGCGCCGCGCCTTGCCGTGTGGTGACAGCCCCGCGGTGCTGCCGGGCGGCACCGAACCTGTCATGGCCGGGGTTTCCCTTGCAGGATTAAACTTTACCTCGGGGTTTGGGTTTGTTTTTTCCCTCAGATGCCAGTGACGCGCACATCTTGATGTAGCGAGGTCTCTACGTCGGCGCACAGATCTCGCGACTCAGGCGGGAACCTTTTTCTTAAAAAGTTGGGGTTAGAGCTAAGCAAAATCGGTAACTTAACGGTTTTATGGTTTTCGTTAAAGCGTTACTTAATAATGACAGAAAAATGCTGTGGTGTTTCTGGCTGGTTTCAGGTTTGTTATGTGAGGACTAAGGTAAAGGGGCTTTGGTGGCCTTATTTGTGCGTTGCTGTGATTGGGTTTAAAAGGCTTTTTTTTGAAAGTGAAGTCTTCCTTTGAAAGTTTTAGGCTTTCTAATGAGCCTAAAAATAAACTGTTATCTTTTTTTTTTAGCTGAAACTCGGCTTCAAAGTTGAATGCTTTTTCTTTGTTAATCCTCCAAAGTAAAAATTACATTTTTTAAAATACATCTGAGAACCAGCCACCCGACAGTGTCAGTGTTCATCCAGGCCTCCGGACGTCCTGGTCTGCGCCCCGGTGATCTGCTGAGCAGATCTTGCTGCTCTTATAGTCCCCATACCTGAAGTCATGAGGGTTTCTGCTAAATTTTTCCATGTGATTTCTTTGACTACTCTCTTCTCAGTAGTAGCCGTCCGCAGCTCTGCTAGGTACTCTTTGCAGTGACTGCGCATTGAGCGGTGTTGTGATAATAAGTATCCAAGTAGCTGTTCTCATGTGATCGAATTGTTGTACCTGATGTGACCTGTCCCAGCTCTGCTAAGGAAGTTATAGAGTTCCAGGCATCTGGAGAGAATATAGGTGTGAGACCGAACTCTTTTTTTACTCCTGTTTCTTCATAACTTTTACCCAAGGTCTGGTGGAAGATCATGGTAAAAATGGGACCAGTGTTTAAAAGAGATGAGGTGGTTCTACTGCTTGAAGCTGAGATGAGAGTTTTAGATAATGTGGTTCATAGCTCTTATGTTAGCTCTATGCTGTTGTGGTGTTTTTTTTTCCCCCTGTAATCATGCAGCCATATAGTGGAAGTGTTCTGATTTGATGCATTTGAAGTGAGTTAATTGAGGCTAGATTTGTTGTGGAGGGTTGTATATAGTAACTGTCAGTTGGTAACTAAGCAGCAGATATTCAAGCTTACTGCTGTGTGTAAATTTTATTTTAAGTCACAATTTGTTACCTTTGATAAAATGGCAATTAATTCTTGTGTGGAGTTTTCCAGATAACTAAAGATTTAGAAAGTGGCCTCCTGACTAAAATCAGAGGCAAAAAATCATGGAATGATCATAGAAGAATGAGTGCTGGCTGCAAACACCTGCATATCCTAAGGTATTATTAGAAAGCAACTGATCAATATACAGGGTTTCCCCAAAAGTGTGACCTTATGATACACCAGTTGGCAGCCGTATTGTAAATCACTGTTGTGTTTTTTGTGGTTTTTTTGTTTTGTTTTTGTTGTTGTTTGTCTGGTTAACTCTTTAATCATGTTCTTAAATTTTAAAGGTCTTGGTTCTTTTCTTTCTGCTGACATATATGCTATATTCTGGAAATATCATGCTTCTAAATAAATGTAGCTTCCAGATGAAATGCAGAAGTCTTCTGAGAACTGAAGGCCCACTTAAATGAAAAGTGGTCTTCAATGTCTGCTGTCATTATCATTAAGTTTTACATGAGTCTTTTTGCTGCCTCTGTAATGGGTCTTGGAAAACTGCTATTCACATTCCTTCTGCTTTATGTGTGTTGTCTTGGAGATTCATGGATTTCAGTCATATTTCAAATAAGAGCTATTGGATGGTATATGGAGCCTGACATCTCTTTAATAAGTATCGAGTTTATCCATCTCAATGTGAACTCCAAACTGGAATTTGTTCCCTTAGTTTCTGGTCAAGGAAATAAACTTTAAATTACTTGAGTAGGACAGTGCTGTGTTTTAAATATGGAAAATTTTTTATTCTTCTGGGACTGAAACTGAGATGTAATAAACCATTTTTCAACTAACATTATGTAACATCCCAAACAGTTATTTGACAGGTGATATCTTTCTGGGCTCATGATTGGAAAAGAACTTTAGCTGAGCAGCAGTGTATGTAAGGTGTGATATCCTTCCCCCCACCTACCTTGGGATTGATTGCTGCTTTAGCGATTTGTGTTGAGTATTCTGTAATACTATGCTGAGTTAGTTACTTTTAAGAAAGTGGATATTGCAGGAGTAATGAATCAGGATTTTTCTGCTGGTAATATACTCCGTTATGATTTGAAAGTGGTAATGTTGTGCTGGCACACTAGAGTTTGTAATGTTAATTATTAGTTTCCTAAATCAGATTTACTTCTTCCGTAAGCAGGTGGTTATACAATAGGAATATTCTGTACCGTGCATGTAAAATGAATTAATTCAACGTGAATACAAGTTATGTTATTTAAAATGTCAACACTAAATTATTTAAAAGAAATATGTATGTGCTAAAAAAGATTTCATTTACTGTCTTAAAAGAATAAGATCTGTACTCATAGACTTGCTAACATGTAGTTACAGCTCTGATGTGTGTTTGGGAGATGCCATTGATTATATCGGGTGGGAGGGAGCAAAGGTGGGTGCTTTTCCAAGTAATTTAAAACTTGGCAGCAGAATTTACAATAAGAATGGATTGGAGATCAAAATGGTCTTTAAATAAAGTTGATATTTCCTCTTTCTTAGCAACATTTTTATACAGTAGATGTATTTTATACTAGAATGAATGTCATTAGGGTGCAAACTTATTAACAAAGTGGGAATTTAAGTATTACTACTTAGAGGATAGAAGATAGGAAACCAGAACTCTCAATTTTTAAAGGACAGGTATCATGTTGCCTTGTATTTTTAAAAACAGTTAATGGAATTTCATAATCTAACTTGTTCCAAGAAAGAACAAAGTAAATTTGTTATACAACCAAAAAAATTAATCTAATTTTGTCATTGTGGAGGTTTTTGGTTGCTTAATGTGGCTTTTATAACATGCCAACATATTGTGTTCGACACCTTTTTGGTTAGGTGAAACTTTGACTCCTGTCTTCTTCAACATACAAATAAAAAGCCATGCGGATTTTTTTCCCCCAGATTAATTGCAAATTTGGCCTGGTACCAGGAGCTGTGTCTGTGTGCAGTCTGTCAGCAATCAGCAGGAGACCCAAAATAAGAATAAATCTTGGTGTTTTTAAATAATTGATTCTGGAAACAGATTTAGACAGTTTTGTTGTATCCCTAACCATGTATTATACAGAAACTGAAATACCATACGTCACTGTAATAAAAGAAGTGCCATAGTAAAACATTAATTATGGGTCTGCTGTAGCATTTTGGGTCTTACAGAGTCGCTTGGGTTTCTGCTGTAGTTTGGAGTGACTTTTAGGGTTTTGTTTTTGTTGTTTGTTTTCTTGTCTACTTAAGGTAAAAGGAAAAATCTGCCTAAACCTAAATAGGAGTCTAGACATCTTTTTGACTAAACTGATTTACAGTCCTATTGTAAAATCTGGTAGATCTTCTTTCTCTTGGGAAGCTATATGAAATTCTTGCAGACTGCGAGTATTATGAATTACCAGTGAACTGCTATATGACCGCTACGCATACAGGGGAGAGATAATGTCATGTATCCTTTTTACTAGACGCTGATGTATAGCTACAATAATCAATAAAATAGTTATCAACCCGTGCTTAATTGAGCGTTTTTTGCGGTGGTGATGTTCAGTAAAGCATGACTTCAATGGTAGTTGCATATTTCTTAGTTGAATGTTGTATTGAATGTTGAACAAACTGCTAGTGTTTAAGGCATGAGGAACCATTCTGAGTAAAAGCAGACTTCAGAACACATGTCTGAAAAAGGAAATTGTGATTTAGAACTATGAAATTATTTGTATTTACTCTCATGTGTTAGGATAAAATATGCATACATACTTCCCGCCCTCAAGTTCTTCCATAAGCTTCTTGTCAAACACAGTAATTATGTGGTTAGAGCAACAAACATTTCAGTATTTACTCATATTAGGAAGGCAGACCCAGTATGCTTGTGTAATAAAAATGATTAGGTAGCTCTAACTGCAGGGTTGTTTCCTGTACCGAGTGACATCTGCAGAGAAGGTTGAGGTAGTTGTACTCTAATGTGTATTTGATATGAAGATTTCTTAGTGATGCAAAGTCAAACTTGCTAACTGGATCTTAGACTGATAGTTCAGGAGAGGAGTCTCCAAAGAATCCCTGATGATGAGTGTTAGGTATGTACTCAGTAAACTTGATAAACAAGTGGACTTCTGCGATGCAATATTTGTTTTTAATTGCCATAGAATAAAAAGATCTTCCTCTTAACTTCTAATTATACCTTCAGTTAATGCTGTTATTACTGTAGCTGTAGGAATTGTAGGTGGGTTTTCATACAACATACTAAAATATGAAAAGGAAGACTGTGAGGCATTGTGACACATTCTTCTGATCCTTTCTCAAATGTTAGTTGAGCATGTTGGATTGAATTTACCGAGGAGTGATTTATAAGAAAAATTACTTCCATACACGGCTACTTAATGCTAAGCTGGATCTAATCAGTTTATATGGTTAGTACTGCAGATGGCCATATACTCTAGGCTGCCAGCCTGCATCTGGAAAGTATGAAGGGGGTGTGATTAAGAATAGAATAATAACTTCTGAGTACTTAACAACTGAAGTCCAAGTCCTTCTTCTGCCTGATTTTTTTTTTTTTTTTTCCCAAAACTACCTTCTGTTCTAGATGCCTCACAGTGTGTGTATACATATATGTATTGTGGGTTGTGTGATTTTTTTTTTTTTTTTTTTTTTGTGGTTAGGATTTTTTTTTCTTTTTTTTTTTAAGGAAGAAGTTTAATTTGATTCAGTATTACTTCTTGTAGTTAAGAAGGTAACCTGTGTGACTTTCTAAGAGTACTTCATAGTTAAAAGACATGAGAATTATGGTTTTAGGAATGGAGAACCAGAGAAAAAAAAAAGGCATTTATGATGGACAATTGGTCATATCTTCTTGTTTCTCAACTAAAGTTTTCAAATTCAGTGTGTTAAAACTAGGCTGAGATGATGTCTGTCACATAACACATTCTCTCACGTAGTAATGTGGTAGGCATCACTATATGATTCATATGTAAAGATCTTTTTCCAGAATATTTATGGTAAAAGGCCACATGATGAACGGATGTTTATGAATATGATACCAAAATACTGAAGAAAAATATTAGCCTGAAAATATTAGTGTGCTTCTTGAACTGCTTTTAGGTGCCACAGGCCTTCTAAATATATGTGTATAATACATTCTTTTTTCATGTAACAAACCAATATTACATAATGGTTATTATTGACTTTTGGGACTACTGCAAATGTGTTCTTTAAATGTGCGGTTTGTCTCAAAAACTAAAGAAGAGGTGTACAAGTCTTTTTAGGTTTGGGTTTTTGTTTTGTTCCCATTTTCATTTTATTCTGCTAGTGTTGTTTCCATGCCTAAATAGTTTTGCATATAAGGGCTGGCCCAGCTTTGAAAATGTGGGAATCCTAAAGATCTTGTGAGTAAAGACTGAGGTTTTATGGAAGAAAAAAAGCCTAGAATATCAGTTGACCTTTTCTGCCTCTTCTACAAGATTCTTCTCTCTTTAAATGACTACTGCTTTTTAAGATTGTTGGCACATGACAGAGTGTGGTTGTATATGCATTCTAAGATTTTTTGGGTTTTTTTTGCACATGAGAGCCTGCTGGAAAATAGAAAGATGAATTAAGGTGATTGTAAAAACATTTTCATTGTAGTTTTTAGTAATGAAAGCCTGTTCTAGAAATTTTAAATATTCAAAACAATTTTTTGCTGTCCTGTTCTTATTTTTTAAAATAAAAGAGGAGTCAGTGTTTTGTTTCTGGTAAGATGAAAATATTTGACTTAAACTGCAATATAAATCAAATTGCTTGTCTCCCATTTATCAAATAATCACTAATTAATAGCCCTGAAAAGGTTCTGTAATTGCTGAAATTGCCTTTGGCATACCTTTTTTTGAGCTTTGCAACAATTTTGTGCTGACCTGTACTGAATATAAGGTGTGGGTTTGTGGAAGTTGTTTTTAAAGCTTATTTTAAAATACGAAGTTTTAAAAGAATGCTAATTTTTAAATAGCCTCTGTAGTGTCTGAAGCCAGTTTGTCAGAGCCTTACAGTAGTATATCAGATTCTGAAAGCAGCAATTAGTGATATCCTATGCCATTGATTTAATATATTTCAACATGTAGATACAAGGGAATCAATGAAAGAGTATGATCCTTCTAGAAGGATTACAGACATACGAGTTTTTTGTATGAGCCACTGGTAGTTTAGATATGGAGTTTTTGGACCTGTGAAGTCTCATCTTTATCTTTGTTTTTCCTTATTGTTGGACAGTATAAATTAAATCTGGTACTACCCTTTCCTAAGGAAGTTTAGAATGGATACCCCACCAGTGGCTCTGGAGCTTTTCTGTGGCCTCGCTGGGGCCAGCTTCGAAGTTTTATGTACCAAGCTTGACAGGCCAGCAGAATTTCAAATGTAGTATATGTAGAGCTGCTTTTGCATATTTGGGGGAAATACGGCCCCACTTGAGAGGAGAAAATTAAATCCTTATCCTTGGCTGGTGTTTGTGAATACTTAATGCAAATAAACGGTATACACAGATGGAGTATTCAACATAGAATCAAATGTGAGTAAGAACAGTGGGGAACCGGTATTTTGGTAAGAAGAGAGGAGAGTGTTTTTATCTTAAACAACTGTTTGAATTAAGTAAATTATGAAACTGAACTATTTAGGGAGGTCTGGCGTTTTTTCATTTATATAACTTTGGCTCAAATGGCAGTTTGATATTTCTGGGTAAGATTTGTTTCAGTTGAATGAGTAGAGAGTTCTGTAAAGTTTACAAAGATGATGTTCGGTGAGGAATAAGAGGGAAGAAACAAATCAAGAATTTGCTACAAGTGACCATGTGTAAATGGTGGAAGCCAGTTGCCAACTTGATGTGTTTGGCAGAGTTTGTAGTTGTCCAAGGTGACATGAACTGACCCAGGACCCTTCTTCAGTCCCATCTGCCATGCACTAAATGCTTGTCTCATTTTGCAGCAAAAGAAAGAGAGGATCTGGACAGCACTTGCATTTCTCAGACAGTATTAATACCTTTTTTGAAGAAGCCTTGGCTTCTCACTGGATGAGACTAAAGTTTTCTTGGGGCAAGTAGGAAAAGATGATACTGTAATTAAAGATATATGTGTATTTTTTGAAAATAAAGAACCAACTTAAATTTGCTTTCTTTCTGGCACTTGCCACCTTCTCTGTGTTTTGATTTCACCAATGTTGTTCCTTTTATTATGTTTTTAATGTAAGTGTTGTGACTTGTAATGTGTTATGCTGGCAGTCAAAGAATAAGGCACAGAATGGATCGTTGTCAGGCCTGGAAAGTGAGGATACATAAAATTGCTGCGTCAACTAATGGGGTAACTGGTAGCAATAGTAGTTTTCTTCTCCATTGACTAGAATTAGTCCAGATAAAACTTGCTTTGTAAAGAAGTTTCATTACAAAAGTGAGGTTTGAGAATCCTGAATCCTTTCCTGATTTTGAGGATATGTGTTCAATAAGTACGCTGGCCTTGTTAAGTCCATCCATTTACCTCAGCTTCTCAAGATACTTTTCTTTTGTTCCTTTTTTCCTTAGCACAGTCCTGTATCATCTCTGTCTTTCAGGTTCAGGTGGGGAGCTGTGTCCCGTCTCCTCCTGAATGCCATTAGTATGGTGCCTGGGAGGGGGAGGAAGAGAGGTGCTCCTCAGCCTTCTTGCAGTCATTTGATCTTCATCCCCAACCGACTTCTAGTTTTTTATTCCCAATAGTTTCTACCACGCTTCATGTACCAGTCTTTGTTAGACTGGTGCAGTTCTTATTTTTGCAGTTTAAATGCTGCAGCCTTTGGTTTGGTTTTGTTTTGTTCTATGTGCTTCCTGTGATATTGTTAAAAGTTAGAGGAGCAGTGAGAATTCTAAAGCTTTTTCCTACTAGCAGTTCCTTATTCATGGGAATATGTATAAATAGCATGCCTAAATTTTACTTGTAGGCTTTGTGGGCTTTTCTTTGCATTCAAGTATGCTTATTGCAGGGAGAATCAGGGGGTTTAGTAGCTAAAGAGAATGATTCTTCAATTTCAAAACAAAATAAATGTGCTCCTGACAAAAAGGGTGTTCAACATCCAGTTGCATTTTCCCACTGCTTCTTGTGCCAGCATTAGAATTTACTTGGCCACCTAATTGTAAGTTTTTTGCCAGGTTTAGTGTTCAGCTGGATCATTTGCTTGAGTTTGTTTACTGTGCAACCACACAAGTGCTGGTGCCTACACAAGGGAAGTTATGGAACCTTGTGGTCAGGTTTAAAGTGAAAGGGAACAATAGCCTGCATGAAGAGGACTTTCTTAGAAAGAAGTGGCAAATAACACTGCTGAGGAAGCAAAGTTTGAACGTGAGCAGTTTATAATGTCAAGTTGCACATCCAAGCTCTTTTCTAACATTTCAACAGACCTGTTAACTTAATTATCAAACATATAAGCAGCACTTTGATCCAACTTAAAAGTTGGCCCTGTTTTGCGTGGTTGTGCATGGTTGGATCAGATGAGCTCCAGAAGTCCCTTCCAGCCTGAATTATTTGATGATTTTTTTTGTTTGTTTTAAGGTGTCATTTAAATTATCTTTCAGTATCCAGTTGTGGCTTACAAGTGGTAAGAAACCTTTTCTGCGTAAAATATCAGTATTTGCTTAATAGTTAAGTGTACTAGTGATAAAAATAAGAGGCTATCTTTAGTGAGGTGTTTTATGGGAAGCAGTGAGACTTTTTAAGTTGTTCAGATGCCTGTCAGCTAAATAGTAGTAAAATTCTGTGCAGCTAATTGCTAAAACATACAATTTTTCAGATGGAACTCCTGTTACATAAATAACCTTTGGGAGAGGAGCGTTCCCGTAGAATGAGTCATCGCACAAAGTTTTGTCTGCTACACCCTGATGTGACTACAAAACTCTCCTTAGGAATTGAAAACCTGAAAGAGGGCTGGCTGATGGTTTTCAGCTGAAGCAGTCTAGAGTTATGTACCATGAAGTTGTTACTAGAAATACGAAACTAGTTTTACTTGGCTGAAAATAACTATCATATGACAGACAAGCATTACATTGTCATTTGGCTGTCCTTATCATATAGCAGCATGAGCCAGGTTTACATTAGTTCAGTTGCAAGCACTTTCACCTAAGAGACTTATATTTGTGATGTAAATTGCATACCCTTTTGCATCTGTTTTAATGAAGACTTTAATTGAGAGGGCCTAGTACAGACTCCAGCACTGTTGTTTTCATAACCTTTGTTTGCATTCCTTCGGTTAGTTACTGCCTTACATGAATTATCCAAACCGACTGAAATAGTTTCCTTTGGGAAGATTTTGAAAGATGTAACACTGAATGCAAAATTAAAGGTGTTGACAATCCATGACTGTCTACCTTAGAAGCAAGGTGGGAAGAAAGTGGATAAATCTCTAAAAATGCAGTGCCTTCCTGTTTCGTTTTTAAAAGTAACCACAAGATATGTTGAAGCATGAAGGTAGCTATAAAACCTCAGTTGTTTCGATTTGAATTAATTGTGCAGCATTGTGATCCATACTTCTGCTCTTAAAGTCTGCGAGTGTTCACTTTTAAAATAGCTTACAAAGAAAAGATGAGCGTGGAGGGGAAAACCGTTGGGGGGGGGAACTCAAATGGAACATAGCAGCTCAGGAAGCTCGTTGTTTGCTTTATAATTAAGCACTATTACTGCTTCTTTTTAATATATGGTTCTTCATGCCTTATTTCTGATCTGCGTAGCTTGATGCAAAAAATAAATGTATCTGTGCTTTCTCAGATGCCCTTCTTCATATAGGATATTCCATAGACTGTTAACTTGACCAGCTTTGAAAAACAATAGTGAATAAGTTTACAACTTCATATCCAAAAACTAGACAAGAACTATTGTGGCATTCTGCAAGGAAGAGTGTTACAAGGCATGCTCTGAGCTATGGTTTTTTTAATGAAGGTTTATAGGGCAAACTCTCGGGACTTATTGGTAGTTAGCAAGTTTGTTCTTTCTGTATGTTTCAAGCAGACTGTTAATGTAATGAATGTATGATGCTTCAAATGAGGAAATGTATTTTCTTAATATTTCCTTGTACAGTAAGCTGGACCTTGCTGTCCAGAATTCTGAAAAATCGTAATTTTTGTTGAGGCAAGCGTCTCCCTCCTCCCCCAGGCTATTGATTCATCTTGTTAATTGTTGAATTAGAATGCTAAATTCTCTTGTATGTGTGTCTAGGAAGTTGTCTTAGTCTAGTAATCAATTTTATGATGCAGACTAAATTTCTATTTTAAAATGCTGTGTTCCTCACCCAATGACTTTCTCCTAAAATACTTGAACTAGAAAAAGAGTGCTTTTCCACCCACCCACCCTCTGCCAGTTAAATGTCAAATAGCAGCCAGGAAATGATAAGAGAGTGTTTCATGGGGGGGAACAAAAAACCCCAGTGTTCAGTCATTTGACTTGTATGTGTTATAAGAGTATTCAATAGTGATTGATAAATTAGTTTAAATTGTAGTAATTTCTTATTTTCTATTTGTTCACAATAGTCTTTATTTTGGCTTATATTTGGGGAAAATATTTGGGCTTTTGAATGTTTTGGTTTTGTGTTGTTTTTTTTTCTTAGGGTGTGTTAGGTATGAGTACTGTCTTGATGAGAATGTGTCTAAACTATCTGTGTTCCTTTGATAAAATCAGTTTTCTTAGTTCTATCTTGTCACGTAAGTCTTTATAAAGAGAATTAATTTTCTAGAAAATTTGGCTGTGTTTAAAGTTTTTAAACTGTTGCATATAATACGTGCTTGTGTTGTTTTCAGGTCTTAACACAGATGTGTGGTAATAGAAAACATTGGCCAACAGTAATTTTTTTCACTTCCTTTCAGTTCTGTTTGGTTTGGTTTGGTTTTTTTTTTTTTTTTTTTTGTTGTAGTTAGTGCTTAAACCCCCTTTGGGTTTGCGGAGAGGGTCTGCACAGTGTTGTTCTGGTATTACGTAGGAGTGGGAGGGAGCTGTGGTGGGCAGCTCTTGCTTGCAAATAAGTGAAGATAGGACTATTAAGGCCTAATGGACAATTTTTGGAGAAGTTCAAACATTTGCTTGGGGAAATGAGTAATAGTAAACCCATTAGGGGATGCCGGGGGACAGTCTGTGTTGGTTCTGGCTGAAGACATCCAAGCTTTCATCTTCACTTCAAGAGAGTTTGGTATTTGGGATGTAGAATATTTGGCAGGTATTTTCTAAAACTTTTTTTAGAGTAGGAAGTGGAGGCATTTGTACTTGAAGTGAAACTCTGCTAGAGGGCTGGAAGTGATTGTAGCTCTTACTTAGACTTGCTTTAAAGCATTTATCCTTGACTGAAATAACACTGATTCACATCTGTGTCCTCAGAGTGCAAGCTGAAAAACTGTAGAACATAATTTAAACTCCAATTTATTGAAAAGCAATAGAAATACATCCACTTGCTGGAGTGAGGAGATTAGTTCATCGGTGTTCCTAAAATTAATGGGTTTTAATTTTAAATTACAAATCACTTTGGAATTTCCTCTACTGTAGAGTTCAGATTTTTGATTCCCATGTAACATAAGCTTCTAGTTTAGATGTAACCTGTAAGAATCTATAAGATCATTTGCTTTCTTGCTTAAGACTTGCGGTGCTTAGGGAAATAGTTTTTCTCAAGCCCAGTCATCTTGCAGGTTTTTGTTTGTTCTAGTTTCTTCCAATGATCAAAGTGATGAACTCCGGGTCTGCTTTCTGCTGCTGTGATTGTTTGTATTGCCAGGCACATGGAAAAAACATTCCTGTCTGTCATACTCCAGCGATCGCAGTGCATAAGTAAAGCTGTTAGATTGCGATCTCCCACTAAGTGAAATGGAAGAAACCTCTGGTTTGGAGCAGCTGAGATTAGTCAGTGTTGTGGGATTTCAAACGTCACTATTTGAACAGAAAGTAACTATGAGCTCCTGAAGATAAAAGAGAATGTTGAGAATGACACATTGAAATACATATCCCAAAAACTGTTGTAATTTTTTTCCAACATAGTTTACAAGTTACTTTTGATTGCAGACACTTCCGTAGGCAAGTAGGTCTTCAACTATTTAGTTAAAACAAAACTTCAATTTATGTAGTTTAAAACAAAAAAAAAATCACAGATTAATGTTAAACTTGCTGACTATTTACTGTCCGAACAATTTTTCAAATATATTGGTAAGTCAGGACTGTCAGATGCAGCAAATCATATATGGCAACAAGAATGGTGGATTTGCTTACAATATCCCTTTGATATTGAAAAGAAATCATTGCTTTTTTCTTCAGAGGCTAGTTGTACATGGAAAAGCCTTTATCAAATTCTTGAAAATACTTTTTTCAGCTGGAATGATGTAGTTGCAAATTAACTGCTATTTATGCAGATCTCTGATAATAACTGTGGCATTTTACTCAGGGGGTTTGATTTCATTTTAACTGTCATCGCTCCATTCTTCTAAACTCAAGTGATGTCTTTTGCAAGAAAGCTATTACATGTGATTAAGAGCTGCATACAGATCTTAGACTGCTGAAAAAATCTCTTAGTTGTACTTGGTCTGGGATTCAGGCCTAAAACAACACAATCAACAGTAAAAGTCATAAAAAAAAATCTATTGCCAATTAGCACGTATAATTAAGTTTGCTGTAGCAAATGAAATGTAGATTCATCCTACTGGACTTGGGCACCTCATTTCAGAGATGTAAGTCTCTTTCTGCCATCCATCTTTAGTCAGTGGGAAGGCATGAGCTTGAATTTTTTGTAGGAGGTCCCTTTTCTCTATATAATA
Organism: Phaethon aethereus; assembly: GCF_964289735.1. Classification (NCBI taxonomy): domain Eukaryota; kingdom Metazoa; phylum Chordata; class Aves; order Phaethontiformes; family Phaethontidae; genus Phaethon; species Phaethon aethereus. The sequence goes on from NC_138582.1 coordinate 160,697,183, forward strand.
AGAACCTACAGTAATGAGGTCATAACTTCACTGCTACTTTTTACATGCCTAAATTTAGCAAGGAATAATATGGGCCACAGCTGTTAGATTTTAATTAATACCTGTAGTAAATACTCTGTTGTAGAACTTCTAAAAAAATTATTAGCACCGTGCAGCAGCATTTGTAAAATCTGGTGAGAGTTTAGGAGCTAACAGTGACTTGACTGCATATATTACTCCCTGCATGCACACAAACATTAACCTCTTCTTCAAGAGAAGTGCAGGCTAAGGAAGGTTCTGATTAGGAACAATCAAATAAAGTGGCATAGTTAGTCTGGCATTGCCATGGGCAAGATTTCTTGAAGCTAGATTTTAGGGAACTAATCCACTAGGTGGTTGATTATTTGCAGTACAGGCAGTTGTCCTTGATTGACAGAAATGTCTTTCCACTTATGGAATTAATATTCACTTTGGTTTTGAGCACAAGGTGTTTGGTTTCCACTTAGAGCTAGAATTTGCTAAACCTAAATTTAAACATGTAAGTCCAAAATAATTGGAGGTTTTCTTGATGATCAATACAGGCATCTCCAAAGGACTCTATCTAACCATAGGAGAAATGCTTCAACTTGTCAGCTGTATCTCTCTGGAGGCCCTTGTTTCTCTATATTAATGGTAAAGCAGGTGTAGAGTGATTAGATTATTCTCGGACATGTAAAAGGTAGAATTTTGAAAATTAGAGAAGAATAGTTCAGCAATTGCCTACTGTTCACCAATATTTGAATCTTTAAAATTAGAAACCTTTGAAATTGCTGTGAAGCCATCTGTAGGTAAAAAGTGTTGCTGAGATGTGGAGTCTTACTGTTATTGTAAACTGCAAACAGGATCTAGTGGGTATGATGTGATTATCTCTGCTCCAGCTATCTCCTGTGCAAATATCCAAAGCGGGACAGTAGGTGTGGATTAAAATGCCGAAATGGTGACCTTAAGTATCAGTTATAAGCAACTCAGTCTTTAAAGAGTCTTTTGTGTGCTTAGTATTATGATTCATTTGTAGGCAGCATGTTTATAAAGTGACTTACTACTGCTGTCATTAATTAAAGTAGTATTGATATATAATGGCTGTTTTTACTGCTAAATTGGGAAGGGGAAGAATATAGACTGTAATGGTTGAGTTTGGGGTAAAGAATATTCAAGAGATCCCTGGATACTTGGGTTATCTTCAATGTTGATGAAAATCAGTAATATGAGAGAAGAGGTGATGGCTCTGTGCTGCATTTATAAAAGGAAGAATGTATCCAGCTCCTCTTTCTTCACTGTTGCTACCTCTCCATCCTGCCTATCAAACACCCAACAATTCTGTCAGTTTAACACCAGAGCATTCTTCCTCTGTGTCCAAGAAAACACCAAATCTTAAATCACTCAGCTGCTTGCTACCCATCATTTGTTTGAAGGGCAGTAACTGCCTTTATACAAGGGCTAGTTTCAATTTTGAGTAAACATCATGCAAGCACTTGCTGAGCATAAGCAATGGCTGTGTGTGTAGAAACAGGTTTCTGTGGTTCAGGTCAGCAACTATGCACACTTGAGTGGGCATGCTGCTTGGAAGTACATTGATGGTATTACTGAAAATCTTTGGTATATACTTAAGATGGTAGTTTTTCCACAGTTTACTTCCCACTTAAGGACTGTTTTTGTAACTGCTTATGTAAAAACTACAGTATATTCTTTCAAAAAATACAGAAACTTCTGTTTAAACACATGCAAATAAAATACATGAATTTACATTAAAAGCAGAGAAATTAAAATGGGGTATCATTTAAGACCTATATGGCCAAACTTTAAACTTCCCAATCAACAAGGGAAGGCAGATTCTTTAGTTTCCAGTATTGTTTTAAAAAATAGCTTCGCTTAGAAAGAGGATTTATGTTTTTCAGAGTTTGTGATCACTTTCTTTCCCTGTTTTTTAAGACGGAAAAACACTTCAACAGAGGCTGGAGAATGTTTTGATGCAGAGCATTGTAAGACAACTGTTTGAAAGGCAGTATCAGTGGTGGTTTGCAGTCATAACATGAGAGAAAGTGTCTGGATCTTCAGGAAGCTGGAATCTCAAGGGGATGTTCCCTGGAAACGGGGCTTGCAGGAATTTTGGTAGGGTGAAGGGGAGCATTGCAAGCTGACGACTGGGCTTTTTATTTCTATTTAGGCATTTGTATTTTTGTATTTACTACTGATCTATTAAAAGATGTCATCTTCTTGAAACTTGGTCTTTTTTTTTTTTTTAAGAAAGGTCAGATGTTGGTTTTATACTCCAGATTTCCTACGTATAGCAGTATTTTTCTCCCTTGGCTTTGCTGATTTGTAAAGATTTGCATGGAAGGCCAAGTGACTGAACAAATGTTGCTGTATATAGGAGTCAAAGGATAAACAGATCTGTCAAATATCTAGGCATGTTTTAACTAAAATATTGCAATGTGTAGTAGTGTGTTGGAGAAAAGGTACTGCATTCCCTTTGGTACTCACTTGCTTCAATTCCACTTCGAGGGGCTTCATTTTCCTCTTTGCTAAGTGTGGACTTTATTATGTTGCAAACTCAGAGGTGCTGGCCAGGCAGTATCCATCTGTTTGTGGATGATCATCAATCCTGTAGTGCTGTGGATGGTGTATTTTGGTATTGCATTCACTTCCTCATGAAATTGTTACACAGTTCTAGAGAGTCACCGCAAAGCACACATTGTCCTCCTACTTGTTCTGTGTGTGGCCTAGAACAGCAACTTCTGTAAGCGTGAAATTCTGTTTATTTCTATTTTTTACTATTTTTAGTGAAAGTTTAGTTCATCAGTTTAAATTTTTAGTCTCAGTGCTAGGCTGTCAATCTATTTTTAATTTTGTATTTGTCTTGGAGAGTGTATCCACATTCCAGGGCAAAATTGTGTATGTCGTGTCCACCTGCTGGAGGATTCTTCCTCTGAGCTTACTGAATTCATAGGAGTTTGGCAGAGCTGACTTTACATGGACGAGGATTTTACCTACTTTTGTAATTCCAGAATAAAAACCCCAAACTTTGCATGTATATGTGAAAACCTACTGCTTCTGACCTTCACACAGTATTTTTCTGTTGGTGACTGTGTGGCTGATGGAAAGCATTGGCCTTGCAGGAGACTTGTAACTTGCTGGATTTTACACTGTACAGATACCATATGTGTCAATCCAGTAGCATAAGCATGCAAGTTTTCCTCAGAGGATGTGGTTTCAATAGTATCCTTTCCTTCTGCAGGTTTGATTTAAGTACACTTACTCTGCTTTTTCTAAAATAGCTTCTTGGCTAAGAGGTGCTAAGCTCAGTCATGAGACACTATTCCAGCTGAAAGATAGGCTGTTGAAACAGATCCACGATTTGGATGAATAGAGGAATTAAAAGCTGTTTGTGCAGATTGAAAACACGCTTGTAAAACTTTTTCAATATATAATGAAAATACCTTTTCTACTTCAAAACCAAGTGATATTACTGGGTGGGGATTTGGTGGGGATTTTCATTTCTGTTGAACATTATCTTCTGTCATTTGATGAAGATTTTTGCCTCTAAAGTATCTTTTGTTGCCAAGACATACAGTCAAAATAGTAAGACTGGTGTTTAAGGATGAGAGTAACAGTTAATTTATTTGGGAGGCAGTCTGGGTTTTGGTTCCACTTCATAACTCGAATATATGATGTAGCATACCTAAGTTGGGAAACTTGGTATAGCTGGGAGTGCTTCAGTGTCTTTCCTTAGCAACCCACCCTACCAAAAACACACTAGAGCTGCCCTTCCTGGTCTGTACTGAGGAATGGTAGCAAACTCCATGGTTTTAAGGTGGAGTTTATGTGCAGGAATAGCATAATGGTGCCTGCAATTGCAGGGGATTGGAATTCAGTGGTCAGACAGTTTTCTAGTTATGTATTTCATTGGTCTTGTATTTTCAGCATGATCCTGCATGAGAATAAGGGCTGCCCTAAAAATCTAGAGTGTCAGTTTTGCCTTAAGTAAATTTATCTGATACAAAGGAATTTGTAAAATGGAATTGTTTGGTGGGGTTTTTTGTGGGGGTTTTTTTTGTTTGTTTGGGGGTTTTTTTTTGTGGGTGTTTTTTTTTTTTTTTTTTTGCAAGGGGCTGAGCATTTTTGGGGTAGAAGGGATGAAGTGTGACAACAGCTGCTAAGGCTTACAACCAGCCTTTGCAGAAGCTGAGAGGATGTCCTTCCCTGAATGGAAGGATAACTCCACAGTACTACTTTGGTTTTTTGTTTTCCTTTAGACATCATTTCTGGTTGCTGAGTTATGAGGACCTTTGATCTCTAGTGCAGAAGGTCCTACGTTATGTGTTGCCAGTGAAATGTGTGATGCATTTTGAGTATCTTTTTCTAACAAATATTTTTCTAACAAATAATTCCATACTGTACTCTCTGCTGAAATACAGTCCGTTAGGGGGGTCAAAATTGTTTTAAAGAGGATAGAGAACATCTGTCATAAATCTTAGAAATTTTAGTGTGCGCCTGATAATTACAAATATTGAGCTTTGTATAAGAACCTGGTATAAGAATCTGGTTAAATGCCTGAAGAACCGGGAAGAGGTACACATGTAAGCTGTTTGTCATCTGTTACCTGATGCTGTCAGGTTAACTAGGGCTTTCCTCCCCACCATTTGTTGTCACTATGTTAACTTGAGACCCAAATTAAACATTACCCCTCTTTCTGGTTTCATGTTATTAGAATGTTCTGCTTTCTGTTACTTTCTCAGTAGAGTTTTATAGTTTCAGAGAGAGTTTATCACTGAATATTTACAGGTTCAACAAAACGGCCAGACAGTCTGTCTATATTCTTTATATTTTCTGGATTTTATTTACTAAGTTTCTGGTGTTTCAGCTAGAAATGATACAGGGGTGGTTTAAAATGCCTGTTACACCTTGAATAATTTCTGAATGTTTAAATAATATTTTAATACTAAGAATAAACTTTGGCTGGGTAGTACTGGATGCGTTGCAGTACATAGTAGTTAAACACTTTTGCTGGTGTTAGAAGTCAGATTCAGTCAAAACATGACTATGCATATATTTTCTTTTAGTGTAAGAACTAAATAATAAGTACATAAGAGCTAAATAATGAGCGTATGCTACAGACTTGTTTGACTTTTTAGGATGCAAGTTAAACCAGCTTGAATTGATACTGTATTTTAGCTTGAACACCACAAAAAAAAAAATCAAGTTCTCCCTTCTGCTTTTTTGTATTTTCAAACACAAATTTGCAGTTTGCTCACCCCCAAACCAATAAAAAGTAAGTAAATTGCATTTGTCTTGTTGAGGTTCACATAGATTTGTTTCAAATATATTGTGAGTTGTAGGTTATGTTTAAACAAACAAACAGTAAAAGATTAACCTATAAAGTTTGGGGTTCACTACATGGAGGTGTTTCATGCTAAAATGTGCACATTGAGTCATAGGAGATCATTTTACTCTGCAGTAATTAGCTGCTGGAAAGCCAGTTAGAGACAGGAAGGGACATTTAATCTGCCTGAGAAAGAGGACAGGCAGTCCTGCAGACGTTGGTCAGTACTTCTTGAACACTTCAATTGCTTGAAAATTGATGTCCATTTTAGACTACACAGGATGCCTGCCTGGTTCCCTTAGACAGATTAGCTATGTAATCTACCAAGCGTTAACAGGAATGAGATCTCCCTGGCGAAGGAGCCTTAGTCTCAGTGAGTCAGAGCTCCTGACTACAGGGGTTAGTAAAGCGGGTAGTGGGTCAGTGGGGTGAAAGGAGAAGAAATCTTCAATGTTTTAGTCTAGACAGCAACAAAAAAGATGTCTGACAATTTGGTGCAGAGCCCAGAACTTCTTTTCACAGCTGTAGACAATTCAAAGCATAGTAAGTTGTGCTGTGACACTGGTTGTATAAGCTATTTTGAAAGCTAAAACTTAGCAATCCTGAGAGGAAAATTTTTCTTCTGTGGACTATCAAGAGAGCAAGATACTCTGGCATTCAGTGTAGTGGGAACATGTCTGGATTCTCAAGGGAACTGCAAAGGAATTTGTTATACAGGCTTAAAAATACAAAAGATGTCATGTTTTGGAATGTGACAAATTGAAAATAAGGTGCTAATGCCTTTACAAAATTTTTAAAGCCTGAAAGCTTGAATTTGAAGGTATTACGATTTTGTTTGGGAAAGGAGGAGGAGGAGTGAAATAACTTTTGAGAATAAAGGAGTGAGGTTGGTAACATGTCAAAAAGTAGTACTGTGCAAGATGTTTCAAGTGGTAAAATTCAGTGCGTCCTTGTAGCTATGGTTCATGCTACACCTTTCAGCAGTTTAAACATGTAAAATCTAGGGCTCTGCTTTCATTAATGATTGCAATGCTTGTGGGGGAGATGTGCTAATGTGGGCTACCATGAAATGTCTTATTTTGTAAACGTTGGTTGCACTAGGTGCCTATAACTTGGTGTGACAGCAAGACTTTAATCAATATAAATCCAGTTCTTGGTATTTTGCTTGTGTAGAGTGTTACGCTGCTCAGTTTTTGATACTTTTTTTTTTTTTAAACTCTGCTTGTCTTGGCCTTTCATTCGACATCAGCATTTAAAATATGATTATTATTGCTGTGAATGCCCACTGAAGATGAGATTGGAAAAGGGCATCCTGCTGTCATAACAGTTGATAATGAATTCTGGTTTTCTGAACAAGGAAGTAGTGTAGATAACAGCACTATTGTAAATATGGGTAATAAGAGATCAAAATGTTAAACCTGAGTTCTTCTGTTGCCTCACTTTAAGAAGTGCTCAAGGTCACTTCTGTTCTAGCTGATAATTTAGAAGAATGGTAAACGACTAGATGAAGAATGCCTTGAAATATTTTTGTTAGAAGCCTTCCACTCCCTTTAAACTTGAAGATTGCTGTCTTTCAGTCAGTCTTTATCCTTGATGGGTTCTGAATGATGGACATGAATTTTCAATGGTGTCATCAAAGGTTGGCTTTCGGCAGGTTAGCCAGGCAGCAGACACCAGTCAGATGTTGGGAAAATGGATATAGAGGTGACTTATTAGGTCTGGGTGGACCTGCATACTGAACCTAATCGGTTTTAGTCCTTGCATTGCTAGTATATCCAGTGATTTCATGAGTGCTTTTAAATTTAAATGCCTTTATATGAAATACAAAGGATTTTTTATTATATCAAAGAGATTTTAAAAATTAAAATAAAAAGCTTAGCCATCAAATTGTGAGAAGTATAACTTCATTTCCTCAGTCTGTGTATTTATCATGATGAATTTTTTTTTTCTTGTAGAGAAAGGTTAAGGCAAGATTAATCTTTTAATTTAGCAAAATTAAGTTCTAAAGGCTCTATTTCTCATTCGCAGTAACTTGTTTCGAGGCTTAGGAACACTTCCTGTCAAATTTGACATATTGTGCCACATTGCTAAAGTTACTTGTTGGAAATCTCCCACCCTGGGAAGCAGAGATCTTGTTTTAGACATGGTCCAGGAACCTTCATTAAATTCTAGAGAAAAACACTAGCTAGGTGTGAAAAGTATGTCTCTTTCTGTGTCAGGATATCAGTCTAATGTCAGAGGTTCTGCATGTGTATCCTTCAGAAAGTGGAAGCCATTAAGGTTCTTGCAATTTAATGCCCTCATATACCTTCTACCTTTTTTTTTTTTTCCTGTTCCTGTCCCAGTCCAAACTGATCACTGAAAATTTACAATCCTTTTCTAGCTGGAAGGTAGAAAAGAAGTGTGAACACGACTCGGGAAAAATTACAAGGTTATCTTAAACTGCAGTGAGAATAAAGCAGTTTGGTTACAGAGTTGACTTCACTTCTATATTGAAGCCTGAGTTGTGGTATATGGTACTAGTATACTAGTACTTGAACATAATTCTGAAATTAGGCTGCACTAGAAGATGAATCTGTGGTAGAGAACTGAAGGCTTCAAGTTTTGTGTTAGAAAGAGGTAACAGTTGAGCAAAAGAAAGCTGTGTGATTCACTCTGGCAGACCTAGTATGCTGTATTTAGGGTAGATTCTGCATCCAGATATGACAGAAAGCCACGCCAATGTATTTCCAGATGTTTGGAAAGAAATTATATAACCACTAGTGGTAAAGCAAGGGATTTTTTCTGTATGTGTTGATTTTCAGGTGATTAAGCCAGGATGTTTCTGGAAGTTAAATGATGCTCAGTTTTTAATTTCTAGGCTGAGCAGCTTTCCTCGAGTTGGGCTTGCAAAAGCTGAGTGTCAGACTAGAAATAGGATTTCCCAGGTCCCTTACTTACTAGTAAGACTACTGTTCTGTCATTCTTCCAGAGCAGCTGCTTATAATGCCTGTCCCCGAGGATTTTGTTATGGCAAGCTGCTGCTGTGTAGGAGGTTTCTGGGTAACTTTGTATTGCAGCGTGCTTGCTCCATCTCTGCAAAAATAGCAGCACTTAGGCAAATTTTATCTAGTTTTTGTACTGGTGAGTCAAATTGCTGAAAAGTAATGCAGTTCTTGACAAGCCTTACTGCCAGTATGAGTGAAGCATATTTAATAGATGTTGAAGTAAAAGATATGCATGGAGAAAATGAAACCTGTGCTTTGTAATGTCTCGGCATCCTTCAGTTCTGAATTGCATGACTGGCTTCTCGGCTGCCGTTTCAGTTTTATAGGGGCTCTGGAGCCTCTTTTAGGCAGGGCTTTTCTTTTGCAAATACAGCATTATTTTGCATTGCCAAAGACATTGTTTGCCATAGAAGTTTAGGGGAGGTGTCCAGGTGAGAATAGTGGTGCTGCGGAGGGATGGATTCTGAATCCACAGCTCCCACAACTTCAAGCTGATCAGATTTTTGCTAGACTGCTAGCAAAAATTGGAAGGATTGTTAATTTTCTAAATGCTGTTCCAGTGACTTCTGTAATGAGAAGGAAAGCAGTGTGCCTATGAGTAGGAGTGACGCTTCTTACAGTGCTGCTACAGTTTGCGGCATTTTATGAAGATGTGTTTCATGCTAGTTTAGCCTGACTTCGCAAAAAAACCAACTGATGTGCTGCTAGTCATTGTCCTTGTCTCCCAGGTCTGATATCTACAAATGTATGATGGGAAATAGGTCCTTCAGGACATACCAGGATGCTGAGATGTCCTGTATATGTGAGCTACTGTTTATTCCATGTTTGAAATGGTCACTAAATTAGGCCTTTTTCTTTAGACCTGAAGAAGAGGAGAGGAACAGAGGTAACAGAAGGCTGCAATGAAATAAACTGAGATTCATTATATGATATAGAAAAGTTTTATTGCTTGAGGTATATTACTTCCTTTATAGTAGCTCTCCTGTGTTTAGTATTGAAACCCGGAGGTGTTGAAAAGCCGTTTGTTTCAGAAGTTCTACAAGTGCCAACTTTTTTTGTGTTTAATTGAATTTTTTTCACTTTGATGCTCACACTGACTCTGAAGCAGATAGTTTGTGAGGCAGTGGAGAAGACGGTAGAGATCACACTGGAAAACTTGTGCTGAATAGCTGTCCGTAATTTGTCGTGGCAGCTCTTGGGACTTGCTGCACTGATAGTGGCAGTTCACGTGGGATGACAGTGTGTGTGCTGGTGGCATGTTTTAGGAACATTTGGTGGGATACCGAGTATGTGTTTCTAATACCACTCTCATCTCATAGGTGCAAATTTGACTCAAAGGGCATGTAATTCCTTTTTTTTTTTTAAAAGGTTTATTTTGTTTTCTTTAAGCACTTAAATGGCTTATGTTCCAGTTTATAAATAAATACAGTCCTTAACCTTGCTTGGCATTACAACTGTTTCTTCCATTCAGATATGTTTCTACTTTTTCTGATATTTCCAGTTTACTTTCAGGTTTTATAGTGATTAGAGAGCCATGGCAATGACTTTAGGCCTCCACCTCCTTTATCTCTGTATCTTGCATACTCTGTGTGTGTTTGTTTTGTTTTTATTTTGTTCTCCCCCCCCTTAATTTTCTGATGTTTGATTTCTATTTCTTGTTTGTTTTTTTGTTTATGGGTAATTACTATGAAAACATGTACTGCTTATTTTATATAGCTTTTAGTTTTAGGTCAGTAGTGCTGATTTATGCAGGTCCTTCCATCTGCTGTTTTGTCAAGTACCCTGTGGGCTTTGATAGTGTATTTGACAAAACTGATTTTCTGTATTCAGCCTGCTTCTGGATTTTCCAGATCTTTCTGTTGAAAGACATTACATGTGCAGCACACTGCTAATGCCTCTCAGTAAAACTATTTCAAGAGCTCTTGTTTCATTCCCATGCTAAAAACATATGAAATTTGTGATACTGAATATGAATTTTGCTGTGCAAAGGTTAATAATTTTAATATATTTAACACTGCAAACACAAAATCCATGCCAAAGCATGCTAAACAGAAGCAGTTTCAGTTACCAAAAAATAATGGAAATAGCAGTTGTTTGTTAATTTAGTAGCAAGTACCTGTGATTAATTGCAGCATTATTGAGGAACCCTAATTATTAACAATTTAACCTTCTCTTTCAGGAATACTGAATCCTGCAGTTCTGCAACAGTAAATGTTTAGAGTGTTTTTCTTTGTAATTCAGAAGATACGGGAACTGCAGTATTTCCGGGGTGGAAGAAGTTAGGAAAATTGCCGGGATAACCCTGGAGGTGGATTATCCGAGTAACAGGAGACAGCCTGGCTGCTCTGCTTTCTCTTCCAGCCTCCCCTTCTTTACCTCCTGTTAGAAAGGAGCGTTTGTCCCCTCCAGTCTCTGTCTGAGGATAAACCTCTTCAGGTTGTGTTGAGTAGCAGAAGACTCTGCATCGATTCCTCTGTGGAGGAATCACCTACTGCTGCTCCTTGTTTCTCCAGAGAGAGGGGATTGCTGGCTGAAATACGTGGGATTAAGCCATTAGCCCTGCTCAGCTCCGTTTTACCTAAAATGTCCTTAGGCCAGCCTGCTTTACCGACTGGAAAACACTGGAGTGAATAGCTGTTAAATTGAGCTTGAATACCACTGTATGACACTATTTATTCTGTCCATGCTGGGATTCCTCTTAATTCTCTTACTAAATTTCCCTGGCCTTTTAAAGTTACAAGTGCAGCAAGTTTAGACAAATTAATCTGGCAGTTATAATTCAAAGGAGAATTTAATTTTAGTGTGTTTCTTTTTTGCCGCACCACCTAGCTTTAGGTTTAGTTAAATAACTGTTTATGCTGTGCGTTCAGAAGGCTTCTGTTCTGAATCTCCTTCTGTGGGATGCTCTCCCTCTCCACTGATGCTGTATGAAGAGACTGTGAGGACCAATTGCAACACCTTTTTATACTTTTACATTTAAGCTATACGAATGTGCTTTTGATAGAGAGGAGGATTTCTGTATGTAATTTTAGCATTCCAAAGCAAGCAGAATGGATCAATATATAAGAGATATTTATGAAATAACTGGAGAACTGTTCAAGAATACTTAGTTACATTGTAACTATGTCAGGAAACCTGGTTACACTGTGTGATCTTATAATTAATCAAAAACTTACTGGTATAGTTTCTTGAAGTTTTTAATGTGGAGTAACAAGTAATTAAGCTGTGCAAATGTAAGCCAAGACATAAACCAAGTAATGCTGACTCAGACAAGTATCTATTATAAGGTGTTATTTTTAATGTAGTCTAAAACTGAATTCTTTCCTTTAATCCTTGGGGGGAATAGAAGGGAAAAAAGCCAATATACAGTGGTGTGGGAGTTTTGGTTGGTTTGGTTTGTGTTTGTTGGTGTGGGGTTTTTTTTGTTTTTCATCTAAACTGCTTTTATTGCTTCCTTGTCGCACTTGGCTGTAATATGCAATACATGAGGAAGTGATTAGTTTGTAGCAAAAAAAAACATTTTCACTTTATGGAATACTCTGGTCCATAGCAATAATTTTATATTTTCAGTGTAGGTGCCATTTTTGTTAGTTCATGTAAATAATACTTAGAACCTATGTACTGTATTAATCATAATCATTAAATAGAAGTTAAATATAGGAACGGTTGGCTGATAAATAGGTTTGAGGATGGTGAAGGCTGCAAACATAATTTCTAAAAGAAAAAGTGTTGTACAGTGAGGGGATCAGTGAGTAATAACAACTACTGTGAAATTTATGTTTTAAAGTAGATTGTTAATACCTGTAACTTGTGCTGAGAGCAATTCACCATTACGTCCAGAAGGGTGCTGTAACTTAATTCTTTCTGATTTTTCTTGTCAATGCTTGCTTTTAGTGACATTTATGTAGATATGTGAAACCTCCCTTACGTGAACAAAGTATTATATTTAAGGCAGCATTATTATTATTATTGGCGCATTGAAACTCATTTGATACCATTTGCTGATTACTGTTTGACTTTTCAAAATTCCCCACCAATCCTTAGTCCATGGGGTTTGAGTTTAATGGTTATTGTTCTTCGTCTAGCCTTGTTTCCTTAGAAAGATGCAGATGATCATGTGGGCAGAAAACTGAGCTAGTTCATTTAGCCAATATGAAGAGCGTATAGAGAGAGTTTGAATAATAAAATAATTGTGGGTATGAAATGTTCCTGCTGCTATTAGGGAAATAGGAGCTTGCTAGTGGTGTGGTGGTGGTGGGGTTTGTTTGTTTTTGGGATTTTTTTGGTCCCTGTTTTGTTTTATTATCTTCCAAGACAGAAGAAGGAACTGCATTCCCTGGGCTCCTTCTGTGGTATTTCATTGATCATTACAAAAAATAATGTGTTCTGCATGGAGTTTTTGACAGTGCAGGATACGAGCACATCAGAAACAGGAAGTAAACACTTCCAAGTATTTTGCAATATAACTTTTAATATTAGAACATTCCCGGAACGTGTAATATTGTAATGTTTTTGGCGTTGAACATGGTTGTTAGGGTATTTCTTGCAACAGTTCTCTCTAGTTATACTTTCTCCTGAATAATAAATAACTATGCCAAGTGGTTGAAATGAGACAGTACTTACCGAACCTGCATGAGCAATTTAATAACAGAAACTGGGTGGAAAATACCTGTAGTCTTTGACTGTCTTTGCTGAAGTCTTGACTGCTGTCTCTTTCTGTCATGCTTGTCTAACAGATTTTATACAGGAGTTAACAGATTTTGCACATGACTTAGTCTGATTCCTGCTTGTGTTTCTGGCCATAAAATGTTTGTGTGGTTGCCTTGATGCTCTTGTGTCAGTCCTGCCTGGTCTGGAGCACCAGCTTCCATCCCTTGGGCTGTCCCCAGTTGTCTTTGCCTAAGATTGTGTTTAATATCAAGAACTCTTAAAGCAAAATATAATGTTGCCATTAATATTGCAATCTCATATAGCAGGCTAAAATATATGGAATTAGTAAACTGATAAATGTTTATGCCATGTTTTCAGCCTGTCTGGTTGTGGAGCATCTAAAGATTAAATAAAGCTCAACTTTTGATTCAAGGTTGGCTGCATTAAAAATTTCAGGATCTTGAAGATGGAAGATTGTATTCTCTTCTGTCTGTTTTTGATGTGAGAATAGACACTGAATACAGCTGAATTATCTTAAAAGTGGAGCGAGTTGAAAAGCAAGGATGGAAAATGGATGAGAAACAGGAATGGAAGATGTAATTATTTGTATTATTTGTTGCCTATTAACACGTGCAATTGTAGAAGTAAACTAAGCTTATACAATTAAGAAGTTTGCTTAGTAATAAGTCAAATAACGTTAGGAGCATGATAGCTGTGGCACACTAAAGGACAAATTATTAAATCTGTGGAAAAACTGAGAACCATGTTCTGTTAAGCAAGATCTTAATAAAGACTGTACAGTAGATAAAATTAAAAAGTAAGAAATTAGCGTATATGGCTAGATGTTACTGTATGTGGTCTCTTGGTTGTTTTCCAGCCTATCTCAAGTGATTCTGCATAATTTCGGGACTGAATGTGAAGGATGCTCGATGAGTGCAAGAGGGGGATGCTACCTGTTTTATTCCAGTCAGATGTATTGAATGTCAGCCATGTGCACAGTGCAGGGAGCGCGTCCTATGCCTTGGGGATTTTATACTCTAAATCTGGGAAGTTGGATCACTCTATGGAGGAAGATGAATTTCATCTGGGCTGATGGTATATTGAGGATGGGAAGTCTTTCTCAGTCTAGTATGGCTCTCCTGTTAATGTCAACTGGATACTTGTACAAAAGAATAAAAATTAATTGTGACGGTGACTCTGTTATGTCTTGCATTACTCACAGCAGAGGGGTTTACTTTTGGTATTTCCATGAATTTTCTTTTCCTTTCCTCATCTGTGTGGTTAACTTGTTTCTTTTTAATTTATTTGGTTGCTGTTCATTACAACAGCTGTTCATATTCTTCCCTGTGTGGAACAGCTCTTGAGTTCTTACCCTGTGAACATCACTGATCGCTCTCCTAAGCGAATCAGAATGAAATATTCATGTTGATCCAACATGCTTAAGAGATAAGTAATTACTGAAAATCATCTTATTTTCCATTTGCAGATTCAGAAGGCAGATATTTTAGGGGAAAGGTCAAAATGTTACTTATTAGCCTTAGGGTTAGCATAGCGTTCATTCTTTTTGTTCCTTTAACTTTTTGACCTCTGGAAGCAATTTGAGAACCCTGCAAGACAAAAATTGAGTATAAGCTCTGTTCAGCTGTACAGTCATGTACATACAGTGACTGCTTTAGTTGTGGCAAATGCAAAAAAATTTAAGTATTTTTTTCTTTTTAAGAAAGAAAAAAAAAACCACCCAACCCTCTAAATACAGACTTCTGACCCACTCTACCCACCATACTTTTCTAGGAAATTAATTCTAAATAAATAAAATGTAACAAAATGGTTCCAAAACTGCTTCATCCATTATTAATAACTCTATTATTTGAACCCATTAAGTAAAATCCTATTGAATGTTTTTGTTACAGTCAAGCAGATCATCGGTCATTCTTGTACCACTTGTAATGGTTTTTATAGATATGTGATATACTTGAAAAAAGTAATTTGAAAAAGATGCCAAGAGCTTCTCTTTTGATGGTGAAAGACAGCAGTATTGGTAATTCTTTAAGAACGTGTAAGAACATACAGCTTACCTTAGTTATGGACCTGGGAATATTGAGAGACAGACAGACCGGAGAAAAAAGTGACTATTAATTATGCTGTAGGGGCCAATTCTCCGGCGTAACTAAAACATGGATGCTTAGACGAAAATAAGAACTGCTGTGAAGGTAACTTGAGTACCTTCAAGAATATGTTAGTTCTGATTGTTAATGCAAGAATTTAATGAAAACAAAACAACAAATCATTAGCGAGGCTTGCTTTCAAATCCAGCTTGTTGGAAGTACAGTTTAAATGTATGTACTTAACTGACTGTTCCCGTTTGGGATATATGTAATAAAAATAACCAGTAGGCACTGCTGTTAAAACCAGTGGTACAATCTGTTATGCTATGAAGAGATTAAGACTTCACGATTCAGTTAAGTAGTGACATTGCTTCACAGAAGTCAGTATATGTAGGTCACAGTTTTTTAGTGTGTTGAAAGGCTCTTTGTGTTTCAGAAGTGTGATTTGCATCTTGCTGGAGAAGTTGTTAGTTTGTAAAAAAATGGTAACTCTGCTTCTACTGAACTGCTTCAGGTTTTTAACTTCTTTTTGTGTGTGTCTGCAGGTTGTAAAGCTATTACCTGTGCTTTCCTTCTGTGTCTGGAAAACTGCCTCTGTTCTTCCAGCCTTTAACTGATGTGTTCCTGTTGTGATGGGTACTTTCCATCCCATGTGTATACTGTCATCCTTCTGTCTCTCACTGATTTCTGAAGTTCTTTAAGAAAAGAAAACACTGAAAATGTCTTTTGAAGGGCTTTTGGTAGAATTAAATCCATATTCCTGAGCTTCAGCTTCACTGAATAAGTATTTCTAGCCATAATTGATTGATATTGCAAAAGATCTGGCATGAATGAATGAAAAGAAATAGAAATGCAGTCAGGATTTGGGCAGTTGTATGTCATGTGAAAGACCCCTGAAATGTAAGAGGTAAATTTGGTTGACACTAGCAGTGTCAGCTTTGCTTTTTTTTTTTTTAATTTTAAGTTTGTTTATGGTATTAAAGCAATACTCTATTCCAGATGCCACTATTAAATATATGCTTGGACTTGTAGCTCTGTAGTTCAGAAATTATTTCGTGTTTTATCTGCTTGAATTCTAATATTTTAGTCAAGAATATTAACTACTAAATACGTTGTTCACTGTATACATTGCTCATAGGGAGATCCATAAGCTTTCCTGTGTTATAAATGACTGGACATGATTAACAAAAACGTGTTTTGTATTTTCTATTAATTTTTTGTGTGTGTGTTTGTTTTGGTTTTTTTAGGTCCATTTTCCAGACACAGAGAGGGCAGAGTGGCTCAACAAGGTAAGGGTAGTTGTTAGCATCACTTCCATATGGGAAGGGGGAGGAGGGAAATCTGAGATTAAAAAAAAAAAACAAAACTGGTGAGGCAGAGCAGTTTTAACTTTCTGTGCTCTTCATACACTTGAAGCTTGTGGTCATTGATCCAGTCAGTCACAACAAAAACTAAATCTAAGTTTTGGAGAGTGACTTTAAGTTAAAATAATGACAGCTATAATTGTGTGGAAGTCATAGCAGCTGTAAACACAGTCTTTTATGTTCTACTTGTCTGGGATACTTTCCAGTTACTGGAGGTTCCTGACCTACAATCTAAAAATAAATCAATTTTGCAGTTTTGATTTGTATGTGTGGTAATCTAAGATCCAGATCTACGTAGCTTGGATTTTCTAAAAATGTCTTCCACTCAAAGAGCATAGAATAACATGAGTTAATTAAAAAATAGAAAAAAGAAACAATATCGAATTTGCAGATATGGGCAGTAAAATACTGTATTTTTTACATTTATATACCTTATGTGTGTATTTAAGAAATTCACTTGACCCATTTTTTCTTATTCTTCTCTTTACATGCAAATAAACTTAACTCTTTTCACCCTTCTCCCCAACATTCAGCATCAGTGCTGAATGCATGTGTATTCATAGGATAAAAGATATTGTCTTTCCTCTCCTCCAGTGCTTCAGATTTGTGCAAATGTATAAACCACACAAATTGAGAATTCCAGAAAGCTTTCCTGTATGTAAAAAGGGACCAGTTCTTACATCTGCAATGTACCGCATAGAAAACTTGTATGTTTAAAACTTCTTGTGCAACATTTCTTACATGTACCTTGAAGAATATTTTTTTTGTTACGTGTGACGTTGTGTTCCATGTAGATTTTTTTCTTTTTCCCCTTAGACTGTAAAACAGATGTGGCCTTTTATTTGCCAATTCATTGAGAAACTATTCCGGGAGACCATAGAACCAGCAGTAAGAGGAGCAAACAACCACCTAAGTACCTTCAGTTTTACAAAGATTGATATTGGTCATCAGGTCAGTGTCTGGTGAAGTTTTTCCAAGAGGCTTTGTCTTACATACTGATTTCATGTAGCCTGTTTAAATCTACACAAAAATATTTCTCAGTGACACTTGGTGGTAGGCTGATTCTGGTTTATGTTGTAACATTAAAATAAAACCATTTGTGGCTTTTTTTTTTCCTGGGGTCTCTGCTTCAGAAATTTGCCTGAGAACTGGGAAAAGGCTTAAAGTATAGCAAGTCCTAATTATGTGAAGATCTCATAGCAACATGATTTTAGTACTGATCATGTAATGCTTCACATTAAGTGAGCAGGGACTGTTATCCTTTTTTTGTCAGGTGATCCAAGTGCAATTACCTTTGTTCTAAAAGATGAACTTTTAATCATGTTATGTACTGAGTCCAATGACAAGGCTGCTGGCTCAGCTTTCCAAAGGACTGCACGTAACATAGTATCAAGGAGCAGATAGGTGTTTACCTTCTGTTCGGCCCTGTGAAAGAAGGGGTTATAGCATACAACTCTTACTGTTTGACCAGTCCAAGGTATGAATGAGTTACATCTGCTTGCAATAAGTTCGGCACTACTTACTCTTACTTGTATCAACCAGAACTTTACTTCTGTCGAGATGTAGCTTTAACAGCTTTTTTGTGAAGTTGTCTTTTATATTCCTCTTGCTTGTTACACATGGGATTTTAAGTAAGGATTAAAAGTCTTTCCCCCCTGCCCCTTCTCCTCTGAATGTTACAAAAACTGAAGTTAAGTTTCAGGCGTGATGAAGGGGAATTATTTTTCTCTATACTATTTCATGTATATTACATTTCATTATACTTTACTGCACCTTTTGTGTTTGTTGGGGTTTTTTTTGCAGTTGTAAATCCTTTTACACAGGGGTTCTGTCCTGCCCTAGATACACCTTTATTACAGACTGTAGAATACCATTGCTTTTAAGCCACACTAATTTTAAGTAGAATTTAAATTAGCTTCCATACCTCTGTATGCTTATGCAGATGGACCGAGTTATCTTGGACATGAGAAACAGCTATTCTTACTTTAAATTGCAGCCTTAATTCAGTTGCATCCTGTGAACTGCTCAGTCACAAACACAGTGGGAACCTGAGAGCAGCGAGATTTCCATTTTACTTAAATTACTAAAAAGTTGTAAATAGAAATATCACAAATTTTCCAGAAAGGAAAAACTCAAAATGGGACAGGAGGTGGTGCTAAGAAGAGCCATTGGGCATTCTCTCCCACCTAGTATTTGATGAACGTTTGAATCTTGGGAGGGTTTGATTGAGATCTGTTGCTCCTGTAAGATTGACAAAAAGGAGAGAGAGAGTGCTGAGTGGTTTAGAGAGAGAGCGCAGAGGGGTTTACATCAACTTTTTGTCGGGATTATTGATTATTTTCCATCTATTCAGACTAAATTCCACTTAAGGCAACTACATTTTTGTGAATTAAATTTAGCTTGTAAAGTTCTGGTTGCACAGGAAAGAACACTTTGTCTGGGAGTGCTAGACATATACTAGTACAGAGAAATGAGATGTTTGTTGGGAGGAGAGGGAAAACTTGATACTAAATATTTGCTAAATCTTGAAATCTAGTAGTCTAAACCCAGGATAATTGCAAGAAGGGTTGTGGTTGAATCGATCCTAGCAAGGTAATTTTTACCCTTGAAATAACATTTTGAGCTAAATTGATAGCTTTGCTTCACACCTTTTAATAAAGCTTATAGTAAATTCTTAACTTTAGGCATGTATATGGGTATATTTACCTTTGTCTTGAAGTTGAGTTTAATATGGTGTACTTCAATAGAAGGATGCAAATCTTACTTGCTTCATTGTTTCAGCCTCTGCGGATAAATGGTGTAAAAGTATACACTGAAAATGTGGACAAAAGGCAGATCATCTTGGATCTTCAAATCAGGTAAACTGTATTATCATGTCATGATGGTGCCTATGGTTTAGAATATGTGCTTTGTTTGATTCGGCAGTTATGTTGGACTGGAATGAGAAGAATTGCTTCGTTACGCAAATGTAGTTAGTTCTAATTGTGTATGAATGGAGGAAGGAACTGCATGCTGTAAATAGCATTTCTCTGAGGGAAACAGTATATCAGGTCAGTGTGACTGCATCATTAAAGTAATGTTGGTTAATAAAAAAATACTTTGCAAACCTAAAGCACTATCATTGGATATTTTTCCTAATGTATTAAAACTTTGCCATAAAGTTTAGTCAAGTCTAAAACTTAGGATATAAGATGGTTGCACGTTTTACTTTTCTCAGTTACTTATATTTTTTTATAAGCACAGTATTAGAAAAAGAGAATCATAGTTACCAAAGTACTTGTACTCATACCACTAACTGAAGTAAATCTATGTATTATATAATGCCAGAGTGACTATGCTCCGCTGCTTCAGGTTTCTTTGCCCTTTCATCATGACCTCTGTTATATAGGTTTATAAATAGATCTACCCAGTGTTTGCCAAAGTCTTTCTCAACACAATTACAGAGATTTTTGAAAGTACAGTCAGTGAACCCAGCAATGTTTTTATATTTGACTATCATAGATATGTGTTACAGTGAGTCCTTTTGCCTGTTTGTAGCTTGTGGAAAGGTCAGACTTGTCAGTCACTGACAGTTGAGCAGCTTTCTGGGTTTCTTGCTGCTTCCCTGACAGTAAGCAGAAGTATAATAGGGCCTCTCAGCTTCTGTTTTCTGGAGTTACTTTCAAAGTTTGAATGTGGTTATTCCTAATTTTGAATTATTTAGCTAAATCCCAGCTATGTTGAAGACTGTTTCTTCATCAAAGCTCAGAGTGATAAGAGAAGATGCTGCTGCATCCTTTCCTGGGTTTCAGAGGCAGGTGGGGGCTACATCTGTGAGCAGGGCCCAGTCTCTATTGAATTGAATCATTTTATTTCTGTAGGAAAATGAGAGCTATCCAAATCAGGTATTGGTGTCACTGGACAAAACACAGCAGGATTGTCTCTTGAGAGCTTGTTTCACTGGATGGATGCTGTTAGCTCTAATGGAGACGTTTCCTCCAGCTTTCCCTTTGCTGCCACTTTTGATAGCAGCTGTGAGAATAACCTCACCTTGTCAGACTTAAGCTGTCAGGAAAACAAACTTGTCTGACCACTATGGACACAGTGCAGAGCAGCTGTTTCTGAGAAGCTAGTTTTGAGGCATTTGAGGGGCCAAGTCTCCCAAGACCACTTCTTCCCTTTAAAGCAGAATTATTCCCCCAGGAGGGGAGCATAAATCTAGTGTTTCTTCTTCTTTTCTTTTTTTGTCCTGCTCACCTTCATGAAGTAGATTTGGACAGATAAACATAAAACATTACATTGCAATCTACTTAGAGAAGTGATAACAGCTGGAGTAGAATCCAGTCTAAAAGGCTGAAATAAACTTCTGAAGTGGTTTAAATAAGGGCAATAGTGCTGAGGTGGCTAGGTGTTCATTTACCCCAACAGCCTGTCCCTCTACCAGTGCCATGGTCTTCCAGGAAGACAACTGAAACAGGAGAGCTGTGGAGTGACTATCATAGCTTCTAGCAACTGAGGCTTAGAAAAAGCCACCATCAAAGGATGTTCCGTTTTGTATTTAGGACTTGTCCTTGACACCTTCTCATTGGGAAAGGGCTCTTTTTCAAAGGCTTTTACTCATGCGTATTTAAGACAGTATCAATTGTTACTGTTTGATTTATTTTTTATTTTTGTAAATGTTCTCTAAGGGTCCATCACTGGGATTGTTTTAATAGTAAAAGGAAGGAAGAATAAGAGTCTCTGTGATAACTGTTCCTGGTACGTTTAGATAGAAGTTATGTACAAATACAAACCCTAAACAATTTTGTAGGGAATCAACTTTAGTTCAGTTTTGCAAGATTATAAAGAACAGTCTTACTGCTGGAGAAAAGGCTATCCTGCAGAGTATTTATCCTCATAGATTTTAATCTCCAGTTAAATTAGTTTGTTCTAATTTTAATTTATTTTTAAATTTAAAGTTAGGAGCTTTCTATAAACCCTTCATTCCCTAAATACAGTTGAGAAGGAAAACAATCTCTCTAAGCATTCGTAAGAACAGCGGTACTAAGCCAAGCCCTGTGGGGCAGTGTGGCAGGAGGGAGGGAAAGATTTTTTTTTTTTTTTAAATAAATAAAATTATTCTTTAATAATCTCCTTTTGTTTTACTGTTTCACCTGTGGCTTCCTTTCTGCTGTCAGTTGTAGCCCTTTCTGCTGTCAGTTGTTTGTGATGGGGTATATGCATTTGCTTTGGACCTTCCATACAGTACATTTAAGTAGTTTCAGTGTGTCTCCAAAACACTTCTTTAGTATTTTTTGCATCTTCCTTGAGGTTTTTTTGGAGTTTACTTTTAAGTTTAATTGCAAAAGGAGTGTGTTCTGGTTTAGTTTTTATTGTTCCTGCAGGAATATTGAGTGCATTATCATCATTGCTTCAGGTTTTTCATAGCCTTCTGAAACAAGTCCTGTGCATTGCTCAGGATCCAATTAAGAACTTTACTCTTGTAAGCAGCTTGACTGGGTAATCTACAAAGCAGTTACTGGAAAATGTATTTAAAGATTCAATTTCAGGACAATGTTTGCAAAGGAAACACTTTACCTTTCTCTTATTTACTGTGAGCTTTATGTTAAAAAATTGTCAAAACTTGTGTTACAATTTAGAAGTCTAGTTTCTGGTGACAAGGATGTCTGAAGGAAGAGTTTCAACTACTTGAGCAAATACAGATGAAGTGTAAATAAATTGTTAATAAATAGAAATCTTAACATTTGCTAGTGTGCATGAATGTAGTAAACACTTGGGGAAAATTAAAGGTTATGGATCAATATCAACCAAGATAAACTCTGTCAAATTAAATGTAAACTGTAGTAAAGAAAGCCAAAAAAGATTGAGAGATTGAGGAAATACTTGTTGATAGCATAAAACTGAGTTTTTTCACCTTCTCACTATACTTAAAAATAGAGGCACTAAAAGAATAGTGGGCTGCAGATTTAAACACATTCAAGTGTGGTGTTTTTTTTTTCATGTGGCATATTTGAATGAAGAAACTCACTGCCATTGTACTGGCAGAAGACAGAGGTGAAAATGGGTTCAAAAAACCTTCTGAAAAACCATGAAGATAGTCAAAAGTACACAATCATAGATCACTGTAGTCTGGAAAATATGTTTGTCCTGATCTTTGTTTTTCTTCTGGGTATCTCCTGTGGGCTACAATGACCACATACACTATGCTGTGCTTCTGATCTGCTGCAGTACAGCTGCTGTTGTATTCTTACAAGACTGTTCTCATTAAACTAATCTCTCTAGTGATCTGTATACTACAGAGGTCATACATGTTTCTGGGATATTATGATCCTGAATGTATAGAATTTGCTTACTAATGAGCCTTCAAGTTGTATGTTATGTTACAATCAAATTCTGTATGGCATCAACTGTTAATGGACCCAGCCAAATATCTTAGGGGATAAAACCATGTTTAACTGTATTAGAAGGTTAAAAGTTGTTGACTTACTACCCTCAAATGCAGTTTCTCACTATTTCTATTTCAGTTTGTCATCGTATTATTACAGATTTTCAAACGAACATGTTGCTTCCCAGTCTTCATAACACAAATAGTTCTGATGCTACAAAGTGCCAAGACTGAGGTTTTAATTGCAGGTCTAAATTGAACTTGCTGCTCTGTGTCATGTTGTTATGTAATTTTATTTTTATGTGTGTATATATTTGTATAGATAGATAGGTATAAATAGAAATTACATAGTTTTAAATTGTATATTAAAAATTATATACCTATTTTTAAACTGTACAGTCACACTACATTCTTTCCAGGGAAAGCAATGGTCACCTTCCTTTCACAGAGATCCCTGTCATGTTGTCATCTTCCAGTTCCCCAAACTGGTCATTGTACCAAAATGACTCTGCATACTGTTATCTTCTGAATAGTCCAAAATAAATTCCAGTGTTGGACACTTACAACAGTGTCTCAGAACTATTGTTTATGTCTGTTTAAGGGATTGATAAGATTTGCATTTGCTTGAAATCCCATAGATAGCACCATCAGACACAGAGCACAGGAGACTACAGGCGATTTGAATAATGGATATCCTGAATGCAGCAACTTTCACATTAGTTTCCTTTTGATAGGACCTTGTGGACATCAGTTGTCAACAGGGAGGGCACAGGGGTCCTGTTGTTCTGCTCTTACTGTGAGAGTAATTTATCTTCACTTGATCCTAAAATGGATCCCATGAAGAGAGAGCAAGTCCATTTTGTTCATAATTTCCCAGGCATTTCTGTAATAAGATTCCATCACACTCCTAAACATGGCTGAACAGTTTTTCACTTTACAGGCTAGGTCTGGGGAACCGAAGGCAAGGAAGCCTGGACTGTACTGCAGAATCTGGAACAGGGTGTCCTGTAGCGGAAATGTATTCCACACCCCCACAGCCCACTGTCCCCACCACCCTCCACCCCCATCAGTGTCTGGCTTTAAGCTGCTCTGTCTCCCCACTTAGTTACTCCTTCCATTCAGATTTCATTTGTACTTTCCTTATAACCTGTATCTTCTTAACCAGCCTGCTTGCCCAGCCAGTCTCTCCCTAGCTGTAGCTTGGTATTCAGTCTGTTGGTTTTTGGTTTTTTTGTTTTTTCCTCTCATCCTCTAGAATCATTGCCTTTTTCCCTTGCTAAATCAGTCTCAAGCTTTCTTCCTAAATTCCTTGTTGAGTCTCAGAATTAGTTTGTTTTCAGACCCAGTGTGGCTCACAGGAGCAGCAGTTCTTGGAAAAGACCTGCTCAACTCTGCTGGTACACGCTTGACCTGCACAGAGCTTCGGGAAAAGCAGCTGCTAAACTTGTAGTCTGAGCTGTGTGCAACTAATCTTTTAGCCTTGTAGCATGGGCAAAATAAATGAGGCTTTTTTTACCATCATCTACAAACCTATCTCAGATACAGGGCAGCATCTGCAAAATTTCAAGCCCTTGACCCAGTAATGGGTGCACCCAGAAATGGTATGCAAGAACTGTTCAGGGAAAAACTTGCACTGTTTTTAATATATTATTTTCTAATTTGCTTGCTCCCTCCTCTCCCTTCAGAAAGGGCTCAACTGTTTTTGGCTTAAACCTTGCTTAGTGGCTCATCCAGCTCAGCATGCCCAGCTTACTGAGTTTCTAAATATGACTGGTTTTGCAAGTCTGAATATTTCAGACAACTTTTGATTTTTAGCAAAATAACCATCTCTGTCTAGTGCTTCTCGTGATTATATTAGATGAGAGTGGATTTGGGAACATGTGCTATCAATGAGGCCTATGTAACAGCTTTCCCAAAATGGAGCATGAATTCTTTGTCTCTTATTTCCCAAAAGTAAGGCTACCTGTTTGTTTTCTCTCATGTATTCTTCTGGAGATGATAACATACCTTGTTGTGTTAATTTCTGAGTGTATTTGATGACAGTGGTGATGCTTTGAGTGGGATGTAATTTTTTAACAATCTTGACTTTGTTATATGTTGTAATGTTTTAATGTGCATTTTTTTGTGTGCAGACTGAGATACAAAATTTTCATCGCAGTGCAGAATAGAACTAACAGTGTATTGTCGTTTAGTTCACAAAAATGAAATGCATATTTTCTTTTTTGTTTTAGTTTTGTTGGAAATTGTGAAATTGATTTGGAGATCAAGAGATACTTCTGCAGAGCTGGTGTGAAAAGTATACAGGTGAAATTAATTTTTTCTTTTGATTTTGACATAGTCATCATTGAATCTTTATTTTCTGGTAAAATAGTTTGTAAGAAGGAACCACTAATTGTGTAGATTTGCTTACTATTTTTTTTCTCAGTTGCATAATATTGATATTGTATAATAATTTAAGTAACATGATTTAGCTGAAAGGGTAAATTCCTGAACTGTTTTAAATGCGTATCATTACATATTTATAACATACAAATATATATTTATATAAAAGTGCTATATATTAATAATATATAGTGTATAACATTTGCTACTGGAAAAGATCGAGATAGTTCATGTCAAGCCAATGTTCATGTGATGTGTAGGTTCATAAAAGGAACGTGAAGCTTAGAAGTTTGTTTTATTAAATATTTGAGTGTTAGATACAGTTGTTAGTTTAGATGCAATTATTATTAGTAGCCTTGCCTTCTGAGACTGTTTCGCAAATTTTCTTAACTGTCTGATAACAAATTTCTCTCTCTAATGAGGAGAAACAGTATAATTTTTTTTGTGTCTTGACATACCTATAAACATTTACCTACTTTTGTTCTAATATCTGTGGATGTGCTTGTATTGGTTTGTGCCATGTTTGCTTACGTTAAGCTGCATAAATAATCTACTTCATGTTTTCAGCAAAATTACCACTAAAATGACACATCATCATGTAGATGAATGTAGTGAATTTGTAAGCTCAACTATTTAGGGTCTGCGTTCTTTTTTTTTTTTTTTTTTTTATTTGGATGACATTTAAAACTATATATGTAAAATTCTTCCATAATGAAGAATTTAATGAATTAGAAGTGTGAGCATTGCCAGTGAATAAATTTTATTTAAAATTTGAACTAAAGTCAATTCTATTGCCTTTTTTCCCTCCCCTTCCGCAGATACATGGCACTATGAGGGTTATCCTGGAACCACTAATTGGAGACATGCCCCTAATTGGAGCACTATCTCTTTTTTTCCTTAGGAAACCTGTAAGTACTTTTATCTCTGTTTCTATTCATTTTAGAGTGCTGATGGCAGTAGTCAGAAAGTGATGGATCAAGAATTAAGCAGCAAAAGGAAGGAACTTGGGAAATTGCTGCCATTTCGTTGAAATTTCCCAGAAAAATAGTGGACAAATTTTATGAATACTGGAAGAAACCAAGATGAATAATGATTAACTTGGAATTACAAAATGTGTTCTGTCAAATCTCTCAAATTTTTCTTACAAGTCTGCTAGATAAGGGAAGATCAACAGATACCATTTAGGTTGTTTGTAAAAAAGCTTTTGTTGCTGTTTCTCATGACAGTCTGCAGGAGAGCATGGTCTAAGTTAAAATTCCACAAGATCTGTGCAAAGTTGTTTTGAAGACCGTGCTGGTGTTACCACAAATTAAAATCAGAATGGGTGTATTGAGCTTACCCACTATGACAATTGAAGTTTTTATCCTAAATAGCATGTGGGCAATTTCCATTACATTTACCAGTGACCCAAGTATGAGAATGGATGAAGCACAGAGTGAGATGAAATTGGAATTAAAAACCATGACAGTAGCAGAAGTTGGAGGGGGAGAGGGTGTCATGTAATTCAATTAAAAGACATGCTAGGCTAAAGTGTACATTTGGGCAGGAATAATAGCAAAACAAAGGTAAGGCAGCAGTGGTGCTGGTATGAAAATGCTTAATTGGAAATCTTTCCTAAAGTCCCCTGTTCTTTCCTACCCAAACAACAATGAAAGTGACTGTGGACTTTTTGGCTTGGCCAGTATCAATTTGAATCATGGAGTCTGGCACCAAAATGATGCGCGTTATTGCAGGATTCAATAGTGTTGCAGTCATTCCAGACATATCTCAATTTTGTTGAATTAAGACAATTAGAGAATGATTCTTAGCTTACTGAAGAGGAATAAAACTTAAGAGTAATTAAAAGAAAATTAGTTAAGGAAAGTTTTCTGAGGCCACAAACTTTTCTGAATCCTGGCGTATCACAAATTACCGGATAGTTACTTTCATGAATAGTTGTGTTTTATACAGCTGTCTTGCCTTTTCATGCTGAATTTAAATAATGATTTTTTTAAATTAAGTGTGAAGTTTGAAACTAATATAGTTTTTGAAAGTTGGAAACCTGGCTTGTGTAGGCTCCACTACCTTGGAGTGATTGTTTTACTTCAATTCATACTACTGTAGTATGAATCTCATAGGTAAGATTAGCTGACAAGCTACCAGTAGGTCTGTTGGTAACTTGTATGGCATTGGTAGAAGAACAGAAGATAGATTGCAACCGTAATTTTCAGTGTCTGAAAACAAGTAGCAAATACTCTACATTTTTAATTGAATTAAATCTTATAAAATATGACAGTAATTCTAGTCTAGGTTTTACTACTTTCAGGAAATTTCTTTTTTTAATCTACAAATGCATCAAAAAAAATTCACAGATGTTGCAAAATTTGTCTAACAGTCTTATTTTAGAAAAATATCAAGAAGAACATAATAAATATTGCCCATTTGCTGGCAGAAAAGTCTTTGATGTTGTATATTTGTGTGTGTAAGGCAGTTTCAACAGTTTGAAGTTTGATACTGCTTTTAATAAGTACCAGTAATAGAGCTTAATAGAAAATGTGAACGTCATGGAAATTCTTATGCTACACAAACTTCTTCGAAGAAATTAATTGTTTCCATCTCTTAATCAGAAGTATATTTCCCATTGGAAACTTTTGTTCCTTGGATATCTTCTAATTAAAGAGTAAAACTTAGGATGTCAAGATTTAACAATTTCAGAATATGCCAGGTCATAAATTGCAAGTATATGGGTTTAGGCACTTTGAAACTGTCTCAGATTGATCATCTTGGTTTCCTTAGCATGCTGCAACTCTAAAAAATTGATCTAGTTTTCAAGGTTTGGGGGCTGCAAGTGTGTTCTTTGAACAACTTTAGAAGGTATGTTATTATTTGCTTCAATGAAATCAGATTCTTGTAACACCATCCTTTTGAACAAATGTCCCGTGATAAATTTTTGCTAACTTGATGAAAAGATAGGTTTGTATGGGTGTTTATATATGGCCTAGGAAAAACTTCTCATGTCACTTGTCATTTATGTGGCTTGTTTCATCTGTCTAAAGAAACCATGTGTGCTTGGGTAGTGGGAATGTAGACCTAAATCTTAGTAAAATGTGTAAGAATTTGGAAATGTTTTGTGGATAATTTAGTGACCTTTTTTGTGAAAGTGAAATAGTTCACGTAAAACTGATAAAAAAATCATTGCTCTTATTTGGAAAGGTTTGGGGAAGTACATTGGAATGAACCAAATTTCCACACATTTCTTTGAAGTGAGTCTGAACATTAGGAGATGTCTGCTTAAGTTTTGTCTCATTTTTACCCTCTGGCTAAGCAGTATGAATGTAGGACATCTGTTAATGTTCATATTTATACTAACAAACTAAGCAGAGCCATGACAAGGATTGAACACTGCCTTATGGTAGCCTGTACTGTGTAATTGTTAGCATACTCTCTGATACTATTTTGCTATTTACTGCTCTCCCAAACAATTTCCAGACTCAGTACAGTGCCCAGCTCATTACAGGGACCATCCAATAAATAAGTTAAATGCAAACGCTCTGCTTTGGAAGAGCAAGGAGAAGAGTTTAGTTGTGTGGACACAGGCTTTACATATTTCTCGTTTTCTATAGGATTAGAAATGACATTACTTCCTGTTGTAGATGTGGTTTGTGTTGTCTCTCTAAGTT
Source organism: Phaethon aethereus (assembly GCF_964289735.1). Taxonomy (NCBI): domain Eukaryota; kingdom Metazoa; phylum Chordata; class Aves; order Phaethontiformes; family Phaethontidae; genus Phaethon; species Phaethon aethereus. The sequence continues at coordinate 160,726,032 of NC_138582.1, forward strand.
CTGTTTTGTATTCGCCAAGAAAGAAACCAGTGTGCACTCCTCTGCAGAGCCTTCCTGGCACGCTGTGTGCCAGAGCCATGACCTTATGCAGTACGTCTGGATTTCCTGGGGTACCTCCTGTATCTACCGCTGCTTTGTTGCTTTCTAGGGAAGAGGTAGGAAAGCTGGCAGGGGATAGGGAGGGAGAGATCAGCAGCAGGCGTGCTTGTAAGCAATTCCTCTGTTTCCCACTCCCAGTATTGTGCTCTGGTAGCATTTGTCTGGAGCTTTCATTTTTGGTACTCTCCGATATCTCTCCAGTCAGCTGTGGTACCTGTGCTCAAGCCTTTCTGTCCCTGATCCACTCGTAAGCGCTGTGCATTCGCTAAGTGCTTAACTCAGACAACTTGCACCCTGAGACAGTAAACTGAAAATATATCAAATGAAACACCTCTCATTTGTCATCAGTAGCTTTCTAAACACGTCACTTTGGGAAAAACTTTGTCCAGAGTAATTTTGTCTTTACTTCTACCGCCCTGCCACTTTATTAAGGGTCTAGTTGACTTAGTGGGACAGAAAAGGATGGGAAGTAGACTGGAGTATGAAAATTGAAGTCAACCCCTCCCTAAAAGTATTCAGTTACACAAATATTAGAAGCATTTTTCACCCTCTTTTCATTTAAAAACTAAGCTAGTGGTCAAGGTCTGAGCAAACTTAAGGGTGGCTTGTTCAAAAAAATGTGTCTTTGAATCAAATTATTCCATAATTTTGACAGTCCTACATGGATGTTTATTTTTTTCCAAGCAGACTTCTCTTCCCTCTGCAGTGTGTTGTGTTGGTGTTTATTTTTCTAAATTCTGTAGAAAAATGTAAAATAATGCTTATTATAGCAATAACCAGATACTACCCTCTTACTAGAGCAAGTGGCTGCAGCCAAGGAAAGCTTTTCTTCAATATTTTTGTTAGAACAGAAGAGGAATTAGTTGGCAGCTAGCATTAGATTTTTGTTCTCATGTTTTCCAGCCTAAAGTAACTGGCAACAATTCCTCTTGCTTTGTATCATCTGTTTGCTGGCCTTAATGACTATATAAGGCAATGCTGCCTAAATTAATAGTTCCAAACATAGTTGTTTAATGAGTTTACCAGTCTCACATTTCTGAGTAACACATGAAGTTTTTGATGCTGCAAGTTCTTACTTCATATGAAGCTTTTTAAATACGGTATTTTTTTTCTATTATTGTGAAGAAGGTACTAAAAGTTTCATCGGCTTATGAAATACATCCAAATATGTAAGAGACTTCAAGAGAGAGAAATATGTGCCTGCTAATGTTTTGAAGTAGTCTTTTAAATCTCTGAGGTTCAATGCTACAGGGAAGTTAGCACTGTGTAAATAGTTGGGATTTGTAAGGTTTTTCCCATTGTTTCTCATTATGTTAACATTACATATATTTACCATATATTCTGCTTCTCTAAGTGTAGTTATCTTTTACTTTTAGAACAAAATATCACATAGTTAATTATTTTGATTTTTGGTTCAGTTATAGAAGTGTATATGGCTTATAGTTGTACTACAAATTGGTAAATTTTAAAAGCTTGTTTAGTGGCATACTTAATATTGAAGATGTGTCCTAACCTAACCCTTTTCTTTTTTTTTTTAAAAAAAAAAAAAAAACCAGACACATGAAAATACCAATATTATTGTTCCAAAAAAACAATGGAAAAACAGGATGCCTTCCAGGAAAAGTAGGCAACTCTTCCAAAGCTCTCATTTTTGTTCACAGTTTTGCCCTCTGCTTGCCTCCTTGAGCACTGCTCTCCCTCTACTCACTTCACAGATTGGTTCTGTACTGTAGTTTTGATTTATTTAATATTGGTTTAGTTTCATTTAGTACTGGCTGCCTTTGGAAAATTCAGTGCTGGATGTGACTTTCAAAATCTTCAGTACTGATGAAAATTAGACTCAAAAGGAGTGCTTGCACGAAGAATGAGTCCTAGTGAAATTGCTGGAAAAAAACATAAAGTGGTTATGTAAAATGCAGAAGAATGTTGTTTGGTTTGCTTTTAGTTGATCCAAAAAATGCCTTCAAAACTTTTTAACCTCTTTTAAATGGGTTTGTGGAACACCTGGATAAATAAATGTTAATGGGCTGTGCTCTACTGACAGACAAATTGTACTGTGTTTCTGCATGACCATTCACAATAACGGAAGAGGGCATGTGAGTCCTCTTCTAATAAATTTCTGAGAAGAAACACAACTTATCCCATGGATTTGTGTCATTGTGCCCTGTAGTGGAGCTTAAATTTGTCCTGCAGAAATCTTATACTTCCATAACTTGATTAACAGGAAGTTGTTCATCAGCACTTTAAAATACTTTGTGGCTTCTCTTCTGAGAATCATTAGTGCCTATGGCAGACAAATCAAGCCACAAGGTTGGCAGTGTTTAGAGGCTGCCTTTTGTGCTGCTGTGAGCTTCCGTTATGGCCCTTTATATTCTGCATTCCAGTACATTCTTTTCCCTTTGTAAAGGCATGTAGGGTATTGAGAACACCAAATATGTAAAAATTCTCATCAGTTTTTAGTCTACCTTTTATTATAGGCTGCAGGGAGATATATATATATATATTTTAAAACTGTTTCAAAGTATGTGTTGCATTAGTTCTAAGTACAGAGCCCCCATAAGACACAAATCTCTTGGTTTTCAGTGAGGAAGCATAATTTGTTTTCACTACTCTGAGCAGAGGAAGAATTGAAAGAGCTTTGAGTAACATGACACACATACTACTTCATCAGAAAGTGTAACTGGTGTCTGAAGCACTGCTCCAGGCCAGTGAGCTGGCTGGTAAGAGTCTCTGCAAGGCATATCGCCTCTCTCAGTTGCAATGTGTTGTGGAAAGACACCACATCATTGCTGGGTCCTGGCAGAGTTTCACTTGGTGACAAATACTGAATGCAGTCTTTCCAGTGCCCTGTTAGTTCTGCCGCAGAGAACCAGCTGGCATTCCCTGAATTTAGCTAAACTAGGAGAATTATGCATTGCTCAGAGCAATGACAGAGAAGGAAATTATATTGTTAAGCTATTTGGGAGGTTTATAGGCCAAAAGTTTTTTTCAAGTATGGAAATTTTTTTTTTTTTATATTCAGTGCTTCATAAAATGATTCATCAGCTGTCAGTCTTTTGCTTGCTTCTTTTTTTTCCATAGGGTTCTTCAGTGTGTTAGGGTGGTGACGTTGCTTTAACTTACTTTCAGAACCACAGGTTAGGGGGTTGTCTTCTTCTCCAGCAAGTCATGGCATCATAATGCACAAAATGCAGAATGCAAATCCTTGTTATTTGGCTGGACTGTGTCTGGAAGGGCTCCCTCTTGCGTATCAAGCAATACTGTAGTTGGACTACTTTCTTCTCTCTCTACTGTGAGTCTGTCTGCTGTCAGTGCTATTTCCATACTACTGCAGGTATAAGCTTTTTTTGCCTGAACTTGGTCTTGTTTTTTGGAAAACTCTTATTTTCTTACGTTACAAAAGGTGTATTTTATGCTGAAGTCTGATTTTGTTTGGAAGCCACAAGTGCATACTTGAAACAACCTTATTCAGAGGAATGTGGGGGTGATGGGGACAGGGAGAACACCAAAACAAAAAAACCCCCAAAAAACATGAAAAAAAAGCATTTGTCACTAATATCTGTAGACTAGGATTGGAGTGTGTGTGTTAGTGCCAGTTTGCTTCACTACTGCTGGGGTTGTCTTGTAGGACTGGAAATGAAGCACTGTGGTGGGCAAATGTAGCAAATCTTGTATGCAAGGAGAACTTACCTTCAAAGCCCAAATAGTGAAAGCGTGATTTATGTCAGGAGTTTGAAGGCTCGTATTCCTTCCAAAACATTAGATGGCTTCAGATTTATTTGCAAAGCTCTTCTAATAATCCTGTAAACTGCTTAGCCTTAGTAATGTGGTTTTAATTTCTTAGCTCCAACTTTGAATAGAAAAGGATTTCTCTTTAACATTTCTGAAACTGAGCTCTGTCTTTGTATTTATTCCTGTACAATAAGTGGATGAATAGAAGTTTCTGGTATTATATGTACTAATTGCATTTCTTGTCTAAAAGGTCAAAGTTGGTAGCACTGTTTTTGCAATTTCTTTGTGTAATTATTTTTTTTTTACATGCTTCATGGTCTAAAGACTGATGACAGAATTAGTAGCCTTGTTTTTGAGAAGAGGTGTGTAATAATCACAGTATTGACAGTGAGGTTGTACCATAGGCGCTGTATGTGTTTCATATGCTGTGTTACGACTTTTTGAAATGCTTTTTGGTCACATAAATTGAAAATCTTTCAGTTCTCAGTGGTGTCTCATAGGTGGTTCTTTTGTTTTGGGTTGTGGCATTTAATACAGAAACCACTGTGATACCCACACTAGACTGAAACATGGATGTTTCTCAATGCTGAATTTCAACACGCATTATGTTGCTCAATTCATTTAATTTGCTTATGTCTATTTAGGAGAGCACAGGACTTTGCCATGTTAACTTTTTTATGCAATAATTAAACAAAGCATGAAAAAATCAAAAGGAAATGCAAATATTTTCTCATTTTCTATTTATTCTGAAAACATCAGTATGTAAAACTTAAATATGGGATGCAGATATGAAGACCTGAGGATAAGGACCACTTTTTTGAGGTATTTATGGTGTGTATTTGCCTTCTAATTTGCCTATGAATAATAAAAAATTGAATAAATAACGTAATAGACTGGGTTATTTGTCTTAAAACAGTATAACATTACTTCTTCCAAAGCCTTGGTAGCCTACGTAGGTTTTTAAAGAGTGACATAATATAATGTCAAAACTTGTGATTAGAACATGGGAACCAGTCTGAAAACACAAGTTGTGGTTAGTCTTATCATCTACTACCAAGCTACTTGTATGTTCTACTACTTAAACATTTGTGGGTTTGCAGGATTGAGGAAGTAGTACAAAACTGAAGTTATTCATGCTAAGTTGGACTTTTCATCCTCGTTCAATTATTTATTTCTTAACTTTTTTTAGAGTTAAGATGAGCATGAGATTTGAGAACATATACTAATAATTTATGCCATTAATTGTCTAAGAAAAATACACTGAAATTACCTTCAGTTTTCTTAAATATAAATATTTTGTGTGTTTTAGCTCATAGATTGTTATGGTAGAACTGTACAAGTAAAGCTTACATACCAGTGTAAAATAACTTGTTTTATAACAAATTATTTCTAACAGCTTTTCTTTGCATTTGGAAATGAGAAAAATGATGACTTTAAGTTGATAGTCATGTAGACAAGAAACCATGACACCTAAAAAAAAAAAGGGGGGGGAAGAAGAAAAAAAGGGAAGAAAAAGACTTTTCAGTATATTATATGAGTTTTAGGTAAGATCTCATCCCTTCTGGAGGATATTACTGCCAGTTAGCCTTGCTAGCGTTCCATCAGTAGATGAGCCTTAGCAAAGAGCCTCCCACCTACCTGAAGAGGATCTCTTCCAATGTAGTTGTTAACTGTGAATTCCCTTGCTGAAAATGTTAATTACAAAACTGCTTTCCTAATGTGTGTTCATGTCTCATGCACAACTTGTAAATGCTTGGCTGACAGCCTGATGTATAATTGATAGAGGCATTGCATGCTAATAGAAGATAAATTTGAAGGAAGAAAGGTAGAATTTTTGCGTCAACACTGGCTCGTGAGCAAACTGGATGAATGAAAAATGAAATATGAAAAATAACCTTCTTTTTGTCTGTTTGAAAATAAGCCTGATAACCTAAGTCTCTCAAAAGCATTTTTGAAAAATCAATGTTTTCAGAAGTATAGGAAACTTTCAGATGTACTAGTTGAACTTTTAGTGTTTATTAAAATATGGATACATAGTCAAATAACAGTGTTGTAAGTGATGATGTGAATTCCAGAGCCCATCAGTTCATCCATATTATGTGTTCAAGTACGTACTTTTTCTTGTATAAGGTAGGTCAGCCTTTACTCCCTAAAAATAATCCTGCTAGTACTCCAGTGGAAAGTGGGCAAAACCTAGTTTTAAATGAGATACCTTTAAAAAGACATTGAATACAAAATGGTACTGGAGCCAGTGATATGCTCATGCTTTCACCTGAAAAATGATGAAGGTCAGCAGTCTCTGTACAAGTACTATAGTATTTTTCACTTTAGATTCTGACAGTCTGGTTTCAGATACGACAAATGTATATGAACAACTATGGCTTAGGCTGAAGTTAGTTACCCTCACATATGCATCTACTGTGATTCTCTGTAGAGAGGGGACATCTGAAACAGGACATCTGACATTCTGGAGGCACAACTGGATGGGATTCTCCCATGATTGGGAAAGCTGGAAATTTTCTGGGACAAGGAAGATGACTCCTACGCCACCTGTAGATTTGCAACTGTGGAACAGATTCTGGGCCAGTGTAGCATAGGAGGGCCTGGGAGCATCTGAGCCAGCAGAGCCTGAGCCTCACTGAAGCACCAGGAGGAAGTGACAAAGTGATGGTACTGAGTGACTCTCTGCTACAGAGGACAGAGGCCCCCATCTACCATCCTGACCTATTGGCTTGGGAGGTTTCCTGCTTGCCCGGGCCTCAGATTCAGGATGTTGTCGACTGCTAAATCTTGTCTGGCCCTCAGATTATTACCCACTGCTGCTCTTCCATGTGGGCACCAACACCACTTCCGGAGGAGATCTGGAAAACATTAAGTGTGACTGGATGACTCAGGGGGGCGATTCAACAGCACAGGGCCCAAGCAGTGATCTCAATCATGCTGGTAGAAGGGAGAAAGGACAAGAAGGTGATGGGGAGTAGTCAGGATGGATTTGTGAACAGGAAATTGTGGTTAACCAAGCCTATAGCTCTCTACGATAAGACGGCTGGCTTGGTGGTTGAGAGGAGAGAAATGGATGCTGCTTATCTTGACTTCAGTAAAGCTTTTGATGCAGTCTTCCATAACATCCTCAGAGGTAAACTGATGAAGTACAGACTAGATAAGTGGACGATAAGCTTGACTGAAAAGAGGTGAACTCTTAAGGCTCAATGGGTTGTGGTTTAGTGACATGAGGTCTAGCTAGAGGTCAGTCAGTAATGGTGTACTCCAGCGGTAAATACTGGAGCCAGCACATCTTCATGGCTCTTCTGGATGGTGGGACAGAGTGCACCCTCAGCAAGTTTGCTTGCTTAAAATTGGAAAGACTGGTTGATGCACCAGATAGTTGTGCTGCTATTCAGAGGGACCTTGACAAGCTGGAGAAATGTTGAACTTCATGAGAATCCTACTGGCACAAAGAGAAGTGCAAAGTCCTGTGCCTGGGAAGGAATAACCCCACGTACCAGGACACACTGAGGGCTGACTGGCTGGAAAGCAACTTTGCAGAAAAAGGTCTGGAGTGTCTGGGTGGACAGAAGGGTGAAGAGAAATCAGCAATGTGCCCTTATGGCAAAGGCAGCGAACAGCACCCTGGGCTGCATTTGGAAGAGCATTGCCAGCTGGTTGAGGGAGATGATCATTCCTCTCTACACATCATCTGGAGTCCTGAGTCCAAGAGACACATGAACGTGCTGGAGTGAGTCCGGTGAAGGGCCACAAAGATGATTAAGGTACTAGACATCTTTCATAGCAGGAAAAGCTTCAAGAGCTGGGCTTGTTTAGCCTGGAGAAGAGAAGGCTCGAAGGGATCTTACCAATGTATATAAATACCTGATGGGGGAAGTAAAGACCATGGAGACAGACTCTTCTCAGCGGTTTCTAGTGGCAAGATAAGAGGCAATGGGCACAAACTGAAATACAATAATTTCCTTTTAAACATAAGGAATTGTTTGTTGTTTGGTTTTGGGTTTTTTGGTTGGTTTTGGTTTTGGGTTTTTTTAACTGTAAGGGTGATAGAGTACTGGAGCAAGTTGCCTGGAGAGGTTGTGGAGTCTCCATCCTTGGAGATGTTCAAAACCCAGCTGGACACAGCTCTGATTAACCTGCTCTAGCTGACTCTGCCTTGAGCAAAGATGTTGGACTGGATGATGTCCAGAGATGTTTTCCAACTCAAACTATTCTGTTTTGTATCCTCCTGGATGACAAATGGAATTAGATGTCTGTGTATGGTCAGTTAAACCACTGTTACTGCTCTGAGATTTTAAGTTTTAGTCCCAGCATTCATCCCAATTCTGTTGACATCAAGCTTCCTAAAAATTAATAAAAGTTAAAAAAAAAAATCTTGAAATACCACTGAGTTTTAGAAGAAAAACTTTGGATTGATATTGTATAACCATGTGCTGAAAGTAACCATGTGCTTAGGATACAGGAGCCTGTAGCGCTTTTATGGATGGTAAAGAAAACTTAGTGAAAAGTAGTACAGAGCCTCCCTTCAGATTGCCAAAGACAGTTCTTTGCATGTGTCTTCTAATCCAAGAGTCTATATTCGTATCTCAGAACCAAAATAACGTTATTTCTTGGGCAGAGAATAAAAGTGCTTTGGGCCATTTTGTGTGATGGAAATCAGATCCTTGTAAAGTTTTCAATTTCCCGGTTGAGGGAAATTTCCACTTACACAGAAATCAAGTGTGCTATACATGACATTAAAGGCAAAGTAAGCTCAATTTGAAAAGTTTTCTGAAGATGCTCATATCTATAGCATTGTCTCACAGTGATTTTACCATTGCATTCATCATTTAGTTGGTGTTGTGTACAAATTAGTCATTTATTGCACATTCATCCAGCGTTTGTGTCACTTCATAAGTCGAAAACTAAATGCAAGCTTGTCGATATTTATGGCATATGTTAGAATGACTGTTGTTACAAATAGCAAGAATATGATCTGCTTCACTATTGTGAAATGTTCTTTAATTATTAATTTCTACCATGTTCTTCACTTAATGCTTTTGAGTGTTGTAAAAGCCCCTGTACATTTCAGAACAAAAAATCCTATTCTGACATGATGACACATTCTGTTTTGAAGTTATTTTATAATGAGAGCAAATATTAACTTCACAGATAGATTGGAGAGTAGCCATTTAATGTTAATTGTTTATAGTGTGTAAAAGAGCAAAGAGACCATAACTGTTTACGTTGTGTTTATAAAAGTTAGGATTTTAGAGGTATTCCAACCTTTGGGTAAGGACACTTTTCATTAAAATTTCTAGAATCCAAAAATCAATTATTTTATCACCGAACTTATTTTTGGAAAGCTATCTATTTCCATGTGTTTATGCAATTTGGTCACTAGAGCAACTACTACATTTGGAGAATATCTTTCCTTATAATGTTATTTCATTTACCTCCAATGTTGTGTACATCTGGAAAAATTAATGTGCAAGTTACAATTGATGTTAAATAGTATTTAGTGCTGTGTTTCATTTTGTCCTGCAAGATAATTTGTTTCACTTTGTCCTGTGAGGTAATTTTAACACAGCGAATCAAGTAAATAAATGAGTAAGTGAGAGGATGTCTTTGGAACATTCTAGCTATAAAGACAAAATATCTTAATTGTGAAATGCAACTGAAAGCAGACAAATAAAATTTTTCAATTTATCCAGTGGTGCATGTCACCAATGATGTAAAGGCTAAACCAGAAGTGATTCCAGCAACTAATGCAACAAGTATTTTATCTTCATTTCTTTATGCCTTCAACTGCAAAAAGCCATTATTTCTATTTAGTAAAAAGTTCAAAATTCCGTTACTTTTTTTCCTCCTCCAACATATTATTTTCAGTGTCTGTTTGGGATATTTTGTTGAAAAGTAAATGAAAAGGAAAACTTAACTTTCTGATGAAACTTGCAAAATAAGGTTTTAGAAATCTTTTAAAAATCAACCTACATTTTCACAGTAGCATCAATTCTTCAGTATCTTACTAGAAAGCTCCTGTGATTTCTAAAGACACAGAATTAAGCTTCTAGGAGATGTTACCCATAGTTCAGCAAAGTGTCTAAAGCTTTACATTTCAGTCCTCTGTCCTACTGCTACTTAAGTGTAGATAGTTTGGGAATGTGTTTTTTAAGGGTCAGAGCATAACAACAAAAATTTGACTTTTTTCTGCTGTCATAATTTCATCATTGTATCTATTGAGATACTGAATATAATTTCTGGGCAAAACGGTTTATGAAATGGATAGATAAAGGAGATACTCTGTAATTGGCATGGGGAAAAGGTCGGATGCAAAGGCATAATTAAATATAATAAAATGCATACAACTGGCAGAAGTTTAATTTAAAATTATGTGAAGTAAGAAAACTAATTGGATCGAACTAAACCATGAAGTTTAGCTGTCATTCTGAGAGTTCTTCCTCTCTGTCTGATGCTGTAACGACAGAATGAAAAATTGTTTTGACTTTCATTCATTCTTTCAGAGTCTGGGAAACATTAATATCCTGAAGGGTTGAGAAAATTGCATTTAGAAGCAGCAAACAAATAAACTGTAATGATCTGTATAAAATTGTAATTATTTTGTTCTAAGTGCGTTGGTTTCTAAATGCTGAAAGATGGCAGATCTCCGTTGTACTCCTTTTGGTTGATGGAGGTAGAAAGAAGGCTTCTTTCAGTCATCCACTAGAGTTTTAAGTTAGATGCCTTTATTAAAGGAATCTCTGTTTCAGTTTTTTTCCTGCCGGTACAGAGGCACCGGCATGTAATATGGTAAAAGAAGGAGGCTAAGAAAAATCTTCCAACAATTTTCTGAATGGATATCAGTAGGGATAGTGCTAAATTTTAATAAGCATTCTATTGAAGTCTGTGGGTTTATTCACCCTTCTGAACGGCATAGTTAGGAAAATGCTGGTCTTATTCCCTGGATGGGACCAAGTGTTTGTTTTCTGTTGTAATATATTCACAGACTCCTAGAATAGTTGAGGTTGGCAGGGGCCTCTGGAAGTCATCTAGTCCAATCCCCTTGCTCAAGCAGGGCCACCTAGAGCAGGTTGGCCAGGACCATGTCCAGATGGCTTCTGAGTATCTCCAAAGGTGGACACTCCACAACCTCTTTGGGCAACCTGCACCAGAGCTCATTCACCGTCACAGTAAAAAAAGTGTTTCCTGATGTTCAGAGAGAACGTCCTGTGTTTCAGTTTGTGCCAGTTGCCTGTGGTCCTGTCACTGGGCACCACTGAGAAGAGCCCAGCTCCATCTTCTCTGCATCCTCCCTTCAGGTATTCGTAGGCATTAATAAGATCTCTCCTGAGCCTTCTTTTTTCCAGGTGAAACAGTCCCAGCTCCCTCAGCCTTTCCTCATAGGAGGGATGCTCTAGGTTGTTAATCGTCTTCATGGCCCTTTGTTGGACTCTCTCCACTATGTCCATGTGTTGAGAAGCCCAGAACTGGACAAAGCACTCCCAGTGTGGCCTCACCAGTGCTGAGGAGAGGGGAAGGATCACCTCCCTCAGCCTGCTGGCAATAGTTTTCCTAATGCAGCCCGGGATAGCATTAGCCGCCTTTGTGGCAAGGGCATGTTGCTGGCTCATGTAGACTCTTGCAGTACATCCCATGATCTGTCTTGCCTTTTGTTTTGGAATATTCCTTTATTCCTAATTAAATCTTACTACCTTTTCCATTGAAAGGATAATGACTTTTCTGCTTAATTGTTTGTTACGGGTAGGCTAGGTTCTGCTTAGATAGCATTGTTGAAATATTTTACCACCATTACTAAAGTATATTAAGTAACAGTGCTCCTTATGTAAGTAAATGCATTATGTGTTATCTTTAGTGAAAGTATTCACAAAGGAAATCACTAATTAAACTATTAATAGATCCTTTATAAAAGAATGGTATGTGCTGGGTTTTTTTTAATAGAAAATGAATGTAGGGTGTTTATTCTTTCCTGTTTGTGGAAAGATGCAACATATGTTCTTGTGGAGATTTGTTGGTATTTTTCAGCATTTAACTGAACCACCACAATTAGTTTCTGAACTCAGAAATCTCAAAATCCTTTTTTCATGCAGTTATTCTTAGATTGGGTTGGTTGGATTTGGAAGCGTGGTGGTAGTTGGGTGGGTTTGGGTTTGTTTGATGCTTATATTCAATTAACTTCCATGCAGCTAATAGAAAGTTGTCAGTGAGAAGGGAGATAAGGAAACTCAGTTCTGTTAGTTTTTTTATCTAGAATTAGAAGATTATAGGATTGAAAAGGACATTAGAAATCAGTTGTTAATGCCAGCATCCCTGTAACGGAATAAGTACCTTTATAGCATTTGTTTGCCTAATATTCTGTAAAGATTTTCTGTGAAGGAAGTACATATGATCTAGCAACGAGTTATCCCTATTAATTATTTCTGAGGGTTTTTATTCACTTTGATACCTAATCCTGTTGATACCTTTCTTCTTTACTGCATCAGTGGTAGAATGAATTTGTCTCTTTGTCATTGAAACCAGCCTCCTCTGTGTTTGCAAGCTGTTGTCACGTCCTCCTTCCACCTTCTCAAACCCAGTCCTTCATTCTTTCATTTGGTTATGTCTTCTAGATCTCTTATTTTCATGGTCTCAAATGGGATTCTTTATCAGCTTACTATACTTTGCAAATTCATGTTGGCGACTGTTCATCTATAACAGGTCTATGGTCAATATGAAAATATTTCTCCAGAAAACAGGACCACATTTCATTATTTGATATTGGTTATATGTAGTAGATACTATGTACACGTTTATATTGGGGTGTGCATGTGTGTATTTATATGTATGTGTGGAAGCGTGAATAAGAGGATGGTGAGTTGTTTGTTTAAAATTTTAATCCAGTGGCTAAAAATCATTTAGAATGGAAGACGTTTTGTTTTTAAGAAAATCCTGGAAACTGGTTATTAACCCTCCACTGATCAGAATCTGTAGTAATCAGGATTATTTCTTCAATACTTTGTATTCTAAGTTGCTTTTCTTTTTTTCTATTCCCCTTGCCTCCTCCTTTTCTCTGTAATTCACAGCTTTTAGAAATTAACTGGACTGGACTGACCAATCTTCTGGACGTTCCAGGACTGAAGTAAGTATATGTAAATATAGCTGTTTAATGTATAATGTTCAATACTCTTCCACCCCAGTAAACCCCAGAAAATCTGAAGACCATCAGCTAAATATTTTAGGTTAAATGATTCTGAGCAATTATCTCTTAGTTTAGAATTATAGGAAATTGCTCAATATGCAAAAGGTAGTGATTTTACTACAAGTGAAAGTATATCAAAAGTATATCTAGTAGCTCTTGTTAAAAACATTTTGAAAAGATAATTTTTAATCTGCTTTTTTTAGTGTTCTCAGCCTTTACAGATTAGGAAATTTAGAAGATTTCCAGATCTGCCATGTGCAGAAGGACAGAGTGCCTTATTTTTCATACCAGTGGGTTCACAACATTTTAGCTCATGGCTTTGTATGCTGATACATCTCTAGTTGCTTGTGTAAAGGGAGTTAGAAATACCTTAAGACAGTAATTAAATAAACTTTCTAATTTCAAGTACTTACTTTTAAAGCTTTCAGTTTATTATGTGAAGAGTTGGCTGACTCCAGAATTATTGTTTATTGCTTAAAAACAAGAGTCTGAATTTAGGTATTAAATTGATCCTTTAGTGTTCAATTGCATGCCTGAAACGGTTTTTGCTTTACTTAGATCTGTGAAGCCATTGCATGGAATCCCAGTTGAACAGTTTGAAATTAGAACTTGCATTAAATAGGTTAATGGCTACAAGAATTGCTTATGTTTCAAGACTGCTTAGGACTGCCTCTGAGGAAAGATGTTTTCTTGATGAGTGAGAAAATGGCTTCCAAAATACAGCTTCTGAGTAATAATTTGCTATGTTGACGTAACACTAATAAATTTACGTTTAGCACTTAAGCTTACTAGGCTCCTGAGATTCTTATCATGCTACATACTTGCCTGACTGCAAACACAAAACCTCAGATGTAAACAAAATCTTGCTAAGTATCTCAAGTGTATGGTTTCCAGAGCAACCAAGCTTGGCCACGTATGCATGTAATGGTGCCATGTAGATGTGGTATAGTTTCTATAGAAACTGTAACTGAGGTGACTCATGCTCTGCCTTGTCAAGAGATTTCTTCAGTGCTGTGTTTGTTTTTCTTGTCTGTATAGATTGTATATTTTGGTACAACAGCTTGACATATTGTAGTTGTTAGAAACAATGGTGAACAGGAGCTTGCTGCTGCCACAGGTACCTTTTTCATCCTACGGCTGTTGGCCGCACACTACTTAGTACTTACTTATACTCTGTTTGCAAATGTCTTCTGCTAAATGAATTTCTGCATTTGCTGCTGGAAGCTTTTCTGTCAGCTGTTAACAACTTTCATTGCTCTTAGTATATGACTCCACAAGGAGCAGGACACAAAAATAATTCATATTCCATCATTAGTATAGGTTACGGAGGAGTGGAATTAAAATCTCTATGTGAGGAGGAGCCAGGCTGTGAGAATCCTCAAGTGCTGTCAGGAGGGGCTGTGGATGATGGGAGGATGAATTCTGTTACAGTTGCTTAAGATGGAGTAAAAATACCCTGTGCAGGGAGAGATGTGCTGTCTCTGCAGTATGAATAAAGACGATGCAGGGAAAATACATAGCGGCTTATTCTGTCACTAAAAATTAAGCAGAGCTAAATAGAGAGCAGTACAACAGAGTTGGTAACTGCCAATAATTTTTCTGCAATGAAATTGAGCTTTTGAAGACATTTACTATAATAAACTATTTGAAGCATTTCACACCTCTCACTTTTGTGAACTGAAAAAATAATTGTACTTAGAATCAGTGGCTTAAGAGTTTTACGATCTTAAGAAACTGTTTATCGATGATGCATCAATGTAAGGATTTAACTTCATACACCTTTCTCTGTTGCTTGGTTAGTGATTTGTCCCTGTTTTCCATAGATCAGACCTCTTAGTTTAAGTAATAAAATAATAAAAAAGATTTTCATTTTTGCCCTGTATTCATGAAGAATACTTTCCAGCTGGAAGCATCCCAGTTGGCTGATATTTAGTTAGGTAAGTTTTAAACAACTTGAAAGTGTCATGTTAATTTAATGTTCACTTAATTCAGTACTTAGTTATGAACAGTATTCTTTTTCAGCTCCCTGTTTTTAAAGACTCAATATCTGCTACCTCCTACGAGTTCCGTTTCTCTGTGTAAAATTTTGTGAAATTCCATTAATGCTGGTTCATTTGTCATATTTATTTCTCAGATGTTTTAGTGAAATTCAAGCATTTATGTGGGAATAAAATTGTGAGACTGACCTTTGGATATCAGAGTTGGGGTTGGGTCCTAGTATAAATGGTTGCAAATCCTCCAAGTGACTGGGCTCTGTTGTCCTTCAGGCTGTTTCTCTTATTTAAGGAGATCTGCTGTAGCTCCATTTGAACATTAATCAGTCTCTGAACCTTTTGCTAGTCTAAGTTAGGTTTATTTATGTGATCTTAACTAAATAGGAGAGAGGAGCACAATAACCTCTCTTTCAAGGCAGCTCTGGTACCATGGCTTCTCTTGAACTGCTCATTTGCTTTCTCTGACCTAGGTCAGTTAGTTTTCTCCATTAATCATCTCTTCTTAAGGCATGTGCTTTACTAAGCATAAAGGCAGAGCTTTCTCTTCTTGCCAGGTAGGGACACACAAAAGCAGGAACAAACCAAACTTACCTGATCTTGCTACTGGAGATCATCAGACTTCTATTTTGAAAAGTGTGGTTGTTGCTTGTGTAGTTACCATCACCTCAGCTTTTTTTTTTTCCTTTCTTTTAATGTTAAGACTGTTTAACATGTTTATCTTAAATTTTTAAGTCAACTCTAACAAAATAATGGGTTCTATTTTCTTGGTTTATTTTAGAGAAAGTTTAACATAAGTAAGTTGAAAACTTGATGTTTAGCAACACTGAACTGAGAAATGTGGAAAGCAACATGTGTTACCATGACTAAAGGAAGCTACTTATTTTCAAATAATGTAATTATCTTCTTGTAGTAGTTGTCTTAAGAATTACTGAAACTATAAATTTGTAGGGTTCAGTGTTCATGTACAATGAAAATCTTTGTAAATATGACTGGATAAGCTCTGGAAGAAAGGAAGGGGAATGAAGTCCCCTCTTTAGGATGGATATGAATAAACTCACAGAACTGGAAAGGAAACTTTTCTTCTGAGCAGTATCTCAATATTGTCCACTGTTGCTTTGTCAGAGAATAAACAGAGGTCTGTACAGAGCTGTCCATTGATCTTGATGCAACCTTGAGTTTCTTCTGTTCCTTTTGTACTGGATGCCATTAAAAAGTCAGCCATGTTCTATCACATATCATAGTTCATTTGGATTTACAGTGGAAGTGGGCAACCGAGGGGGTGCAGGTTGCAGATACCTGGCATGGAAGTTCAGTGTGAATTTGAAGTGGGCCAGACTGCACTCAGTGGGTTCATTTTGTTACCCATCTCTACTGTAATATGTTTATTGCTTACCACAATATTTTCTTCCTAAATTAAAATGTAATACATATTACAATTCACCTCACCTTTTTTGTCCATATGCTAGCCGCTGAGTCAGAGCTGCTCCCCACTGCAGAGTCAGTCTTAGAAAAATTTCACAAGTGCTTCAGCTGAAAAATGTTCCCAGTAATCAAACATATCTGCATTTTAATTTCATAAAGACTGTAAGAGGAGAATCTTAAAATGTATTTAGGAGGAGAAATCGTTCAGCTGTGAAGCAGCTACGCCAGCTTTTTAGCCAGAGTGCACCAGCATCTCTCAAGTATTGTTCATTTTCCCTCTGAACCTTTGTACATACCCCTGAACTTTTCCTGGATACCTGTTTTCTGTGGCGAGTTGTACCATTCCAGTTCTGCCTTTGCCAGCGCGGGCAGTGCAGGTAACCAGCGGTGTTCGTCTGAAAACGTGCCGATTTGTCAGTTCAGGCCCAAACCGGGTGAACTTGTACCTTAGGAAATACTTTTCTTTTCTGTGCTTGGTGGGTGTGGGGGTGTGGGTTTGGGTGTTTTAATGATTCATTAGCAGTGTGCTTGTACTGCCACTCCCTTTTTGCCAGAACAAAACCTGTTTTGCTTCCCGAGGCTATATTTTACTCGGCTACGAGCATGTTTTCTTTGTGTTTCTGCTTTAAATGCCGGTCCTCGAGCTCAGGAGGACAACTTGTTTCATAACAATACAGGAATGGTTAGCCAGACTTTCAGGGACAGTTAAATCACCATTGAAATACAAAAGTAGAACAACAGTTAACATCTGCTTGGTTATACGCAATGCAGGCAAGAAACTTACGCAACAGCCTCTTACCCTGGGTAGCTTTAAAAGGCAGGGGTGAGGGGGGAACTTGGCGGTGGCAGGGAAATGAGAACTTTCTATTCATCTCTGTGGTTTCTGCTATTTAGTGTCAGCTGCTTCCACCTGGTGGCCATTTTGGCAAGAACCCTTTATTTTAAAACGCGTGTTTAAAAAAACCCTGATGTGTCTTCTGCTCCCCCCACCCCTCCTGCCACCTGCCCCGGCAAATATTTTCTCCATTTAGGTTGTTAAGCAGCAAGAGGAGTATATTAGTGTGACATAACATGTGTTTAATTCTCATGAAGTAACTGAGGATTATGTTCTCCAACAGTGGCCTATCAGATACAATAATACTGGATATAATATCCAACTACCTGGTCCTTCCGAATAGAATTACAGTCCCCCTTGTCAGTGAAGTGCAGATCGCTCAGTTGCGGTTTCCTATACCAAAGGTAAGCATGTTTTTGTTAACACTAATAATTTGGCATTTAGTTTTTTCTGTAGTAGTAACTGTTAAAGATATGCACATCTGTGTGAATTTCTAAATACAGTTACAGCAGTAGTACAAATTACAGTGAATCCAGAATCGATTTAATTGATAGATAATTTCTGCTGAGTTAATGTTTTATAATAACGCCAATCAGGATTTTTTTGCTTTGCTAGAATCTTAAATATATTGCTTGCTAAAATAGTTCAACTGTATAGACTAAAAAGTAAGCGGCATATGTTCTACATTATCACTGTAAATTATTTTTAGTTCTCTTCACTTTAATATTGTTACTATTTATTGCTACTGACTTCCAGTCAGGAATCTCTTGAGCACTAGGTCTGCTGTGTGTGTGGATCAACGTTGATATGCCTCCATTTACAGTGTTTCCAAACGAAGTTTCATGTTAAGGGAATCACAGTGGAAATTATAAAACACACATTGCATAAATTGTAATGACATGTTCAGATTGCGACATAAATTCATTTTTTCCTTTTTCAGGGTGTTCTAAGGATACACTTTATTGAAGCTCAGGACCTGGAGGGGAAAGATACTTACCTAAAAGGGATTGTCAAAGGAAAGTCAGATCCTTACGGAATCATCCGTGTGGGCAACCAGATTTTCCAAAGCAAGGTCATCAAAGAAAATCTCAATCCAAAATGGAATGAAGTTTATGAGGTATAACCAATAAAAATACCTTGTGTGTTCTATGAAGTTGTCTTCTAAAGTTTCTTTTGTTAAAGATGATACTCTGGGGACTTCCTTGAGGAGCTTCTTGATAACTCTGTCTAAAAGCCGGAAGTTCTGTAACAAAACAGAAATTCTCCATTGATGTATAGTTTTTTTGTGTCTAGAATAAGCATCAGTAATTCTGAATAACAGTCTAGTCTCTTAAAGCCAATGTCAGCAAATAGCATCTGAAAAGCTCTTATACTTTCTCTGCTTATTAAATTGCATCTTTTTAAAAGATTTGCTTATTGATATGTTTTAATACACAAAGGCACTCCAGTTCAATGTTCTACTGTACCATGCCATTTAAGAAAGCTATTTAGTTTTGCCATTGACAGTGCCATCTTACTGTACTTCCAGGCCTTAGTATATGAACATCCAGGACAGGAGCTAGAGATTGAGCTCTTTGATGAAGATCCAGATAAAGATGACTTCCTGGGAAGGTAAATGTTATGGAGAATATGTTTGCAGGTATTGAAAAGCGATTAAGTATTTTGATTGTTTTTTTCCTTTTTGCTTTTTATGGCAGTTCTAGTTCTGATACTGATAAAATTATTATCTTTTTAAAATGGTGGTAGTAAGTAGTTCTGTAATTACTTCATATATGTAAATATATGTATATAAAAATGTGCTTGTGTGCGTATATACACATCTATATGTTTACATTTTTAAATTTTTTTTTAAAAAAAGGTAAGTATTGTGAGTACTCAGGAAAAAAAAAAGTGTGTGTTTTTTGGGGGGTTGTTTTTTGAATTGTACCCATCCTGCTTTAATATTTATAAGGTTGCACTAAGTCTTAATTCAGGCAAAGTTAATATAGCTTTATAATTCTGTATTTTCTTCATCTTTATAGTTTTTAAATGGCTATCTCACAGTTTATTTTTCTCTAAGAGCTGATCTTAACTATTTGATTAAAGAAAAAATTTTGCTGTAATGCTTTTGCAAACATTACTCACTCTTAGATTCCATAGGCCTGCCTTTAGTGTTTACCCAATAAACATTTCAGGGTTTTAGTCAGCTTCTTTCTCCAGTAATTTGTCACCTTTATTTCTTGCAGAGTTTTGGAGCTTCCCATTGTTGCTTTCCATACAGAGTAGAACTCCCTTATCTTTCCAGCTCCTTCTCTCTTAACAGGAGCAACAGTACCTACTTCTCTTCTCATTAAAATAAAGAAGTAGGTAGTACAAAGGCTTCTTTTCTTTGCACTTCCCTAATCTTACACTGAAGTGGTGGGGGGGGAAAGTGGCATAACGTGTACATCAGTACTAATAAAATGAAAAGCCACAACAAATGTTCATGCACTGGCATGCAGTTCTCTGCCCTATTTAATTTTTAGCAGATTCCCTGGTACGTTTTTAGCTTTTGTGAACTAGCACTCTCCCAGACAATGCCAAAGCATGAATTTGGTCATAGCATACATCCAGGGGCTATTCCCAGTGGGTAGTTTGGATGTGGTCTCTGTTTTGAGAGTTTGGTCATATATATGTGAGCCACATTGTGCCAGTTGCCCTTGTAGCTACAAAATGGGCTCTAGTATAGGCATACTTTCTGTTACCCTGCATTCATCTTTGTTCAGCCATTTCATTCCCTACTTCTTCCTTTCTTAGGGGCTAAAAGAATAGTATTCTGCTTTTTTGATCACAGTGGAAGCCTGGATACTCAGCAACCACAGGGTGGGGTTTGAGTTCTGTATTAGATTTTTTTGCTTCTTGGCTAAAATACTGATTTTTTTTTTTTTTTCTTTTTTTTTTTAGTTTGATGATAGATTTAATTGAAGTTGAAAAGGAGCGTCTTCTAGATGAGGTAAGTGTTCAGTAAGTTTTGGTTTATGGAAACCCATCTGTTGTATATGTAGGTGTTCTTGTGCTATATTTTTTTTCCTGGGGATAGTTCCTGTATGTGCATTAATAACCTTAATGCTACAGAATTAGATTCCCTGTGGTTTAAGAGATATCTGAATTGGTGAAATCCGAATAATAATGCCATTCTTCTTCTGTCTTGGGGTTTTAAGATTACTAGTATGTAAATGCAAAAACCAGTAAGTTACGTATTTGGTGAGAGCTTTTTGTTAGAGGAGAATAGTTAATTGCCTGGTTTAACTATTGTTATACTTAGCAGACTAATTTTTGTCCTGTATTTAAGAGAGATTTTATAGTAATGTTATGCAGGGTTTGTATTTCCAGAACATCTTTACAGAGCTTAAAGAATTCTCTTCTTTTTAAAAATGCTCTTACTATGTAACGTAGAGGTTCATGTGGCTGTTTTTGTTATTCTGTGTTGTAATATTTAGTGTGAAATAGGACACTTTAAACAATGAATCAGATCTTTTCAGACTTCAGCTCAGTGAGATTTCTAGTAAAGCTTAGCATTTCTTAAATGTCCTGAAGAGCCAATTGCAATCATGTATTTATTTGGTGTCAGATTATTTCACATTACCTTTCTTAACTTTTAGTGGTTTACTTTGGATGAAGTGTCCAAAGGAAAATTGCATTTAAAACTGGAATGGCTCACATTGATGCCAACTGCTGAAAATCTAGACAAGGTATTAAAGGAACACATTACTTTTATGCTAATCTTAATTGTTGTGGGGTTTTTTTCCTTTTAATTATGTAACTTAATTCTCTAGCTGTTGTGAATTTGAATAAACCTGTAACTTTATTCCAAGCTGTTTGTCTTTAGAAATCTCAAACCAGTCATAACTGTCAATGTACTCTTGTGGCATGAGATATTTTAAAATACTTTCATCGTCCTCTTAATGTTATGGTTTGAGAATATCAGCTAACATTTCATTAGCCTGGGAGATAAAGCTGAATATGATATTGTAATCTGTTCAGCCTAAAAAAAAGATAATTAGGAAATTGGGTGGAAATTTCCATAAAAATGGGTTTGAAATACCTATATGAGTCTTGAAAACTTACTTCTTATGCTACATAGTGTGCATTTGTGAATGTTTGTGTTTGGGGAGATGTTTTAAAAATATTTTTCAGGAATGGGACAGAAATAATAATAATTGATTTTCAGAAAGGCTTGTTTTTGGTTTAGGTGCTAACAAGCATTAGAGCTGATAAAGACCAAGCCAACGATGGGCTGTCTTCTGCATTGCTTATTCTCTATTTGGACTCAGCAAGAAACCTGCCCGTAAGTTATATTCTGATGGGGTATGGGTACTCTTGTGTACTTCCAGCATGTCTTGCTTGGTAGTATGACACACTGCTTTACTAACACACATTATGCCATGTTTTCTATACTTTCTCTTGTTTCAAAACATGTAATGTAAGGTCCACGTTTCTAGTAGTATAGTATTATAGATATATATTTAATAAATTACACTGATTAGGGAGTAATGTTTTTTCTTTAAAGAATGCTCCTTTCCTGGACTTGAAAGACTGCATGTTTTTATTACAGTGTTTTCCATAAATAGTATGGGATTAGCATGAGGAGTTTTAAGGAACTAACTGGGAAAAGGCCCACTTCCTTGAGTTCAGGAAAACTTGCTTGCTTTGGTTTAGGGTATCTGTGGTAGATTTGAAGGTGCTGAAGTTTTCATCATGAAATTAATACTGTGCAGTTGATGTTACAGTAGCAGAAAACTTGTATGAGATTTCTGTCAGGTTGTCATTTGGAGTATTTTTTATTTGCTTGTGCAAAACATAAAAACCATAAAAATCAATGGTTCTGCCATTACATGCATGGGACTGTGAAATACATTGTTTATGATAAGCACAGATTGTTTTGTAGTTTACTTAAGGTTAGTAAAGTACTGTTCCTGGTTGTAAATTACAGCAGTAATAAAGTAAACCCTACCATAAATAGATATGCAAAGCATAACTGTGAGTTTTGCTGTTTTTCAGCATTGCTATTAGAGGAGAAATTCTGGAAGTGATGACCAAAACACTAACCAGAGAATAAAGTTTTCAAGCCAGACCTTTTTCATGCATTTTGCTAATTTGTCCACTCAAATTTAAGTTAAAATGACACATCAAAGAGAGTAGTAACAAATGAAAGCTTAGTAGCCTAAGCAATTTACATCACTGACTAATGAGTTCATGCCTGCTCCAGGGTGTATAGAGCAGAGTTTGGAAGTAGTATTTATAGGTTATTTTAAAAGCTAAAAAGATGTAGCTCATTTGGAATAGAGTCCTGCATTCCCTTTTTAACCTCGCTGTACTGAGTTTAGGGAAAGTCTGTAACTTAGCAGAAAAAGAGTAGAATTACTCTAGTACAGAGGAAGCAGAAATAGAGTAGAATTCTGGTGTGCTTAACATCAGTTTCAGAATACTGCAGCACACAGAAAAAGCTTATCTGCCATCTGTTTTGTGCACTAGATTAAATTCAACCCATTTTATTTTCTTGTTCAACTACTAGATTTTACTTAAACTGTTACAAGTTTAATATATTTGTTAAAATACCCTAAAGCCTCTTATTTAAAATGAATAAAGTTCTCTCATCCACAATTTCCAATTTTTTTTCCATACTTCCCTGCTTCTCTATATTAGATTAGCTTCTCCAGCAAATACTCAGAGGCTTTGTCATAGGTCTAGTTTTTTCTGTTATTGTTTTAAATAAACATTCTGTAACATTGTCTCCCTCCTTCAGAAAGGTTAGGCTGCAAATCTTGCATTCTGCCTGCTTTACAGGACAGTGTTTTAATTTTGATCTCTTAATCAGTAGATCTCTAAACTGTAGAACACAAAAAGGGTAAGATCCTTGCACAAAGCTGACCTGTTAGGAAATTTGGGAACAGGATCCCAAATTTCTTACTGCTGTGTCTGATGTTCTGTCTATACAGTATAAGATTGCCTGGATGGGTTGAGACTGAGGATGGTCATAGCGTAGGACCTGTTTAACCCTCTTCTTTTTTTTTTTTTTTTCTTTGTCTTGCTCTACCAGCCTAGAAAAGCAGTTGCTACAGATGACTCCATATTTAAATTATAACATACTTCTGGAAAGAAATAACTTAAAAGACTGTGATAGAAAGTAACATTGAACACCTGTAAAATTCATTTGACAAGTTTACAGTGATAAAATAATACAATACTGCGTTAAATTCAAGTTGTCCAAAACTAGACACAAAAAGGCTTCACAGTTAGGTGGGTGGAAAAATAGCATGGGAAGACTTCTTCATGTGGGAGAACTGAAAAGATTCCTATAGAATCTACAAAGACAATGCTTCAATACTGTCATGGAGCTGCTAGACAAACTGCAGTGAGTTATAGTGAATACAGCTTTTTTTTTATGTCCATTTGATTCTAATATGGAACAACATTTACAAGGCTAAACATGAGCCAGACAAGGCTGGTTTCTTGTGTTGTGTCACTGATAGGGGTCATGTAACATAATAGCAAAATTAATCGGGCTTTTGAATTGCATGTATTTATGGGGAACAAAAAGTTCAAAGAGAATGAAGTCTGTTAAAATTACACTGAGCCTTATTAATAGTTTTGAAGACTTTTGTCTAAAACTTTACTGTTATGAAGTATTTTCTAGATGAATGTGTACTTTTTATTATATTCAAAATGGATTTCTTAAGTTAATGCTGATCAGGGGTACATTTTAGATCTTGTCATCAGCCTTGTTTTGTTTGAGTTATAGTGGATAATCCCCAGCACAGGCATTTCTTTTGCATAGATGCATCACAGTTGTGGGTTGCTGAGACATTGGGATATTTGTCTGAAATATGTTTCAGGTGGAATAGAAACGGTGTAGAAGGCTGGTCTCTAAATTTTCTTAGTTGGATCTGCCATATAAATCTGAACTACCTAGACTAAACTTGGAAAGTAGGCTAATATATTTGAATGATAAATAAAAAATAAAAATCAAAATACTTCTCACCTTTCTGCACTACAGAAAGTAATTTAACAGATGAAACTACTTGTAATGACAAATACTTACTTACTGTTTGTTATCTACTGTTTTCTCTGGAATCCTTTGACTGTTTTCCTTAACTTTTTTGTGTAGTAAAGCTGCTTATGCATTCATACTGCCACAATCCCATCACTCTGCTTTCTCCTTCCATTTCCATCTTCCTAAGAGTATCTACGAGGGAAACTTTGGGTGTGGATACTTAAAAGAGAGGAGAGCATCGGGACTAGTCTTTTGTGAAAACACTACCTCACTCTATAGAGCACTATTTGTGAGTTCTCTGGTATTATTTGTATTGTACCTTTTATCTGCCAGAGTGTGGATTAGTGCTACTAAAGCCACTCACTCTAGTGGAATGAGAGCATGCAATTTGTTTTGCTGCATGGTTTCAACAAGTGTGCATTGTTTTTGTGCTATTTTTATTGCATTTTAAAGGCTACTTAAATTTCATTGATCAGCATATCATTGGGTAAGTAATTAATTTTTTATGATAAAAACCCAAGATAAGTTTGTTGTAAAAGCTCTTACATTTAACTTAAATTGCTGATTCATTGAGAAATAAAATGCATACTATACTAGCACACTGTGTGCTGGTGAACTATTGGCTTTTATTGCAAAGAAATTAAACTAATAAATATTACAACCAACATCCCTGCAGTTTCTTTACAAGGTGATGCGCTCAATGTTTGTAAGAACTTGCAACCTCTCCACACTGGTTCAAGTACTGCTTTAAAAATGGGTGTGGTTCTTTGCACTCCCCAAACTATAAATTCCCTTGTAAATTCTATTTCACTCCATGGTGCTCCTTGTTTTGCAAATTCCCAAGCTCCTTTTCTTTTTTCAAGTTAGTCTGTAGTTAGGAAAATCCAGGCCAGGAAGAACCACTAATTAATATTTTTTGCTTGAATTTAATTTTACAAGAATGTTAGTTACAAACTAATGAGCCTCTGAATATCTTACACTTAAATCTGTAAACACAACCTTGGTATCTTCAAAAAGAATGGGAATCTCTTCCGAATAGGAACTCTTATGCCATAGAGCAGTGGGTATGCCATTGTTAAGATAAATTTGTTGCTGGCTGGCTACTTTTGGCTTATATAATAAACTTTGATTTAAACAGACCCACCCCACCCAAATCCCAACAAAACCATTTTCTGTGGTCCTTTCCGTTAGTTTTTGTGTAGAGGTTAGTTTTAAAGTATCAAAAAAAGTTACATCCATTAACAAATCTTGTTAAAATTTAATGAATAAGAAATGCAGTTCATAAGCTATGGTTCAGTTATCTTGGTATTAAAAATGATAAGTAGTTGCTGTTTCTTTTAGTTATAAAAATACTAGATACATGCTAAAAATAATTTTTAAAATATCAAAATGTTTGGTAAAGAGTGTAGCCCTGATGTTATTGATCTTAGGGTCTTTGCATTAGGACTTGTCATCTACTTGTAACAGCATCTATTTAGACATTGGACAAAACTTTCCAAATCCCTGAAGCAATTTGTGAGTCAGAGTGGAACAGCAACCATTTTAAGATATCCGGGTTTGGATTTCCTTCAACAGCACTGTTAACTGCCTTGTTGTGCACTTGCATGGGTGCTAGTCTTGCAGCAAGCAAGAGGACAAGATTTTATGGCTGGAAGCCAGGAGAGAGGAGAGACCTAATTCAGACTTCTACTTAGTATAATTTCAGAAACTGAGTAACACTAGTTTAATAGTATGTTATCGTTAGCTCATAGCAATTTATTTTGTTTAATTTGGCGTCTGTATAACATACAAATTATCCATATTTTAAAACAGCTCTTGCAGATCAGTGACTCTCTTCTGGTCATCAACTGAGGATGCACTCACAGATTCAGAAACTTCTAAAGCCCCATTTTAACCCCAGGAAAGACTTAGTGAGTCAACAGAAGTAATGATTCGCACTCCAAAGCATACTGAATTAGGATCTGGCTTAATAACAAAACAGCTCGTCAGTTACAGTGTAATTTATGGGTTTGTTATTAGGATTTCCTCCAAATGTCACTGGCTGTTACAGAATACTAGCCTGAAACTTGCTTTATTCCACTGTGTCGGTTAGCAGTTAAGTTCTTGGATACCCGTCCCCTTTTCCTATAACTGCAGAGAGACTCAGAACCATAGCAACAAAATTTTGTCACCCAAGGCAAGAGCCTTTCTTGGCTTTTTATATTGAATACTCAGTTTTCTTCTCCCAGCCTTTCAGCAACCATCCTCATGGACCTGCAGCTCCTTCCCTTGAAACCTGAAGTCTGACTTAAACATATTTGCCCCAGCTGATATCCCTCTTGGCCTATCTGTGCTATGATTCCAGAGGAATTGAGATATGTTTAATATCCAGGAATCATTGGTTGCCTGCCTTTATAATTGATCACGTAGGTTTGTTTTTGACTTTTAAAATTCTTTGGAATAATAATATAGGGGAAAAAAAAAATGTGTACTGAATAAGCAGGTGCAAATGTGGAGGAAAGATGGGCAGTAAGGTGAGGGGCAGTTTAGGGTTCAAAATAATCTTGATGAATTGCAGATATGATCTGAAAAAAATAAGGTGCTTTCCCACAGAGGATGGTCATTGCACCCATATAAATATGCGATGGAAATAGTTGTCTAATGGATAGCTTGACATAAATAGATCTGTAGTCATGATGTATCACACTGTTATGAAAGATGGACACCATACTGTGTATAGAAAGAGGAATGTAGCCTGTAAGATGTACGTCCAAAACCTTCTGTTCTACTTGGCCATTACTAAGGCCCTGAGTTTCGCCGTAGCAGTTCAAGATCTGGAGGACACAAGTGATGATAATGAGAAAGCCAGTAAACGTGGCTAGCAGAGGAAGGGTAGCTAGGATGAGTTTAGCCTTAAGAAGTAAAGATGGGCATGGAAATGATACAAGGCTGCTGCAAAGAAAGTGACTTTTTAATGTTTCTCAGAAAACAAGAAACAGTGCTTAAACTCCAGCAAAGAACATACCTGTTGGGCATTATAAAATTTTCTAATGAAATGGATAGACAAACTTTAGGATTGATATGTCTAGAGATCACAGAATCACAGAATCACTAAGGTTGGAAAGGACCTTCAGATCATCAAGTCCAACCATTAATCCAGCGCCACCACGTCCCCTAAACCATGTCCTGAAGCGCCACATCCACACGTTTTTTGAACGCTTCCAGAGATGGCGACTCCCATCACCTCCCTGGGCAGCCTGTTCCAATGCCAGATATTGTGCAGTGTCCATCTTTGAAGGTCTTTCAGTACAATGATAAGTCCCTAACAAGTAAATAGCTGTGGAATACTCCTTAATTTTATTTTAAGAAAAATAACGATTAAAAAAATCCCACCAAAACCAGCCACACCTTATTTCTGGTTTTCTCCAGTTTCATCATATTGGATGTTCATTCTGACATAGAAATTTTAAACCTGAGTGCCAGGAATCTCATCATAAATACTGGCCAACTTCAGGATCTGACATTCTGAAAGAAAATGTAAAAAAGTATTTCTGTGCAAAGGTTAAATCTCTCTTTAAATGTTAGTCACTTCTGGATTTGAATTTTGGGAAGGCATTTCTTTTGGCAGAGCATTAATAGTATCATTTCCTGTTCATAAACAAGCATGTTTAAAAAGACCATTATGCAATTTTTTGTTGCCACATATTACAGTTTTTAAAGCAGAATTCTCCCTTGAAACAAAAATTTGTGCTTCAAGAAAAAGCCAGCCATAAGTGTACTAGCATGAAGTCTGTTTTATTTCAAAATACTATTTCCTGATATTATTTGTTATGAGTTGAATGCAAATTTTCTGTAACATTTTTGTACTTCACATGTGTCACTACAAGAACAATACATTATTCTTAAAATAAAATTTAAAAATTTGCTTAATTAATGGAAAGCAGTCAGAGGTTTTGTCCTGCTAAATGAGTTCAAATTCCTATTGCTAGTGTATTTGCATGTCCTCCTTCAACTGAGTAAAGTAGTAGACCTTCATTCTAGTTAGCATGCAGTGTTTGTATCATTCATCTGCTGAAGAGGCTCAAAGGACTTAGATTTTTATAATGATCAATACTTTCAGCATAGTCATTTCTTTCATAAAAGGAATCTTGTATATAATTACTTGACTTACCAGTGAAGCTTCTATGTTGTGAAAATGTACTTAACCAAATTTAAAAAAGGTTTGTTCAGACAGCAGTCCATAGGACACCAGGCATTCAATAAAACCTATTTTGTGTAGTTTCTTTGCTATGGTAAAAAAAAAACTGGTAGGAGAAATACAAGTGGACTGAAAGTGAGTGTATTAGTTTTAAAGCAGAATACAAACATTCGGAGAGGACAACTGGGGAAAAAAAGTTTTGTCAGCCTTTTTTTGTTGTTGTGGTTCCTTTATTGTTTCATTTGAAAGATTTTTGGAGTTTTTTGAGTTGATTTTTTTTTTCCTGCTTTGTCCTATGTTGTCATGTCATAATTAATTAACCTAGTGAAGTTGCTTCATTGCATGACTTATTAACCCTTCATATGTTCATTCTCTCCTGACTTAAAAGCATAATCCATTAGAATTTAACCCTGATGGCTTGAAGAAAGCTGCTGTTCAGAAAGCCCTAAAGGTAAAATTAATATAGTTGTCCATTTAAGGTCACAAAAGTAATTGGAAATGCACAAATGCCTGCAACACTTCTCTTCCAGCAGTGGATGGGATTTCTGTTGCCAGATATCTATATGTATTTTTCCATTTTACTTAAATTTGGTTTCAAGAAGTGGTAAAGACATTGGTAAAACACTGTGGTTTGTGGTAATTTGAATTTTAGATCAGCTGAGTGGAGTATAGACTGGGTAAAAAAAAAAAATAGTCCTGAGAACTAATTTGAAGTCATAGCTAAAGAACAAAGCTGACATGAAAGCTAAGACATCTTTTACATACTGAGTGATACTTTATTGGTCAACTCTGAATGATTAACCAATAAAATAAGTCTCTGACATATTTTGAAATAATCTTGTTTCTGCTAGATGTTTTTAGAAGGCTTTACTTCTTTTATATAAATGATAAATTTAGCCCAGCTTTTTGATATGGAAGACATAGAGTTGAGAGGCAAACTTGGAAGGCATAAGCCAAGTTCTCAGCTGGAGGAACTTGGAGAAGAGGCAGTCTCTAATTAGACTGTGAACAGCAAATCTGTCAGTGGCAGGTGTTAGAGGTGCGTTATACGTGTGTGTACATATTGCTGCCTATTTAGCATGAATTAGAATTATTTATATTTACATATCAGCATAAGCAACAGGGTCTTTTGTCAACTTCAGTAGTTTCATCGTTTTATGAAGAAGAGGGAGTTTCAAGCACCTTTATATGGATAAAGAAAAAATGAAACAAATTTCACCTACTGTTTTGAAATACCATCAGTTGGAGTGTAATCTGACTTTCTGTTCCTTAAACCTTTGTATTCTGTTGTCTTTGACAAGAGCTAAATATTTTCGATTAGAAATCATAAAAAGGGAAATGCGGCATTCATCCAAGAAAGGAGTGCTTTCTTAACAGCTTTTTTTCTAAAGGGAAGTATGGTTATAAGCAGTGTGTCACATTAAATTCAAGTAATATTAGTGAAAGTATGATGTCCAAAATGTAAGTTCAGTTCCAAAAATACCTAAATTATGCACATTCTTAATATAAAAATACAAGATATTTTAATCACCTGGCTGTAATTGTGACCTTACATGCATTAAGTAGATTTTAACTAACTTTCTGTTTACGTACCTGATCTGTACAATTCCCCACATGGTAGACTTGAAAGCATATTATTAACCATGTATACTATATTTCCTAGGCCATTTAAACTGCATTAACACCTGCTTGAGATGATTAACTTTCATGTCTAACTTTTCTTTCTGACTTAAATTTTTGTTAGGTTAGTTTAAAATTCGTGAATGAAACATGCAGTTGGGAATGTTCCTGTGTGAATACAATTTGTTTCTAAACTGGTGTTTATTTTTTACAGTTTGATGTAATGCTATACAGCTGGTGAGCAAGGCTCAGATATGGCAGATGGTTGATTCTGTAATAAAGAGTATCTGGTAAACTGTAGAAATATACATCAGGTACATTGTAGTGCATCTTCTGTCTCCCCAAACTGAAAAGAGGGGGAATAATCAATGTTCTGATACTACATCCAATTTAATAATACTACTGCAATGTAAATGAAGTAAGCTTCCTGAGTTTGTGCATTTTCCATGTGTCTCATCTGCATGCAATATTCATTTTGCAGTTTTAACTATGCTTCATTAGCTTTGGGGGTTGTAGTGCTCATTAAAGGATAAGAATTTGCACTTACTAATTTCATTCAAAGAAAACGGAAAGGAGTCTAAAACTCCTGCTTATTTGTAGCCTTTTTGCTTCAGCATTTTTAGGGTAGTTGGATGCCTTCACGTTAATGAGTTCACCAGTTACTAGCCAGTCTGCCATTCAAGCCTGTTGAATAAAATACTGAGAATAATGGATAAGCATATAGTAGGATGCATATGATTTGTATTTTTAAGGTGCAAACATTTACATTTCAGAGGACAGAGGTTTTGCTTTATTCTGAAGGCAAAGTTTTTGCTTTTTCTTTACCAGTCAGGAAAGAAAATAAACAGCAATCCCAACCCACTTGTTTTCCTGTCAGTTGGACACAAGGCACAGGAAAGTAAGGTAAGTTCCTACTCTTTATACTTTGCTCTGTCTACAAACATTTGGTGGCTCTGTGTGCTTGGCATTTTCTGTCAAGCCATTGAGTGTATCCACTGCACTAAAAAGTTACCACCAGAACTGAAATTGCCTAGAAGAAGTCAAGGATTGAATGGGTGCTTACTCAATTTAAACTGTCTGTGAGTAGAGGTCAGACTTTGTAGATGTCCTTCCACAGTAGGTTCTGATCTGCAACTGGGATTCCTACAGTAGTGATTATATAAATAACGGTGTTGGCAAACAGCAGGCTTCAAAATAGATGAAGATTTGAAAATTTACAGAATCACAGAGAAATGCCCGGGTCAAAAGGGACCACTGAAGATCATCTGCTTGAACTTTCTGTTTAAAGTAGGGTTTTAGATCAGTCAAAGTGCTGTGCAGCTCTCAGGAGATCATAGTTTAGCTAGGCTACTTTGTTGTCTGACAGTTTTTCTGCTTTGAGGTATGGACCACTTCTGCACTTTGAGATGGCTGTCCTCTAGCACTCCTGAGCTCCTTTGCCCTCCAAGGTAGATGGAATCCCTTCTAACAGTTCCTAGAGCAAGCTGATACCTGCTTTTCCACAAGTCCAAGGCTTTTATTCTGCTATTTATTTTCCTCATGCCCCTTAAGGTCTTAAGCTCTGTGATCTTACGGTCACTGTAGCCAAGGCTGCTGTTGACAGTCACATCTGCAAACTAATATTCTTCATCTGTAAGTAGCAGATTCAGAAAAACACCACTCCTAGCCAACACATCTAGTGATTGAGAGCAACCTAACACAACAGTGTGTGTTTTCCTAGCACAAACTCTTAAACTGCTTGTGCACCACTGTGCTGCCTTCTTAGAAAACATTACAGTAGTTGATGCTCCCAGCAAGAACCTGGTTCTGCAGACCTGAGGCAGCTTTGAGTTGTCTGAAGAAGTCATCATCCATCTCAGGTGGTCTGTAACAGGTGCCTGCCATGATGTCGATCTTGATGGTGATCCCAATCACCTTGATGGGTGATTTTGACCCAAGGCATTCAATGTACCTGTCGTCTTGTCCGTAATTAACCTCTGTGCATTTCAAGAGCTCTTTAAAATAAAATAGCAACAGTGATGTAATACCTAGATAGGTAGATATATGCAATGTGTGTGTGGCGGGTTTTTTTGTTTGGTTGTGTTTGTTTTTTAAGTAAAAGTATCAGTGAGCCAAAAGGAGAGGACAACTAATTTGGCTTCTTCATATCCTGTCAAAAGTGGTCATGAAGCCTAAACTATGTCTTATGTACAGTCTTCGTTTTGATACTTATTAGAGAATGGAGACAGAAATTCAAGTCCTTTGTTCCTGGAGATAGTTGTTTGGTTTTTTTTTAATGAGCGCTTTTTTCTACACATACCCCACACCCCCAATGAGTGAGTTGCTGAAAGTAGTGAGATTTGGCAGTGAAATCTTCCACATGGCTACTTGGAGATTAGAAGGAAAAATGCTATTTTCTAGGAATTTCATTGAGTTAGCTCAGCCCTTACAGGGAAGTTTGAAAAGAGAGATAATGCACCAGTCTGAAGACATTGCATTTGTTCATAGACTGGTGTGAAGTAAAGGTTCTTTAGCAGGAGTCTTACTTTACGTACAGCAACTTCAATGCAAAGATAATCTATTACATGTCCCGTGTATAATTTTATATGTGATATTATATATGCCTTGGGCAGATCCCACTTGGCCTTTGTTTAAATATATCAGGTTTCAGACATGAATTTTGCAAAGCCAAAAGGAAAAATGTACTCAACTCTTGACACTGGCTTTATTAGACAAAAATGTTTTATAATTTGTATGCTTCCTGTTCTCTAACTGTAGATTCGATACAAGACCAATGAACCAGTATGGGAGGAAAACTTTACTTTCTTTGTACACAACCCCAAAAGACAAGACCTTGAAGTTGAGGTATGTTGTCTCACTCTCTTTAGATACCCTTCTTTTCTAAGACATTTCAGTAGTAACATTCAGACATTACAGGCTGTTACAAAATGAGACTGAATATATTGTGAACACCATTAAAATTACACTTTAAGTGGTTTTTAAGACCAGGCTATGAAATGTTTATTTGCATTTGTTACTAAAAGGAAGAAAGACTATAACCAGTCTCTCACCAGAAGAATATAGTTGATGGTTGTCTTACTTAAAAAAAAAAAAAAAAAGAAAGGAAAAAACATAAATTTTGATACCTGTTTCAAAACTTAACAGTCTTAACTGCTAGCAGAAATTGCTGTTATGTATGGCTGGTTTGTTTCCTCTCTCATTGGAAAAGAAAAAGGGTAGAACTCATGGGTTGAGATAAAAACAGTTTAATAGGACAGGAAAAAAAAATTATAAAAGAATATACAAAGCAAGTGATGTACAGCACAGTTGCTCACCACCCGCTGACTGAGCTGTGGCCCCTCACCGGCCAGCTCCCCCAGTTTATATACTGAGCATGACGTCGTATGGTATGGAATATCCCTTCGGCCAGTTGGGGTCAGTGGTCCTGGCTGTGCCTCTTCCCAGGTTTCTGAGCACCCCCACCTTCTTTCTGGCAGGCCAGAGCATGAGCAGCTGAAAAGTCCTTGACTGCTTAGCAACAACTAAAAACATCAGTATGTTACCAACATTTTTTCATCCCACATCCAAAACATAGCCTCATACTGGCTTCCATGAAGAAAATTAACTCGATCCCACCTGAAACCAGGACAATTTGCTATTTCCTTCTTCAGTGTAAAGTAATCTTATGATCAGGGAACTTTGATTTCAGAACAAACTACACTAGATATTGTTTGGATTTTTTGTTTTTAAATAAAACTATAATTTCCTTTTCTTCCTCTGAATTCTTACAAAGCAAAATGATAAAAAATGACTTTGCTTCTGTGTTCCTTCAGGTGAGGGATGAACAGCACCAGTGTTCTTTGGGGAACTTCAAACTGCCTCTGAGCCAGTTGCTGGAGAGTGAAGATTTGACTATGCATCAGCGGTTCCACCTGAGCAATTCTGGTCCAAACAGTACTATAAACATGAAGATTGCACTCAGGGTACTCTAAAACTTTTCCCATTGTAAATACCTGAAAGCATCTTTAAGACTATTGGGACTTCTGGTCTAGCTCTATGAAGAAGAATGGATTTCCTTAGATGTCACAATGCCAGGTGTCTTTAGTTGTGGCAGTGCTATCAAGTACACAGATAACCTCTAATTTAAACACATTCTATTTCAAAACCAGAAAATTCTCTGAACAAAACAGTATGTCAGCTGCATTAATTAAGACTGAGGTTCCCTGTGGTTTTATGTTCGGGAATCATGTTTGGAATCTGAATTCTTTCAAGTGTCTTATGACTCAATAGGCTACAGATCAGTGAAATCAACTTTCTTAATAGAAATGGAAATGAGGTCATGATGGTTTAAAAAGAATAAAGTTTATAGGGAAAGGAAGTACCTTGATAGTA
This sequence comes from Phaethon aethereus, assembly GCF_964289735.1. Taxonomy (NCBI): domain Eukaryota; kingdom Metazoa; phylum Chordata; class Aves; order Phaethontiformes; family Phaethontidae; genus Phaethon; species Phaethon aethereus. The sequence continues at coordinate 160,760,475 of NC_138582.1, forward strand.
CTAGAAAAATTCAGACCAACTTTCAAGCACATTGAAGTTTTGAAGACAAAACTTGCATGCCTCAAAGTTGGTTTGTCTTTTTTCCCGGATAAATTATTTGGTTTAATAAGGTAGTGTATCTCTTTGCAAACACTGTCAAACTTACGTTAACTTCTGTTACTTGTTCTTTTCTAAAGCACTTCTTGCTTACTTGTCATTAATAAATGAAAATAACCTATAAAAGCGAAAGTAAGGACAATGAGTGAGAAGAACTTGTGATGTAGGATTAAATTTCAAAAGATGAGGAGAAAAAAATTATATAATAGCTTTCCAGGTGACTAGAGCTGCGAAGTAAATAGCAGTTGCACCAGACATGTGTAGAGTATGGGAAGGGGATAATAAGAATAATTCTAAATGAATGGAGAATTTCACATTATTTTATAGTTACTGTAGTTGCCGCAAAGAAAATGGAGCTGTGTTTTTCTGTGCAAAAGGTTTCCTGTTGTAGTGTGAATACTGTCGGTTCTGCATTAGTGTCTGAACGTAACAACTTGTCACCAACCAGAACTCTTGCAGAAACAAATTTGATCCTGTCTTTTGTATTGGAAAATAGTAATATTTAATAATTGAATTATTTTTATTTATTGTTTAAAAACAACAGGTCCTTTCTCTTGAAAAGCAAGCAAGATCTCCAGATCATCAACACTCAGCCCAAGTGAAAAGGCCATCTCTTTCCAAAGATGCCAGAAAATCATCTTTTAAGCCTCAGGTTCCTGTCTCACCACCACCTGATTCAAACAAACCTGTCCCAGCTTCCCCAGTGACTGATAGTGATAAAAAGACTGATACAGCTGAAAAAAGTCAGCCTCCCAATGCCAGCCCTCAGTGGCCAACAGATCTCAGCCGAAGTTCCTCCAGTCTTCATGCCTCCAACTTCTCTTATTCTCCCAGCCACCTCTCAGTCAAAGAACCCACTCCTAGCATAGCCTCAGACATATCTCTGCCTATTGCCACACAGGAGCTACGGCAAAGACTACGACAGCTTGAAAAGTATGGTGATAATTACTTGTTTTTGCAATATATCTAAGCTGACATAAAAAATGTCATCAGTGCAGCCAGTGAAAGAGTGCTTAGTTTGCACTTCAGTAATATTTTTTCCTGTTGCAGTTTGAGCCTGGTATTTGAAAATCAGTCATTGTGATTTTCTGCTTCCTCCTGGTACCTCAGACAGTGTCTGCAGTTAGAAGTTACTTTACCATTGCAATCATCCGCAAGATAAAGTTCACCTTGTTCTCATAGCTACACTGTGCAGTGCTAAAAAGAGTGGGATGGCAAGAGGGGAGGATATTTTTCCATACAACATTAATGACTTTCATGGCAATAGTTGTCTGTTTCCCCACTGAATCCGACTGGCATTAGTATTAAGCTGAATATAGCTGGTCTTTTAAAATACTCAGAGGGATAGTTGATTATAAAGAATGTTAAATGAATAGTCAGTTATGTTGTGGAAAGAGTGATGCACTTCACTCGCAAGAGAGAAGCAGCGATATGTTTTATTGATGTAAGACAGTGAGTTAACAAAGTTCAATGGTAAATGTGACAGTGGTTTAACAAGATTCGATGGCAAGGTACACTTTATTATTTACTGCATGGAGGAAAGGGTCAGATAAAACTGTTAGGGAGCCCCTCCTGTTGAGTCACAAGGTTCAGAGAGGACCCTCTTGCATTCTAAACTCTTCCTCAGAGAGGAGTCTAGGTGCAGCTGGATCCAGACTTAGCCCCAGACTTGGTCAACAGTTTATGTCTGTAGGATTATACACACACACACACACACACACACACACACACACAATTAGTCATTTATATCACTTAGCTATGATTACAAAGTTTCAGTGCGCTTATTGCCATGTCACTTACCGAGTAGCTGACATTACTCCTCCTGACCTTAAGGAGTAACCTTGAGAGGCATCATGGTGTGCAGCCTGCTGCCATGCAGGAGAGCTCTACAAGCGCTGGGCTGTCCACTGCTTACAGAGTAAGCTGATTGACTCATAGACATATTTGCATATTTCAGTTGGTACATGCTCAACTAGCCCTCAGCTGTTGAGCAAGATGTCTGGGTTATTGCACAAGATAGCACTTAACTATTGTGTTGTTAACTGTCTCCCTAGAGTCCTGCTTAAGCCAGATGCAGCCATTACAACTGCCACTGGTGGTTATTGCTTAAGCAGAAGTGAGGCCAGGTGAACATACGCTGCATGCTGCAGCCATGCTTTCTTAAATTCTCTATTTTTTATTTTTTTTTTACTTCTCCCAATGGGCAGCTGTACTTACCAGTAAAGATAGCTGAGCAGCCATTCTGCTCTGAATAGGGGAATGGAAATCAATTCCCTATTCATGTAGCTTCTCTGTGAAGCTACATAGAAAGATTTTAATATTTTATTTGTAAGGGATTGAACCAATTCCTCTTTTTCTCTTATCAGAGTTCAAAGAATCAATACAGTAATACAGGTTGGAAGGAACCTCTGGAGGTCTGTCAGCCCTCTGCTCAAAGCAAATCTCACTTGAAAGTTAGATCAGGTTTCTTGGGCCTTGTCCAAACAAGTTTTGAATCTTCAAGGATGGAGGTCTTATAAACTTTCTCAGCAATTCCAGTGCTTAACCACTCCACTGTGAAGATGTTTTTTCCTTATTTCCCATTGGAATTTATCTTGCTGCAACTTGACTTTGGCCTCTTGTTCTTTTACTGCACACAACCACAAGGAGTCTGACTCAATTTTCTCTATAATGTCTGTTTTAAGTAGTGAAAGACTGCAATGGAATCTGCTGTTGACCTTCTCTTCAATTTGTACAAACCCATTTCCTTCACCATCTACTCATGTGCTCCAGTCCCCCATTTATCTCTATGGTCCTCTGCTGTCTCGTTTTCGGTTTATCAGTATCTCTTCTGGCACAAAACTGGGTTAAACTTTGTTAACTATGATGAATGTTGAAATAATACACAAATTTCAAACTTTCTCATTTGATAAGAGTGGTAAAGCTACAGCTAAGAAGGTCCTTTATTGCAGGCCCCATGTTTTTAGCTGCTCTGATTTTTATTTTATTTTATTGTAACTAAGAAAATACTGAAATGAAAAGCTTCTTTTCTAAAGTGAATGACTTGGGAATTTTAATGGAGCAATCACTTTGTAGCAGCTGTTCACAAAAGAGGCATGACTCTCCCTTGAAGTTAAGATATCCTTCATGTGATTGAGAAATGCCAAGCATGCCGTATACTGTCCTGTGTGAAACAGAAAATACTCATAGGCAGTTCACACAAACTAAAATAAGCATTTCATAGAGATGAGGTAACTCTGCAAATATTTGTCATTCTTTAAAACAGAAATTCTTAAACATGGTGCTTGCTTTTTATTTAAGCATGAGCTGTATTTTTAAGTGTAAATTGATTCTAATCTTATTTTCAATGGGGCATGAGCTACAGAAAAATAAAATGGCTGTGTTTATACTGTGCTTTTAGCTTTTAAGACAATAAGTGAGTTTATCACTCTTTCAATCCCAAGAATATCTATATTTCTGCGTTAGAGAATTTAGAAAAGAATGAGCTGGTCTTCTAACTGGTTCCTGGTCATAGGTAAGAGTGGCCTGTCACTGAGGTTTTCATTGCAGTTTGCACCATTATTCTTTCCAATTTCTTAGGTACTGCTTTAATGTTTATTTTAGGGTAACCAAGTTCTTTACTGATAATGGTTTCCAGAGTGCTGAAGAGCAGCTGACCTCTAAACTGACAAGACTACCTTGCTTATTTTGGAGAGTAGAGCTCTTGAGCAAGGAACTGAAGTACAAGAAACTGTTGAAGATATGCTGACATGCTAATGTGTGCTCTCTTTTACATTTGATCTAGTGAAAAGTTTAATGGATAATACATGATTTCTGGGAAAACTACTCCGCATATACTTCTGTTAGGTCTTACTTTAAGTATGCGTTTTAAAAACCAAGTGTACTGTTCTACTCTTTCTTGCAGTGGAACAACTCTGGGGCAGTCTCCGTTAGGACAGATTCAGCTAACAATTCGTCATAGTTCACAAAGAAACAAACTGATTGTGGTAGTGCATTCCTGCAGGTGAGTGTAAAATACCAAATTTCATTTCTGTGCATATTTCTCTGTAAACTTTGTCACATCTTACCCTCTTAAATTGATTGTCTGGGTGATCTTTGTTACTTGTAAAATAACATAGTGATTGTAACTATGTGTAAATACAAAAACATTCAGAGCTGTACTTAGAATCTGTAAAAACTTCAAGATTTTTCTGTGATTTTGTATTTGTCTGTTATGCCTCTGTCAGATTTTAAGTTAAAATGGCATGTAGATTTTTATCAGCAGCATCTGAAAGCTATCTCTTAAGAGACTGAATTTTTCATGGAATGACAAAAACGTATGATTTTTGGAAAGCCATCTCTAAACTTTGAATTGGAATTTAAGAAACATTGTATTCCCACTTCTGCTGTCTGCTCAGCATTTATCTGATCTTGTACGAGTCACTGCTTGGCTTTTTTTTTTTTTTAATTTTTCTTTTCCACTGCTGTTATCTGTGTCCTGTATCCTGTGCATCATACTTCATGCGGGATATCCCACAACTGATTCATGTACTAAATTAAGTGATAGTAGTGTAGACACTTACATTCAGCAATGTCTCATTTATTTTCTAAGTGTTTTACCTTGTTTTTCCTTGTTTTTTCCTGGTCACAGAAATCTAATAGCGTTTTCAGAAGAAGGATCCGATCCATATGTGCGAATGTATTTATTGCCTGATAAGAGACGATCAGGAAGAAGAAAAACACATGTATCAAAGAAGACATTAAACCCAGTGTTTGATCAAATGTATGTTCTAAATTATGTGTAGTAGTTTTATATCATGTAATTACAAAGCTGTCAAATCAAGGTATCTCAGCTTACCTGAACGGATGAGCTGTTGAAACTCTTAGTTGTCACCATCAGACTTGATCATACCTTCCTCTTTTGCTATAATAGCTCTTCCCATCCTTGTATTACCTGTTACCACTATAGCCCTTCTTACTCTGTTACCAGCCACTTCTCTCTTCTTTTCTGCCTTACCCTCCGTCAGTTACATCGCCTTTGTGCTGGTAGCTAAGAAGCAGTCTGCACTCTTCTGGCAGTTGATCAGAACCTGAGTGCCTTTTAGCTGGGCAGTGCTGTTGGTATCCCTTTCTGCCAGGAAGCATGTTGATTCCGAGTGGCCAGTTGCCTGGCTGATAGATGCTGCCTCCTCGCTAGGACTGGCTGGTCAGTGTCTATGCATGATCAAATTGCTCAGTCAATCTACTTGGTAGCACTTTTCATCTTCCAGGGAGTCAGGAAATTTCTTTGTAGGTTTATATCCTGGCCCATGGGTTGCAAGTTGTGCAAGCTTGTGCTATATTATATGGCATAAAAATCCATATCTTTGCACTTAGCTTTTTGATGGTTGTTTCCCTCACATGTGTACCCCTTCCTCCCCCACCCATCACTTTTCAATAAAGATGACCTTTCTCTACAGACAGAAAGCTAATTTGGGGAAAACAACACATTAAGTCCGTTCTGTCCAAGGGAAATCTGTAAATCATTAGCTAGAGGCTCTGGTAGGTATTCCTGATAGTGCAGCTATCTCCCGTTTATTCCAGGTAATAATTTCTTTTTCTGTGTCTTTCCAAGTGAAATGTATTGCAGAGCAATAAAGCTGTTTAAGAACTGTAGTGACAAATAGAGGTAGATTGTGGTATAATCTTGCCCGCACTTTCTGTAACTTTCAGATCTAGCAAACAATGCATTCTTCCTTTAAAGTTGATAGGTTTCCTTGGTGTGCCAAGAAAGAAAAGGAGCTCTGGTTCTCAAGGACCAAGGATCAGTAAGACTGACCAGTCTTTCCCTTTTGGAGAACAGTGATACTGAGCTGTCAATATAGTAGGATTCCTCATTCTCTTCTCTGTAGAGTCAGTGGTTGACCTTTTCCTTGTTTTGTTTTGTTCGGTTGGGGTTTTGTTTGTTTTGTTTTACCAGTGGCTTCTAGAGACCAAAGGTAATGGAAGTCTCAAACATTTGATGTCGATATTGATCATAGTATTGAAGAAAAATTTTCGGCAAAACATGGGGATTTTTTTCTTCATTTATCTCGGACCTCATTTTTTGTTTGAGGAGGGGTATGGTTTGTTTATGATTTGAATTGTTGTTTAGCTGTAGGAACTGAACTTCCACTTCAAGTACAAAATTCTCTCTAAAGCATCACTTTGCCTGTCAGATTTGATTTCAGTGTTTCCCTGCCTGAAGTACAGAGAAGAACACTAGATGTAGCAGTGAAGAACAGTGGTGGTTTCTTGTCCAAAGATAAAGGGCTGCTTGGAAAAGTAAGTTGACAATAAGCAAATTCTGTTAATACAGCATGTTATTATGTGACACTAAACTCCTCTTGTGGTATGAGCGTGTTAGTGTTGACTGAAGCATCTGATTCAGGTATGAAGCTTTTAAAAATCATAGAGGGCTTAGATGTCAAGCTTCAGTAAGGGAAGGAACAAACTGCAGAGACAGACATCAGAAGATGAGGCAGTAATCCCTTCTAGAGAAAGGTAAGTTCTACTGAGGCTCGCAGTAACAAAAGAAACATGCATGTCAGACTTACTAATCATGCAGTCAGAGAAAGAAAATAACCAGTAGAAAACAGGTAATATCTCAGGAAATTTTCAGACAAACTGGAAAGACAACCGTGAGTACTTACAGAAGCACACAGAACAAATGTATGTTTAGTAATTAAAATTCCACGTTGTAAAATCCATGAGAAAGAACTGCTACTGGAGACCTTCCCAATGCCAAGACCAGTTATGGTATTTGCAACTTCAGTGTTCTGTAGGCACTCATTAAATCACATGTGATTTGGAGCATGCAAAAAGGAATAGTAAATTCCTACGCCCTTGCAAATTGCCATGTTTGAGCTCTGTAAAGGGGATGAGAGGTGTCAGAATCATGGGCAGTTCCTGGTGAATGGTATTCTTAGTTTTCCTGTTTACCAGGAAGGCTGTTAGCATAAACACATTGGCTGACTGCCATTACGAAGGTATGCCATGTTCAAAATTTAAGCCTTTGAGATGCTCTGGGACTGTATCGTTAAAGGGTATAGATTTTTAGGTCAAAAACAGCAACTTGAAGCTTTACTAAAAGTTGGGCAGATAGCAGACAGCTATGATGACAAGGATGTAAAATATATTGTTTATTAGTGCCATTACTTATACTGTAGTATACAGGATTGTCAGATTTGATCTTTAAAAGACATAGAATGAAACGCACACATAATGCATTGATTCCTAATTTAACTTTCCGCAGTTACTGATACCTCTGGCATCTGAAGAACTTGCTAAAGGCTGGACCCAGTGGTAAGTATAGTATTTCCTTTATTAGTGATAATACTACATACTAGTAACTGGTGTGTTAATAATAGTTTTAATAATACATGCTAAATGTAAAAAAAAAAAATTCTTTGTTTTTTTCATTTTCAGGTACGATTTAACAGAAGATGGTACAAGGCCACATGGTGCAAGTTAGGCCCATGGATACTGGGAATTCTCCACGCGTAATCTGGCCAACCTTTATATATTTTTAAAGGATGTTCTCACAGATGTACCAATATTATTTTTATAGCTTTACTGATTTAGTTCTTAGACACATCCCCAATAATTTTATAACACTTGGTCATTGTCCTGGTTTCAGCCAGGGTAGAGTGAGTGAGGGAACTCATGGTTTGAGATAAAGACAGTTTAAGAAGTAAAGCAAAAGCCGCGCACGCAAGCAAAGCAAAACAAGGAATTTGTCACCACTCCCCATGGGCAGGCAGGTGTTCAGCCATCTCCAGGGAAGCAGGGCTCCATCACGCGTAATGGTTTCTTGGGAAGACAGACGCCATAACTCCGAACGTCCCTCCATCCCTTCCTTCTTCTTTGTCCCAACTTTATATACCGAGCATGACGTTATATGGTATGGAATATCTCTTTGGCCAGCCTGGGTCAGCTGTCCCATCTGTGTCCCCTCCCAGCTTCCCGTGCGCCCCCAGCCTGCTCGCTGCAGGCCAGCATGAGAAGCTGGACTGTCCTTGAGTACTTAGCAACAACTCAAAACATCAGCACTGTATCAACATTTTCTCATCCCAAATCCAAAACATAGCCTCACGCCAGCTTCTATGAAGAAAATTAACTCTACCCTGGCTGAAACCAGGACAGTCATTTTATGTAGACATAGCCTTTCTCATTGTTAAACTTTGTATTTTAATTTGCTAAACAATTTTATGTGTTACTGTAATGTGCAATAGTACAGTAAAGTAGTCTTTGTGTTTAAGTTGATCTTTATGATGGCTGTACCTGTTAGAAAGTGAAAAGTTTATGTTCTGCTGTTTTCCTGCCTTGTTTTATATCTCACCAAGGTATACTGTACCATGTAAATATATACTATTTTTTTATAATTGTTTGATGCTGGTTTGAAGTCAGAAGAAAATGAGATAAAGGATATAGATATGTTCTTCCAAATGCATGTTAATTTCTTCAGATGAATCTCTTTTGTCTTTGCAGCACAAATGGTCTTAATCATTTTATGATATTCTTCAAAAACAAACTTCAGAAGAACATTTTTACTTTATTGTGTTTCTGGCCCAGTGTGGCTAGCTTAAAATGTACAAAACATTAACATTTTAATATTTATATATAAATGTATTATTGGAAAATCATGCTATAGAATATTATAAACAAAAATGAGTATTCTATAAATACTGTATAAATAGAGGATGAGGTCCATGAATGACGGTTTCTAAATTTGAGTTTTCATTTAATGGAGTAAACATAACAAACAGTACAGTTTTATTACACAGGTTCACCTGGATTTTGTTATTTATTCCTGTACTACATAGTACTAGACATGTGACCTTTTGAAGGTATGAGGACATGGATCTTTTTTTGTATTACAAACAAAATCTCTAACCACTTAGAATGGTCCTTACTTTCTTGCTTCACTGATTTATAAGGTATACAAATCAGCTTGCAATGTAAGTTCATATAGTAGGCATACACACAAGACATGTTATTTTTATTATACAATATTGTACTAAATAGTATATTATGCTGTACCTTTTGTAATACTAAAATGGAACACCAGTAGGTAAGAAAGTGTGAAACTGAGTTGAAACCGACTGTCCTTACAGTTGCTTCACAACTACTTCGTGTGTTTGGTCCATGGAAAAATGCACTTCAGTGGTCCACACAGGTTTCTTGAGAAATAATGGCATTCTAACTGAAGCATTGCCATAGTCTGCTGCAAGATACAATTAACACAAACTGATAAAAGTAGACAGTTGAGAGTTGAAGGGAGAGTATCAGCCTAAACAGCTGAGCTCATAACTCATTTTATGAATTACAGGGATTTTTTTTTTTAAATTCAGAACAGATTTTTGTTTTTCTGGTAAGTTTTCTCAGACTGTTATAAAAATGTGCATTAAGAGTCCAAGAGAACAGTTCAGCTCTTTCAGAGCCAACATCCTCATTCTTGGATAAGTATGCAATTAGACAGACAAAGTATATTATTTAGCTAAGAATCTAGAATGATGTCTCAGCCAAGAAAGAATTTTAAAGCAGAATAATGAACTCCTGAAATTAGCTTTATTGTAAGAATACTGACAGAACCTTAATTCTAGATGTAGAATATGCCTACATTACTAGATGTACCAAAGTGCCTACCATAGATGTAGCTTTTTCTCTTCTTTTTCAAGTTTAAGAATTGACTCATTTCAGTTTGTCTAAATTTGGTTTAACATGAACATTTGTCATGGATGTGTGTGACACGCAGATATACACCTCTATATAGTGATGGCCTTCTTATTGCCACATTTTATACAAGACAATTTCAGTGAACAAACCTACATTGTAAATTTTGCTGTTACTTTCTGATGGACTGGGCAATAGAGAGAGGTTCTTTGTAAGAAAACATTTCCATTTGAAGGCTTCACTCTATATTGGAATGTATGAGTATCTATATAAACACACTCATCTGTTCATATAAAATGTAATATATTATGAAATACATATTTTCTTTTCTAGTTCTCCATTAAAATGTTAAGAATAGAGAGAGAATCGTTGTTAATGCAATGAAAATGCAGAAAGCAAAAGCTGATCTAAATAAAGGAGATCTAAGTGCAGCAGTTCAGCATAATTGTCTTTTGCCTTGGTTCAGCCTGAGGTAGAAGAACTTCCACTGTAATCTTGGCCGGTGACTCCCCAGAGTTTGATCCATGGCTGACAAATGGGCTGTTAGACTGATTTGGTGTTTCAAGTCTTAAGTGATGTCTGGGGACATACGTTAGAAGACTCTGCACTTAAACAAAAACAGTGCACATTTTGTCTTCCGAAGTCTCAAAAGGGGAAAAAAAATGCTATGTTTGGGTAAATGTGAGATGATAGCACAAAGTGAGTAACTGAATGAAGTATATAGGACAAGTTTCCAAAATAGCTCACAACCTAAAATTAGGGATAGGTTCTTAAAAGAGCCCAGATCCCATTTAGGAATCTAAAATGAAGAGATTGAATTATCATTGTAATTCAGCAATATTAATTCCTGTTGACTGTAATCAGTCTCAGATGCCACACTCTTTACAAATGTTCTCCTGAGTGACTTTGGATCAGAATGTGACTGCCTAGATGAGATTGATTCTTTCGATAGTGGAAACAAACCCCTGTATCTTAGTTACCAAATTCTCATTGTTCTGTTGATACGGAAGTAGGAAGGATGAATCATTTTTCCTCTGGGCAAAAATTGCACTCATTATCAAGTCAATGTATCAATATCAACTGATAGCTTTTCATGTAGTTCTTGTTTATCCTGTGCCTTAAAATATGAATATATTAAGATGTTTAAGAAACGGCTAAAAATAAGCTTTGTTACCTGTATGTACCAACACATGTTCTCTACTATTGAAACTGTTTTTAGAATTACTCTGCTTCACTGACAAGAAAACCAGCTTTCTTAATTATAGCAGCATTATAACCCAAACTCAAATCAGCATGCATATCACTTGGATTTGGATTAAGAGACTTTTAATTTTCTGTCTTGAATCCTTTATCAGAGCTGCAGCAAATGGTGAGAGTTGAAATGAGAACAAAGGGTAATCAATTTTGTACAGATTGCCTTTTTTGCTCATGTAATTCTACATTATGATGCATGTATTTATTCAATAAATGGTTCATATGGAAGTCAGTGTATTGCTTCCCTCTACACACACACACTCCCTTTTCCCATCCTTTACATATCCCTGTCCTAATTAGTAATATGATGAGGTCAGTTTTTAAAACAGTCATGTATCCTGACTACTCCAACCTATGTAGTATTGCCAGAAGTTGCGTAGGCAGATTTTGGGGTTTTACATGAGAGAAAGTGGAGCGAGCAGTACAGGATACTTCACTGGGGAATTCCTTGCTTGTTGGTCTGGAACAGAATTAATAGGTCTGTTGTTCAACTTAAGTGTCTATAATTTTTTTTCTCTTAAAATGATGAATTGAACAAATCATCATGATTCTAACACTTACTAATCAATTGTCACTTACTAGGTTTTCAAAAGGACCTAGAACTGCATGTAATTGCCTTAGATTTAGAACCAGGAGATTTCTATGTGTGGCATTCTTCCCTGTCCTTCCCTCTGCTTGGTAAGACAGTTATTGATAGAAAATAGAACTATGTACTGCATAAATAAGAGAAGGGGTGTTGGATCTTCTATCTATTGTAGAAAAACAGCCATAGAAATTATGCTGTTTGCATTAAACATTAATTTATATTTTATTAGAATACCACAATTAATGATGATACCTCTTCCCTTAAACAGCTACAACTCGTCTGCATTCCTAATAGTCAGTCAGTTTTCACCAGCCATAAATAAAAGCAGCAGCATTTCATCACCCAATCACTACTGCATTTAGAAAGGACACCACTGGATAGTCTTTATTGATACTAATTACAATATTATGTCCAGGGTTTTTTATCCTCCTTTTTTAGCAGAATGAAGGGCTTCTGATAATCAATGGGAAGGCAGCTAAAGTCAAGTAAAAGCATGCCCATCTTCGTGACTCCTTCACGGCAAGGTGCTTCTGGATGGCACGCTTGCTGGCAGAGCCGGTACTGACCAGGTGTCTCCATTTTCCAGACTTGGATCAAAATCAAGCCTCCCATTCGGTCCTGCAAGACAGGTGGTAACTGGATCAGCACCTGCAAAAGAATACTGCCTATGTATTCACAAGACCTTGTTAGAGAGCAGAAATAATTGTGCAAGACACTCTTCCAGATGGATTTGGTATTAACTTGATGGGCTCAGCCAAACCTAGACTTTTTCTTAACATTTGTACCGTTTAAACTGGTTTGGACCATCATTTTACTTCATCCAGTCTCCATCTTAGAGCAGCGTTTCCCAATACAGTTACCAGTATGGTTATTTTAGGTGTTTTCTCAGCTAAGAGCTCAATACAAAATTGGTTTCCTATGTGGTTTCTTCTTTAATCAGTTTAATTATTTATATATTCCCACAAACAAACTCTGAATGTTGGATGGTGCCTTTGCTATTTGGTAGAAAGAAACAAAACTTCAAATGGTCCCAGACCTATTTGTCACTGTAGCTGGTTGCTGAAGGAAGTCAGGCTATTTAATCATAAATTGTGGTTTTATACATCTTAACGAAGTGTCTAACTTTATCATTGTATGCTCTCCTACTGATTTCTAAGGCTTACTGTCAGGCTCTCAACAATATTGTTGGCCACCTTCTGAAATAACGCTATTTGAAAAATGCAAAGCAGTAAAAAAACCCACTTGTATTTCTTTCAGTGTTATGCAGTGAATTTAGCTGCCAGATTAGATGGCAGTTCTGGGAGAAAAGTTCTCTCATCTGTATTCATGTGATAGAGATGATGCTCGCTGTTCTCACCATCTGCAGGGAATATTGCTTGCCAGTCACCTACAGTGGAATCCAATTTATGCAGACTACTGCATATCTATTTCCTCAGATGTTACCGAAGTGAAGCCAACCTGTCTTCCCTTGTTGTTTCTTTGAGTCCTCAGTAGCCATAAACTTTTAGCCCTTAATTCCATTGCAAATATTGACCATTCCTCCCTTTAAGATCCATATAGAAACAGGTTCAAAGACAGACAAAGCTAGTCAAGATTTCAACCTTTCACACCAAGGCTGTGGTAGTAGGGGTGGTTCTTGGTTTGGGGACAGTGGGGTCGGTTCCTGCCAGGACTTGATAATCCAGCTGCCCTCAGAGCTGGGTGTGTAGCATCTCAGCCTCAGTGCAAGAAATGACATACAGAAGAAAGCTGTGAAGTCCCAGCATCCTGGATCTCCTGTGATTTCATTCATCAGGTGCGTGGTAAGACTCTCTGTGTAACTGGTGATCAAATTTATTCCTTTTCTAAGCACGGTAGTTCCTTTCAGCAGGAAGTTGAACTAGATGACCTGCTGAGGTCCTTCCAACCTGAATTTTTCTATGACACTTGAGCACATTTTTTTTTAATGGTAAAATAAGATCAGTAAATGTACGGGAGTTCTTGTGCAGTCTTGGGCTTGTGCAGTAGATCTTTCTGGGCATTTTGCTGCCTGACCCCAAGCTCTTGGAAATGGGCATGTAGCACCTCTGGCTGTGCCAAAAAAAAAAAAAAAAGGAGGCACATAGCAGAAGTTGAAAGCTTTGTTAAGTCAGGGTGCAAAAATTATGTAGTAATTGAAAATGCATTAATCTGTGTATAGAACTTGAGTTGTAACATAGATAATGTTAACAAAGTGATAGCTGGCTGTAGGTACTGAATGAAGGTCATTATTTTTAGTGGATAACTGGGATGAGATCCCTGAAACAAAAAAATAGCGCATGCATTTAAGGGTGGTTGTTTCCAGCGTGGAATTTCAAATAAAGTTTTTTATTATTCATCTGGATTTGGAAGCTAATGTCTTATTCTACAAACTCTCAGAGACCAACAACTGGAGCTTACCAAGCATTTCACAAAGATTAATAATTTAATAAAGAATATTCTGCAAGACAGTTGCATGCAGACTTCCAACAAGGGAGAAATACTTCAACTGATAGGCTGAAATCCCCAAGTATTTTGTGTGGTGTTTCATTGCTATCTGGAAGTTTAGTTGAAGTTATCATATTGAAGTTTCTTCAATCTAGAATTGGTAAGACCCTTTACCTGTTTTTGCATGAAACATGAAATGTATTCTGAGCTGAAGTAAGTACGATAACCACTGAACAGGTGCTCTGTTGTAATTTTCAGCTCAGAGCCCAGCCTGGATAAATTTGATGAACTGTGTCAAAAGCATCCAAACGAAGAACTCGGATTGTCTCTAGAGCTGTCATTCATACAGGTGATGAAAATGAAATACAAGGTAAAGAATGTGAGTTAATGGAAATGGCTGTTTGTGAGCTGTAGAATGGTTATTTGTAGCAATGCTGGTTCTGTGTTTTATTCAGTAAATCATTAATTTTCATGTAAAATAAGTTGGAATTGAAGGTTTAAAATGCTAAGATGAGCTTTCTGAAAAGAGATGTAAATCTTACAGTTTTGGGCAACTCTGTTCTAGGTAATTTTTTAAAAATTTAATATGCTTTTTCAAGTTCAGATTATTGGAAATGTAAAAAATGTTTTGTTTTGTTTTTTTTATAAAGCATTTTAGTTTTCCTTATCTTGTCTTTTACAATGAGACTTCAAAGTTTTTGGATTTATATTCATTACTGTACAATTTTTGTTTTCTGTAGACACCATTTATTCCACTAGGTGGTAGTGCAGACCCTGTTCTGAAAAGCCTTTTTTGCTGCCTGTGCACTTCATTTTTTGTACAATAATAAAGTGGTCTGGATTCTAGGCATCTTTGGGAGCGGAGCCTGAAATCATCCTAGCTTAAAGGCAGTGAAAAACCAGCATGGATCCCACTGCACTCTACTCTCTGCCTTATCTCTGAGCTGCAGGTGATAGTAAAAGAATTGAGTTTCATAACGGGGGTTAGTAATATCTGGATTCAATTTGCCAAAATAGTTTTGTAAAAGCATTTAGTTACAAGGCACTGGGAAATAAAACAACTGGTCCTTGATTTGAGGAAACATGAAAGTTGATCCTGTTTCTAAGATCATCTAAAAAGATGCAGTTTCTAAGATCACCATAATTGCCTCTGTCAGCAATTTGCATAGGTGTTTCGTGCCTTAGATACTAGCCTAGAGAATTAGAGGTGATTACAGAACTCACTTGAGGAGCTGACACAACTTCAATAAGATTAAGTGCCAAAACTTGAAATTAATTGGAGGCAGGCAGAAGTGAAATAACAACAGTGAAAACCATCATGGCACAGTATAATAAATACAGGAGGGGAAAAGGGACAAAGATCAAAGTCTGCTAGAAAAAATATCTTTCTTACAAGACAATTTTCCTTTGTTTAAGAACATGATCAGAAAATAGTTGCCAAATCGCATTGTTACAAGGTCTTATGGTACTAAAACTGATGCATAGAACAGGAATAATTGACAGGTTATGTCTGAACTGGAGAACTTGTGAGCACTTTCAAGTGCCTGACTCCAAACATATCCCCCAGTCTGATACTGCACTGAGCAAGTACTACACTCACTTGGTTCCCTATTTGATAGTTTTGCATGAAGCAAGCTGGACATGCAGCCTGTAAGAAAAGCACGACAGGCTTTGGGTAGGTTCTTGGTCTGGATCAGGAACACGGGGAACACCCATGTCTCAGCCTTCACAAAGCCAACACTGATATGAGAGACAAGTAAAGGCTGGTATATTCTCCAACCGATGTAATTTGTCGTGTGTGTGTATGCATGTACATACACATGTATATACACACATATATATATAAAAAACTAATATGGATGAGTAAATCATGCCCATTCAGATCTTTATACAGTATTTTCATGTTTCATACTACAAAGAACAGAGATAGTATCATATCTAGATGATGCATGTCTATCACAATGAAACCTCTCAGAGCGCTTGTAAAATTGATAACGTTATTTTTGTACTTTAGAAACAATTCTTCTCTTTATCCGTAAAGACTAAAATAGAATGAGAGCTGAAATGAGATAGAACACTTACAAGAGCTGTAAATGTCTAATAATTCAGAATGTTAAATTTAATAAGGTTAAAGGTTAACACCTCCCCTCTGAGGTTGTTCAGCCTGGTGAAGAGAAGGCTCCAGGGAGACCTTCTTGCAGCCTTCCCGTACTTAAAAGGGGGCTTATAAGAAAGATGGGGACACACTTTTTAGCAGGGCATGTAGCAATAAGACAAGGGGTAATGGTTTTAAACTAAAAGAGGGTAGATTTAGACTAGAGATAAGGATGAAATTTTTGACAATGAGGGTGGAGAAACCCTGGCACAGGTTGCCCAGAGAGGTGGTAGATGCCCCATTGAAGGTCATTTTGGACGGGGCTCTGAGCAACCTAATCTAGTTGAAGATGTCCCTGCTTATTGCAGGGGATGGGACCAGATGACCTTTAAAGGTCCCTTCCAACCCAAACTATTTTATGATTCTAAAGCAATCCAGACATGGCAGATGTAACTGGAGTGTTTTACATCTGAAACAAATTAACTGACAAACTAGTATTGTACATTTACTCATTGATACATAATCTGAAAGATGTTAATGACTTTATACTAGAAAATGTTTGCTGTAGTTACCACAGAAACTGATACCCATTTTATTTGCAGTGGGATGGATTTAGCTATGCAAATATTGTTACTGTAATTTCTTTTTGTGAGCATTTTATAGCATTTCAGGAATCTTTCCATTTTCATGGTACTAATAATAAGCAGAGTAAAATTACTGTGATTTATAACGCTGCTTATAAGGAAAGAGAGATAACAGTAAGAGCATAATAATAAAGCAACTAATAAAAACTATTTTATAATAAAGCATAATAATAAAACAAAATAAAGTCGCACTGTTTTCACACGTTAAATTCACTTGCACGACACCCAGCAGTACTGGCAAAGTCCCACGAGGCGGCAGTTCAGTGCTGCCACAGCATGTACAGCTGCTCGGGGGAGTGGCTCTTCAGAAAAGCTTTTGCATTCCCTCTGCGCATTTTATTTCCTTATTTTTGTTCAAGTTAACAAGGATCATCTTTTTCTTCTGTAGGGAATGTTTTCTTTTCTGCTTAATCTCTTAAACTCTAAAATTGTTTCGTGTTAATATTAATAATTTAAGGGAAATAAGCAGTTTCACGGTCTAATCACACCACCACTGAAAACTGACAGTTGCCTCTGAATAAAGGATGGCATGATTGGCAGTATTACCTTCAGGCAAGGGGAGATCTGGAGAAGTGGAATAGTGTGAAACTTCATCTCTTTCCCATGCTGCTCGGATTATTCATCAAACTGTGTGAAGATCAAAAAAAAAAAAAATCAAGGGAAATGAATGCATCTAAATTATTAACAGCCTGCCTCAGAGGATAAGCAGATTTTGTGGATACTGTATTAACTATAACAAATTTTATTACATATTCAAATGAAATGGGAGTAACAATTCTAACATGTTAGAAGATAAAATGTACAATGATCTCATCAGAAACTATTATCTAGAAAATAACATTGTAAATATGGGGAAAAAAAAGTGTGTCAAGAAAGCATCAGACATTCGGGGAATTAATTGTTTATTTTTTACAAGTATTAATAATGTTGAATCTTATAGGTTAAAATGGAATTTTTTGCTGTAGTCCAAGCTACGATACTCTTATGAGAGACACTTGTAATTGAGATCTCTGATACAAGCCACCAACAAGCATAAAGACTGGTTTATGAAACGGTAGCACAAAAGCAAATCTTTATTTGCTGTTGCTCAGCAACCATGTGTGGAAGGCCCATTTTTCATTTTTGCCTTAACTTGACTTGACAGGAAAATGATAATAAATATGAGATTATTATCACAGGGTATAGATTATTTTGAACAGATGAACAGATATGTCAAAAAGAGGCATGTAATTTGGTACTTTTGAAAGGGAGAACATTAGAGAAACTGAAAATAAGAGTTGTAGCTTCATTACTAGCTTGCAGTTCATGAACAATTCTTGAAAAAAAACTACAAAATGCTGTCCTGCCTCTCTGGTTTCTCTATGTGCTCCTTTAAAATGAGTCATTTGGTGTTATTCAGTCTGTTGTTAGCTGTGTCAACTTCTAGTTTCAATACTATGAAAAAAATCATTCTGTGGTTGCTATGCAACACATATTGTAAGCTAAAATATGTTTTAGTTCATTTGCTAAATGGGTATGTGCCCGACTAAATAAACAGTAACCAGGTGACTAATGTAGCATCTAATTAAAAGACTAATCAAGGTATTAATGACATATTCAGTCCACATAAGACATGATAAATAAATCCATCAGTTTGGATCTAAAATAGCAAAGATTTTGAATATAGGCAGAAAGGATAGGCATTAGCACAACGTATAAATGTCACTTTCCATACTTTTTTATTTGCTTTTACTATTCTATGAGTATGATGATTGCTTATACAACTTATTTCAAGCAAACTGTTTCACAGGCTTCTTGCACTTAGCTGAATATCTAACTGAAGAAATAAAATCAAGTCTATAGGAGCTGAAACAACCCTCATTCTTCCTGCTTCTTTACTGTGGAGCAGAAAAACGCTCCCATCCTCTGGTAGTCTGTTTCTGGAAGTCAATGCCTGCCAGCTGTCACAGGGTGGGGATTAGGGCTGGACAAATGCAATTTCAGGTGATTGTCCAGGAGCATGTCTCTCCTGGGACCTTGCTTTGCGGTTGCTGGTCGGTGGATGTTGGTAGCTGGATTGCCTTTCCACACTTCAAAGGAGACAGGGTCCAGATGGAAATATGATGTGAAGAGATACGTGTGTGTTTGACTTTAGGTGGAGACAAGGAGTGGCACCGAACTGCCCATGTGCAGTTATGTTGCTCAAGAAGATGAGGTTTTGGCTGCTAACTCCTTCTGCTGTATTGTCCCTGCCTTGGGTACGCAGCCATCTCAATTACAACTTGTAAGTAATTTGTAAGTAATCCATTCTCCTACGCTGCCTGTAGTCCTTTCTATCTGGCACATAGTTGTTTTAAAATCCAGTTATTTCAGAAGTTTCACATGCACTCAGCTGATGATTCAGGCATTGAAACAGTTTTTGTCTTTGTTTTCAGTAACATTCATCATCTGTTAGGTACATTTTTTTAAGCAATACAGAATAGCATTATTTATATGGGATAAGCATATAATAAACTATTTTTCATCCTATAGTCTTCAAATTGTATAAAAAACAGGTAAAAAGTTTACTCAAAAACTTTAAAAAATAAACCATGAAAAGTGGTTTAAGTAAGTCAAATATATATGGCAGAAAATGTGACAAGTCTTAATTTCGAATATGAACTGATACTGTGAGAGGTAGGATGATTAAAGAAGATTCTGTGTTAAAAACTGAAAATAATTGCATAAATACTACTTTAAAAAGTAGTTAATTTTTACATATACTATTAAATAAAATCTGAATTACATCATGTTTTTAAGAATTACAATCCAGAGAAGTCCAATCAGATGTGAGAACTTCTATGGAAATTATTGTGGGGTTTCTGTTTGTTTGCATAGTAAAGCACCATAAGCTGTACTGCTATCACAGACTGAAAGTAAACGATTTCAGTCAAGCACCTACCTCATCTGCACAGCTACCACCACTGAGAAGTATTAAGAAATATGCTACTGCAAATGCAAAATCGAAGGATATAAATTAAACCCTTAACAAGACATATTGACTGGTTTTGGCATGCAGAACAGCTCAAACAAATAGAGCAGGGACTGTTACAGAATTTGAAAGCTGATTATGCTTAATTCAAGGAACCAACTATTTCTGAACACTGCAAAATAATTTTGAGAAGAAAAAGAAAGCAGGTATTTCCTGATACATTAAAAACATCCTTAGTTATCAAAGTGTAAATATCACAGAATCATTAAGGTTGGAAAGGACCTTTAGGATCATCAAGTCCTACCATCAACCCAACACCACTATGCCCACTAAAACATATCCTGAAGTCGCACGTCTACATGTTTTTTGAACACTTCCAGTGATGGTGACTCCACCAGACTCCACAGTTCCAGTGCTTGACCACTCTCTCAGTAAAGAAATTTTTCCTAATATCCAGTCTAAACCTCCCCTGGCGCAACTTGAGGCCACTTCCTTTCGTCCTATTGCTGGTTACTTGGGAGAAGAGACCAACACCCACCTCACCACAACCCCCTTTCAGGTAGTTGTAGAGAGTGATAAGGTCTCCCCTCAGCCTCCTCTTCTCCAGACTGAACAACCCCAGTTCCCCCAGTTGCTCCTCATAAGACTTGTGCTCTAGACCCTTCACGAGCTTCCTTGCCCTTCTCTGGACACACCCCAGGACCTCAACATCCTTCTTGTAGTGAGGGGCCCAAAACTGAACACAGGATTCAAGGTGGGGCCTCACCAGTGCCGAGTACAGGGGCACAATCACTTCCCTACTCCTGCTGGCCATTTCTGATGACAGCCAGGATGCTGTTGGCCTTCTTGGCCACCTGGGCACACTGCCGGCTCATGTTCAGCTGGCTGTTAACCAGCACCCCCAGGTCCTTTTCTGCCAGGCAGCTTTCCAGACACTCTCCCCTAAGCCTAAGCTTAGTCCTAAAATAGCATCTGGCCTACATAGTCTCCTATAAATTCTGGTGAGTAGCCTATTTACCTCTTCATCGCTTTGGATGAAGAGTGCGTTACTGCATGTAGTGTTGGTCGTCATGACTAAAGATTAAATGCATAGCTGTTGATGTTAGTACCAAAAACGTTATCGGAGGAAAAAAGTCACCAGTGTAATTAAATGGACAATGTAGGCTTTGTGAGCTAGAAGTGTTTTGTAAGAATAGTATGTCAATGATACCGAAGATCTATGGAAGAAGGCATACTGTTTCTTAAGCCTATACATGAGCTTAACTAAACATGTCTTATCCCTGTTTGAAGATACTGAGACTTAAGAGAGAGCTAGAGGAAGCTGGTACGTAGATTTACTCCATGGCAGTCACTGCTGAGTAACTGACTGGATGCTCCTTCAAGGAAAGATGGATAAGCAAGACAGCTTCTATTACAAAAAGCAAGCAGTAGTAGCCGAATTTAAACCCGAGAAGCACAGCCTGCACTGAGCTCCTCACGCATGCCTGGGCTGCAGCTGTCCAGGCGTGCCCATTATTGGGATGGGCCTCTCCAGGGAGATTACTGCCTAGCGCGTCTCCTCCATCCCAGCTCCTCTGGTCTTTCTGCGATCCCGGCAGCAGCAGGAGCGTGTTCTTTAGCCCCCTCCTCCGGAAAAGGTGGCCCGAGGGACGGGGACGGCGCCGGCCTCGGCTGGAGGCAGCAGTGAGGAACCGAGAGCCGCCCAGCCATACAGGCGGCGCCAGACTGACAACAACTCTGCCCCCCTTGGAACACACGAACGCCCCACCCAGGTAAGGACAAAAAGGCGGATTTCTGGGCGCAGTCCTGCGCCGGGGGCGGAGCGCCACAGCCCGCGTCCCGGGGCTGCCAGGATGCGGGCTGCCGCCGCGCCCGCCCGCCGGCTAACGGCCGCCGGCCACCGCCCAACCCTGCGGCGCGCGCCAGCCAGCGCGCCCTCCAGTCGGTGCTGCGCGCGGGGCGGGGGCAGGAGCGGAACTCTCGCGAGACGTGAGCTCCGCGGCCCCCGCGCTCAACGGCCACCGCGGGAGAATTCGAAAGCGCTGGCAGCGCGCGTGGCGGCAGGGCTGGCCCTGGGCTTCGCCTCAGCTCTGCCCGAGTGCGGGTGGGGAGAGCGCCGTGACGAGGCTGAGGGGTGCGCTGCTTTGCGCCGCCCGCTCTGAGCGCACCCGCGGCCGGTAGAGAGGCTGGTAGTAGAGGCACTGGCAGGGGGGACATCCGTGCGGACGAGATTTTCCGTGGACAGTGCTACCGAGGGGCTCAGGCTCTTCTCCCGCGCGCCCGTCCGGGCGACCGCCGCTCGTTTCCATCCCGTGCAGGCAGCTCCGCGCTGTTGGAAACGTAACCCGTAGATCTACGAGGATCTGTTTCTGAGGGAGCGCTAGGTAAGCGGCCCGTCTGTTTTCCCACCCCTTCGTCTCTCGGGGTTGTACGGCGGCCTGTGGGGCCGTGCCGTGGACCTGGCGGCAGCCCGGCAAGCGGCCAGGCCCTGGCTGATCCGGGACAGTGCCCTGGGTCGGCACCCGCCTCGCTCTGTGGTGTGGTTTCCTACACAGCGGAGGCTTTATAAGGCAGTCTCCCAGCTGGCGGGGATGGGGAAGGCCTGTCAGAAGTCACCTGGGGTGGAAGGAGTGTTTAGATGCGTAAATTAAGCTGTTGATGCGTCAAAAAGTGGCCTTGTCCGTTCCAATAGTCCTCACTTGACAAGAGAGAAAAGGAGAGAATGTTTTGTACTTTTCATAAAAGTAAATGCAGTTGTCGGGAGTGATGGCTGGCTAAATAGGGGGTATGTGCTGGACACACTTTTTTAAAATAAAAGCATTTATTAAAAAGTTCTGGTTTAAGACTTTTTTTTTGGTGAAAAAAGAACTAAAAAGAATGCATGCAAATACTGCAGCCTAGTGCTGTTAGGAATCTAAATGCTCAATCAGATAACTGCAAAGATTTTTTGGGGGAAACATTTTATTTATAACTACATAGATGAAGAATATAAGTTCATACGTTAATCACTGAGTCCTAAAATGATCTTATTTTGAGATACAGTACTTTCTCTAACATTTTTGGTTTTTTTATAAAGCAAGGAAAAACAAGGCCACAATGAAACGTGAAGCATTTTTACAAGTTGTGTCTAAAGACTCAATTGAAGACTTCTTGCGTTATACTCAGAATCCTGTAAGTAAGCCATGATAGATGTGCATTACTAATAAAATCTTGTCTGTTAATAGTGCTGAAATTTTGTGGCATAGTTGCTGGCTGGGGTTAAACCATGGCACATTTGGTTCTTGCACATACAGTTTACATTTTTAAAAGCTAAAATTATTAATACTGTGGTAATAAAAAAAAAGTACTCATTTGATGTTGGTGAAGTGTTTCAACCTATGAAAGAGTTTATTGCTGTGTAATGAATATGAGCTAATATACAAACATAGCAGAGGCATGTTTCACTAGTATTTGTTCATTCATTTGATAGTTTAGGCTGCCCACTTATTCTTTAGTTCGTGTGTAGTTGTACTTGATAGTTCTTTTTATCACTGAATCTTTTAGAGATGTGATAGATTGCTGTCTCTAAATGAAGTATGGAGACAAGTGTGAGGAAAACAAAACAAATTCACTGAAATCTACTAATTCATTCTCAATGTTTATTCTTGCATTGTGTATATGATAACGCATAGTAATCAAATAATAATTTGCATTGTGGCGTTTTTATTAAGCTTGTGTATTATTAATTACTACCTTATTTATTATTAATTAATAATACTTATTTTATTATTATTTATTATCTTGTTTCATTAAGATATACACAATTTCTCCTAAACATCTTTTGCTAGGCTTAATAAATGGTACTGTCAGGTTAGCTTCTTAAGCTTTCTAATCAGTATTTTCCAAATATTACCTGTAGCATGTTAAACTAAGCGGATCAGTTGACCTCTATGTCCACAGAGGTATGAACTAATTTACTAATATAGCAGACGTATTAAACCTGTGATTTCTATGGCAGGGATCGTGTTCTATGTAATAAGCTTAGGAATGTTTGTCTCGCAAATGTCACTGAGTCTCTTTTTTCCAAGAAATTTGTTGTTTCGTTCGTTTGCACTCCTGTAGGTAATTAGAGGTGATAACTTTATTATCAGATTGCCCTTTCTTGAAGTCTCCTTCCCGTTTTTCCCCATATCGAAACAGTTTAACAGGAAACTATTTTGTTTAGGGTAATGTACAGTGCATTATTTCCTGCATACAGTGCAGGAAACATTGCAGTGTTTCCTTCTCAGCTAATTTGGTCGTGTTGTTTCTGCCATCTTCACCCAGTAATCTATCTTAACGTATCTTGGTCTGTTAAGATTAAAAATTGGTTTTTTTGTCCTTTTATTTTTCATCACCAATTCACAAGACTTGTATTGCAACCGTTTCCAGCTGTTGCCTTGCCGATATCTCTGGAAACTGTATATCACCAGCTATAATGAGTATATCGATTAAAACTCTTTTCATCCCTTCATAGCATAAAGGAACACAAATTTCCAGATTACTTTTTGCTTTTCTAAGAGACCTGAGTTATTTTATTAATTTCCTTTTGAAACCTTCAGTGATGAAGAGTGTTTGACCATGTCTTATCTTAGGATGAGGATTCTCATTTTAGGTAATTCTTGAGTAATTCTTGACTGCATTTCTGGAGGAGGCTGTGGTAGTGTATTCTGCATTGTACTAATTTTCCTTCAAGGTTTGCCTTGGGTTTTTCACTTTTCTTTCTTTGTAATCTTTTTAAAATATTACTATATTGTGGTGCTGTTCATTAAAGTCTTTATCAGTTGCTGCTAAATTTTTCCACTAAATCCAGTTCCAATTCAAGAAAATACATTATTTCTTAGATAGGAAAATAGGAATCATGGATATCACTATCATTCAGTGACATCCTTTTTCCTCATAGGTTTTGGAATAATTTTATCTCATATCATCCCAGAGAAAGATCAGAAAGCTCTTGTCTTATTATGAATTTATTCTATTCGTTCAAAACAGTACGATCTTAATATCCTGTCTTTTGGGTTTGTTTGAAGTAGAGGGCTGCAGAACACTCTGTGAGGCCTTTGGTTTATTGTATTTGTTTCCAGCTGTAGAACAGGATAGAAATTCTGCTATAAATATGTAACAGGATCTTTTTTCTCATACCTTTCTGAGTACCTTCTAATACTGCTGCTTCTTTCAGTATTTTCTATTTTTCTTTTTCCCTTAAACTTTTTTTTTGTTGTTGACTCCTGTATTTTAGTGTATCTGCAAACTAAAAATATTTTTATTTCATGGACATCCTCCCTCATTCCTCCTAAGTGTTTTAATCCAGTAGACCTTCAGTTCAGTATTGCAGATTAAATCTCAAAAATTATCTGCACTTCCTCTTGGCTATGTCTGATTTCTCATCTTTTCTCTGCATATTCCCTTTCCGAGTAGGTTGCCTACCCTACTGTGATGCTAACAGGGTCTTTGCATCTCTGAGGTAAATTTGTCTAGCAAGGTTCTTCTGAGGAAAAAGTTCAGATCAGTCTCTTATAGAGACTAATAGTGGCTTCCCATTCAGCAAAGCTTCAGAGGGAAGTATAGGGTTAATGTGATCAGGAGTTAGGGTGGGGGTGGCCTTTAAAAGAGTGCAGTATACAGAGCACTGTTCTGTGCAGATTGTACTCCAAAACCTGTAGTGCTGTCCCTGCAGCTGTACCGACTGTTACATTTCTAGTCCGTAAGGATTTTCTTTCAACAGCCATCATCAATCTTTAATTCTGTGCAGTCATGAGCTTCTTAGCTAAGGATATGGAATCGTCTCCACTGGGAACAAAGTATTTGGAACACATGAGAGACAGAAGTTGATATTACACGGATGTGATTTATGTTCAGTAGTGTTCCTGTCGAGGGCTAAAGACTAGTCTTAAAAGAAGCACTCTTGTTTCACGATAACGAGTTAAGCAGCAGGAATTTCTCGTGCTATTTTTTAAAGAAGTGCAACTTCTAGAAGGTTCTATAACTCCAGAGGAATGGAAAGTAATCCTTAATGTAAAAACAGTGTTAATTTTGGGAAATATGATGATGAAATATAAGCCGCTTCACTGATGTGGAATTGTGTGAAATGTTCTGACTGTTCACAGAAAAATACGTTTGATCCTTTCGACTTGAATGAACTACTTCAAGAATTGCCAAGAAAGCAAAAAGAAGTGCTATGGGAGAGACTGACACAGCTATTGACAGAGACTTTGATGGAGAAGCCTGTGGAAACATGGCAGAGGTCTCAAGACGATGAAAGTAATGATGACATGGAAGTTGAGATAGTTCCAGAAATGGTAAAAATCTTGTAAAATAAAAATATGATGAGTATTTCGTATTTTGTGGGAAATTGGAATATTTTCATAGTATCTTAAAACATGCAAGGGTTATCAAACAAGGTTGGTTCCAAATATCATCTCCCTGCCCCATTCTTAACTGACTTTCTAATTATCATGCTTGGCTTAAGCTGAAATTATAATTGATCTATACTATAAATTATTAGTTCTGCTGATAATTCTAATTATAAAAAATGGGACATAGTTCTTTCACTAGAGTTAAGTGGGCTTTTCTTATGTCTTATTTCAATAAATAAATGTTGATATATCAGCTGTTCCTTAAGTAACTGGCATATAGTATAAGAAATTCACTACCTGTTTTATTCTGTCATTTTATTGAGTGAAGATCATGAAATCTAGATTTGAACCCCTCTTCCCACAAATTTAGCTTGTACAGAATTTCACTGACTCGGGCCCTCATGTACTGCCTTCTGCACTGCAGTCCACGTAGTCTTGAGAATGTCAGGGAAAAATGATTGTTTAATTTCAGAAGAAAAAAAGAAATTCAGTCGGGAAATCTTTAGGGAGACCTAGACGCTTGTAGAAAATCCATCATACCTGCGGAGGCTTGTAGAATCATGTACCTGGATCTAAACTCACCAGATCTACAGATTTTTGAGTTGCACAAGACCCTGCTAGCTAGGGTCTTCTTAGCTCTGAAATGGATGTGTGTTTGAGTGATTTTTCTTGCGGATGAAGTTTTTAATGGAGGAATGGATGGATACACATGTACAGTCACTGAGTTACCTATTAGCTGGAGCTGAAAGCTCTGTGTGAACTTTTTGAAATGGATGTACTTTAGAATCTATGCTTTTGCTGCTTCTTATCTGATAGGTTTTGGGTGCCAGTATACTCTTCAAAATCGAAGGTAAATAACAATCCAGCTTTGCTTCCTGATCCTCGGGTTTATTTCTTGTCATAATTATGAGTATAAAATAAACTGCAGAATTGTTTCCTCGGCATTGCTTTCTTTCAGAAACAAACTGTAGCTGTGATCCAAGGAGTGACAGCTGTAGTTACTGCTTCCATACCTGCAGTGGATGAAACTGTAAACTACAAAGCTCTTCTAGCATGTGGTTTTATATTAAACGGTGCGTACTTACCTGGTATAGAATACAGTATTTTACTGTTTTTTTGTAGCAGATGAGTATACTAGGCTTTTTGTTTGACCTGGCTGGCCTATGAAACAGAGTTTACAGGAGAAGAGTTTGTAATGATGTGAGTTTTTGTTTATGAGGTGAAATTAAGGGAGCACTTACTTAAAATTAGTTACACAAAAATAGGTTTTTTTCTCCCAACTGTTCACCGAATTATAGATAACTTTCTGCATTCTGTGGCTTATAGTATTTTTAAAGCAAACCTTAAGATCATTGTTAACTTTGGATCATTGTTATTGATCCAAAAACTTGGCTGAAACCTTAGAGTTAACAAAGCTGCCTAAATACCCACAGTGAGAATAAGCTATTGTGGCGTTTACATGTGGCAAGAGCTAGCTGACATTGTAAGGTATAGTTAGCGTACTAACAGACTAGTGTATTACAGGAATAACTTGGTTCATTGTACTAAATAATTACTTTATTTCTGTTGTAGGTATTCTTCCTGCATTACCCGAATCTGAAAAAATCCTACTGGGTGCTATCCAACGTGTATGTGAAATGTGGTGGGAGAAAGGACTGGAGGGGAAGGAGCAGCTAGGGAAGACTCTGTTTATCATTCTGCTAAGAAAAAGCCTGAATAAAGCTGCTACGGTATGCTGAAGCTGTATGGACTTTTAGATTACTATTGAATATTCCAAGAAAGATTATCCCTCCAAAATGCCTTTTATTTCAAGTTAACTTGCTTTCCATGTCCTAGTGCTTCTCAATTAGTGCAACCTAGGATACATGATGGTTACATGTGTCTTTTTGGTGTTGCTTACCTAAGCAACATACTAAAATGGTGCCTTCTCTAGAACAGATTTTTTTGCATCAATTTCACAAATGCATTCTTGTCCAATGATTAAGGTTTAAATAGCAACTCTTTTAGTTAATTCAGGTTTTAAGTAATATGTTCAGCTATTCATAGAGACTTCTTATGTGGGAAGCTTCATTTTCTGTTACTCTGTATCTCTTTACAAATAATTTCTCTTATTTCTCTATTAATGGACTGAAATTCTTATTTTAAATGTGTGAGTTAGAGTACTGTGCATACATCTCTTGCACTAACCCAATAAATATCTCCTTTACTTAGTTCTTTCTTTTATTTTCCCCTGTTAACTGCTTTCATTGTGTAAAATTTCAAAAGTGGAATAACACAGTTTTATTCTGTTTTGCATGAAATAGCAGCTTGCTTTCTGTACTTGAGCATGTCTCTGGTTGTGGGAAGTCAGTATTTCTGCAGTTACACATATTTTCGTAATTTTTCCCAATGCTGTGGTAAAAATCAATTAATGTTCATAATTTTACAATCTGAAAGTCTTTGATCTGTAGCAATGCGTTTCAAGTTATTTATTAAAAATCTTTTTAATATGAAGAAACGTTTAAGCTATCCCTATTTCACTATAATGTGGGCTTTTTTTTCCTGTCAGGGTGCAGATATAGTTCGTCTATGGAATCTACATCAGACATTGTTTTGTTTTGATTATGATTCAGAGGAGAGTAATGAAGTCAAGGACTTGTTGCTTCAGTGTTTTATGAATGTAAAACACATTAAAAAAGAAGAGGTAAGCAAATTATCTTACTGTGATTTTATGTGAGTGGGCTTTAGTTACTTTTAACAGTTTTGCATTAAGCTTGTTTTTACAGTACAGTAAGTAGCAATATACGACAAATCAGCTCTGGCTCCAAGCTATAAACGGTTGATATTTCTGTTTCATTTGGGAAACCCTTTATTCCTATTTCTGACTTAAATATAAAAGTGTATGTCTAAATCATCCCTCGAGTTCTTGTATCCTGAGGTAATAAGGACCAAGTGCTTTGCTTCCGGTGCATGTCCCTCAATACTTAAAACCATTCCCTGATATAATTCTTTTCTTCTATAGCAGTTTTTCTTTTCTTGAAGATACATAAATGGAGCAAAATAATTTCCCTTCTAAATGATTCCATTTAGAAGATTACATTGCCGTGGTCTGTTTTAAAAGTAGCATAAGAAGAACCTAGCTTTATAGCAAAATGGCAATTATTTTATTTGACAACCTGTATTTCTCTCGGTGAAGAATTGATGTATTGTAGTTTTCAGTCTGGGCCTGTGCACCAAGCATTTTTTCTGGTTAGGTGACAAGACAACCTGACATTGGCTCTAAAGTTCTAACTCCTCCTTGCCTGTTTAAAATGGATATGTTCCCTTTCATGGAATATATAAACTTCTGTCATAAAATGAGCTCTGAGGTTGCTGGGTCACTATGGGCATGTGAGGTTTTAAAAATGGTGGTAGGGAGTGAATTCTGTGAAATGTTTGATAGACCAGGTTTTGCATACCTGACACTAAGATTTTTTTATTGTTACTTACACGTTTTATTTTAAGATGTTTTAGTTTGTACTAAAATTGGGATATACTAAGGCAATGTGAGAGGTGGGAAAGGAAGGAGAGAAAACATGGTGGAAGGGTGGGAAACAAGTAAGACTTTATTGTCTGATTTTGTATTTGGTTTTATGTTCTTGGTATATTTCATTTTAGGTCATTTTTTGTCATCTTGAAAAAGTATGTACCTGTATGAGTTCTTTGTCACAGGACTTAAAATGCCTTAGCTGTATTTGGTTGTGTATTAATTATTGTCTTCTGTTCTATTTGAATCCACTGCATCACTTCATTTCATATTCATATAGGCACAGTAAATAACTGGGAATTATATATGTAAAATGAAACTGCTATCTACACTTTAGAAGCAACTTCTTGTAGCTTTTTTTTCTTCCACATCTTGTGAGATTTTTAATATAACACATGTTAATTACTACATGTAAGTTTTTCTAAAGAAAGTTTGTACTTTGAATCTTTGGGTGAAACACAGCCTTCAGTATGAAACTTTTTTTAAAATTTTTGGGGAAAAAAGCAGTAATAATCAGACTTGGTATGAATCCTTCTCCTGGCATATCAAAACACACCCCCTTTGCTCCACATGAATATGCAAGTTTGGTCACCTTTTTCACTTTTGCTTTTCTGCCCAAGCTTTTGCTCCTCCTTGTGATTTCTGGTCTTGTGATGTTTTGTCACGTTTTCTTTTTCATATGCCTGTCTCTTTCTAGACAGATAAAGAGAGCGCCTTATTGCACTCTTTGCTCTGGCATATGATCATTAGTTGTTTAAAGCCTTAATCCTGAATAAACAGTGGTTTAGGTCTTTCACCTTTCCCACAAATATAGACTCTTACTGATTATGTCAAATCTTCTCGGTTCTTTCCATTGAATTACTAGTATTGCCTGCCAGGCATCAATTCTGAGTGCTGAAAACTTTGAGTGGGCTTGGGGAGCTTTCTTAATTTTGGAGAATACCTTTTTAATA
Source organism: Phaethon aethereus (assembly GCF_964289735.1). NCBI lineage: Eukaryota > Metazoa > Chordata > Aves > Phaethontiformes > Phaethontidae > Phaethon > Phaethon aethereus. The sequence goes on from NC_138582.1 coordinate 160,791,049, forward strand.
TTATTGAGGTCTGTTTATTAGCCTGAACCTCTTTACATAAAGCTACAAAGGCTGTCAGCACAGCTGACAGGTCGATAGTCACTGTTGGCAGATTCAGTTCTGACCTGATAATTAGATTATGATAGTGGGTAGGACTTGACAGGATATCTCCCTTTTCAGGGCCTCCAGGACCTGAAAGATCTTCAGGTTCTTCATCTCCAAGCCATGTAATCAAGGATGCTTTGGTCTTCTCAGACTTTTTGTTAATTTTAATCTGTGCCTATTTAGGAATGCTGTGGGTTTGGTTTTGGTTTTTTTCTTTTTTTTTTTCTTTCACCAAAAAAATTTAACATGAGAGGGAGAGGAAATAATAGTTGTTCCTCCTAATTCTTCTTCTGATTATTCCAAAGTCATGTTGCTGAGCATTAATGTTAGAATTGAGGTTGGAAGGGACCTCTGAAGATCATGTAGTCCAACACCCTTGCACAAAGCAAAGTCAGCTAGAGCAGGTTAATCAGGGCTATGTCCAGTTGGGTTTTGAACATCTCTAAGGATGGAGACTCCACAGCCTCTCTGGGCAACCTGCTCCAGTGTTCAATCTCACCTTTACAGTGAAAATAAAAAAATAAAATTAAAAAAAAATTCCTTGTATCTGAGGAATTTCTTGTATTTCAACTTCTGCCCATTGACTTTTGTCCTATCACTGGAAACCACTGAGAAGAGTCTGTCTCCATGGTCTTTACTTCCCTCATTGTGTATTTATACATATTGATAAGATTCCCCTGTGCCTTCTCTTTCTCGGGTTAAACAAGCCTATCTCTTGCAGCCTCTTGTCATATGACAGTTGCTCCGGTCCCTTAATCATCTTTGTGGTCCTTTGTTGGACTCTCTTCAGCATGTCCCTATCTCTGTTGTACTGGGGAGCCCAGCACTGGACTCGGCACTCCAGATGTGCCTCACCAGTGCTGTGCAGAGCAGAAGGATCACATCCCTCAACCTGCTGACAGTGCTTTTCCTAAGTGCAATCCAGGCTGCAGTTGGCCTTCTTCGCTCTAAGGGCACTCTGCTGATCCAACTGCTGTTCAACATGTCAACCCCAGGATTATTTCTACAAAGCTGTTCTTTTCCAGGTGTGGGACTTTGCATTTCCCTTTGGCACACTTCTCTAGCTTGTCAAGGTGCCTGTGAACAGAAACATACCTAATCTGGTGAATCAACCACTTCTCCTGATGTGGCTGCAGAATTGCATGTACTCTTGTGTCATCATCTAGGTCATTAAAGAAGACGTTAAACTGTGTTGGCTCCAGTATTTACTTCTGGGGTACACCACTACTGACTTGTTGCCAGCTGGTCTCCATGTTCTGGTCTAATGCTCAAATATTTGCAGAAGAATGTGTGTGTCATCTGAAAATGCTACTGCATTGTCGTCCCAATTTTCAAGAAGGGTAAGAAGGAAGACTCTGCTAATTATAGGCTTGTCAGTCTCACTTCAGTGCCTGCTGAAATTATGGAGAAGGTTTTCCTGGAAGTTACTGAAAAACACTCGAGCAACAATGTAGTCACTGGTCATAGTCAGCATGGGTTCATGAGGGTAAAGTCCTGCATACCGAACTTAATTTACTTTTATGACAAGGTCACCCATCTAGTTGACCAAGGAAAGGATTCTCAACTTCCCCTGATGGAGCTTCATCTCATTTCCATCTGTCCTGTTGCTGGTCGTACAAGTGAGGAGATCAGCACCTCCTCCTCTGCTGCCTCCCTTGAAGTTGTAGACTGTGATGAGGGCATTCCTCAGCCTTCTCTAAGCTGTATGAACCAAGATCACTCAGCAATTACCATCTTGGGGAAATTAATTTAATTTATTGCCAATTAACAATGGGGTAGGATAATGGGAAATAAGAACAGTCTTAAAACACCTTCCCTCCACCCCTCCCTTCTTCCCAGGCTCCATTTCACTTTGGATTTCTCTACCTCCTCCTCGAGTGGTGCAGGTGGATGGGAAATGGGCGTTGCAGTCAGTTATGTGCTGTCTCTCTGTTCCTTCCTCCTCACCCTCTTGCCCTGCTCCAGGCCAGGTTCCCACCCATGGGAGACAATCTTTCACGAACTTCTCCAGCATGGGTCCTTCGAGCAGGCTGCAGTACTTCATGGACTGCTTCAGTCTGGGCCCTTTCCATGGGGGGCAGCCCTTCAGGAATGGACTGCTCCAGCGTGGATCCCCTGCAAGGCCACAGGTCCTGCCAGAAGACGTGCCCCAGCATGGGCTCTCCAGGGGGTCACAGCTTCCTTCAGGGCACGTTGACCTCCTCTGCTGTGGGTCCACAGGCTGCAGGGTGGATATTAGCTCCACCATAGATTTCCATGGGCTGCAGGGGAATCTGCTCTGGCACCTGGAGCACCTCTTCTCCCTCCTTCTTTACCGACTTTGTATGTAGAGCTGTTCCTCTCGCATGTTCTCACTCCTTTCTCCCAGCTGCTGTTGTGCAGCAGTTTTTCCCCGTTCTTAACTCTGTTATGCCAGAGGTGTTAACCACCATTGCTGATGGGCTCAGCATTGCCCAGCAGTGGGTCCATCTTGGACCTGGCTGGCACTGGCTCTGTTCAACAGGGGGAAGCTCTGGCATCTTGTCACAGAAGTCATCCCTTCAGCCCCCCTGCTACTAAAACCTTGCCATGTAACCCTAATAGACAAGACAGTTTACATCCTTGAGGATACCAGTTCATAATAAGAGGGGAACCACACCCAATTCTGGAAAGACCCTAAGATACGGTTCAGTGAAGTTAGGTGTCTGAAACCAATTTAGACATCTGCACAGGAGCCTAATCTGTATGGGTCCTGGGAAGGATTTAATTGCTTAAGCATAAGTGAATGACCTGTGCTACAATAAATGGCTTGTTGCTTCAGGTATCCACATGGGGCTGGCACATAAAACACAGGATCTGTCATAGACCTCGGCCATCTAGAAAACCCTCTGAGTGTTCAAAATTGCTCTACAGTTGGGTAGTGGCATGCTGCCCTAGTCCCAAGAATCAACAGAACAATTCAGCTTTATAAAGCAGTTACTTAAACAGCTGGTCACCTGAATCACACTCCAGGCAATTAACATTCTAGGGACTTACACATCCAAATTTAGGTGTGAGCTGAATCACATCCAATTTGTTTGTGAGCTGAAACCCAGCTTCAGTAGGTGAACTGCCAGTACACATTGCAGAGTGATAACTGTCTGGGACTTTTCTAGCTCTGCTGGCAGGAGAGTATCTTGAAATTCACAGTATTTAAACCACTTTCCTGTTGTTGTAAAACTATTGTGCTTCTGTTGCAAGTCCTCCTGTTTTGGGATTTTGCATCCTGATGTAGTTTAGTTTTAGTAACAACCTGCCTCCATGTGTGTTCTCTAGTTTCCCTGCCTGTCTCATTTCACTAATGGTAGGTTTCTTCTAGCAACATGTCCAGTATCTCTGCTGGACTTTTTACTTGTATTCTGTGTCTATTTCCAAAATGCTAATTGTCATACCAAATATCAACATGATGTACAAATTGCCTTGAGATGAAACTGAATTCCTATATTTTGGGGTTAATATTCCCTCTATGGCCTGCAGGTTTGTTCTATAGTTCCTAAGAAAAGTATACCTGACACTTTTTAGAGTACGTCCCAAAGCATAGCTCCATAGCAGCTGACGTACATAGAAGCTTAAGCTGATGTAACTCCAGGTTGCAATGATTCTGTGTTGCCGTTGGGTTGGCATTCCTATTTTCCTCTGTGCAGTATGAATGCTCAAGCAGCTATGTCGTGGGTTGATTCAAGGAGGTAGTTGATCAGATTTTTTTCCTAGTAAGATTATTTTTCAGCCGTATTAACTGCCTGGACTGCTTCATCATATGCAAGGATGAAGGGAAGGCGAGGGTCAGGAATGTGGTATCCTCGTTCTAGATCGTGTTAAACGGATGCGGAATTGCACATTTATGCCTTATTGCAAGATCAGGGAGTTCAGGTTTTCTGCCTTCCTGGACTATGCTATTCAACACAGAGTAATATTTCTCAGAGGCTTATTTCCAGGCTCCATTAGTGGAGTGATCCTCTGAATTTGTATCTCTCTGTGATTTATGAAAACATTCTTGTTCAGGTGGCATTTCCAATCAAACAGCTGGAGAGCCCTGCAGAGCATATATTAGTGTGTTTTAGAGGTAGGCCTGTTCTACTCTCTTCTTCCTTGCTATCCTTCTGTGTTTGTATACAACTGACAAAATCACATGTACTGTGTTCACAAGCACAGCAATACAAGATGCTCAACACTGTTAATGCGTTAACTCCGAAGACGACAAGTTTGCAATCTTACTCACCTATCACCAGTTTACCTCTTATGATACGTGATATGGTTGATAACAGTAATTGCTTCAGATCCATTGATCACAAGGAGCAGATTAAATTAGAGGCACTATAATTTTCAGGAACCAGGGTCAATCTGTTGAAATCTAAGGCAAAAAAGAATTGGTTGAACTGCTGAAAGCTACTTCGTGACTTTTCTTCATCTATCTTGCTGCTGGCATTGTAGAAGATGAGATGAGCTTGAGTTTGGCCCCATGTTTGCCTTGTTGAGGCAAGAGCTGTAGGTCAAAACTCCCCTGACCTTTGGGTTTGTCAGGATGTTGATGGAATAGTGCACCACTGGGACTCCAAAAATATGTATTATACCACCAAAGTTGGAGATAAGTGACTTTTTTTTTTTTTTTTTTTTTTTTTCTTTCTTGGTAGAAGAAGCTCGTATTGACAACAGGAAGGATTCCATCAGGATTCCAATAAGGATCTTGACATCGCATTTAACCTTTAGGTCTTTATTTTTATGATGTGAATTACTTCTTTACCTGAAGACATTTTAGCCGTCAGTTCCACTAAAGCGTAGTTTCTGCCTATATGCTTCCTTCCCTCTACCTCTATGGTATTCCAGCTCAAAATGCGTCTGGCATTTTCAGCTTTATTTTCTCTATTTTTGTCATAGGTCTGAACAGAACTGTTGGTCCAGCTCTCGATGGAAGTGTCTTTGAACCTCTGCTAATTGTGTGCCTTTAGAACTTCTGACAATGTGCTCTTTACTATTGTATCTTATTAATTTTTCTGAAAGCTGACAAGTACAAAGGACCCTTACAAGTGGCTGACTCGCCCTTCTGTGTGATCAAACTTTTCAGTCTTAGAGGCTGGATGCCTTCACTTCATCTGTAAGATGAGCTAGAGTGAGGCTGTCCGTACAGATACTGTGTAAGGCTCTAATTCCATGGGCAGATCTTGCTGATTCCAAAAGAGCAAGGGCTTATTTCCTCCATCCACAGCCTTCCACTGCCTTGTTTTGCAAAAATGCTGTTGCTCATCAGGTTTGTCATTACCATTTCTGATTTGCTAAAATTGAAGAAAACTAAATTCAGGAAAAAAAATAAATATTTTTTTTTTCCTGTTTTCATGAATTAAAGTAGCTCCAGGAGGTTTGCAATATTACTTTTCATGAGACAGTAGAAAAAGAATTGTTCTTCCTAATCAGAACATTTATTTTCTTCAGTGGCCCAGCTGTTCTCTGTGGCTTTGTTCAACAAGGTTTCCATATCCTGTGCTGGCAGAGTTGTCATGCTATTTTGTTTGTACCTTCACCATCATGAGTGTCATCCTGGAATGATGTTGCACTTGACAGAGCTCTGATGATGTGGCCTTGATGAGGGTCCTGAGTTGCACAGTCCCTTGTCATTATGGAATACTACTTGAAGTCAAAGCAAAACAGAATGGACATTGAAAAAAATGCAGGCAGATATGTAATCCACATGTTAATTTGTTTTGTGTTTTCTCTTTAGTATAAATAACAGTAATGCTTGAATACTGTTGCAGGAAAAAATATAGTAAGATTTCTAATTTTTAAACAATCTTATCTGTGCTTTTAAAAATTCAAGGTGTCATTTCTTTTGATCTTTAAGCTCTGTGTTTACTGATTTTTGAGGTGGCTCTTAAATTGGGTATTCCTCTGGGGTCTGACTGACTTTTTTTTTTTCCTCTTTTCCTCACCCAACAGGGAAGAAGATTCTTGAGCTTTTTATTCAGCTGGAATGTAAACTTCATTAAAATGATACATGGAACTGTTAAAAACCAATTACAATTTTTTCCAAGGTATGCATCACAGTTAGAGTTCTTAATGGCCGTTAAGATCTTGGCTAACATCTTGTTTGTGTCACGCGCTAAAATACCTAGTATATTGATAAAATACATCAGAATCCAGAGACCTTCAGATCTGCTAAATATAACTACCGTATTGTTTCAGCAACTTCATTTAATAGTTGCTCTGTGCATGCCTATGTATACAATTATGAGTGTAGTAAAATGCTTATTTAATGTTAGCTAAAGCAAATGGCTTTCATATAAACAGTACTGCATTACTTGCAGTGTTTGTGTGAGAATTGCAGGTCCATTTCTGCTTCTGTAAGGTGTTCTTATTTTTTCCCATGAGCAATCTCTAATTTAATTTGACAAGATTCTATATGGAGACATTCTAGTAAGAAGTTATCATAACCTGAGAACTTGACTGATGAATGAAAAACGTGGATTTTTTTTTTTTTCCTTTGATTATTCATTGAAAAATTACAGAAGTAATTCTTCAAAATAAATTAGAGGCTTTCTAATGCTTTCAGTTAGAATAATGTATACCTGTACATCTTTTTATAAAGAATTTAAGGCATTCATTGTGAGAGAAATGATAAAATATCTGTGTTAAGATTTTGACTTTCCAACCATAATAAATATTTCCTGTGTTTTTTAATAGTGCTTGGGTTCATTAACAGTTAAGTTTGTTTTTCCATAATTATCAGTGTAGACCTTCAAGGTACTTTCTTCTTCCAAAAAGAGTGTCAATGGACAGAACTAAGAATTATATTGGTACTTATAAAAAACTTCATGTTGTTACCTTTATGAATTGCACATATATACCGTTATGATGCTTGCTTGAAAGTGTTTCCTATTTGTTAATACAGATCCTTGATGGAATACATTTCAGAAGTTTACTTCAGGGCCTGGAAGAAAGTTTCAGGAGAATTCTTAGAGGTAATACTATGTATGCAATTTCATTTGGATAGTTTTGAATTTCAAAGTGGAGAAGATACATAACTTTTCAACCTTCTAAAGGTTCCTATGCAAGACTTAAGGAATTATTTCCCTAAGGAAAGGGCCTCTTCAGCATCATCAGGAGCGTGTCATGCTTTGAATGTTTGCTCCCTGTGATCAGCGTGGTTGCATTTAAGCACCTTTAATTCTGCTGCTGAAGTATTGTTTCATGCAATTATGCATATACACAATGTTTTTTGTAAACACACTGTTATCTGAGTTATTGAACCTTTTATGCAGTATGTGCAGTCTTTATATTTGGTAGCTTAAATATTTGTCTAGTTTTTGTGGCTTTCCATGGAGATGATCAAAAGTGTAATTACAGCATCGCAACAATACTACAGCCAAATTTGAGATACCAAATAATACTTATTTACCATGTGGAGGTGCTTTTGAATTCCAAACTTGGTTCTGAGAATTGGATTAATTGTATATTCTGAAATTTTGGAAACCACTTTAAGCAGAGGCTCCTGATATGGGAAATTTTGGGCCAAGCAGAAGCCAAGTAAATATATCATCAAAGACTATTTTCAGTTGTTTGTTTTAGAGAAAAGATAAATTGCTGCACAGCCTACAGTACTTATTATTGTTTTATTGTGTGTGAACAGTAGCATGTATATGTTTTTACTGTAGATATTTGAATATAACTGCATTCAGGATTTCATGCATCATGGAATTCATCTTCCCAGAAGTTCTTCTGTTCATTCTAAAGTTAGAGAGGTAAGTTCCTGTAAAACGTGACATGAGCTAGTACCATCAAAATCAGATCAGTTACTATGAAGTGGAAAATCTCCATTTCATACTAAAATACTATACTATGTCTGGCTGGAATGGGATTACTTTTCTTCATAGCAGCCCGTATGGTGCCGTGTTTTGGATTTGGTGACTAAAACAGTGTTGTTAACACACTGGTGTTTTGGCTGTTGCTGAGCAGTACTTCCACAGTGTCAAGGCTTTCTCTTCCCTACTCTGTTTCCCTAGCAAGTAGGCTAGGGATCAGCCAGAAGTTGGGAGGAGGCACAGCCGAGACAGCTGACCTAAACTAACCAAAGGGATATTACATGCCATATGACATGCTCAGCAATAACAGCTGAGGGAAAGTGGATTTTGGGAAGGTAGACATTGCTTGGAGACTGGCTGGGCATTGGTCTACTTCTGGGGTTTTTTTTGTCCTTTCTTTCACTTATTGAACTGTCTGTATCTCAACCCATGAGTTTCCTTGCTTTTCCCCTTCCAGTTCGCTCCCCCACCCCAAGGGGAGTGGGTCTCAGAATAAATTTGAATGATGTATTCTTTTTCAGTATGCAAGAATTTGATTTAAAATGGTCCTTTAGAATCCAGAAGTTCCTGTAGCAATTAGGAGAGTAACCAACCACAGTCATTCACTTGAGCAAAGTTTGGGCTATTTTACTGAAAGACTGAGGAGGGGATGGGAAAGCGACACATACAACTCTCCCTTCTGAGTTCAATGTTCTGATTATAAAACCTATGTCCATTTTGCAAATACCTGATACTGTTCTAATGAAATCTATTACAAAACAGTACTGTTTTGCCATTAATCCTGGGTTAGATCCATCGTTCTCATGTATAAATAGGAGCTACATAGGCTCTTACATCGTGTCTTCAGTACATTTCAAAACCAGAAAAAAAGGATTCTTCCACTATAGTGTTGTTTCTGTAGGTGCTATTCAGAGGCTTCCCTGTCTAGCTGGAGTTGTGAATACCTAAAGTATTCAAAGTTGCCACTAGAGGGTCAACCTCTTTTCAAACTGTCTGGTGTTTTGGTTGGAGGAATTACTTCCTATCAAGTTACATGATGTCCTTTCTCATATTCTGCTCTGGTCTTCTGCTTTCCTTTTTTTTCCCCTGCATAATTCAGAAACAAAAAATAAAAGGAGCTTTAGCTAACAAAGCACAGTTCAGAGTCAAAAGGAATGCTGATACTTGCTTTTTATCAATGCATACAAAATGTATTTATGTTTGTAGATTTATATCTTGATAAACTCCAGTTACCAAATAATGTTCCTTTGTTCTTAATAGAGAAATGGGTTATTTATCTGTAGTTGACAATTACATGGTTTAAAAATATTTCAGACAGTTACTTTAAAAACAGTTTTCTACTGTAACAAAAAAAGAGTGGTTGCATTGAAAACGGACTCTCTAGCCATGATTTTATTTCTCAGTTGTAGATCTGTATATAGATTTATTGAATCTATAAAGTTATAAAATGTGATATTTATGAGAGCTATTTATTTTTCATGATTTTGAGATTTTTTTAAATAAAATATAGTTTATATGTTTAGTTTATGTTAGTTTATATATGTTTAGTTTTATCATTTTCCATAGTATGGAAAACTCTTTGGTCTATTATATGAATGATGAAATGAGACAACTCCTGCACAATTCTTGAATGTAGAAAGTACTGTTAAAAATGGTTTTTGGGATTGTGTGTTTTTTTGTTTTTCTCAGATGCTGAGTTATTTTCATAAACAAAGTAAAGTTCGTCAAGGAGTTGAAGAAATGCTCTATAGGTTGTATCAACCTATCCTTTGGAGAGCACTGAAGGTAATTATCCTTTTCAGAATATAGGATTACCTTTCTCCAACTACTAAGTTTTGGGTCCGTACCACATGTTGTATTTTCAATAATTGCTTTTAAAATAAAGTGGCTATCGAAAAAAAATAGTGTGTTTAGCATTTCAGCTGTAGCTGAGTAACTTTGCAATTTGTAATTAGACATAGTTAGCACAAAGTTATTCTAATTTGTTAATATAATTTACATCTATAATTCAGTTTTATTTACAGGTACATGGACTGCTTTCCAGGATTGCAGTATATAGGGGCACTAACACTACGTTTGGTCTTCTCATCTTCTTATCAATTTGGGAATTTTGTGTAAACTTGCATTCCGTTTTCCAAGTTCTTTATCATGTTCTTTTCAAGTTCTGTATCTTCCATATCTGGAATGATCAGTGCTTTATTAATCAAAGCCAGAAGTGTTCAGATAATGATTTAGTCTCACCTTCTGATTAATTAGCAGCCTTGGAATACAGCTCAATTAATTTTGAATATTTTAGAAAATCTTTTATTCTAGCATGATTGTATGTACAGACATTCATGCTATGGATGTGCTTTTAATCAAGCACTCAGAATGAAATTTCTGACTTCTGGTACTTTTAAGGAAAGTGTGTATGTCTTCCTGTGGATTGCATGCGTAGACCAAAGGGTACCTATGGCAGTTTACCTGCTCAGTTACACTCTATGATTAAGATGATCAAGCTTCTTTCTTTGTGAAGAGCTTTTATTTTGTCTGAGGTTCTGAAAGTCCTTCAGTGAGAGCATACACATACCATTTGGTACAGACAAATTAAGTGCTGTTTATCATTTCCTGGAGTTTCATTTACTGATTGGTCATATAGCATCTTCTCTAGACATGAGAGAGAAGTTGAAAGTATTTAAAAACAACTTGAGAAGTTGTTTAAAATGGATTTTATGAGTTACAGGAAGGAGTTGAGAGCTCTTTGGTTTCGATAGAACCCTATGGTAGAAGTGGGAAGATGGACAGACTCATCTCTAGACCAGTATCTCGTTTGGTCTTACATTAAGGATTGGAACCCACCCCTTCAGAATTAATATAAGCAAGAATCCTTCTGGATGAAACATAAATGTTCTCAGTGCAAGAGAATAATAGGTACAAAGCATGGCTTGCTTTAATTTCTACATTCCTGTGTCTTAAAAGAATATGGTTTTTAACTGATTTTTGATAGCATAGCAAAATTCCCAACTAGTGTCTCAGAAACAATTTCAGAGTGGTTAGCAAAACATGGTATTCCATTCTTAAGGGAGTTGCTATCTGTAAATGGAAGCTGGTAGTTCACTTTCAAAGCCCAGGACTTAACTTAAATATAAGATTAGAGTACTTCAGAAGAACATTCTGTCAAGACTTATTAAATCTGCATAGATTTGTTTGGAGAAACATAACAGATGTGTCTGGAGGAAAAAAGGTTAATTCTTGATTTGCAGCAAGTCAGTGGGAGAAATTCCTGGTTCCAGAAGTGGTTCAGATATTTAACAGCTGCTACTCATAATTTTCATATCACTAATGGTTCCATTGCTAGAACAAATCTGAATTTTAGGAAATTTTTTGTTTTGTTTTGGCTGATTGGGTTTTTTTTCCTGGTTTTTGGTTTTGTTTCTATCTTGACAGCTTCTACATATGTACTTAAGCGCTTTAAGCTTAGACATTAACAGGCATATCAAATAGGTCATGGAGAATTTTTTTTAATACAGCAAAATAGTCCAACTGTTGTGAACATAGATTTCAGCACAGTAAAGGGAGGATTGTAAAAAATTGAATGCAGCAATTATATGAATCATGTAATGATTCAGCGCAAAGACAGATTCTGAATTCCAAATGGTTAAGTACCATATTTGTGATTGGTGAAAGGAAGTATGTGACTGAATGTCAAAATTTGGAAATTTCTTTTTGGATAGGCCACTGTCTTGCTCTGTGACTTTTGTATAGTTACTTTTCCATATAGAACTGCTGAAGTACCTGGCATTTTTAAGATAACTGTTTCTGTGACTCAGAATCAGCAGTAGTTTAAGATACAGAACTAAGAAGGGAAGCTTATAATTGTCCTGACTGGTATGGATTCTGCTTCAAAGCTTGAAATATCAGTTTGATTTTAGATAACCAGTTTGATGATCTATTTTAGCCAGTGTACAAAGCCCTAATTTAATACAGTGAAGAACAAATCTTGTTCTAGAGCACTGGTTACAAAGCAGAAAGGGAACTCATAGAAGGACCTCTTTTACCTCTCCTTTCAAAAGGAAAAATACTTCAGTTGTAAGAATACAAAGGATTGCAGAACTGTTCGTGTTGAAAGTACTTGATTTCATCTCTGAAATCATTAAACTGAGAATGCATATTTATAATGCATAGTTCTCTGTTTCTTCTCAAATTGCTTGTTTTGCAAATACTTGGATCGCACAAACTTCCTTTGTGGCTTTTACCTACACATGTTTTATAAGCCTTTATGCAACTTTAAGATTTTATAATATAAACCCTTATGTAACTTCCTCATCTTTTTTCATATCTTTATTATGAAAAGTAAGTCTCATGCAAACAGCAGAGACAGTTGTGCAGTGATTGGTTATTAGTATAAGAAGCTATATTTATTTTTTATTGTGAGATAAGTAGTGATTAAGCTATTTCTTATCAAGCTCAAAAAGTCAAGAACCACTCCTCCAGGAATTCAAGCTGTTGAAGGAAGTGATTCCTTTAAAGTAGTGTGGTTGGTTTTTTTATCATCCTACACTTTTAAACTAACTAAAACTGAGGAAAACCATTTTTTTAAATAATTGGAAGTGAATTTCAGGACCTATAAGACCAGGTAAAACTTAAAAGAAAGCTCTGAAAATTAACCGAACAACAACAAAAAATTATTGTTTAAAAAGGTTCTGAAAGTTCCTCAGAATAGCACAAGCATAAAGGTAAAGAAACATTGGTTATTTAAATAACTATAGGCTCCTCTTGCATGGAAAAGTCAGTGTGAAGCAAAATAGGTTATGAATTTAAAGTCCTCGATTCTATCTCTGTGAAAAAAATTTACTCTATTATGAGCTTGAATATGCAAATACATTTGGGATAAATTCCAATTAATGAAAGGCAGGAATTTAAACTGTGGGTACTCAGTTCAGAATTAAAGTGTAGCTTAATGGAATTCAGTGTAATGCACTTGGAAAGTTTATGAAAATTAACTTTCTGTAATGGCTATGGTAGACAAGGTCTAGGTTATTGCACAAAAACATACTTGAATTAATTTTCATATGAAATATTAGTGCAGAAAAACTATTTCACCCTGAATTCACATATTAGCTTGTTATGCATTAATTCTTCGATATAGACAAGCTCAAAGGATTTTTTACAGCTTTATAGGATTCAATTAAGAATTATAGCATGTTCACTTTTAGACTGTTTGTATTATCCATGAAAAATAAAGCAAAACACAAGTCCCTAACTAAAGAATGTATACATGGGCTTTATTTGCCTTTGTAGAATTAAATTTAGGATTACTATTAATTTTGTTGGCTCAAAGCATTTGAAATTTTTTGGTTCTACCCAGAAATGTGACCCATCATATGAGGGTTGGTACAGAAGGGAAATACAAAATGAATTGTAAATGAAGTAACTGTTGCTCATTTCTTCTGTGTTTTTCTGGTTTTATTTGCCATTAGTTCATTTAGTTCTAAATATTACATGGTTATCCTCATTTTTCTTTTCCCTGCCTTTGATCTGAATGTCTCCAATGACAAGGGAAGAAGAAAATTGGATGATTAGAATAGTCAGAAGGTTCCCTGAACTGTCTCTTATCTTGCTGTTAAAATTAAACCTACTTTGCTTGTTTTATTAGACTGTATATATACAGGTTCATACATTTGTTTGTTTTAACTTGGAGCGAAAATCTGAACAAAATTCTTCCTTACAAGAGAAGTGAGCACAGGCTTTTATCATTGTCTTTGATAAATAAAATGTAGTCTCATGGTTAGATTTCAGGTTTCTTCCTGAGATACCATGGTTTCATCTTTTCTTCGTTTTGTTACCTGGTCTCTCTTTCTATCCTTTTAAGAGTCCACAGGGCCAACTATTTTTCACTGACTGAGTGTCAAAATATTTTTTTCCTTCATTGAAATAGGCCAGAAACTCAGAAGTTCGATCAAACGCAGCATTTTTATTTGTTGATGCTTTTCCTGTTCGTGACCCCAGTTTTAACACTGAAGAGATGGACAATGAAATTCAGAAACAGTTTGAAGAACTTTTTGTAAGTTTTAATGAAACTGAAATCTTAAAAATGAAACTTTCATCAAAACTAACTCAAAAATAAGCTGTTGATACAATTAAAGTTTGTGAAGTATTCATAGGGAAATATAGGCATCTGATGCAGAAAATACAAAAATAAACTAACATTTTAAATTTCTGTAGTATGTTGACAACAGATGACATGTTCTGAAAATGAACTATTTGGGGTGGTTGTTCTTCATTAATCTGTGAATGAAAGATGCTTTTGAAAGACTAAATGCATGAGTAATGGATAGTAATCCTTACTTAACCTAGGACTGGTGAACAGAGCTTTACATTTAATATGTAAGCATTGAATGGAAGTTTAGTACTGTATTACTAAATGCTTCTGAAATGAAGTATAATGGAGATAACAACCCAAAAAACTCTTTACCAGCCTAGATGGCTGTGAACAGGCATAGTATTTTCATTAAGATGATGCTTGGGAAATCCTGAGTATAGTCTTTAAAAACGTAAACATCAGATAACGGAATTAATTTCAGAGGTTTTTATATTGTTGCATAGGAACAGTGCCTAGTGTAAACTTATATGTAAATAGAAGTCTAAATATTCTTAATTAAGTAACAGATGCAAGACTTAATTTTTTTAAAAACTTTCAAAAGTCTAGTTAAAAAAAATTGGTCAATATTTGTCTTAATTTTGCTTCTGATTTAAATTTCCTAGTTTGCTTCATAATAAAATGCCTTGAGGGAATATTAATGTTACATTTTTTTCATAGTATGACAATTTGCATAATGATTAAAAGGTAGAATCATAGAATAGTTTGGGTTGGAAGGGACCTTTTACGGTCATCTAGTCCAACCCTCCTGCAATAAGCAGGGACATCTCCAACTAGATCAGGTTGCTCAGAGCCCCGTGCAACCTGACCTGGAATGTTTCCAGGGATGGGGCATCTACCACCTCTCTGGGCAACCTGTGACAGGGTTTCTCCACCCTCATTGTAAAAAATTTCTTCCTTAGATCTAGTTTAAATCTACCTTCTTTTAGTTTAAAGCCATTACCCCTTGTCCTACCGCGACAGGCCCTGCTAAAAAGCCTGTCCCCATCTTTCTTATAAGCCCCCTTAAGTACTGGAAGGCTGCAAGAAGGTCTCCCTGGAGCCTTTTCTTCTCCAGGCTGAACAACTCAAACTCTCTCAGCCTGTCCTCAGAGCAGAGGTGTTCCATCCCCCTGATCATGTTGGTGGCCCTCCTCTGGAGCCACTCCAACAGGTCCATGTCTTTCCCGTGCTGAGGGCTCCAGAACTGGATGCAGTACTGCAAGTGGGGTCTCAGTAGAGTAGAGAGGCAGAATCTCCTCCCTCGACCTGCTGGCCACGCTGCTTTTGATGCAGCCCAGGATATGGTTGGCCTTCTGGGCTCCGAGCACACATTTTTTTGCTGGCTCATGTCCAGCTTTTCATCCCCCAGGACCCCCAAGTCCTTCTCGGCAGGGCTGTTCTCCATCCCTTCATGCCCCAGCCTGCATTGATGCCAGGGTTTGCCCTGACCCAGGTGCAGGACCCTTGTTGAACCTCATGAGGTAATGGAATACTATTTGTTTATGATAGGATGCCAAACAGCAGTAGAGTCACAGTAATGCATATACTCACATTATTATTCTTCTGTTTGCTTTAGAGTCTCTTAGAAGATCCTCATCCAGTTGTCCGCTCTACAGGGATACTTGGGGTTACTCAGATAACATCCAAATACTGGGAGATGATTCCTCCAACAATTCTTGCTGATCTTTTAAAAAAACTAACTGGAGAGCTGGCGTATGATGTATCATCTGCTGATGTTCGATGCTCTGTTTTTAAAGTAAATCTTTTTTCCTAGATTTGAAATAATGATTGTCATTTTTACATTTTACTTGATACACAGTTTTCTACTATGGAACATTTGAAGTCAAGGAAATTACTTATTCTGCAAAATTACTTTTACAATAAAATTCCTCATAGATGCAAGTTTTGCACATGTTTTATAAAAGCCATACATTTGTAATGAACAAATGCCTTTTAAAATAGTGACCGTTTGGCTTTGTGACTCTCAGCCGCTTTGCATTTCTAGTGTTATATACATCGTTTGGAACAGATAATTTAGTTATTTTAGCTGTTAGAAGTTATGCTTAGGCTTGAAAATGTATGCAGGCATGTTCCAATATGTTTCTATGTCGCTGGTTTTAACCCATCCTAGACATCCACAATTATGTTATGATTCTGTACCCCACTTTGTATTTCTGAGGTTTGGATGAATATAATTACATACTGTTTCTCTGGGAATGTCAACCTCCCATGCATTGTTCAGTATGTTAGGATTAGTTCATATATGTCTTTCTGTCATCTGGTAAATAACCAATAGCTTGCACAGAAAAATAACTCCCTTAGCAGTATTTTCACTTAAAAATTTTGTTTATGTGTCAATTCAGCCTTAATTTGGAGTTGTCTTCATTTTAAACCTCACTTGCTGCACTACAGCTGCATGAGGGTCTATACTGGATAAGAAGAAAGGTCTGTTTTAAAAATAACTTGGGAAAAAACCACATATTTTTCATGTGAAATCAGCAGAGCTTAGGGAGCTGATATTGTTATCACAAAAAGTACCTGACAGTGTGCCCTCAGGTAGAAGGCAAGGCTGTGGCCTCAGTGTAGCTCTGAAGCTGCTTCATCTGAAATGAGTTCAGTGTTCACTGGAAATTTGAAATAACCATATCAATTTTAACTCAAGAATATTACAGGAAAAATACACACGCACAGCGTCTGTCCCTGCTTAATTTAACCTTAGAAGTGTCATGCTCCAATTCAACAATTTTTAGCAACATCTTTTTGCATATCTACTCTTTAAATTGTCTATTTTACCATAATCTTTTTTTCTTGCAGTGCCTACCTATAATTTTGGACAACAAACTAAGTCATCCATTACTGGAACAGCTCCTGCCAGCAGTCAAACACAGTCTTCATGACAATTCAGAGAAAGTGCGAGTGGCTTTTATTGATATGTTGCTGAAAATTAAGGCTACCAAGGCTGCTAAGGTAAGATAAGTGACACTTGATAAGTAGCAAGACGAGATAAAATCAAGGCATTTATTTAAAAAAAGAAATACCTTTTGAGACTACTACATTATTCTAAAAAGGAGAAAAAAAAAATTCTTAATGTAGTAATATTCTTAATTTCAGGTTTTTCCCTCTTCATATATTTAAGCATATAACTGAGTATATTTCTAAGACGTGAATTCTGTTGCTGTAAGTCACTTCTGTCCATTTTAAAGGTTTTCATCCAACTGTAGGTAGTAGTAGAGAAGTACTTCTTTCCAATGATTTTGTGAATTCTACTGAAATTACGGTGTCTATGAAAAGTCTTTAAAAATAAATAAATAGTAACTAGTCCTGGTGAGCTTCCAGCTTTTTCATAGCTATTCTTCACAGAAAAAGTAACTACATGAAATAGGACTGTGTCTGAATGTTACTTATGGCAGAGATTTATAGACGTGCTGGAAAGTTTGCCTTTTAGTTGAGCCAGGTACACTCTTCTCCTTTTGCTCTGCCCCACATTTTTGGCTAGTTTGGGACAATTAGTAAGTCCAGTGACCTCCCTGGGCTTGCCTGCCATTTTTTGGTGGCTGCTGGCACCACAAGCCCTCAGCAGACCTTTTTCTCAGCATGTTTCTGGCTTCCCTGCCCTCTCCTGGCCATGCCAGGGCAGAGCAGTCGGTA
Organism: Phaethon aethereus; assembly: GCF_964289735.1. Taxonomy (NCBI): domain Eukaryota; kingdom Metazoa; phylum Chordata; class Aves; order Phaethontiformes; family Phaethontidae; genus Phaethon; species Phaethon aethereus. The sequence goes on from NC_138582.1 coordinate 160,808,710, forward strand.
CCACCACACTTCCAGCTGGCTAGCTCAAGTTAGGAATGCTTAATGCCTTTGCTGAATTGCTTTCTTACTTTTATTTACCTATTTTTACAATTTCTATTTGTCTTTTGTGGATATGTCTTTCGGGATTTTGGTATCTTTTTATAGTGATTTTGAAAAAACTTTGTGTTCTGCTGGGGACTCTTATTTAGGGTGATACTGTGCAGCCTTAGGCATTATAGTGTCCTTCAGCTCTTTCTCTACTCTTTGCTGTTAATGGTTTCCTAATTTCAATTTTGTATCTTATTTTAATCATGGTTTTGTCTCTTGCTAAGCCCAGTTATTAGGACATGCTTATCTTGTGCTAGGCACATGCCTAACTATGACTTCATATGGTGTATTTCTATTGTTCAGGAAATAATTTTAATGCTTCGTTTGTCAGATTTTTGAGGTTCAAGCATGAGAATTACCTACTTGCCAAATGTGTGCATTCCAGCTTTGATGACAGGACATCAAAGACATTATATAGAGATTAGACCACCTCAGTACCTTCCAAATTCCCCAAAATATGCTTGGAAGACAAGATAAATGGGAGACAGTTTCAGAACTGAGGCCTTTTGGCTTTTTTGCACACATGTTCAGGATAAGGATTACAATAATGCAACAGCAAGTTTGGTACTTCCATAATACACACCTCAATACATTGATTAGGCAAGTCCACAGAGAAAGCAAAATGGAGAAAAACACTGCAAGGACAAGGTGTTATCATTCAGACTGTCAGCACGAAAAGTTTCCAGCGGTGTCCTTGTACTGTTTGCAGATCTCCTGAGATTAACAAAGTAGAGCTGTACATTTACTTAGACAATTGGTTCTAGTTGTTAAGAATATTGGAAATAATTGGAGGAGGCCATTCAGAGTTATAAATAAGTAGTAGTACTCTGAAAAATAACTTTTTTCCTGAAGTTTCTGCTTCAGCAGGTTCTAAAGCCAGACTTTAGCAAGTAAATCTGAGGTAGAATGGCAGAAGTGTCACTGTGACACTGGACCTTACACTGGTGGTGCCCATGTGTTAGGAGATGTATCACTCGGTTCACAGAATCAGCAGAAAATATAGATCCACGGAACTGCTGTTCTGAAAGATTTCTTGAACTCTGAAATCTTAATCATGATTTCTATCATATTCTTGTGTTTTTATTTATTATTTTAAAAATACTCTCCAAGCATATTCCCCTAATACTTTGATTATGTGCAATTTTTATAATATTATGTATTTTTTAATACTAATTTCTACATCACTGTAATCTCACAGGCACTCAGCACTTCTTGTGCTGAGTTTTAACTCTTCATAAGATCTGATACACAAATATGATTTAAAGGACTGGCACCTACAGTCATGATTTGATCCATTAATACCAGTTGTCTGTATAGTAAAATACAACCAAGCTTTTTTTAACTTGTATTCAATATCAACTATGCTTTAAATATTTTTTTAATATTCTTACTTTCTGTACAAAGTCTTTTAAAAACAAAGTATTCATGCTGCTGTTAAATGTACAAAAAATTCTTGTTTGAAAGTTTTTTGTCATTCAGTATGAAAGTTCAAGCAAACAGTGTTTTTGGCTTTCCTGAATTATTCTGAATTTGCTGCTGTTAAAGGCAGAGGAAAGAGATAATTCTCAACTTCAGGGGGGTTTTTTAGGTATTTGTTCATTCTTTAGACAATAATGGATATCTTCCAACCACTTTGTGCTTTATTTTTATGTAGTAAAAGACTCAGGTCTTCTAAGGGAAGGATGAGGTTTACCTAAAAGAAAAAAAACCCAAAAACTAGTAACTGTTAGATGTTTTGTCGGTAACTTCCTATTTAATTAAAAACTGCAATATATATCTCTGGTAAGTCCTGGGATTACTTTAATGCTTAGTCCAAGGACCTTCTTTTTATGATAATTCTATTAGGGATGCCCATAGTTTGAAATCACAGGAGAACTAGCTTCTGCAAATATTTCTACTCAAGAATAAAATAATATTTTTCAACGCCAAGAAACCCGATTTTGGGGGCGTTTGTTGTTTGTGCACAGCATAATTAATTCAAGGTCTTCTCACAAAAATTACAAACGTGAGTAGTATTACTGCTGGCATAACAAGAATTTTATTCTTTCTGAATTTCATAGCCTTCGATTACTGTGTTACAAATAAGCTAGAGCTCTGCTAACAATGGGATGCACTTACGGTTTATGATGATTTTGGAAAGGATCTTGTTCTATACAGGTTTTTAGGGTGTATACCATACTTGTAGGTGATTTGGTCTTACTTTGTCCTATGATGAGAATATGAAATGGGACACATAATGACAAATAATTGTATTTTGTGGTGATAGCCTTGTAAACTAAATAATGCAGTTCCAGAGGTATGGGGAAGAATTAACATTGTGGGTATATTGAGCTGGAATTGCTTGAACTAGAATTTTACCAGTCTATCAGAGATAGCGGTGGGTGAGAACAGTAAAGTAGCATTGTTGCAGCAATATGTGACCTCAAGTAAATGCTGGTATTTTGGTAAAAATTAAAAATGCTGATGCTTTTCTGGTAAATGCTATTTATGTTTGTTGAAACTTTTGATGTGGACAACACTTAATAAAGGTGATTGGTTTTTCCTCTATGTTTTTTTAACTCCTTTAATATGTTTTTCTTGCTTTTAAAAGTTCTGGAAAATATGTCCCATGGAGCATCTTCTGACTCGTCTTGAAGTTGATTCACGGCCTGTGTCACGACGCATAGTGAATCTCTTATTCAACTCTTTCTTTCCCATTAACCAACCTGAGGATGTGTGGTGTGAGCGCTGTGTTACTCTAATCCAGATGAATTCAGCAGCGGCTAGAAAGTTCTATCAATATGCTTATGAATATACTGCCCCCACCAACATAGGTAAAGTACAAAACCTTATGAGTCTTTGGAAATACTAGTATCACACCATGTAATTGCTTTTTACAATTTTTCCCTGACATTGGTACGTTGTTGCTAGATCTTTTGGTTTTAGTATAAGACTGGTTTGTAGTTTTTGAAATGCTTGACACCAGCAATGAACCCTGCTGTCAACAGTCATAAGCTTTTCAACAATGAAGAGACCAAAGCTTTTCGTTTCTGCTCTTAGGTGCTGTACTATACTCTCTAGCCGGTGTTGTTATATGGTCTCTTTTTCCTTCTTTCGCCTCACGTGTATCTTAAAACTACCTAAGTTGATATTTATTTATCATGCAGAAATAGTGGAATAAAATACTCGGGTGTCTCAAGTGATTTGAGATCTTTATGTGGAAGAGTCTATACAGGATGAAAAATATTTATGTCTGATAATCTGATTATCTGGGATTTGTGGATCAGTAGTATTTTTCAAGTTGTTCAAAGAAAATCTAAAAAGCACTCGTTCCTGTTAAAAGCTTCAGAAATTTTCAGGGAAAAAGCTATGTACTGCACACAGTATAGCTGCTTTTTATAAAAGTGCTACTGAACCAAGTAAAATGGGGAAAATTTTGTTTCAGAGGAGTTCTAATACTATAAAAACGAAGCAGTCAGTATGGAGTGGCTCGGGTGAAATGCCCAAGCCATTTCCCCTTGACTGATCATACTACCTTGGAAAGGTAGTTTTGAAATGACATGTGCTAGTGTATTTCAGCTAGTAATACTTTCACCAGAGTGGACGTAACCCTTTCACTTTTATCTAGAGATGGACTCCTCATTAAGGAGTGCAGTGGTTAGGCTACTACATCTTTTATAAATAATTGGAATTGGCACTGGAGGGGATGTATTATTGAACATAGGTCATTAAATTAATAGCGATGCCAGATGAATGTAGGAGTTGTGGGAGCTTCCTCTGATGCTGATTTGATAAGGTGGTAGATGGTTGGTTTTTTTAGTAGACAATTTATTTTAACAATAAAATTATAGAACATGGTAATAATGTTGCCATTTCTTCTTCATACTTGAGGATATAAAACGTTTTCACATTTTTTTCAATTTCCTTTTACCAGGAAGTTTTATCTTTTTTTCTAGTTATTTTTGATTCTGTTGCCTGCTTCTCAGACTGCCTTTCCAGCACTATAATTAGAAGCATTTACTAGCAACATTCCTAACAAACACGATGTCTAATTTAAATGTCTACTTTATTCTTATTGTATTTAAATGTAGCTAAATTGATGCTTACTATTCGGCGCTGCTTGAATGCCTGCATCCAGAAAGGAATGAAAGAGAGTCTTCATGATAGTGATGATGATGATGAAAGTGAAAAGGAGAATACAAGTGTAAGAAAGTCCATTTTATCGTTCTGGTAACTTTTTTCCTGTGATCTTAATTTGAGACATGGCAGTTAATGATACAACAAATATAAAGGAAAGCACTTGGGCATCTGTGGAATTAGAAGGGGAGAACTGCCATCATGGTGTTTTCATGCCCTGCAATAACAGAAATTTGGTGAAGTAGCTAGAATAAGATAGAAAAAATACGAAGTCTATTTTAAATGAATACTTCCCTAGTTCCAGTACTAATTATAAATTGGCTTGATTCTGCAATTAAATTCTTAAACAAAATTAATGTTGCGAGATGACTCAGGTTATACAGAGAGAGTAAGAATAAATTGTGGAGTTAATGCTCTACAAAATCACAATGCCTTTGTGAAAGGAATAGAAGGATTTTCAATGTTTTTTGAAAGCTTATTTTAACCTGAATTTATATTTGAGAATAGAAAAGGTAATATCATCTAAGTGTTTGTATTTCAGGTGTTGAATAATGTGTTGTCAATAAATGATGTGGCCAGCATGGCAAGTTTACTGGAGATTACCGTAATTCTCTGGAGAAGTATTCACAAAGCACTAGATAACAATGAAGATGCCAAAGATTATGCGATCAGAAAATTTGCTTCTGTACTTCCTGAGTATTTTAAAGTATTTAAGGTAAAGAAAGCCTAGATTTTCTTGTAAATGCTTAAGATTTTTTCCGGTGCTTTCATGTGTTATGTCTTTTATCTGTTTTCATGGCATTATGTATTTTTTTTTCATTGTTGCTATAAACCATAAACAGTAGCGTTTCTTGGAACTCCACAAATGAGTAGAAGCTATTCTTCAGTTGCGATATCTGACTGATGAACCATTATCTAAACAGTCAACACAGAAATACTTATGCCATAAATTGCTCTCCTTGTAATGTTTTTATAGGATTCCTTTCTTTTGAATGTTTTGGGAACTTTTGGAAATCAGTAACTAAAAGTATGCCATTACAGAATAAATACTCAGTGTAGATGAGAGTCCACATGTTTTTCTGCCCGCTCCCCGCCCCAAACCTTTCCACCACCACCACTTCTTACTATGATCCAGCTGCTGGAACAGACAGCTGAAGCAGCTGAATCTCCTTTTTCACTTTCTTGTTTTTGGTTTCTGCTAATTTCATTCTACTTTCTAATGCTCTTTTGATGCCCTTATTTATTGTTTCAGTTTGATATAAGCGATTAATTAAAGCCAGTCCTTTTTATATTTTCAGTCTCCTTGATCTGTTTTATTGTTCCAGTGTTGCTATTCAGGATGCTATCTTTTGATAGTGGCTAATAGTGTCTGCTGCACCCTGTAGTGTGTTTGGAAGGATTTACCTACTGGATGACTTTTTTGTTTATGGCTTTTATGCTGAAGTATACAGAGTTCTGCTGGCTGTTACACCTAACAACATTCAAGTTTACTTTAGATAATTGGGCATGGAAAGCAATGCCTTGCTACATAATATCCTGCAGCACAAGATATGCCAAATGCTCTCTCTACCATGGAAGCGTTTGGAAGTTGTCAAAGACATTCCAAATTTTTTTTGGTAGAGGATGTAACATCCCTCCTGAAAGGTTCTGGTGGGCAGACAAGATACCCAGCTTTAGCAAGCAACCTCTTTGACTTCGATATTCTTACAGTGAGTAAGCAGCTTGGATCTAAAAAGACCTGTCATCAGAGGCTTTTTTAAAAGGCTACAGATTGAAGCAGCATGTCTCTTTCCAGAAAAGCCACAAATATATTTTTAAATGTTCTTTTAAAAGTCATCTTTAAAATGTTTTAACTCTTTGAATATCTAAGTAGGTAATAATTTCATTTGATTATATTCATGAAGCTTGGACATACAGATATGCTATTTTTGAAGAGTCTTTGGCATAGATTGGAGATTGGTTTCTGTATAATCCAAGTGGGATGATGTCATTGTCTAGACCTTGTATTGATATATGATGTTTTGTAATGACTTGTAGTGCATTTTATATTACTATTGTTATATAAGCACCCTTTGGAGTCTTTTTTTATAAATTCCTGGTGTGAATGAATTTTCATTTAAGGCGTTAGTTATTTGAGAGTTACACTTAGATGATGTCATGATTGTGCAATTAAATATTAGCCTCTTTCTAAAAAGAAAAAGTGTAAGCTAGAGCTGTTATTTCTTTTGCAATGGTGATTAAACTAATGGGGCCATAATTATTCATGGTAGTTTGTCTGCCAGTTTGTCAGAAAGCTGAATGATAATTGATCTCTGAGAATAAGAATTAAGTTTCAGATTGCAAGCCACATGTTGTTATGAGCTTTTTTCAGCTCCATTTCTAGTGAAAAAAGGGAAATCCTTAATTTGAGATTACTTAATCATACTTTTCCAGAACTGTCTTTAGTTTTGTGTTCATGTGTTATGTGTTTTGTGTTCATTGTGTACATGTACAATTTGTAATGTACTTTTTTAATCCTAGGATGAGCGTTGTGTGACTCCATTGGTTATTCTGGCATCCTTTATGCCCCCTGCTTCTATTCCTACATTCAGGTACTATTTTTAAATCCAAACTATGAATGACGAGAAATCTCTTGTTGACTCTATTTCTTCATTTTTTACAACTTGACCTATTAAGTGTCAATTTGGATAAATTAATCCAATAAACAAATTCGATGAGTTAGTAAAATCTGTGATTTTGAAATATTGAAATATGCCTTTGAGCCATTAGTGAATCTTTTTTGGTATTATACTGGTTGATATTTTTTTAATTCTGTCTGCACCTATAGTTGTAAAGCTAATATATCTCTTTTTGTTGTTGTTGTTGTTTTATTTTAAGCTGTGGTGTGATCTCCAGACTACGAAATATTGACAGTGGAGCTGACCAAAGCAAATATTCTACCCTGATAGACTGCATGTGTCGCTGGGGTCAAGTGGGACATGTTATGGAATTAGCCTGGGATTGGTTGTCTGACACACTAACCCCAAGAAAGGTGTGCATATGCATACGTCAAAGAATTAGGAATTGCTAGATTACATAAAGGCTTTTGTTGTTGTTGTTAATAGAAAAAGACTCTTTAATGCCATATTATTCTGCTTTGGAATTAGTTGTAAGTTGCTAACAGTATTGTACTGGTTTTATGCTTTCTTATCTAGAGCATTAAAACATCTGAACGACGAGTACGTATCCATGTAACACATGAATCGAAGCCAGAATTAGCAATTGATTACATTGAATATTTATTGATTCATCCTGTTAATCGTGGTTGCCTGCTCTCTGTTCCTGAAAAGAAACTGAAGAAGCTTTTGAAAACTCTCAGTGCTGCAAAGGTAGCATTCTCCTTACGATAAACAGTGCTTATGAAAGAGTGCTTAACATCATATATTGTCTGAGTCAAATTAAAGGCCTGCAAGAATAAATAAATAGGATTCATGATCCCTTCTCTTCCTCTATAAAAAGGTTTTCCTTTTGATTTGTACTTCAAACAAATATTCTAAGCTAGAAATACATTAGTTCAGAATTGTTCATACATGGCAGATTTTAACGAGCTTGTCATTTTTAGGTGTCTCAAAAGTTTTGTGACCCAGTATTGAGCATTTTTAAGGAACCTGACTTGTGAAATGTAGGTGTAAGGAATAGATGAAGATCAGTTATGTCATTGCAAAGTGAAAGTAATTGAAAGTATGCCTGTTGTTTTTTTGTTTGGGGTTTTGGAGTGGGTCTTTGGTGGTGGTGTTTTGGTTTTTTTTAAACCCTTTTTTTAAAGCTGTTGAGAAAAGAAACATTTGAAAGGATTTTCTGGAAAATATAAATGTTAATCTTGATATTTCAGGAGGTTCTTGGCTCAATGCTGAAAGCAACTGATGCAGGTTCTGGCATCTGCAATCAAGCAACTGGCCTAAGAGCCTTCAGCCTCTTTTGCAGGTTGAGTATTCATCTTCAGAACAAGGTATGGTCATACCTTTTCAGTATAAGCTGGAGCTACAGCTGACAGTATAAGGAAATTCCAAAGGAATTGGAAGGACAATAGGTAAACTTCTTCTAATTCTTTTTTTTCCAGTTTTCTGAAGAAGGAAAAGATTACCTGTCACTTCTGAAGGAGACAGGTGCTTGGATAGAAAGTCAAGTTGTACCTTTTATACTAGCAAGTGATCAAGAGGATGGCATTTCTAAACACAGTAATGTTTCTGAATTAATTATCCAGGTTAGAAGTCTCTTATAACATAAATTAAACTACTGCCAATCTGAAAAGCTGTATATATAGCAATTGTGTACTGACAAACATAGTGCACTGGAGTTTTTGCAGCCCAGCAAGTGAATGAACTAGTGAAACACAGTCCTGATTGTTCTGAGGTTACAGGTTTGTGCTTTTGCTATTCCTTTGATTGCTTAAAATCTCACACTTTTTAAATTGCTTTGAGTTTAGTTATAACCTTTGTATTTTATAAATATAAAAAATATAAATATAATTGCGCACACCCTAGCAATTAAATCAAGTAGTTGGAGTCAACAATACCTTGTTCTTATCTAGACTTTTGTCACCTAACAGTGCATAATATATATTCTTGTATCTGTTGAAGTGTGGATGGAACATGTTTTATGCTTCACACTTATGAAAATGCCCACTCAAGAAATTTCTAGCACAGGCAGTATAACCTGAGTGTCCCAAATTTTAGGTTTCTAACAAGTAATTCTTGTCCTCAGTCTCTCACCCCTCATATTAAATAATGGTAATGGTTATGCTATTTTATAAAAAGTGCATTAACATAAAGTTAAGAGTGTCACTGAATCTTAGTTCTGAAAAGGAGAAAAAAATTAGTTGCTGAAATCAAGGGTATGCTAGCACGTAATAGCCTCTTCTTCTATAGCATAGAAGGTCCTGGAAATGACATTAGAATCACTGCGGCTGCATACATTGTGTTGAATAGCACAACAGAGGATGACTTAGAGGACCAGGAAGGTGGTGTAATTATGAGAGAGGATTTAGATCTAATCATGTTTGCATGCTTGCTTCCTTCCTTCCTTTCTTTCCTTCCTGCTTTCTCAAGAGAAATAGGTAAAATTATACCCTGAGGACTTCAGTATGCTTCATTCTAGTGCTGAGTTCCATAGCACATCTCTTTGGAACTCAGCAGAGAGGGAGGGAGTGTGAGTTACCTGGGAATTTATTAATGAGGAGGTTAGTCTTGTACGAAATCCTGCTGCTGCAGCCAAATGGCTTTTTTCAAAAAGGTATAAAGAGATACTCAAACAAGTGTTGTAGTTGTTCATAGTACAGGTTTCTTGTGTGTTTTATATGCTATTGTCTTCTCTCTGAATGAAAAATTTGGTATGCATGTCATAACTCTATTGTGGCTATTTTTCAGAAGTTTGGAGGCACAGAACTCAACCTTATAGAAAGACAAGACAGAAAATAGGGAATCTTTACCAGCATTACCAGAATGTTTGTGATCAATTTCCTAGGTTTGAGTACAAAATTAAAATGAAACTTTATTGATAAGCAATAAGATAGGCAGTTGTCACCTGTAAACCCATCTGACGCATTACTTGACTAGCCAATAATGAAACACAATGATCTATACTAGTAGATCTTAAAGTCCATTTGCATCATTATTTCCAGAGAAGAAAATGAGGTGTTAGACTGATGTGACTTGTCTGGAAGTCAAGAAGAGAATCCACACCTCTTGCATCTCCTGTAATAAGCCACATGCTTGTTAAGAGACTCCTATTTGCTTCTCACGTTGTATACTGTTTTTTATTGGAATGAGATATTGATTGTGCTTTTTAATTGTTCGGAGAGTAGATTTGGTAACTGCTGGCATTAAAAGTAGCCATAGTTTATCTCAAAATATCCACATAATATACAGTAATTACCAGTAGCTTCTTTAGTTTTCTTGTATATGAGAGGGGACTGGGATGTCTCTTCTTTTTCCACTTACATTTCTCCATCACTTTCCCACCACATATCCCATTCTTTTCCATTTCACCCTTCCTTCTCTGCTTGGTCTGTTACTCAATTTTGCACTTGCTGTTATGGGCAGGGATTCATTGAGGGGCTGTTGTCTTTAGGCCACTGATTTGCTGATGGGGGCTGGTAGGCCCTCTGACACAAACCCCCGTGTCATCACTGACAGTGTCCCTTACCCCTTATCATTTGCCCTTCGCAGAAAGCAATTGATTATATAATTGGGGGGGCGGGGCTAGCTGGTTTTGAGTTGTCTTCTGTTACATTCCCATGACATACCACTTAACCCAAGGTGGATTTTAGCATTGAGCTATGGGTACTTTCAGATTTTGGTCAAGGGAAAAATTTGGACTAACTTTAGTCGCAGTCAGTGTCCTTCAACAACCCAGCTCATGTATACAGGTTAAAAATTCTCTACTCTGCCTATACATTAGTATTATAATCTGTTTAGTATGTAACATGTGTAACTCTAGGGAAAAGCTCTTTTGGTATGCTTTTTTTAATTTTGCTATTCAAGGTAGAGATGTCATATTTTGCCTTGGTAACCATTAGGTATCAATGCCTCTGATCTGAGCCTGAATAAAAAAGGTAGAAGATTTACTGCCTTTTGAGAAACTGTTTACTGAAGGAAAGGGCAATGGAAGCATTTGGAGAATTGTTTAGAACTCCTGCTTTTCAAAGGTTGCGAACTGAGTAACTCCAGGTAGATGCACCAGCTTTCAATGCAACTTGGCTAAGATTTTGTGGTTTTATTATTTTTAGGTTTTACTGAACAGTTACTTTATATAAATTTTGTTTCTCATATACTTTTGCATCTCTCTTCTAGGCCTACCTGACAGTATGTAAAGATGTCATAATGGTTGGCCTTGGAAATCTCACGTTTCAAGTACACCTTTTAGATATGGCTCTTTCAGTTATACAAACAGGTACAATATTTTGTACTAACATCAACATCTTCATATATACTTAGCTGACTTTTCTTATATTAGCAGAACTGTTGCTTTTAGCATTTTGGAATCTGTGTCTCCAAAAATGGTGCTTACTGCTTATGCTAGCTACTACTACGGTCAAAAGTCATGGAAGCTTTTCAGAAAACTGAAAATGAGCAGAGAACTAACCCGAAACTGCTGATAACTAATGTTTCTTTCTTTGTCTTAGATTCCAGTTATTACTATATAATTCATGGGTTTTTATATATATATAAAGTGATGTGTATATATATCGAGAGAGAGATATATCTCTCTATACATCTGTATGCCTTACGAGGCAACATTGTAGCACTGTTTAAATTTGGCTCCCATTTGGAAAGTTATGTGTACAGTACAGACAGAATTAGAACTCAATTCCTGAAGAAATCTACAAGTTTAATCCCTATACTTCAAGGATTTGGAAGGAACACTGGATTTATACTTAAAATATTGATTGAACTGTATGAAAATTTCAGCTGAGGATGCTCAGAAACTAAATATATCATCTACACTTGTAAACTATAGGTACTTAATGGTAGATAACTGAGTTTCATTCTAAGCTTGTACCTGAAGAACATCTCATTACAATTTCTATATCATGGTATTTATCTCTTTCTCTAGAGAGAGGTGGCTTTTGTGCTCCAGTGTTACTGTATGCTCTGAAAGAAATTATTGAAGCTTCTTTGACTCAGAATACTGAGACAGATGAAATGGCAAATCTTTTCCATGCTGTACAGACAGTCTTCCAGAAAGTTTTAGAATGTGTGGCACGTAGACTCAAGAAACAGCAGGAAGAAGGCATTCAGGTATCACATTACACTTGAAATTGCTACCTAGTGTGTAGATGAATCCATATTTTTAATGTAAATGTGTTAGACACGTTGAGGTTATTATTTGAGTCAACATCTGATCAAATTTTCAGTTAAGTTTTCTAAATTTCCTCATTACCAATGTGTTTTTTTATCCATTGTTGATCTCATCATGACAGAAAAACTAGTAAATTGGAGAACAATGCGTTCTGTTACCGATGATCCTCAACTACCCTAGTACTTACAGGTTATTAAACTTAACTGCAATTAAATGAACTTTCTCAATCCAGAGCAAAGAATTCAATTATATATATTATGATATTGGGAGGAAGGAGAAATTGTTGTTATTTTATTAATTTCTTGCAGCCTGAATTATATCAACTTCAAATTATGTATGATGACCTGAAGTTCTTCAAAACCTTCTATCTTCACAGAACAGTTATCTTCTTGTATTTTATAGCAGAGGCTAGGCAGTAGTGAGAGGGGTGGATCACTGGAAAATTTGGTGGTCTGCTTTTCAGAACTTCTGAAAAAGATTTCAGTTCTCTTTTGATACAAGCATTGTTTTGTTTAGTTCTCTCCAGTTTATGAGTAGACTTCCCAAACATGTCGCTGATCCTCTCTGTGATCCCAGGTGACTAGAATACCGCAATAGCTTTCAAGGTGTGATCTGCCCTTTTTCACAGAGAAGCTTGCTGAAATGTGTCAATTTTACTCAAGCAACCTGAAAAAAAAGATCTGTTTTTCTTTGGTTTTAGTTGATTCACTCTATTCAAATGCCTCTTGGAGAATTCATACATGCAGTCCAGTGCTGGCATTCACCTTGCCCAGCAGTTCACCAAGGTGTACTCTCTACTATCCTGGCTGCCATAGTAGCAGAGATAAACTATGTGCTACAGAAGGTAAAGTTAATGCTGACTTTTTTTTTTTTATTACACCTGCTGCCTTTTAAATGTTTTGTTGGAACAATAGAGCTATGTTCAGAAAATGTAGCCTTTGTACTGCAGATCAAGATTTTCTGTGTGTTGGCATGGCACAAACAGGAAATTTTATTTGCCATAATTTCACATTACGGTGCATCTCTCAGGTTTAGGGATACAGCTGTGTAAGAACAGAGTTATCGTGATACCTGGTTCACTGTCTGCCTCTGATAGAAAAATTTAGAAATTAGGCAGTGGTGGAGATTAACGACATGGTTTTTGATATGTTCTCTGTATGTGTATTTGTACTGGGACTGTCTGGGAAGGAGTTAACTTTCTTCACAGTGGTCCCTGTAGTGCTGTGGTTTAAGTTCGTGGCTAAAACACAGTTGAGGCCATGCCACTTAGTTTTGGCTGCTGCTGAACAGTGGTCGAAGAGTGTCAATTCTGACTTCCCTTCACCCCCTGCCCCAAAAAAAGTAAGCAGGCTGCAGATGGGCAAGATGTTGAGAGGGAACGCAGCCGAGACCATTGACCCAAACTGATCAAAGGCATATTCCATACCATACGGTGTTGTGCTCAGCTATAAAAGCTCAGGGAAAGGAGGAGGAAGAGAGGTTGTTCTAAACCCACCTCACTTCGGCTCACCCAGCATTAGGGAACTTAAGAAGTGAACCACTGATCTCAGAAAGATTCCAGTTCCCTACTCTTGGAACTTGTCCCATAAGGTTCTGTAATCCTGTTCCAAAGCAGGCTGATGTCTTGCATGGCACTGATCACTTATGCATTCTCTGCTTCAATACAGCTCCATTTCTCATACCACATTTGTTTTTTGGTTCCTCTGTTTTTGTCTAGAGGACTTCCAAATATCTGATCTGAATTTCTTTGGAAAGTGAAGAAAGAAGCTCTAATACTGAAAAGAATATATAGACAGAGGTTATTGTATGTGCTACACATTCCCAATGCATGTTCCTAATGTATTGTAGTGTTAGGAACAAATATGGCTATAGTAAGACTGGAAGCTTTGAGAACTGACAAGGAAGAGCAGAGGTTCTTTAGAAGGGGCTGTACTCTTACCATTGTTGCTACATAAGTCGAGCAATAAGTGGTTGCCAGAAAGTACCAAATACTACAGAGCTGCTTCTAAGATTCTGCGTTACAGAAGGAACTGAAATAATACCAGAGATTTACCTGCCAATATTAATATATCAGCTGAGGGGCTGTGGGATGAGAGCATGCTCTTTACAGGTGCTACAGAGTAACAGGTTATGGTCTTGAATGATACTGCAGATTCATATTCATAGATTACCAATGTTCATTGCAGTAAGTCATCTGAGCTGGGGTTTTCCGTGTCCCCAGGTACTGTACTAGTAAATCAAAATTCCGTTCTATCTAAATACTTGCCATACTATTCAGAACTTGATACGAAAAAGAGCTGACACAGGGAATCAGGAAATCACTGTCGCCTAAGTTACTTTTAGAAATGATGCACACTTAATCTTGGAGACACAAAGGATACTCATTTGTGTTTAGTAGGCTGTGCCTTTCTAAATAGTGGCCAACAATGTAGTTAAATGAAACTTTTATTCAGAACTACTGTGGAGATTATTTACCTTCATACAAATACTGTTTATTTGTTTTAGTTTTAGCCTTTCTAATTTGTTTATTTGGACACAACACAATTGGATTAAGCCTATTCAAAGAATACACATGAATGTTTCTTCTAATTATTTATGGATAGGTCTTAGTGTAGTTATTGAAATACAGATTTACTTTGATGTTTACTGCATACATATATTTCTTGATCTGCAACAGTTATTGACTTTCTTCTTTTTTAGGTTTCCAGTGAAAAAGACTTAACTATACCAAAGACTATTTCAGACCTTCCTCCTCTTTCAAGCAGTTTAATGACTATAATTATGAAGTCAGTTAATGTTGTCAGGTAAATGTTTCTACATTAATTTGTCCAAGGTTGTTACTACTGTATAACAGCTTATATATTGTCAATAAAGTTTTAATTTCTAAATTTAAATAAATTTCTAGGAACTAGATGGTTACTACTTCATAATCCCTTTTATCTTGGTACACTACTTGTAGGTATTGATTGGGGCGGTTGGTTCAATTTTTTAACTGCTTCTAAGAGTGCTTCTTATTTACAAAACTGTTCCTCTAAATCAGTTCTTTAATCATACATCTTGGCTTGCTTCTTTCATAAGATACTTATAAACATTAGCCCCATCATTAGAGAGGCATTTAGATGAAATAAAATATTTACCAGAAATAGCATTAATCCTTTAATTGAATGCCTGCAATGAGGTGACAAATGTATTACAGCTGTATTAAAATCACAAAATTCAAAATAGTTTTGAAGTATCTGAGTCCTAAAAGCCCCAAAAGTAGCGTTACGCCATTTATTTTTTTAAGGCTTAAACGGGGGTTTTTTTATTTGCTTTATTTATTGGGTACCCTGGATATCTTCTAGAGTTATTACAAGTGAATTTCATTATCTTCCTTTGCTTAGTTTGTTCATATTAAATTTCTATTTACGTGACTATACACACCAGAGTTATTTTGAATGATCAATGGACTAATATGTATAAAATTACAGTGTACCTTCATGGAACTAAAGAGTGTGCTTACTGACCTAAACAGTCATAACAATAAAGTCAAAACTCTGATCAGAATACTATCAATTAGCCATTTAAGAGCAATATGAACTGGAATCGATACTGGGTCAGATTAGTACACAATGATATAATAAAACTTACGCGATGCATGAGCAACTTCGTAACACTTATTTCAGAACTTAAAGAAGTTTCATCTTTCTCAGGTCTTTGAAGCAATATTTGAGCTTCTACAAACCTTATTTAGTGAATCGCTAGTGGAGGTTGGTTCTTTTCTTAACTGCATACTTCATTTTCATATTTTAGCACAATAAAAGCCTGAAGGACAATTAAAGTCAGAACTGGGTATTTATGGTGTTCAATTTTGGTGACATATAGTAATATTACCAAAGGTATTTTTGAAATATTTTAGGGAAAGTTATTGTAACATCTACTGCTCAGTTTCCCCTTTAGTTCTTCACAGAGCATTTAGTTTTGTGCTCTGAGGAATATGAGGATTACAGATCTTGTCCATCTCCTGCTTTATCCCTCATGTTCTTTTATTTTTCCTCTGTTTTTGAGAATTGCTTCTGAGTTAAGTTTGTTATTTTTACCATAAACACTATAATGACCAATTAGTGGTTTCATTCTGTAGTATTGCCTTATTCCGTATTGCAGTTTAGTTTGATTGCTATAGACCTCTTTCTTGGCTCCCCTCTTTCATTTTTCTTAATATATGCCCCAAAACACCTCTAAAGTTTGCTGGTAATACTATCATTCCTTGCTAAAAGTGAGTCTCTTCAGATACATACAGAGTTAGTATTTATCTCAGACTTTACAATGAACAGTTGTTTAGATTCTGTTAGTCCGTCCATACTTTCAATATCTAAAATGTAGTTTGGAAGTGTTTGGGGTCTATATTTAGTTACAAGAGTTCTTCACTGTTTTGTGATTGGGAACCCATATACTTTAATTTTTGAGAGATATGTATTTTAGACTAAAGGGTTAATTAAACTCCAGTTGCTAATCAGGCTACAAGTAGTAACAGTTTTAAGGGTATGAGTAGTTACTTGCAATCCATTGGAGTCATATAATGTATTTTTTTTGAACTTCAGTAGGCACTGAAGTTAGAAATTTCTGTACAAATTACATGAGTTAAATTCCAGTAGAACCAGTAGTTTCTTCACAAATTGACTTTCCCAAAATAGTCCATGAGCTCTTAATTTCTCTTAGCAGCTACTTATTCTGTGTACAAACTTTTTCATTTTCTTTCCAAGCAATTTACCATTCTGTTAAGTCAGATATTCTCAGTTCCAGAAGCAACATGTAGTCTTCAGTTACCCAGTAACCACTGCTTCATCCTGCATGGTATCTTTGAAGCTATGGTGGCAGGGTAGTGTAATCATGAACTTGTTGTGTTCAGTTGTATTTTTGAAAAAAACCATTATTTATAAAGTATTTTTCCTTTATGTTTTCCCTAGGGCATTTTTAAATGAATTAATGGAATGCATTCTCTCTGAAGAAATTGAGGGGATTTTTAGTCTAACAGCTACTGTCTGCATTGTGATTATAATTAAAGGTCAGTCAAACCATTTTGGTCCTTTTTTTTTTCCTTTCTTTTTTTTATGTGCTACATTTTGAAAGCTGAGTTCTTATACAATTCAACGAGCACTTTTCCTCATCCATTTTTCTACAGGATTTAGGCTTATGTCACTTTATAAATTATGTTGTTAAGCTTTGGACTTTCAATCTTTGTGTAGTGAGTTTAAAAATACGACTGTCTGCTAACTCATAGGGTCCAGCTCTATATTCTGATCTGCTGAAATACACAGTAATTAGTCCAGGACAGTGAAAATATAATTTAATATCTAATCTTTCATTAAACAATCTTTTATGTTAAAAATATTCCATGAAAATGTGCAGGGTTTTTTTGCCAAATCATTATTTTTGTCCAACTTTTCAACATAATCTTATTTCAAATAGGTAAGCACAAGACTTCACTTCTAAAGGATATTGCACCTGCCGTTCAAAGGAAACTGATAACATGCAAGGATGCTGCTACAGAAGAATCCAGCAGCACTGAAAGGTAAATGTGCTGTGGGAAATGAACACTAACCTCTCCTGTATCCTCTCTGCAATAATTAGCTGTGGTTTGTACTTATCATACAGTTAGAGCATTCGGAATGATTGCAAGTTTTAAAATAGTGGGTAAAAAAAATTTGTGAGGCATTGAGCCCAGCACAGTATTAAATTTCCTGCTCATAGATTTGCTGTGATTGCAATCTTTACAAATTTAGATTTTTTTTTTCCATTTAATTTGAATGTGTTATGTCTTGATCCTGTATATTGCAGGATTCAGTTCTGAAATTCAGTTCTGTTAACAGAAAGTGCAGAACAAAGCAAGTTTTATATTTACTATTTCTTATTACTGGGAAACTTTTCTCCCATATTTTGGTATTAGGCATATGAAACCATACCTATGTAGATAGTAAAAATTTAACTGAATGTAACTTTAAGACCTTTCCACAGTGATTTCATTTTGCTCTTTTTTGAGATTTTGGTGTTATATCTGGTTGACTATTAGATTTTTGGGATAAGCTTCTTGAAAGTGATTGGCTACGTTGCATTTGCAATCATTTTTTTCAGACCTGCCCAAGATAGACAATCATGATGCATGCTTTAGCCTTAAGTGTTTCAAACTTGTTGAAGTCTAAAAATTTCTTGATATTTGGGTTCTGCCTAGTTATTGAACTGACCGTGGAATTAGAAAACAGTCAAAATAGACATTAAAATGCTCAAACATAGAATATGAAGAAAAACAGACTGTAGTTATGGACATTCATCCAAAAATACTGAGAAAGTTATTAGTGCACCACAGTGGCCGGAACAGGCAGAGGCCCTTGCAATCTTTAATTCTTCCAATTGATGATCCTTACCGTTCAGTCAAACAATGGCTGTAGAGTAGACAGATTTTAAGTTAAAACAAAATGAACACAACTTCATTTTAGTCAACAGTTTCTTGCATGACCTTTCCAACCTAAGCACACTTCCACTGCACTCTCTTCTGGTGGATCACTAGCCTGAGATGTGTTGTTGTCTGGCATTGTGATGACTAGACATAGACCTTCGGCGGCTGTGCTTTGACTGAACCAGTGTCATGCATTTAAAGGCAATACTAAAGTTATGAGATTTCATACTACTGTATGAAAAATAAGGTAGTTCATCCCTTTCCGTTTATGATACTTCAAACCTTCACTTGAGTGGTACCAAGAAGCCCAAAAGCTACGCCAAATGTTCTGGCAGTGGTAGAACTTTTAGAAGGCTGTACAGTAAATACCCATTTGGAATTGGTTCAGAAGTGCAGAATGTAAACTGGACTTTTCCAGGGGGAAAAAAAAAAAAAGCCTGGTATTCAGGACAACATGATAGAGTGGCTGTGTTGTTGCTGACAAAATATGCATTAATTAATTTAAATTTCGTATTATATCAGAGCCAGAAAGGTATTATGCAACTGTCTTTAAAGAGATAACTAATTTTAAGAACTAGGCCAGAAAGTTTTATGATATATATGAGCCACTTCAGTTATGTACCATCAAAAATGAGATTTATTTAAAAAAAAAAAGGGGGGGGGGGGAGGCGGAATCAAAACCAGTGCAACCCTTCACTTCTGTTTCCTGTCTGACATAAGTAAATAGAAAACAGAAATTTTGTTGTCAAGACTTTGAGTGGTTTCCACAGCGGACATTGTGCTCTTGTGACATGGAATTGCTAAAGAAACAGAAAAAGTCTTATTTTAAAAAAAAATCAGTACATGATTGGACCTCTAAAATTCAGAGTGACTCTCCTTCCTGGGTAGGTTGTTTTAATTAATGCTTGTCTGTGAACAATTTTCTTTTAGTTGGGACCTAGTTTAGAAAGAAAATCAAAAATAAACAAAACCCAAATTTTTTCCATGAAATCATTTAACATTGGGTTGCCAAGTGTTCTACTATAATATTTAAAAAAAATATTAATAATGATCTGAAAAGAAGGGTGAGCAGCAGAGTATCATGATTCAGTTATGCGCTTCTTTAATCAAGACAGTAGAAAAGGTTGAGAAATTAAAGCCACTCTTAACATGATTAAATAAATAGGCTCATTAAAATGAGTAATTGCTGCCACTTGAGTGCACTACTAACTATAAATTTCAGATAATTGCTTTATGAATCTATATGATCATTTCTGCCCAGTGAACAGGGACAAATCAACCTAGAAGTTGGGGCAGATGAAGAGCACAAGACGCTGCAATGTTTTAATTTCGTGATATATGAATGGCTACCTTTGTATAATACAAAACCAAGAGATAGTTGCAGGTAAAAGTAAAAGATTAGGAATATGAACATGATCTTGGGAGGTATTTTTAACAAGAATCAGAATTGCAATATGATGACAAAATTCAGAAGCTGTCACATAGCTTTGCAGAATTTGGGAGAATTAATATTTGCACAGATATGTTGGGGTTTGTTTCTCTCTCTCCTGAAGGGTAAAAGAATTCGTGCTGAAAAAACATTAGGAGGAAGTTCTTCAATGACTAGGTTTTTCTTGACTCATTTACAGCATGTTTGCACTTTCTCAGACAGACAGAATGTTGGACCAGGCTGGGCCTCTAGCATCTTCTGACATTCCATTTGTAGTGCTCTGGTACTAGTGTGCTAACGTTTAACTAAAATGTGATTATATACAGTCTGAAATGTGCCCTGTTGTTTGCGAACTGTTTTATCATCCTACTCTGCTTACCAACCCCCAAAATTTTAGTTCCGGTATGCTGCAAGCTAGATCTCTGATCATTACTTTGAGTACAATCTTATAACCCCCAGTGCTGCACTGATGCGTGCTAAAATATGTTACTGTTTTTTTAAGTCATGCTTAATAGTATTATTACTTTTTGCTTCTGAATGCATTATCTCATAATAACTCCTTGAGGGATTATTTTATTTAATACCCAGGTATACCAGGAAATAGTGACATTCTTTAATTTCCCAATAGACTTGGCATTCTGTGCCAGCATCTTAAATTTAGACTTCAAGTAATCTATTACATATCAGCAAAGAAAGACAAAAGTGAAAATGCTGTCTGGTGTAGTAATTAAAGTGCTGCCCTTAAACAAGTAATTGTTGCACTAATTCAGAAGTAAAACTTTTCATTGTAATTTAGTCTTCTCTCTTCAGCTGAGTTAGCAGTTTAAGACTGCCCTGTGGGTGTCTTATTTTAAAAATGCTGTTCAGTGCACTTAAAAATTCTGGACAACATATTGTATATTGAGAGAATTTCCTCAAGAGTAATGGCACACGCATTAGTTTAGTTTATAAAATGCAAATATTTATGCGTAGCAAAACAATGCAAGTAAAGCTGTCAGTGCAGTGATTTGGAGGCTAGAGAAAAATGTTCCATGCTCTATAAAAACAAATGTGCTATAGAATAATCCCTTTTACTTAATATTTTGTATTTACTTTAATTAGCATTTTGATATATGGGTATTTAGAATTTAAATTTAGCTAATGGCTGTGCTGAAAGATATTTCTTTAGTATTATCATTTAGCTAGCTTCCCAAACTCTTTACTGCACTCTCATTGAATCTGTAAATAATGATTCTTGAATTGTTTTGTAAATACAATGTTGTGCATGGTTTGTCTGCCACCTATCTAAAAGTTCACTAGAGAGGTACCTAGTAAAACTGACTTAAATTTGTCAATCTGGGGAAGCGTACAGTTACTCTGAATGACGTCTCGTTGTCAATGTGCTGCAGGTACATGGTCCAACATTACAGATCCATTGTTTTATTAGCCTTAAATTGTAACAAAATAAAATACAAAGTAGCATTCTGTCTAAAACCATGGTACTTAAGTAATTATACTAATTTTATAGTACATTATAATACTAGCTTATTTTTACAGTTGGGTTCCATCATGACTTAAAGGATAAAGCACTATAAAGAGGAGCATGTGACACACCCATGGCAGTCTGAATTCAGGGAGCCCTGACATCCAATATACTGCTGTGAAAATGCAGAGTCGCCTGTTGTATTTCAGGTCTTGGTGTCCCACGATGAATGCGCTAACTCATCATGATTAATGACTGACTAACCTTGCTTATTTGGGGCATCAGTCGAGGAATATAATAATAAAAATATGGATAAAAAATGCTTGAGAAATGCAGGTGACAGAATCTTTTATAAAAGTAACGTGAAGCATAAAGTTCATAGTGGTTAACAGTGAAATAATGTTTTGACAGAAGACCAAAGGGCCCATTTTTGGTATATTTTAGAGCAGTGTTAGAAGTTGTGCGAGACTGCAACTACGAAGGCTAGGTGAGTGACTGTGTCAGGGGGTACAAGAAAATAAAAAGGGCCTACGAAATGGAAATTTCAGAACAACCTTTGAGATTGTTTAGGGAGCAATGTGAGACAAAAGGGAGCCAGAAAGGGACTAAGATGGGTGTATATGCAGTGAAGGAGGCAGCTGCTAATAAGGAAAAGATAGAAAGCTCAGGCCTGGAAAATAATTGCCACAGGTGAGGAGAAAAATTATGAACAACAAGGGAAAAAGGCAGAAAGTACAAGAATGAAGAGGCCTTAGCATGAATTATCAGTAAAGGATTTGACTATTTTGAAATATGTTTGGAAAAAGAGTATAACTGCTGTGAAGAAAACGAGTGGGTTCTTTAAATAGATGATGAAATATTAGAATATGTGCTTGAATTGACAGTAATTTAAACTCGCTTGCTGTAGATTACACTGTAGCTAGAGAACATCAGCAGAAAGATAGAAAAGTTGAAAGGAAGAAACCCAACTACTTCAAAAGTAATTTGTAAAAGGCATATTTGATACTTAAACTAATATGGAATACCTGGTCAAAGAAATCATGTGGTAGCTATATGCGGACCATCAACTAGTCAAGGATTAATCTAGCATTTAGCATATCTAATCCTGTTGCACATTGTTTTATGCCCTTTCAGAAGCCTGTATGAATCATGTCTGAAAATTTTGGATGAATTTTTGAATCCTGGACCACATGGAAGCTTTTGTCATGAAAATTAAAGGAAGGAAGATGTAGTGTTTTTTAACAAAGATTATCTTGTAAATTTAAAGTTTGTTTTCTGTTATTCTGTATATTTAAAGCAATCAAAATATATAAAAGTGTGTATAGAAATCATGTAATATTAAAGATTTTTCAGCTGTAAAGAGGTTATTCTGTATAAAAATGTCTTGGGGGGGATGTAAAATCAGTATCTTTGTTTTTATAAAACAAATAATAATTGTATCTTATATACTTTGAGATTGAGGTAGCACGTAACCTCAGTCCCTGGGAAGACTATAGGGCCTATTCCTAGAGGTTATGGAAATTAATTTCATTTTGAGACACGTGAAGAACAAAATGGTGATTGAGAACAGCCATCATGCATTATTAGCCAGGGGCAAACTCTGCCCTTCCCTCCCTGTTGTGGAAGAAGAGAGAACAGAGAATGTAATCTTTCCTGTGCTTAAGAAAGACTTCTACACAGGATTATGTAGGATCCTTATAGGCAAATTGGAGAAAGATGGGCTGGATGGGAGGGACTTAGAGGTGGGTGGAAACTGGTGAGACCATCGAACTTGGAGAATAACGGTGCTATGAAGTCAGATTGAAAGCTGGTTACTAGTGGCATTCCTCAGGGCAGATACTGTTGCCAACTCTATTTAACATTTTTAGTAAAAGGTTGGGCGATGGAATGAAATGCAACCTCAGCCTACTGGCAGATGACACCAGCGATTGGCACAGAGGGGCAGGGTTGTCCCATTCAACAGGATCCTGACAAGCTGGACTTAAGGATCAACAAATCTCATGATAGTCAACAAAGACACATGCTCTTCTACCCATAATGGACTAATCCTGCATACCAGCATAGGCAAGCACAGAGGGGAGATCTTATTGCTCTCTTCACCTACCTGGATGACGATTAAGAAAAGACTTTTCTCAGGGGTACATATGAAGAGAATATGAGGCAACTCTTGCAGCAAGAGAAATTCTTGTTATACATAAGAAAAAAAATTTTCTTTATGACAGTGAGTTGACACTGCAAATGGAACAGGAGCAGGTTGCTCAGAAAGGCTGTGGAACATCCTTGGAGACGTGCAGAACTTGACTGACAAGGCCCTAACCATCGTGTCATAATTATGAAGTTAGCCCTGCTTGAGCCACGGATTGGACCAGATTATCTCCTGAGCTCCCTCCTAACTTGAATATTCATGGGATTCAGTGACAACTGTACTGGAAGGGGAAATGCCCTGGCTATTAAACATATACTTTATTAATACAGAAGTTTGATTGGTTTATATTTAGCTATTTTTATAAATTAATACTAATGATGCAGATAATGCAGACATGTAAGCCACTTATTTAATTTTCTTAATGAAACCAGTGGCTCTCCTAAGACTAGTAATAGAATACTGGTTGCAGAAGGTTATTTTGCCTTAACTGAGATATCTGTAAATTAGGTGTCTAAGCTCACGGTGTGATTTAACCCGAGCCAGCAACTAAGCACCACACAGCCACTTGCTCACTCCCCCACGCCTGATGGGATTGGGGAAGAATTGTAAGGGTAAAAGTGAGGAAAAAAAAATTGGGGGTTGAGATAAAAACAGTTTAATTTTGTTTTAATTGTAAGGAAAGGGAAAAAAATAACAGAGAGGAAACTAATACCCAAGAAAGTCAAGTGATACAAATGAAAACAACTGCCACCACCCAACCACTGCCTAGCCAGTCCTGGAGCAGCGGCCCCCTGCCCAACCTTCCTCCCAGTTTTATTGCTGAGCATGACATCATATGGTCTGGGGTATCCATTTGGTCAGTCAGAGTCAGCTGTCCCAGCTGTGTTCTCTCCCAGCCTCTTGTGCACCCCCAGCCTCCTTGCTGGTGGGGTGGGCTGAGAGCAGAGGAGGCCTTGGCTCAGTGTAAGCACTGCTCAGCAATGGCTACAACAACACTGTTTTCAGCACAAATCCAAAACACAGCCCCATAGTAGCTACTGTGAAAAAATTAACTATCCCAGCCGAAACCAGCACAGCTCATAATGCTATATCTGAGTCTGTTTTAGACTGAGCTCTAACAGGAATCCCTGGAAAATGTTTCAGCTACAGACTACAAGTAGCATACAGTGACCAGCTTAGACCTGGATATCTAACACTTCATTATCTACAATTAAGTGAAATGATTCTCACTGTGTGTGTATGCAAATGGCTTACTGAGGTCTCCAATGTCACTGAGTGGGACTGAAATAGAAATTAACAAATTTAGCCAAATTAAGATAGAATCCTCATTCTTGATTGAGATTTGTGCACAGTGCTGTACCTCCACCTATCTAAACAGACATCTACTGTGCTGTTTTTCTTTCAGTAGAAAGAGATTGTAAGATTTTTTTTTCTAGTACCTGCTCTGTCAAGTGCAATGAACTACCTTCATCCTGCTTTACATCAAATTTATGCTTGACCTTAGTGCATAGAACTTCCCTACTGGATAAAATCTTATTTAGCTGGAATGTTGACATTTAAAAGCAATCAAATTCTTAACAAACAACTGTCAGGCTTTGCAACAGGAAAGTCAGTATGTGCATGGATTCATGAGTTCCAGAAGATTTACCTTATCCACAAGAGTGGCCTGAGCCAAAAAGACTAATGCTGCCACAGCAGGTATCTGTAGATCTGCCAACTGTTTATCTATCAACATCTTTATAAAAACTGTGTTCTTTGGCCTTCATTCTTCTACATCTGTTAACAGGCAGGTGTTCCAGTAATCACCTTTTAAATCTTCTGATTATACAAATTACTTAATGAATATGTAAATCACAGTTTCTTTTTCTGCTTCTCAGTCTTTCAGTATTTGCTCATATTAGATGAGAAGAAAATCCAAATTTACTGTCTTCTTTTTCCTCAGAGTATAATACTGCTTTTTCAGTATTTTTGCTTTTCATGGAGTCCTTGTTACAGATGTAATATCCCTGAGTCTGAAAGAAATAAAGGTAATACCCACATCAGGCATATGCAGATTTCTTCTGAAGAACTCAGGTGGTATTGCTAGGAACGGTAAGAAAAGTTAAAGATAAACCTTTGTCCTTTGGTGGCTGGTTCTTGAATGGTTCTCAAGAGTGTTGGAATCGTTTTGTGTTAGTCATGCAGCTCGTGTATAGATTTCAGCTCAATTTCTAGTCCAGCTCTGCTGTATCTGCTCCGACAGATGAAAAAACATTGGATTTCTGCAATACAAATAATGATGTTTTTAGGATTCCTTGAGCCAAGGTCTGTCAGTGTTTTCTCCTTGGGTCTTTGTGGCAAATTTCACAAAAATATCATAAGAATTCTAGTTTTACTTGCTGTTCTCTTTGCTAAGTTTTGCCAAAATGTTAAATCCTTACAATTTCCTTCTGTTTTGAACATATAAATAAATAGTATGTTCCTTAAGCTGAGTAATCTTTTGGAAACTGTAAAAACAGATTTGTTACATCTTATTAATCGAATGTGCTGTTGAAGTGCTAGGGGGGGAGAGGGGTTGGCCTTTGGGTTTTGTTATGGAATAATTTTGGTATTCAGCCAGCTGCACTATCCTAACTGTATGTCTGAGGACTTCCTATAATTTTAAGACAGAGCCTTTGAGAGCTGTTCAGCTTTTTCAAGAAGTTGAACTTGACTTTGATTAATAGAATTGCTTGAAAGATGAACAAGATGACACCATTCTAAGATACTCCTTTAAGCAACTTGTGAGGGCAGTCACTATTAATGTATAACTGCCTGAAGAATAAAATTGCTAGTCACAGTTGTATCTGTAAGTGGCATGCCTATAGCTCTCCCCTTCATACTTGTATATTCAGTATCAATATTACTGAAGACAGCAATAGTTTTAAACTATTTGCAGTAATCTATGTTTTAACTTTATTTCTGAGGACTTGATCCATTTTTGATGACAGTGTTCATTTGCTCTGTTGTCTGCCTGGGAAACAAAGTCCAGCAGTCGTTCATCTATCACAGCTTCAAAGTATGAGCTACAGAAAAAGCAGGAAAAGCTCTCAAGCTTCTTCCTTAGCAAACAAATATCTTCAGGTATGGATCCAAGCACACAAACTTTCAGACTTGCCATGGAAAAGAAAAAATTCGCCTTGCACCTGCTGTTCAGTCCCGTGATAGCTGCAACTCACTTTGCATTTAAACTCCCATTTAAACTCCGCTGCTGCTGTCAAGTGCTTTGAGGTCTTCTGACTACAGAAGGAAATCAGAGAGGCTAATTTAGATAAAGTCTTTCATGTCACTTGATAAATGCTTAGTGAAGAATACTTACAATAATGACTGCAATGTGAAATCATAAGACATGCCAGCTACCTTGTGTGAACCAAGACCATCGAACAGTGTCCTGCCATGTCTCTGCTAGGAGTACCTATAGTGGCAGCTGCCTGTTTCAGACGGAAGAGCATGGCTTAAGTACTTACGTCTTGACAATTAGCTGGCCAAGGGCAGCTTTCAGGAACTGCTGCAAAACTTTCCACAGGCAGCCAGCAGTTCTTCAGTTTCATTAAGCCATTGCAAATAGGCACAAATCTTGCCTAATCTACTTCAGATAAGAATTCTTAGTCTTGGGCTCTGTGTAGCTGTATTGCTGCTTGTCTGAGCATGACCCTAGGCACAGCCCTAGGCTGCAAAAAGCGATGTAATTTTACCTTTAATTTACTCAGAAATCATTGGGATTTTTTCACTGGGTTAGGTTGTTCGGCAGATGTGCCCTTAGTCTTCTCTAATAATAGTGGGTCATTTGTCTCTGTCCAGTTCCACATTATGGTTCTAGAAAAGCTGCAGAAATTGTGTGCATTAGTACTGAGGAAACTTTAGCAGTGGAAATTCACTTTCTGTTATATCTGTTAGCATTGTTTGAAAACAATGTTGCGGTAGGAGTTCTGTTACTATTATTTTCTTACTCTTTGTGATTCTAGGAAGTAGAAGCTGTTACCAACCTTCTTCTCCTGTGTCATTCTTTTTTTAATCCGAAGACCACCTTGTTTTCAGCAAAATAACTTAGTTCTCAAACACATGACTTTACACATAATTTCATGGTGCTTATGTTACTTCAGACTTCACATTACTAAGTCCTTCCTACGTAAAATTCTAATCCTTTCTTTGATATTGCTGTCAACTTTGTCCCAGTTTCAAATATATGTTCAAATTTCATTAGTTTATGCTTGGTTTTTGTACTGTCATTAATGAAAATATTAAATAAGGTGCTGTTCTGAAACATCATTAGTAATTCCTTTTCAGCCTAATTTATTTCCCCCTTCCATTCAATTAGTTCCTTATTCATCTTACAGGAATAGTCCTGTAATAATCCTTGTCTTGGGCTAATATTTTTTTTATATGCTGCAGTAACAGATGCTTTGCTGTAAAGCCTTACATTTTAAGTAGGTACATTTTAGCAGTTCTTGCTGGAAAGGTATGTGAATCCTGTACAGCCATATGCCTACATCAAAGGACATATAGGATAGAGCCAGCCCAGCCTCCTTTTGGGCTCTTTGCAATGTGTAATGACACATGCCTCCTGCCTTTTGGGGTAATTGTTAAACACTTACATAAACTGTTTGTGCTAGCTCAACTTTCATGTGAATAAAACATATTGATGTGGCATTTTTCTTCTTTTGTTTCTTAATGTAACAATCCTTACTTACCGATTGCCTAAAATGGTACCTGAGTCCCAGCTTAACAGCAAGAAATGCAGGCTTCATGCATTGACCTTTCTGAAAAGTTGCCATGATTATTAAAAAAAGGCAAGTATTAGCAACTTTATTTTCTCAGAATAGTATCTAAAGGAAAAATACAGCATCTGTAAGAGGCTACAAATCCAATTAGACCAATCTAAGAGAGTACGTACTTTAAAAAAACCAAACAAAACCAAAAAAAAGGTGAATCTGGTTCCTGCTCTAGGTTCTTTAATGACAGCATGACTGAAGTTCTTCCACCGCTCCACTGAAGGAAAAGCTCCTTTTACTGAGGGGCTCATTTTACTGACCATAATGGCAAAAGCTGTGTCCTTTCTTACACCATTCTCTAAGATTGGACACTATTAATACACAGTATAAAGACAAAGATTTTGTTCTCAGTGTATTCTCAGTTCCACACAAAAGAGAAGTTCTAAGGCTGGTCCTTTATTTAAAAGCAGTCCATTATTAAAAGTGACCATCCTTCATGACAAAAATAGTTAGCTTTCAGCCTCTGTCCCCAGATTCTCTTTCATGGGCCACTCACTGCTCTTCGATCTGCAGGATGGCTGGTTTCATGTGAGTGTCCACCCACTATGTGTAAAACACTTGTTTTACAGTGAAAGCTGTTTCTATCAAGTGCCTTAGCCAGTCACCAGCCTTAGCTGATGAATTTGCCCATGTACAAGAGCTGCTGGGGAATGTGCAGTTTGATGACCACAACAGCCTATCTTTTCAGACATTTCAGTCCACACTGGATTCCTGCAACAATATTCAAACTCAAGGACAGTAGCGAAAATGTCTGAGACTTATACTGCATGGTGTACTATACATCTATAACTCAAGAATCCAATTTTTAAATGAAAAAAGATAAAGGTGGGATTGCTAAGTTTCAGTGTTTATCATATTTTTTTTCAGATGTCTGCTATGGTCAAAATTTTAAAAGTTAAGGTTATGTTAAGACTGAAAAAGAAATGTAAAACTAGCCCATCTGCAATGAAATTAAGAACTCTTTGATGCAAGAAAATGAGAGAATTTATCAAGGGATCTGATTACAGCCTCCTGATTCCCTGATTTGACCTATGCTGGAATCGACAGCAATGTTTGGCTCCTGAGCCATCCATCACAGGCAAGCCAGCCTCTGGGGAATTCTTACCTTCCCAGTTAAGATCATAGAGCCTTAAACTGCCTGAGCAGCACACAGAGATCAGGGAATCTAGCTTGCAGTATTTAATTTATCATTGTATCATGATCCACTGATTGAATGCTTAAAAGCAGCCTTGTTTCAATGTGATCTAATATCAGAAAGCACTCTGTGCTATCTGATGAAAGACTCTCCTGTGCAATTAGCACAGCTGAACAGGTGTGATGCTTTTGGCTCTGGAGATATGTTGACTTTGCGGAAAATTTATGTATGGAAACAGCTTTAGGGTTTTTTTGAAATTACGGTGAAGGAGAAGAGGATACTTCTTTTTTTCACAAACCTATTGTAAAGACCATCTTCATCCCTTTAGCTCTTAGCCTTCCTGTTCCAGTTCCAGCTTAGGACAGCTCTTTTACCTCTAATTTCATTCAACTGCTAATGAAATAAAATGCCAGTTAAAAGTTTATTTTTATCTTAGCATTCTTTCTAACTGTATTTAATGTAATTCTTGCCAGTAGAATCTTGTACCTTTGCCACTTTTCACCGTGATATTCCTTGTTTCATGAGCAATATAGGACATTTAATGACAGAATACTAAATATCCATCATAAACCTCAAAGCAGGAACCTTGTTCACCTGTCTTATGTAATCGTCTAGAGAAATTCCCCTTTCACAAGGTGGAACTTCCACTCATGTCAGTGGATTTCTTTCGAGCACAGTCGGGCCCAGGCCAGGTCCGGGCTCAGGATGGTTCCCGGTGAAGCACTCAAGGGGTCTCTGAGGGAAGGAGCTCACCTTGACAATCCCAGGCCCAACCACCCTCCCTCGTCCTCACTAGGCTCCTTCTGTGTGGCTGCTTATTGCTCAGCCACCCTCATCCCTCCATTCAACAGGTGGGACCCCAGCAAAGTACCTTTGCTTTCCCCTGTTCCCTTGTTTTATTTTTTAGAGGCTAGAGGCTGCCAACCTCATCATCATTTTCTTACACTAAAGAGGCTAACTGTAAGTTAGGATGGCATAAGGAGATATGAATTTTTAAATAGTAAGATTTTTGTAATAGTGGCCTGCTTTTTCAGTTGGTAGTTACTCCTTGGCTTTACCAAGAGCAGCGCATCCACATTTATTAACACTCTTGCTTAAGAAAATAATTCTGTATGACTCAACACACTTAGTCATATACAGTAGAAGGTCTACTATACAGAGCAGAAAAGTTCATGGAAAATGCTCGGCCGAGGAAGAAGATTCCCT
Organism: Phaethon aethereus; assembly: GCF_964289735.1. Taxonomy (NCBI): domain Eukaryota; kingdom Metazoa; phylum Chordata; class Aves; order Phaethontiformes; family Phaethontidae; genus Phaethon; species Phaethon aethereus. The sequence goes on from NC_138582.1 coordinate 160,839,353, forward strand.
TGAGAAGTCAAGTAAGTGTTTTTGTTCGGTCTTTGATGCTCTATTGGAACACTGAACTACAGCAGAGAGCAAAGGGAAGGCTTTCTAAAGTAGTGATTCAGAAGAGAAAAAGAGCATCCCGTCTCTTCTATTATTCAACCTCTAATAGTTTTGCCAAAACTGATGACTATTCTTAACACAATCTTGTGCTTACAAAGACACATACTGTAATTTCAGTGTAGTCCAAACAACGTTCCTTTCCCCAGCTGTTATTACCATGAACTTTCCCCACTTTTTTTTTTCCTCCTCTCTTTTTCCTCACAGCATACTCTCAGTAATCTTCCTTTAGAAGAAACACATCACAGGCAATGGGTCCAAGCAGTCTTGCACTCTGAGATATCAGAATGCCTTGGGCAAGGTTTTCTAACTTTTTTACACTAGAAACTATGTACTTAATTTATTTTCTTTATTTTTGGCTATTCAAAATAACCCATGTCAATAAGCATTAAGCTATAAAACTGAAGTGAAAATAAACTGAATTCAGCTGTTCTTGCTCCATTCTGAGTTGCTATCAAACATATTGTTCAGTTCTAGATTTCCTTGCAGCATATTTCTCAACAATACTCCAAGTTGACAGTTATACAACAGCTATAGCAAATATTCTAGCCTTTAGGTCACCACCAGGTTTGCTTCTGTCTATTACAGTAAGCAGGACGACAATGTTTCCTGGATAGAACACAGAGAGAGGATGAGCTTAATCCAAAAGCATATTATGTCTTCATCAATAAGCAGCCAAAGCGAGAGAGAGATGTTGGAGAAAAAAGTGGCGAGGAGCACAAGTGGCTTCTTGACTGTTTGCTGTCCCACACTTCTCACCACCACAGCAACGGGCTGGAAAATGCCCAAAATGGAAAACTTTGTGCTTTGTGAAACCAGATCCTCCGTCGTATGTAACACATGAAAGCATGACTGAAGAACACTCCTAGAGCTGAAAAGTCAGGCATTCAAAAGTCAGGAGGTATCAAAATGAAGATGTGCACAGCTTTCACCTCACCTTTGATTATGTGTTGAATGACATGATAACTTTAATTACACTAAGACAAGTTACTTATTCCACACAAACTGTTCCCTGCTCAGTGCTCAGTTTGTATCTGGTCTATGGATGATTCAAAACCCTTGCTGTTGACGACACAGCAAATATTCAGTGCTTTTTCTCCACTCGTTTTTCAACGTGCAGCTCTACACTTAGTCTGCTGCATGCTATTCATACCCGGCTCTGAGGACAAAACTGTTAACTTCCGCAATGGCGTTACTATGGTACTATTCACTGCAGTCCCAGAATTTCACAATGATTCATGTATCTTTCCAACTCCCTCTAGGTTTACTTATCACCATTTTACAAATGTACAGTGAGACTAAGTTAAAAATTTTCTATGAATTTTGGGAACCCAGTGTGAGATGTCACATTGTACAGCACTTGTCACCTCAAAGCACATGTCCCCAGCGGCAGTTGTGGGTGCTTAGCACTTGAATCAGACTTCAGGTTCCTAAGTCAGACACAGAAAGTGAGGGACATGTAACCAGAGCTCCCTAGTGGCTTTAATCAACTACAGATCTATTCTTTCAGAATGACAAAGTGCAGTAATCTCCTTCATCCTTTAATTTAGCACAAGAGGAGTGGATATCTCAGGGGATTAGTTATTAGTTTTAGTTGTAAAATCCATTCACCAAGTATCAAATCTTACAGATGGATAAAAGATGCATAAAACCAGAATTTTTTAACTGTTTCTGAACTCCCTTACATTAAAAGTACATAATTAATAAAAAAATTTGGCTCCCTATTGACATTTCAAATTAATTTTGATCAATGGCAACCAAATCTAACTATTCATTGCACACGTAGGGGTTTCAAACTACTTTTTGAAGAACAAGAACCCATTGGCAAAAAACACTTACTAATGTCTAACCATTTAATGTGGATATGCTCAGACAGTAAGTTTTTCAGCTGTGCTGAGGACTCTAAACACCCATGAAAATCAGTAGAAATTCAGGTGGTTTTAATTTTGAAATCTGTCTCCAGTGACTCCAAGATAGGGAAGCCACAGTTTAGCCTCTATGTCAATCTGAGATGATGATGGGCATTAGCAAGAAATCAAGCCTTTCTCAGTTAAAAAGGGACAGCTCTAGTGCACGTCAGTGACCTGTGCTTGTTCTCATAGAGGCCATCCCTCTCCCAGGGAAGCCCAAATTCCCTTTCATAGCCTGACACTAGATATAAAGATGTTAGAAGTGGCCTCAGAGTTCAGATTCATCAGGTACTGTATCCCCGTCTTGAGACACTGGAGGTCTGTTCTTCACAGGTTCTGAACATCCATGCCTTGCTGCTCACAGGTTGCTTCATGCCACCTTTTCCTTCTCTTCAACCAGTTGTATATCAAACACAGCTTCAGCACCCTGTTTAATGTAGGTATCACCATAAACAGTATTTGAACGAGTCAGCTAGAATTTTTAATGAATTTGGGTTCAACTCAGACCTGCAAATGCCTACATTTACAGAAACTGCTCTCTCCAGCATCCCTATCAAACCAGCAGAAGACATTATGGAAATTGCCCTCACAAGCCCAAACTACCATGCACACTGAAGTGGCTGGTCTGGTACAAAGGGTTCCTACAGCCTTAGGAGTCAGCTCAAAACATGCTACCCCAAGTGCTCATATACACAGATGTTTAGGTCTTCAGTTAATATGTGTCACATGTATAGTTTTCAGTTAATGTAAGTCATGTCTCCTGCTATTCTCACAGGTAATTTTCTCTAGCTGCATTTCATCTCTTAGGTCCTGAACATTCCATTTTAGGCTCCTTTCCCAGTGTTCTTTCCAGCAACACATAAAAACCATTATCATTCAGTTACAGCATAGGGAATAAAAGACCAGCTCACAGCTTACCAGTCATAACTAAAATCAACCTACTTTTTTTTCCTTTCCTTTTTTGAACTCCTTTTTACACCACTTAAAGATTTCTCCCTTTAGGAACTCTCTATTCCTTTAATAAGCTTACTCCCTGAATGTAGAATACAACTACCAAATCGAAATTTAAGTGAGTATTTGTACTGCTATGGAATTATATGACTTTAGCTCCCAGTAATCCAGGCTTCTGTACAGCTTCTCATCTTCTAAACACTGTTAGTGTCTCAGACACTAGAGGGCTTTTTAGACATATTGCTTATCACTATTGCAGGATAAAATCCTTCATTTTTAACTGCTTTAAAATATTAACTACTTTAATTCTAGATTTTAAAACATGTGTACATGGAATAAGTGATATGTTTTCTCTTAATGAAAGGGTCGAATATACAGAGCTATATAATCCTGTACTTTTTCAACATACATCAATAAAAGAAACTACTTGCAAGTGCAGAGTGCAAAATTTCCACGGTTTTGCACAGTTCCTCTTGTAACCACGGTCCTCCAAGATGTGTCTCTAGAGATGGTTTTTCTAACCTTATTTTTCCCAGTCTTCTAAAAGAAGTCCTCAAATCACAAGCAAGGTGCAGGATTACTGCTGCTCATCCAGCTCTTTCTGTCCTCAAAAAAGCGTAGTGAAGGTTACATGTGCCGCATTGAGCCTCCAAAAGACTCCCTTTGTGTCTGTACATAAATCTACAGGCTTTGAATATTATATCCTCTAGAGCCAGAAACATAAATAATAAAATAGTCTAAATTCTGGCTTGTCTGGGCATGGATATAGCACAAACCTCCCTACATCTTACAAACCTCTCTACATCTTTCTCTCCTCTTTCATCCCTACCCCCCACCAATATATCTTAAAGCTCTGCCAAGATATCTAGGTTACTGAATCTTAGATAAACTGTCTGATAGATATTGTTCCCTGTGGATTTTGGAACCATTAATAGGACAAATGATCTGCAATTAACGTGCTCAGAACATTTGATTTGAGGAGGGGAGGATGGGAGGGACAGGGCGATGAGAGGAAGAAGGAAAATGAAGAAGGTAATTTTAATGCTTGTTTTTTTAAGGGCACGTTTGCATATGCAGGTAGACTGTATTTAGCACAGCTGGACCTGACCTTTTGTTCAGGCTCTTCTTTATACTTGGATAAACTGACAAATAGCTCTGTGATTCTTAGATGAAACATGCAGTTCTATCCTGTGCAAATATACATATACAATTTCTACAATCCTGCAGGTGTACCTATGCTTGTATATATAATTCCCATTTGTAATTAAAAAAACCTGCACAGACTTAACAAGCATGACCTCAATGACTAAGTACACAGTAAAACTCAGATGCTACTTTTGCATTTTATACTTCTCATAATCAGCCTTTAACTATCATGTATTCTTTCAATCCTGATGACATTTTACTCATATCACTTAATTACTTATAAGTATGTAACTATTAAGATTATTTTCCCTTTGCGTATTTTTATGCCTAAATTATTCTCCAGCAATGTTCTACTTTAACTGAATCCTGTGTTTATCTTCTTTTTTAACCCATCTCAATTTTTGGTTCATGTAATTTTGTCATCTCACATCTTCAAAAATTCTATCATTAACTCAACTTCCCGACTTATTAATTCATTCCTCCTACTATTTCTTTCTAAACTGTAATAAATTTACAAAATAATCCTGTACTCATCTTCTTGCCTCTTCCATGCTAAACTACTTTTGCCTACCAACATCTTTTCTAGCAGGGTTGTTTGTTAGCTTTCCATATAATCTTGAATGGCCCAGTGAAATGGGGGGGGAGAGAGAGAGAGAGAGAGGCTGACCTTATTGTCCCATGGTTAAATCATGTCTTTGAATCAACCAGAGCAAAAACTTGAACCATTAAAATCTCAGCCCATGCAGGTGTCCTGGCTACTGGGCAATTAGCCATTCTGGGATCATTTCTGGCCCTTTCTGGATCTTCTTCTGGCACTTACTAAGAGATTTTTAATTATAACCTGTGTGTTTCTCATGAAAAACCTTAGTCAGACAACACAGCATTTTCAAACAGAGAAGTGTTTCCTTGAAGAACTCCTGTTCAGCTGTAGTTACCATGGATAAGGATGTAAATCTTTCATATGTATAAAACAATATAGATTATCCATCTCTTTTTTCACTTTGCCTAGCAAGTTTGTCACACCTATATGGGTATCATATAAAGACTCAGCTCCAGCAACTAAGGACATGCTAAAATTCAACATGTTATTCACTGTGATTAAGTTTTCAGATCTATAATTTTCAGTGTCATTCTTCCATATAGCCTCACATTCACCTCCAGACACTTTAGCAATGGAGAGCTGATTTTCTACCCTCTCAGCCACCATTCAGTATCTTTACTTGTTTACAATCACTTACCAAAAAGATTTAAATAAGCCCTTACAGAAATAACTGATACCCTCTTCTATTCCTTTTTCAAAACTACCAAGTCCTACAGTTTTGTTAGAGCCCCACAACATCCCTGAATTCAAGAATGGAGTTTCATTTCTCTAGTCTTTCTAGCATTTTCACAAATGACTTACACCCTTTTGGGCTGCTTTTTCCAGAGTACAGAAACTTATTGAAAATGTGATAATAAAAACCACAATCAAAACAACCTCCCAAGGTTGGTAGAGCTAAACATGGAAGCTTAATTTATTATGCAAACTGTTAAAAACCTTGGCACTGAGAAATGTCTGGAAGAAAAGATTGTGAACGAGCAAGTAACCTGCATGTGTCATAACATGTTATTTACACTGTGATTCTGTTATTCATCTAATTTACACACAGACTCAAGTCTTGCAGTTTTTACACGTCATTAACAAAACTCATTATACCTAATACCACTGATTTCAATCTGTCTGTTCCTGGGGCTTTAAGACAGATCTGTGTATCTCTGCTAGGTGCAGCCTACTATAAAACTGTAAAATACAACCAGGTAGGGAATGCTTTACACTTCCCAGTCCTGAGAATTGCTGCTTGATTTATTTCCAAATGCCCAATTCACCTACCAATTGACTCTTTGCTCTTTCCTTGACACCTTACTCCTGTCTTTACTAACCTTGTGTACTCAAGGATCTCTTCCTGTCTTCGATGAATGCCCTTTCTCTCTTGATTTTTCACATTGCTTCATATGCATTTGAACAAATGTCATTACTTTCCTAATCCTCTGCAGGGAGTGGCTATGAGAATTTTAATTTCCTTTTAAAATCTGCACAGTATTTGATCATAAATTCACGGGAGCTATGCAAATCATTCATTGCAGAGCTGCAATGACTTCCAGTAATACCACTGCTATTTTCTATTTTGACGAGCAACTTGCTCTCTCGCTGTGCCTGCCATTTGCTCCTTTCTTACCTTCAGTTGTTTTGCAGTTCTCCGCTAATTCAGATGACCTTTTCCCTTGTTCCTACTACTAGCTTTTAAAGCCAGATGGTTTGCATAACCCAGGAGAATATACTAATTTATGTTTCAGCACTTTCATTTCTCATCTTGTCCTTTCCATAGAATGCTTTTCCCTCCTTTTTTTTTTTTCTCCCCTCTCAGTGCTCAGATTTCTTTCAGAGTCATCAAAATTGATTTTCCTGAGGTAAAGGGACCTTTTGGGCTAATGAAACCACTCCCCTGCAATATGTAAGCAACCATGTAACAGACCTCAAGGACAGAAATGCTTGAAAACGCCATCCAACGCTCTTGCAAACACTGGGCCAGCGAACACCATCCAGTACCAATATATTTTTCTTTTAATTTCTGTTTTCTTAATCAAATATTACCCTTTTTGCATCCGAGTCACCAACCTTAACCACCTTGCACCAGCTCTAGAAGCCATGACTCCTTTTCCCCAGCACAAAGACTCACGCTTTTCCCACAGAGCAAAACTGAGAGAATAAGAGAAGTCCGCAACTGTTTGTCAGAGCATCAGGAGCCATAAAGTGCCTTGCGTGGCCTCCCAAGCCCCTCCCCAGCCCCCTGCCCAGAGCCTGGGGCAAAGCTCTGACCTGGGCCCCCCGGCTTGGCTGTCCACCACACGGCAGGCCCCAGCTGGGCCCAAGATGGTGGCTGGACGACTTGTGTCCACCCTCGTCTGGATGTGTTGGTGCTGTATTCTCTGCCACCTTTGAGGTGAGCAAGGAGGAACAGCTGTGCTTGTCCAGGGCTAGTTTTTTCTGCGGGCTTTCATTATTTAGTTTTCCGGTCTACAGCAAAGCCACTTCATGTATTACAAATTTCACTCCTTCTTTTAAATACCTTGAGGTGAACCTGTCATGACTGTACCTGGTTAAAGCCAGGCATGAAGCACATCAAGGAGTATAATTAGAGCTGTTTACCTCAAGGATGAAGAAACTTGAGAGACTCTGAATCTTCAGGGAGGAATAAAGCAGATGTTGGGTGATGGAGAGGGCTGGGACCAGCCATTGCCCGCAGTGGCATGGAGCTGGCTGTCCTGGTCAAAAACGCATCCCCTGCCAGGAAGCATGGCAGCTGCACTGTTTCACCTCGGGGACTGTGACTGCTGCGTTAAAGGCTAAATATTGGTACACCGAGTTTGCGAGAAATGAGAGCCTGTGAACGAGGAGGGAGCACAGGGGTTCGTGTCTGAGACTCCCGCTCCCTCCCGGCAGCCCAGACCGATCGTCCCACTCGCGTGGAGTGAATCGGGGACAGGAGGTGGAGGATAAATACGTCACCCGTGCGGACGTCTCCCAGGCAAACACGCACACCTCAGCTGTGGGAGGTGTTTGCCTGAGGGCTCATGAAACCTTTCAGGATGGCAAGTAATCTTATGCGGAAAAAATAGCAGTAAATAAACCACTACTGAGGAGGCCACAGGGAGAAACCACCTAGCTAGCGTGTTTTTCAGGACAAAACTTTGACAGGGCCTGCGTTGGTTTTACATACAGGTGTGTGGAACAAGCACATTTAATACCTCCCTCCCCATCCTCAGCCATCTTTATGGGGGGACTCAAGCGAACAGCCTTTCCGGCGGCAGCGATCCCCGCTGCCCCTCGCCCGGCGGCGCAGGGGTCGGGCAGTGCCCGGAGGCTGGCGGCCCGCCTGAGGCGGAGCCTCCGTCAGGGCCCGTGACGATTTAGGGGCCGGGGGACGTCCCCTGCCCTCACTCTGCCGGAGGGGGGGCCGCTGCCACGGGATCCCGGCAGGCAGGGCAGGGCCCTCCACCGCGGCCGGGCGGGCGGGTAGCGCGAAGCGCGGAGCAGGAAGGCGGCACCGCGGAGCCGGCGCGAGCTGCCCCCCCGCGCCTTGCCGGGCGGGCGGGCCGGGCCGGGCCGGGCCGGGCCGGGGCGGGGCGGGGCCGGCTCGGGGGCGGGGGCAGGCGGCTCCCGTCGCTGTCCTGGGTGTTGAATCTGCTGCGGCTGCCGCTCGCCCGAGCCCGGGAGCGGCTGCGGGAGGCAAAGGGCGGGCGGGCGGCATGGAGTGAGGGCTGGCGGCGGCGCGCAGGGGAGCGGGACAGCCGCCTGCGATGGGCCAGGCATGATGGGGGCGCTCGGCTCCGTCCTCCCGCTGCTGCTGCCGCCGCTGCTGCAGGTCCTCGCCGCCGCCCCGCGCAGCCAACCGCCCTCCGCCGGAGCCGCCGCAGAGGCGCGGATCGGTGAGTGGGGCGAGGGGCGGGAGGCGTGGGGCTGACGGGGAGCGGGGCCGCGCCGTCCCCTGGCTCCCTCCGCTGCTGCCCGAGGGCTTCCTCAGGGGCAGCTCGACAGGCCCCCGGCGGCCGCGCCCGCACGGCTGCCGGTGACGGGCCCGTCCTCCGGCCCCTCACGACCGTCTCCCGCTGAGGGGCCCCGTCCTCTGGCTCCTTATGGCGCAGCTGCCCGCCGAGGGTCCCTGTCCTCTGGCTCCTCACGACCAGCTACCGGTCCCTCACACCTCCTGGGTCTCGCCTCTCCCCTCCGGTCCCTGGTCACCCCGAGGCCGGCCCAGGGCCGCAGCTGCCCCAGCGGGGGGATCTCTGGGGACACCTCCGAGGAGTCGGTCTCACCGAGTGTTCCCACATGCTGAAAACTTCGCCGAGACAATCTCGAGGCCCCTGAAGTCAAGGTACGCCAGTGGCGAGTCACCAAAAATGCATCCAGCCGCCACATATTTAACCCTCCTCCTAAACTGCCCTCGTATTTGGAAACCACAGGAAATCCTCAGGCCACAAACCCCCAGATGCAGCTCAACCTTCACTGGTGTCCACCCCTAACTCATCCTGCTGGAGGTGGAAGTCAGCATTGGCTCCTTGTTAAGGCTGTTTTAGAAGTGTCTAAAAATACCCGGTGGTCCCCAGCAAAGACCATTAAACAGCCTTTTTCTGTTGAGACATTCTCTGACCAACCCCTTCCTCTTTTAGAAGATGCTGTCTGCAATGAACATCCCCACCTGCTAAAATGACCCACATTAACAGGAAGGGATCCTGAAAACAAACTCTGTGTTTAAGATCAAAGCTATTCTACTGTGCCACTCTCCCTGGCTAGTCCTTTCCTTGCACTGAGACACTCATGACTGTGTGCTCACCAGAATGATCTCCAGTGATATCTACTAATACAGTCAGTCTCATATCACTTACAGTATCTTTCCAAAACTCACTGTAAGTCAAGAAGGTCATAAGTTGGAGAATTTTGTATTTTTTCGCACTTTAATACCTATCTATCTGGAGTGGTTATGGAGATCAGAGAGTGAAAGGTAAACTAGCTGTCCCTAAGAAATCTTTTTGTAAGACAAAAAATAAAATGACTTTATGAAACAAAGGAAGCCTTCCACAGAAGTATCAGTGCAGTCTTCCTCATGTACATTCTGTTTATTAAAAAAGAATTAAAATCAGCTGACTGTGTTTCTAATGAGGCTTCAGTCAAGTGGCAATAAAAATGGGCTATTAAATGCTTGCTATAGTGAAGGTAGCAATGTGAGGTTTTAAGGAGAAACGGTTTGGACTGGATATATCCCTCCCTCCTCTCTCCTGGTTGCTATAGATATAGACTGTTTCTCCTAATCTGCTGAGGAGAAAGCTTGCATAAAAATATTGAGAGTAATAGCTGTAATTTTTACCTTTAATGATGCAATAGGCTATACGTTGTACTTTCAAACTAGTCAGATTTTGATTCTCTGTCCCTAAACATAAACTGCAAATCAGTCCAGATCACAAAATATTTTTCAGCATGTTGTAGCTACAAAACAATGTTTGTGTGTTCGTCACTTCCCTGTAGCTTCTCTGTGCTTCTGCCTCAGCAAGGATGACTGCCTGACTGTCCTTGCATGGAAGGGAATGGGGGAAGAGTGGGCTTGATTTTACGTAGTGAATTCAGTGGTCTGGGAGGTGTAATTCAGCGATATTTCAACAGCAGTAAACAAGTTAAGCCTTTTTGCTTCTTGCTGGGATAGAGAACTATCCGATATCTCACAGATCTTTGTGAAAGATGGGAAAGGATTCCTTGTGTTTGACAAGATGCAGGAAAATGTTTGCATTGCTGGAACTGAAACAGTTTTAGCTGTCTCTTCCCTTAGAGTTCCTTGATTTCTTTATTGACCAGTGTTTCAGATATCATCAATCTTGAGTTCAAACTATTTATTATAATAGATTCTGTTCAATTTTAGACTACAATTTTTAGATGCAATCAAGAGATGCAACTGTAATTTTACAAGATTTCTGAGGTTACAGGTTGAAGATACTAATTTGGTTTCTTCTGGTGCACAGTCTCATTTTCTTTAATTGAAAATTGAACACAAATGCATTGTGGAACCTCTATAATATGTGCTGGAGACTGTCTTAAAAGCCATGTAATTATAGCAACATTTTTTTATTAATTTATTCCTATTAAGCATTTCAGAAAGTCTTCCTAAAAACTGGTTCAGAAGTAGAAGTTCATGACCTTTACCATTTCATAGGAAGTTTTCATCCAATTTCATTCTTTTCCTCTTCTTTTTGTCAACTTTTGTCTGTTTTCCAATATAGTAATCACTTCCAAATGGTGACCTGTTTATTTTGTAACTTACTTACAAACTTGTTTAAAAAATTGGAAGTTTTAAAGTTACAGTTAAGTAAGATAAAAGATTTGGATTTGTGCTTCTTCTACCTATATAATTCCTGTGGCTTTGTAGATTGTTCCTGTGGGAAGGTGTTTCTACAAGATGGTATTATCAACAAAAGCACATGTTCTTCCATTTCTTGACATTTATAGTAGCATTTTAAATGTGAACAAACGAGGAAAAGTATAGCCCTTCCCCTCTCTTTGTCTCTTGCCCAGGCTTAGCCCAGCAGAGAGATTCCTATCTTTTCTGCAGAAAAAAATCAGCTGAGTACATACTAGTGTTCAGTAGTCTTTGATGAAACAGTGGGGTGGGAGTTTAATATTCTAAATAAATCTTTATTTGTTTAGAAGACACAGTCCATTTAAGATTATGGAACTTCTTTTTAAAAGTGTTTTACAAAGTAATCATCTGTGAACAATATATGCTGATCATGTTTGCTAATTTCCTCAGATTTGGGTTATTCTGCTCCTGTAGCAATGGTATGGATCTTTTTCAATGAGACATTTTCTTATTAGCAAATAGTTATGCTGAGGAAGCAGTTAAACATAAAATGCCTTCCAATAAACACTAAGCAGTTACTTTAGTAAAAATTGGAGCTCCAACAATTAAAGCATTTTCATGCAGTTGTACAACTTTTTAAGGAGACTAATCTATTCAGAAAGTTGCAGTGATATTTTATTTTCATATTTGATAGGCTCGGTGAGGCAGAGAACTTTGGTACAAAGTAAACTGTGAATATTGTTGATCACAGTATTTCATTAGTCCTAAAATACCGATACCTTACAGCAGAAGTCATCCTCATATGTATCAGAAAAGGGAGTGCATGCTTTCTGCAGTGCCTTCACATTGACCTCTAATGTGTAAAATGATGCTTATAACCTTCAGTGAATACAAGTATAATTTTTCAATATATTTTGATCTTCTGTGCTGTGTGCAATCCCATTTTTCGGTCTGCATTTTCTTCTTGAATGAATACATTAATATGCCATGGAAATTTCTGGAAAAATTTGTTCTATGCACCACACAAGAAAAAGTTCCTCAAAGTTGTATTCAAATAATCATATGCAAAATTTCTGCAAGTTGAATGGCTGTGACTTTGTTTTTTAACTAACTAACAAAAAGACAAGCTGGTCATATTTCAGCTTATAAACATGAAAGATTCTTCTAAACCTGTAGCTGTGAGTTTCTGACACATACAGTGACCAAAGACAGTGTTTTACATTCCACTGGAGCTTAAATGGAGTTAATGCTAGCAACGTTACTCAAAGAGTATTAAATAATATTGCATGTTAATTGTAATAATTTCACAAAGCATGGTATGTATGTTTAACAGCTGAAGAAAACTATTTTAGACATGAATTAGGAATTTTAATTGATTAAAGCTGAAGAGAAGTTAGAAATTGCAAGGGGACTTTATCATTGGTGGAAAGCATTTCTCCAATGTTATACTATAAATAGCAGGACAGATGAAAAAAGACAAAATTTTTAGATTTTTATTCAGTGCTTCAAATGCAATCTAAAGGAAGTAGTGATAGAGAGCTTTTATCTATGGCTGTTTCATGGGGAATAGCAAAAAAGTAGGTCTTGGTTTAGTTCTTGTTGGGTAGAAATTGCCATAACAAAACTAACAAATTCTTCTCAACTATCATTGTCAACTGTCTTGGAGAGCCATGAGGACTGAAATCCTGCTTCTTGCAGCAATTCTGAGCTGAGCTCACTGAAGTCAATGTCATCAACCTTCCCATTGACTTCAGTAGAATTTGGATCAAAATGCTGGTTGAGGCCTGTGGCAGACTGGCTGAGAAAGTAGGGGAATTACAGTGTTACCATCTGTTCAGTAGATAAAATTGCCTGACTTTCCAGCTTTATTAATTTGGATCTTCTCATAGGCAGTCAGGTATTTTGATATCATGTTGATCTGATGTAATTATTGATAATGGAGTGTAATTTATCATACAGTGCTAGCAAATAAAAATATCAACAAAATAATTTAATTAAGACAATGCTATGTGCTCAGAACATGAAGGATTCAGTGTAGGTAGCTGTATGGTTCCCTTTGTCAAAAGTATTTTTGTATATTCTAGAAATGTTTCTTAAGTAATCAGTTATGTTAGAAAGCAACTTGAAAGTAGCTTAATATCAAGGCATGTTAGTTCCATTGAATTAAAGGTAAGAACATGCATTAATGGTTTTGGCATCATGCCATGACTATTCTGCAATATCCTTTTCTGCAATATCTTTTTATTATCTAACTTGCATTTGTTGAAAGTTTCAACTGGACAGGAAGTGAATTATTTCTCTGTCAGTAAAAGGAAGTCATTGCCTGGTGCTCTAAAGGTTGTTCATAGGATGGAATTTCTAGGGAGTGTTTTTCTTTTTGTTTGGTTTACTGATTGAAAGAAAACAGACAAGGTTTTGGAAATATAAGCTTGCTTCTGCTTCCTACCTGAGTGTACTCCCAACATTTCTCTGTGTTTGGTGAAATAAAAGAGAATATTTCTACTTGTCTTCCTCCTTTTTTTGCTACCAACGAATAATACCAGTCCCAAAAACTTCATCATACCACACCATCATCATACCACACCATCATCATACCATGCTGGCGGTCAGCCTACTGAGAGGAAATTAGGGTACTCCTTGTTGATAGATCCTGGAATATTTGGTCAGTTCTGCTAAAATAGCGAAGGGTAGTTAATGTTGACACACTGATGATAAATAGGCAGTTCCCTGTGTACATTGTTCCAGTGAACAACAATCCTTGTAAACGTCAGTGTGGAGAGACTGCCATTAGTGAGAAAAGGGCAACTGCAGTCCCTCGAGGTACTGGAGCCCACTGATAAGCAGGGTGCTGAGGTGTCCTGCGTCGATCAGATTTCCGTTGGCTGGAAAGAACATAGGAATATGAGCTCAGATGTAGGTGATTACCATTGGCCATACACATCCAAATCTATAAGAAGACTTCCTTCCTGTGGAAACCAAAAGGCAACATATATTCCAGCTTCCTGAAAAGGATATATATTTTGGCTTCACCCCCCTTCCACTGTAGCCTAAAATTTAGATAAATCTCTGAAATTATTCTTACAAAATCAGTATATATAAGGTCTTGCTAAAATCTGTGTTGGTGTTTACAGGCAGGTTTAGGAGGGCATTCTATAAAGACTGGAGGAAAGGTCTATGTAGTTTTGGTGATAAAATTGGCAAAGGAAGGAAAGTATCCAAGATGGAAAGTCCACTGCTAGTCTCTGTCAAAGAGAGGGTGCTGAGCTGGATGTATCTTTGTTTAAGCTCAGCATGGTCATTATTAATAAATATAGGAAGGCAGTAAGTAATATTGTTGCTGGTGAAATGATTTTTTGTTTGCAACTGAAGAAGCAGGTGAAGATGCAGACGAAGAAGAGCATGCTTGGAGGGGAACAGTCAGAAGAGATGCCAAGGAATAGAGGCATGTTGGGAATGTGGTTGTTTAAAAGAGGGAGTGAGAAATGACATGTTTAGTAGGAGTAAAATTTTTGGAGCTGGAGATCAGGAATGGAGGTTAGTGAGTTGTATAGGATCTGTAAAGATGTGAACTGATGATTGAGTGGAGTTACTTTTTCTCATGGAGGAGACAGTGAAATGCAGCAGCAAAACTGAGATGTTCAATGGACCAGCTTGAGGTATGAAAAAATTAGACAAGGTGACAAAAGGGAAAAGGGATTCACAAAATAGAAATATTAATACATTCATTTATGCCAAAGCTGTGGCAAAAAAGGAGTTAGAAAATGTGTGTAGACTATGAGAAACTGCTCTGGGGATAGAACAAAAAGATTTATTTGTCCTAATGTAAGGGGTGGGATTCATCAGTTAAATGTCATTTGAGCTAATCACTCTAGTTTCCTTTTAACCTACATCTAGTTTATAAATTCCAATTAATTTTACCCAAATGTATATATCTAACATAGGTCAGATAAATGTCTCCCTGAATGCAGCTATTGCTTTCCACTTAGTATTGTCTTAACATATTTCCCAGCTTAGGGTGAGTATCTGGCCGTAAATATCTACGTGGTAGGTACTGCACTTAGCTCATGTTAAACTTCAGGAGAGGTAAGCACATTTGGAGAGTGATTCACCTGTCTTTCCCCACTGAGGTGAGACTAATGAAGCAGCTTAAACTAAAGTTAGGTTGGTTGCGGATCACCTACTACATTACTTCAAAACCACAGGCATGACTTAGATATCTAGGTCTTGCAAGTAAGCTGTTTAGGAAGGTCCTGTGACTAGTCAGGCAGGTTTGTCACATAAGGGACTGAAACAAGTGAGGTAGCTGAAGGATATTAGTAGTCCTGGAAAAAAAAATTCCTGGAGAAAATCACCCTCTGGTAATTGCAAACAAATGAAGGTGACCTCTGAATGAGACAGAGAAGAAACAAGCTTAACAGAATGAGAAAGCAAAGGGGAAAAAGCAGGTAAATGAACAGGAGGTCTGCAGGTAAGGTAGACAAATGGTAAGGGAGTCTGATATTGAAGAGCTGAAGGAGGGGGACCATGAAGACTTAGTAGTTTTGGACAGTCAAGAGAAAGCATGAAGGGTATGGAGGTTAATGTATACAACGGATTACTGAGTTTTCTTATGTGAGTTTTAGGGGCTTTACTTGGAGTGGAAGGGCTCTGTTTTTATCTTAACCATTTCATAGTATCCATACACTATAGCATTCCCAATAATAGTATGCCATTCAGAACAGCTGTGCACACTAAAAAATTAAAGAACCTTTTTCTGAAAAGAGTAGAGGGGCTTAGCTTTATGGAATTTATTCCTTTTGAGAAGTGAAGTAGCTTAGTAAACGACTGCATCTTACTGTGTTTTCTCCTATAGTTTCTTTCAGTGAAACATACTTAAATACTAAACACAGTTTGTTGATGCACAGTCTCTCTGAATGGATAGTTAGCATTTAACGTTGCATACCTATTTTGCTTCAAACTAATATGTTGATAAAACAAGCTATTTTAAAGAGTAAAAATCAGTAACTAGAAGTTTTATGGGAAGTACAGCTGGTTGTAGTGGGTGTAAGGTCTTTTTTTTCAGTCATAGCTTAGCAGCATGCAATGATAGTTACATAAGCTTGAAATCATAGCCAACAAGTACAAATTAATGCACAGAGATATATGTGCCTCCCAAAATGTAATGTACTTCCAGATGTCCTCATAGAAAACAATACAACAAAGACAAAACACACACTACCTATTATAATAAACTTACAAAGTTCAACAAAAGTCAGGAAATATCCAGACACATGTAAAAAAACCATTTTTACTCCATCCCCCCAAAACAATCTTTCATCTCTCAAGTTTGAACCTCAGCAAATTCTACAAAAACCCTTATGATAATCAATCTTGGATGCTGAAAAACTGGTAGATATTTTGGATTTCTGGCACACAGAAATCTTGTGCTCTCATTATTCTGCAGGAGATAATTACCTGTCTGTCTACTGCTGTCCTAAAAGGGATAAAGATATTATAACCTCTTCTCTTGTTAATATTCTACTCTGCACCAGGATGACTATCTTTTTTCTATGGCTTTTTTAGTTAGTTAATACAATTCAGTTAAACTCAGAGCAATTGTTTCAGACAACTGCTTTACTTCACCTGGAGGGTCATGTCTCATCTTCAGGCCAGAGGAAAAGTTTGTGTGTTAAGAAATGGTCAGTGTTTCTTCAACTATTATCAGGCTGCAGCTTTGCAGTATAGAATGTGTAGCAAAACCAAAAGTTTATGGTATTCCTGCCAGTGACTGCTTGATCTTGCCTTTGTAAAGGGTATTGGTTTGGCTGAAACAAACCAACAAAAAAAAGAATCTAAATCACAGCCTTGCTCACAAGCAGTGAAAACAGCGCTGGTATTAGTGCTGGTACCCATGAAATGGCAACAGGGAGATGGGTTTGGGGATAGGATTAATTTATGCCACTATTGCCCCTGGGCTCTCCATGGAATGAAACTTTGACTTAAATCCTTATGAAAGATTGTCTCCTATTAACCTGACCTCTCTTACAGAATTGATTTGTAAGTTGGATTTTAAATTCTATTTACTCTTCAGTGCTGAATTAAAAATGTGGCATCAAAGATTATAACCCTTGATTAATGCAGATAAATCACAAGCAAAGAATGTGAATGTCTATTCTATTTTTTAAAGAATGTATATATTACGGTGTGTTTCTCTTGGCAAAATGATTTGTTATAATTTTAGTTTAGCTTGTGGAATACTTCATATACTTGCTGTTTATATTTCAGCTTTATTTGCTATCTGATATGATAGATGTTAGGCTATCAAATATCTTCAGTGAGATATTACTCATAAAATCTTCCTTCTTTTTCTAGATTTTAGCACAACTCAATATTCTCAATATGTAGTCAGTGCAATGCCTTGCTTACGCTAGAAAAATATTATACCCAACTTCTTCTGTGACCTGGCCTCACCTCTCATCCCAGCTTCTCAGCTAGACACTGTTTCTTACTTTCATGGTATGACTCGGTGGGTTATAGCAACTCCTTCCATTTTTTGGAGAAGGCTGTAGTCACCGGTGACTGTCCCACTTCTTACTTATGTCCTAGAGGAAGAAAAAAAGGAGGGTAAAAGGGAAATTTGGGAATTATACAACTGTCTTGACTTTCTGGAAATAGCTGGATATTAATGAAGACAAGATACCAAGGTAAATATCATCAAGCATTTAGGTAGGTGAACACATTGGCAGAGATAAACTCCCCCAATTTCTTCAGCACAGTGTATTCCTTTTAGATTTTTTATTTTTGTTTGATCTATATTTAAGAATTTTTTTTTTAACCTTTGAAATCTGGAGTAAAATTCTGCAATTTTCCCTTTCCTCAATTATGAAGTGAAATTTCAAAGTTGCTAGAATATTCTTGTTAGTACTACCTATCTGGAGATTAACTAGGTCAGCTCATAATTACAATTTACCAACATACATTACATGCAGGGGATGATTTCCAAGGACAAAGGGCAGCTATAAAAATTGCATATTCAAAATAAATGCAATACTAGTGAAAATAGAAATTTTGAAGGAATTTTGAAGGAAAAACTAGAGTTAACTGATGCTCTCTGGTTATTTTCCATCTTAAGAGCTGCAGAAAAATAAAGCAATCATGTTCTTTGGGAGAAATCACTCACACTTTCAGACAGTATAACATTCATAATGCCATAATCAAATAACATTTAAAAAGCAGAACGGGAAGGTTGTTTTAGTACTATATCTGTTTGTTTTTTTGCTGTCCAACATGACAAAGATCTACAGTTGAGGGCTTTTTTCTTTTCTGTCCATTTGCTTTTGTTTCTCTGAGTAACACCTGCTCTAACGAGTTTATAATCTGAAAGTAAATAACTAAGGGAGGAGGAAATGGACACAGCACACAGGCTTGAGAATAAACAGCTGTGAAATGGCTGACATTTTAGAAAGTAGAACACACAGCTTCTATGAAGGATCTGATTCAGCTTGAATGAAGGAGCTGATCACACCAGGTTGTTAAACTTTCCTAATTAAAGAATTACTTGAGAGAATTTTAGAACAATACTTTATCATCTTCAGATTATTGAAGTATTTTCATAGTTTTGCGGGTGGGGAAGAGCTCTGACATGATCAGCCTCCCAGTGACGGGGTGGCTGCGCGGGTTGTTATAAGGAGCACGGCTGTGCTGCTTTCTCTGAACCTGCCGTTCAGAGAGGTTCATACCAGAGGGACTAAATTAAATTGTGGTGCATGTAAAAAGGGGGGATGAGCCTCACCTAAAGCTCTGCACGAAGCTGCCACAATCTGAATTTGGGTGTACATATGTCTGGCCACCTAACACTCCTTTAACATTCATTTAATTATCTTTCTCTTTGTCCATCTAGGACTAGAATAATGCTAACTTACTTCAAGATGAAAGTTTAACCACTGCCCAAGGAGACTCTGCTGTCAACAGAGAATATATATGTATCCTCTGTTGAAAATATATAGAATACAGCCTTTCATTAATAGCTTTACCAGTTTTTCTAAAGGTTTTTTTGTGTTTGGTGTAAATAAGAATGGTTGCAGCTTCAGTTCCTTCTGATGTCACTGATATTAGTCCAGGTTTTCTGGATTTAAGGTGATTTAAGACATCAAATATTTGAATAGGTCTTGCCTAGAGCTGGTTTTATAGAATACGTTTAGCTCTATTTCAGACAGCGTACTAGCAAACAAATATTTGAACATTTTCTTTCTGGTAAATTTTCCATTGTCTCTGTTGCAGTCTGGAAGATAGCCTTGGCTCGGGAGCTCCCATGTTTTCCTGCTACTTGACAAAAAAACGCCGCTTAATGCAACTGAGAGAATTCTTCTTGCCGAAGGATGGGCTTTGGTGGTTTGGCGGTGTATCATCTTGCAGCCCTCATCCTGTAGAATGGGGTGTGAGTGTTACTTTATTTGGGATTATCAATCCCTGGGGAACAGAGGGTGCAGTGTTCTGTAGTTTGCCAGCCACACCTAAGTCACTCTTGTGTTAGACAATGTTCATTCACAAATGAAAAGAAAGCAAGTATTCTACTCTATTCAGAATTCAGTAAAACAGCTGTTATATAAAGAAAAAGGTGTACAGAAGGATCCCATAGCATTCTTACGCCTGTAATTCTGGTTTGGCTTCACCAGACTGTCAGTTTAACCTAATTATCAGAACACTTAATGAAATTTCCCAGAGAGAGACAGATTCTTTTTGGTCTTTTTGTACTCCAAAATGGATACTGTCTTGAGGTGAAGAATCCACATTTTTACTGTGGTTTCTGTTTAGTGAAGACTCATTTATACCTGGGATTTTTTTCCACCTTCCAGTCCCTTCAGTTCTTGTCAGCTGTGCTAACAGAACTCTGTTTGACCAGCTTCAGCATTGCCATGCAACCTTTGGAAAGTCCTTCCCAGTTGTCAGATGTCAACTAAATACCAGTTTGTAAAAAGACACCAACCCCAGACCATTTACAGACTGCAGATATGACACTTCCTGGGTACATGTTAGATAAAATACATAACTTTCTTACAAAGTAAAGATTCAGAAATTAATTTTACAAATGTGTATAAATTCAAGCAATGAATACTGATATAGACCAGACATGATGGCAAACAGAAAACCAGAAAAAAATGGGGAGAGGTAGTGTTAGGAATAAATAGACTTTAAATGTGGCAAGCTGGAAGTTAGTGTGTTATAATAATCTCTGTTATATTAGAGTCAGTATAAAACGCGTCTTTTTCCTGGTCTTTGTAAGTAAAAAATCAATGAACTGGCAGCTCTGCTGAAAATAGATTAAGTTCATCATGTAGTTTCTTAACACTAGTTCATTCCACAGTATTTTACATTATATTTATTCATAATTTTTTTTTAGTCACATTTCATTTGTGAATAACATATGTCAGGTATTATGATGATAGCTTTTCCATGTCATAAATCACAGGAGGGCTGTATCTATAATAGTTTATTACCTGAAAGCTATTATAAAGTCTGCCTGTTTAATTTTGGTTCTGATTACCAATGCAAATACTCAGTCATGTGCCTAACTATAGGTAAGTGCTATCGTCACTTAGTAAATGGGACTGTTCAGCCCTTTTGCTTTCAGCATGGGAAAAAATAGGTTACAGCAGTTTTGATTAGACCTTGAGTTTTTGTAGAATCAGAACTTTTATTTCACTCATTTCTTTGGTAATTGAGCACTTTAACAGGATGAAAATGTCACACACTAGAAAATTCTGTAATAACAAACTTCATAGTACAGTCACCTGTGTACATTTTTAGTTACTTAAAGAATTTGTGGCATTTCCAAATAGGATAATTAGAGCAGGATCTTTAAAATGAAACTACATAGGAATTCGTCAAATTAGTTTGGATCTGCTATTTGGAGTGCCTTCTGCAATAACAATACTTTGTGTGTTTCCTTTACTTTTTAAAAATTGATACAGTAGACCACTTTAGGATGAGTTAGAAGTTTTGGTTTTCATTCTCCTCCGATGAGTAGGTATCTGGTGACAGCTGGGAAGGACTGAAAAATCCTACATTTGAGAAGTTGCAAATTAACTGAATATTTTTCTGAAACCAGATTGGTGCCAAAAATCCACTAACTGGTGCTTTACCACTGCATGAAAACTGAAAGAGGTTGTTCCTCTTTTTCCAAACATGATCCTCAGTATGCATATTGCCAACTCTCCCCCAGAAGAATGACTTTAACTCTGGACCTTAAAGATCACTAAAACACCAGATATCATGCAGTTACAAAACAAATAAATATAAATTCCTGTTATAATCCCCAGGTGCCTCATGAATGAATTTTTTATTCACTCTGCAATTTCTCAGTTCATGTGTTATCTATGTGTAGTTATTCTCCATATGTGAGAAATTGGAAATAGCTTTTTATTCTTGGTCTCACCTCAAGAGGTGCAAGCTTATATCTGCAAATATACCTTTTTGCAAATCTAAGCTTTTCTTTTTTTTAATGAAGATGATATTTTGCTATAGGATAAAAAATTATTAGGAATTTTCCCTTAGAGGCAATTGAGAATTCTCTCCTCAGAAGAGAGACTAGTGAGCGGCTAAGGGGAAAGAAAGACAGGCCACAGCAAGTGAGAAGTCATTATGGAAATAGCTAAAAACTTTAGTTCACCTTTTCCGTTGCATTCTTACCCATGCTGAATATAAACTTGATTCCTCTGAAGAGCTTGTCTGTGCTTTTTAACTTGACCTAGAACTCTCTTAAGACAGTGTTTAAATTTAAAGGGCTTACTAGGAAGACATTACTGTAGCAACAGTAAAGTAATATTTTTCAGATTTGATAAAAAGCTTTAGTGTCCTTGACTGAATCTTTTCCAGATTTCACAGTAAGAATTTGTTTCAATGTCATATATGGTATTTGTGGAACGAATTATCAAAAAATCATCAAGTGGTGCAAAGCGGGAAAGGATGATTTCAGATACTGACTTTTCTTTTTAAGAATCTTACCTTCAGTAATATTTTGCCATTCCATTGTATAAGGCTTTAAAATATTAATAGATTGAAGATCCCTAGTACACTCTGGTGAGACCCCACCTGGAGTATGGTGTCTAGCCCTGGAGCCCTCAGCACAGGAAAGTCATGGACCTGTTGGAGCGGCTCCAGAGGAGGGCCACCAAAATGATCAGAGGGATGGAACACCTCTTCTGTGAGGACAGGCTGATGGAGTTGGGGTTGTTCAACCTGGAGAAGAGAAGGCTCTGGGGAGACCTTATTGTGGCCTTTCAGTGCTTAAAGGCGGCTTTTAAGAAAGATGGGGGCAGGCTTTTTAGCAGGGCTTTTTGCAATAGGACAAGGTGTAATGGTTTTAAACTAAAAGAGGGTAGATTTAGACTAGATCTAGGGAAGAAATTTTTTATGATGTGGGTGATGAAACCCTGGCACAGGTTGCCCAGAGAGGTGGTAGATGCCCCATCCCTGGAAACTTTCCAGGTCAGGCTGGACGGGGCCCTGAGCAACCTGATCGAGTTGAAGATGTCCCTTGCTGAGCGGGTGGACTACATGACCTTTAAAGGTCCCTTCCAACCCAAACTATTCTGTGATTCTATGATTCCCTTTTTCTGCACATCTGCTGAGGGACACATCTCTATTGGTGGATCAGCTCTTCAGGCTTGTATGAGGCCTGATAGATCTGAGGGCTGTCTGACAGCGGCGGATGGGAAGCTGGCAAAATGGGACTGTCATACCAAGGTGAGTGTCATGGTATTTCCATGTCATATTTCCCCATTCTTACCCTCTTTCCCTCAGCAACTGCTACTGATCACTGTCAGAGACAGATTTTGGTCTAATCTGATACGGCACTTTGTATGGTTTACTCCTAAGGAACCCTTAATTAGCGCAAACCAAGTAAGCACAAATCGCATCCCCCCTGAATAGAGTAGTGTTCCCCTGTAGACTGATGGGGACAAGAGAATGGCAGTCCTGAGGATATTGTGACTAATAATAGAACAATTCTGAAGCGGTTGAGTATTCTAGATGGATATATACACATACTATCCTCAAAAGAAAAAAAATGTATAGTCACAGTAATTGTGAATCAAAGATTATGCTAGTATTTGCTCATTAGGGCTTGAAACACTAATATTTTATAGGAAGTGGATTTTTGCTAGTAAACTGCTAATACAGTGCTAAAATATTTCTTGCCACTGTGGGCAGAAAATACACTAAGTTAAATGTTTTTTTTAGAATTGTGTTCCAGCCAGAAGTCTCTAGTCTATATTAAAGTGCTCCCGCTGGGTTTGCTTAGCCATGGAAAGTACATAACTAACCAGTAGCAGAAAAAAACCATGCCACTGCATTATACTTAGTATTTCAGTACAGATGAGAAAGTGTGAATGGAAAAATATTACATCAAGGCAGAAAGCACATTTCAAGTATTATGGGCTTTTGAGCTGGATCATTCTACCCACCTGAGCAATACCATTACTTCAGCCTTCTTTCTGCCTGTTGCAGAAGGCAGCAATTTAAGACTGCGTAGCAGTTCTGCATGGTAGCATGAAATCAAGTTACCTGGACTTTTGAGTAAGCGAATGTAAGTGGGATTTGGGTATGCCCTTCAGCTAATTTCTTTGTTCTTGGCATTAGAAAGGAACAGGACAAACTTTTGGTTTACTTCTTGTTTTAAAAACTCGTTTTTCAATAATCAGTTGCCCTCCTGTCTCATTTTGGAAAAATGGTCCAGTACTATTGTAGAAGGGATGTGTGCCATTCATAGAATCACGGTTTCTGCAACACCTGTGTAATGTGGAGGTGTTACCTGAGCACTGGTGAGATCCATCCCTATTCAGTTTATAAGAATTTGTGAGCTACTAATCTTGAGTACCATATCTTGCACATAGAGAAATACATATATAATTAACAGAAGAAAAGTATTTTTTTCCCCTCAAATGGGTGTGAAATTATAAAAGTGCACCATCGTGCATGACATCTGTGTGAGAGGGAAGACTAGATTTCAAGCAAGCTGAATTTAAAGAGAAAATAGCTCTATAGTGCACTCAGAAAAAATGTAACTGAATAAAGTAGAAAGAGGTGCAGTAGGCGTATGTTTTACTGATTTATCATGATCTTATATGAGGTTGGTGGATACTGTAACCTCAGCTGAACCCATTTTTATTGCCTTGGTTTACTTTCACAAATGAATAAGGTCTTAAAATAGTCAGGTGTGGAGACAAGCAACCAAAAGATGATAATATTGATGAGTAAGGCAATACAACTTCAGGAAGATTCATTAATATTTTGTAATCTTGTAGTCACTCAGCTTAAAGAAGCATAACTTTTGAAGGCTTCTTTAAAGGAAGAAAGTGAGAGATTTTAACTAAAATGAAGCATCTTTGTTCCTTTTAATAGTACTTCTAGTTATCTGAATATGCAGTTTAGAACAGAAGAATTCCTTGAATCGACTAGCTATCAGAACAGCTTTGTTCTTCTAAAGTAAGCCTATAAATATATATTTATTACGTTCTTTAAAATAAAGATGCTGCTTTGGCTGTTGTATGTAGGTTATTTGAGCAATGATTGTGAGTTTTTGCTTGAAGAGCAAGAGATCTCAAATTGTTCCCAAGTGCAGTATGTCTATTACATACTGTATCACTGCTATTTTTAACTTCTTGAGCCATTAGTTTTGTGTGATCGTAGGATTAAAACTCTAAATGCAGTACAGATACTAAAGTTATGTTTTACAGGAGGCAACAGAACAAGGAAATAAATAATATTTTGGGATGGTTCTGCCTCTATTTTTTTTTTTTTCTCTTTCACTCCTTAATTGCAACAGAGAGTGTTCCTTGAAGAGGTTTTAATTTTATCAGTTCAACATTTGGAATTTTTTTCTTATGGGAGCTTGTCATATTTCATCATTTGGTTTTGCTCTGTATCAGGACAAAAATTAAAAAATGAGGATGTTTTAATGGAATAAAACATTTAAAAAAGATTATTTTTGGAGAAGGCAAAATACTGAAATATTAAAAAAAATTGTTTTAAGGTACCACTGAACTTTGTCAGCCTGAACTACCAGGTTTGTCAGCCTGAGGGCAGAGAGAAGGTTTTGCTGCTCCTGATGCTCTATCTTCAGAGCCTCATATGCCCATGATGGGCAGGAGACAACTTGCTGAGCCACTGCTGTGCATCAGAAGCCCCAGTCATGTCGCTGGGTCAGGCTTCAACACACCCATGAGGCATTGCCACACTTTGGAAGGGGGATTTGAAACACCCAAAATCACAGTCCCAACATTTGTATCTGGCTCAGCTGACTGCAGTGTTAAATTGACCCCAAATTAAATATTTTGATTCAATTAGCTGGAATACTTTTTTACAGTTTATCCAGTGAAGTGTTTCATCAGAAGTATCCTGTAGAACTTCGATTTTCTGAAAATTACATTTTTAACTGAAAGACCTGGTGACAGTCTCCAAACAGCTTTAGTTTATATAAGGATCAGAATGTTCAGAGAAGTTAGCTGGTTTTGTTTAAAAAAAACCCCCAAAATAAAACAATCTTTTAATTTTGCTTACATAAGAGCAGAATGTGAGTGGAATTGTCATGGAAGTGATATTTCTAAGCCTCTCCTTCTTGAGGTATCAGCTGCCTGTTTTTTTTTTATAGCAGGAAAAAAAGCCTGATGCCTGTTTTCCAACTGTCTTTGAAGAGTATGTGGGTTTCAATAAAATTGGTGTGTTTTTATGTACTTTCAAAAGCTCTAGCTTTTCCAAAAGATCACAAAATGTGTAGATATCTGTTGTCTGGAGGGAATCACAGCAAAAATTAGTTCTGCTCAATTTTTCAATTATTTCCTAATCCCAGACAGACTGGAAATTATAACTATTGACAAACACTGTAGAAATAACAACATGCAACAAATTCTTTTTCAGCTCTAGAAATTTAGTACTTTCTCAGAAATCAGACTTTGTTAGATTAGATATTTAAAATTCTGTCTTTATTTTCTTTTTTTTAAATACCCTTTTGGTAAGAAATGCTTCAACATTATTTTATTGAGAAAACTTTTGCAGGATAGTTTTGAGGTGTGGGATTCATCTCACTTCAAATGTCTCTAGTTGAGTCAGCCACTCTATGGCCCATTTATAGTCATTGAAGAGAAAGAGGCACTTATGGGACATAATTGATCTGACCTATTTTATGTGTCTGTTCCAGGATGAGATGAATGGTACTCGAGGAACATTTGGCTAAACTGACTAGATTTCCATCAACTGCAGAAGCAGCATGGTGTGAACAGAGACTCCATTATAGACAATGGAGTGTCTATATAGTGTAGAGGAGTGCAAGCTCCCATCCAGACTTTGTAATGTATCTCCATGAACTTTTTAAACTTGAGATCTGCATCTTACCTTCAGATGGGATAGTTTCCAAATCCTCTGTCTTAAGAGTACTTTTTAATGATAAAGTTTATAATCCTTAGCAGTGCCTTTGTTATACCTAAAACCTGTATCACATGAAAGGCAAATATATTCTCTTGCAATGTTTTTAAAACTTAGAGAACCATAGTAATAGGAACTCTGTAGAATGGTAGTGTGGTCCTCCCTCTCTTGAAGTACATTTTAACTCTACAGAAATGGAGTATTATAGTTTGGTATTAAATGATATTTTTGAATAATCAATTTTTTTGCATTTTTAAAGTAATCTTCTTGATTTGTTTATAGATTTATTTTTTGCTTGAAATAAGCAATTAAAATATAAGACTCTCCCAAGTAAATTCTAAGTAATCATTAACTCTAAACCAAAAAGATGCAGTTAAATTCCAGTTTGCTTCTAATTTCAAAAAATTGTTGGCCATGAAAAATCATCATGCAAATGTACCAGCACAGACACACTTGACTGAAAATACATTTCTTCCTTCTTGTTCTACAATATAACAGACTTCATGATTTTTATGATTGTTTGCTTCATGATGCTTTGCTCATATTCAGCATATTCTTTTATTTTCTCAGAGTACTAACTTGCCTTGGTACTGTGAAAAGTACAGAGATACTTTTTAGGGATTTTTCTTGTGCTCATTAGAAAACAAATCTTGTCTTCACATCCGATGTAGGCTACTTTATATGTAGAAATACTGCTGTTTTTTCTAATTTCTATAATGAACTATATAGTGCTTATTTATTTTATATTGCCACCAAGTGTGTTGGGATTTTTAAAGACCTTTGAAACGATGCACTTCCATTCGGAAGGGGTTGACAAATTAGGTAGACAGTATAATAAATGCAAGGATTTAGAAGTTGTATAATGAGTAGTAATATAAAGATGGTTAACAATATGCTGTTTACACTAACTGATTTTGAAGTTCTGACAGCGAATGCTTTTCTGTACTGAGAAGAAAGATTTTTTTAGCTCCTTGGAGTAAGAGCGATATGCAGTTATTGTGTGCTAGCAACCTATCTGCACCAGACCAGAGGGGCTGAAAAGTTTTGTGTAGATAAGGGTAAGGACCAAGAATTGGTTACATACAGGGATATCTTCTATGATGGTCCATGACAGTCATGAAGGACTGCATTTTAAGATGAGCATTAATGAATAAAGGAGAAGTTGTATCTTGGTTCAGAAAGGGAACTCCAAATGTGTTAGCAGCGTGACAGGAAACAGTGAACAAGAATACAAGAAGTTGGAGTACTCAAGTTGTTTGAGTGTTGAAAGAGGAGGAGGTGACAGGAGAGGAGAGGAATATTAGGAAGCAGATTATGAAGGGCTTTGAATGTCAAGTGGTCATAGAACAGGATTTGATTTCTGTTTCCTGCTATGTGACATTAGGCAAATCATGACATTTCTCTATTTTTTATGAGCAGAAAATGTGCATAATGCTTGCATACCAAGTAGAGAACTGTGGTGACAACTCTGGTCTTGGTGTAATGTAAATGAGGTATTTATACTAATTTTAAAAATTCTTGAATGAACATGGTGATGTAAAAGCATTAGATTTATAATTTCCTTGACCTTACACTGTATTTTTTAGTAGCACCCATTAATATATTTTGCTGCAATCAAGATTTCTGCAGAGCTTGATTTCTGTATACAAAGATTTTTATTCATGGAAAGCAAGTTTCTGCAGGGTGTTTTTCTTTCTAATCTGTAGCCATATTGAATAGTTAATGAGGACAAGTGCTTCTTTTTGGACTTCACGATCATAAGCTTTTTCTTAAAATAGATAGATAGGTGATTATACGATATCACTAACCGTTAAATTTAGTGCCCCTATTCATTACACAAGAGAAAAATGTGAAATAATATTGGCAGCCACGGGAGCAATCTTTGCATCAATTGATATATTGTTTTTATTTTCCAAGTAACATTTTGCCACATAAAATATGCTTATAGTGGTACATTTTATAAAAGCAAAAGTCTCTAAGCATTCCTGTTTACCATGTCCAGCTGGCTAAAGTATTACGTCTCATGCTGGTAGGTAATGAGCAGACCTCGATTTTATGCACTTTGTCTGCCTCTCATCTGGATTTCAGTGGGGTAATACACTGTGGTTTAAAGTTATTTTTTCTTAATAAAGAGTAGGTAATACAGAGCATAGCACTGTAATGTATTCAGCAACACAGTCAGAGGTAAGTACATTCGTGTTGTTTTCTGCTCTGAACACTAGTCTCCCACAGATCAAGCTCAAAGCCTATATCCTTGTTTACAAGACACTCACTAGCCACATTCCTGATCCTCTAATAGTCCAAGATACCTAATGGTTCCACCAGAGATGTAGGATGAGAACTGCTGATAAAAACTCTGCTTCTCAAATACAAATCTTGTCTGCACAGTGGAGAGGGGCTTTTGAGAGGTTTGAGATTTACACAAAAAACCTGAAGCAAGGCTGAGAACCATCTGAGACCTGTGTCTCATATATAATATGCATGAATATAATATATTCATTATGTAGGATGAGCTCTCATATTCTGCCTGTTAAAACAAATACACAATATGTATGCTCATAATTTGTTGCTTATAGGCAAATAAGCAACATTCTTCCAAAATTAATACCACTAGAAGTGAACGAGCAAGTCTGAGAGAAATTCACAAAGAGAGAGAGAAACAGAGAGAAAACTATTTCCAAAAGTTACATGTTAGTCATGTCACTTGACATGTACTGGAAAACAGTTGGACATGACAGCAATCCAAAAGCACAAAATGATATAAAGTTCTTAATAAAAATAGGATGGAGCTCACGCTTGAAGATGTTAATAATTTTATTGACATTTGAAAATAACTTATTTTATCTTTTCTAAATATAATATATTATGCAAGATGAGTGAGAAATATGGGGAAAACCTGTATCTGAATGAGTCAGTTGAGAGTATTAGTGGCTAAGGTAACTTAAGATGAAAATAATTTGTCTTTCTGTTCTAATTTTGTTGTTTCTCTCATCTGTCGTAAATTACTTGCTGTTAATATTCCTCATTATAGTTATTAAAAATATACTTACTATTGATTATGACCCAAACCTATTCATAAGATGCAATGCAATAAAAATCCTCTCTATACTTGTGCAAAAAGTAGATTTTGAAAGATGGAGGTTTGGACTGAGAAGAATTTGGAAACTTTCATTGACAGCAGCTTTGGAGTTCTGGTAAAAGGAGGAAGTTGTTAAATTTGTCAAAAAAAGCGCCATAATAAGTGGTGGAAAATGAAAGCTGAAGCTGAATAAATTTATGCTAAAATATGGGTATTTTTTAATCACTGGGATGATAAGACATTGAACTGATTCAAATGGGGCATATGATGCAATACTTTTACTCGAACAGAAATTGTGGACTGATTGCAGCGACCACCTGATGATACTTGATGACATTCTCTTATGTTTTGAATGTAGAATATGCTCACTATGGTCTTTTCTGACCTTGAAATCTATCAATCACACTTCTGTTTATCTCATTTGTTAGCATGCATTACATTACTGTGAAATGTATTCTGTATAGATTTTTCCTTCTTCACTGTTCCTTGCTGTTCATGCAATGTGAATGGTGATAGTAATTCCACAGTAAAATGATTTAATGGTGGTTTTATGATTAAAAGAAATACATTTTTACTTATTCTAAATAGTGGGGTCTAAGAAAATCTGGCCAATTTTGCCACCATACAAAGATAAAAAGGTTATCAGCTTCAGTGAAAATCTTATTTGATTGCAAAGTGCTGTTTTTTTTAAGGAATTTTGTAATGAGTTGACCTGTAGGAAGTTGGTATGGATGACTATTTTGTATTCAGTATTTTTACATTGACTGCATGTAGTCATATAAATAAGCATATCTAAATGTTGCTTACTATTTTTATACAAATTGCAGAAGAAAAGGATGGAGGTCCTCATTCTATAATAATGAGTACTAGACAGAAAATATTTTTCCTTTTTTTCCCTTTGTACTATTTTAAAATTGATGTTTGAGAACTGGCTTCTAAAACACTTAAGTCAATAGGAACAAGATAAAATCTTGAAGTAGTATAACAGAGAAATAATTTCTTAAATAAGCTGACATCACATTTCTTCCTAGTTCTTGCTTTTCATCTGGGCAAGTCTTGGAGAAGAGTGGATTCTTCCAAGGGCTTCTTTTCCATTGAGGACTGTGGTTTTCATCTCCACCAGAACTTTATACACTTTACCAAAATCTTTCATTGTTGTTCTGTCTTAGTAACATAGCAGCATTTCAAGCGGAGTTTCAACGAAACAAAACCAGTATGAGTTATTTATTATCAAGATAGTACTCAGAAGATGAGAGCATCTAGTTTTATGTTATGTTGAAAAACAGAAGGAATGACCATTACCTTGTAGTACTCTCTCACGTCACCCACAGAGTGCTCAGTTTTTAGCTCAAATGTAGCTAAGTTGCTACATTTTGGGATAGACAGTGAAATCCTCAACATGTAACAATTTTCCATATATGTGTGTGTATATATATGTATATGTACATGCTATTAATACTGACGTCCAGTCCAGGGTTCTCATGCATTCAGGTACTGGTTCAGTAGCGCTCACAGCTGTTAAATGCTCGCTGCATTACAGACACATGCACACTGAAGCCTTCTTCAGAGTTCTCTGCTGCTATTCACCACCAGTATTAGAAGGCATTAAAGCCACCACTGGATTTTTCTGCACTTGTCTGTTTAGTTCCCTCTGCGGTGTTTACGGTTGGATAATCCAAATATGACTGCCTGATTTTATGGTAACTGGGAATGAAGTTACACATAGAAAAATTGGACTAATCTGAATTTAAAATATGGCAATAATAGCTTTTGACCCCAAAGCACTGAAATGGTTTTTATTCTTTTCAGAAAAGGGATCATTATTCTTTTTGGCCTGGTGTTTTGCTGCAGTGCAGCTTTCTGTGCCTTCTTCTGCAGCTTTCTGTGGTGTGTTTCTGACTGAAGAAATAGAATGTCCTGTGACTTCAGGTCACACCCCAGTGGGCACTGTATCACTGGCTCATATAGACTTTTTAGTCTTCTATTTATTGCCAAAATCTATATCAAAGAGAAAAAAGCCAGCAGGTGTTCCACATATAGCAGAGGGAGAAATGTGTTTGAGGTTCTGTCTTTTAGCATTCTGCAACTGCTGCAGAGATTTTAGGGAACAAGCAGAGGCTGACATACGATCATCTTCAAAAATGAACAGAAAGTTTATTCAGACACCACTTTGTCTCTTACCCGTCTACTATTTTTTATGATTGGACAATGGAATTTTCTTATTTTTAGGAATGGCTCCTAATGGCTCACCCCCTGTTTCATACAAATGACAGAAAAACAACTGGTAGACGGTACAGTAATAGTAAATAAAATAGCCATGACCATAGAAACATGAAAGGATCCCACCTGCCCTTAGTTTGTTTGAATTAGAATCTTATATGTAACAAAAAAAGTATACATAGAAAAAAAAAGTGTGTGTTTAAGACATTTTCCTTGAAAATATCTGTGCTGTGAAGACAAATGGGATATGAGTCATTAGGAGGCCTGGTCTCATGTACATGCAGCTCATGTCATGTTTTGCAAGAGTAGATTAAATGCTTTTCAGTAGCACTAAACTTTTCTTGTTGACAGCAAGAGCACTTGTGTTTTCATAATGAAACTGGCAATATAAAATAATTCCACTGTATTTTGCTTCCATTTTACAATGCAGACATTTGTGTAACGGAAAATGTCAATACAGAGATAAATTACTGCCTTTCACAGCGAAAAAATAATAATGTGATTTTCTCATGGCAAAAGATACAGCAGGTATCTGTGAAAAAGTAAGACAAGAATAGCTATTTTTTAAGCAACAGAGGTTTCTTTTATTCCATATTCTTGCACGTAGTTTTTCTAGCTATTGAAATGCTACAGTTTTTTTCCTAGCTATTTAAGTAATTTCAAAATTATTAAGAGATAGCTGTGATGATAGTTGGGGATACTTCAAAATAGTGTGCTGTTCTAGCACTTTGTCCTAAAGAAAGGCGTGTCCTTATAGACTGAGAGTCTTAATGTATGGCCAGCTTCAGCTTGTTTGAGATAATGGTGCCTAAGTGTCACAACTGTTTTTCTAAATGACAAGAAATATTGAAAGCGAGCCAGAAAATGTTTAAACAGTGAAAGCAGCAAAAAAAGAATAAATTCAATGATCACTAAAGAAGGCTGCTAGCTGATAAGTGCCTGACTGAAGCTACAGAGAATGCTATTGTATGTCTGGTGACATATAGTATAGCTGTTGGTGATGACCCACTTTGCAACTGTCATCCAAATACTGGCCTAACTCTGTTACTCTTGGTCAGACAACTTGATTGTTTTCCGGGAAAAATTTTTTATTTCAGCTAGTAGACTGAGTCTTTCTTTGCTTTTTAAATATTTATTTTGTTAAATTTTACCAGCAACATAAGAAATGTCAACATTTAGAAATGATTGCATGTCATTTAGAAGGTCTTGTTTTAGAAACCTGATGGACACACCTCAGTGTGTCACCCATCTCAGAGTACTTTGTGCAATACAAACCTACAAAGCCAGCTTCACTGGCAACGGTGTTTGATTCTGGATCTGAGAATTACTGAA
Organism: Phaethon aethereus; assembly: GCF_964289735.1. NCBI lineage: Eukaryota > Metazoa > Chordata > Aves > Phaethontiformes > Phaethontidae > Phaethon > Phaethon aethereus. Next base: position 160,872,370 of record NC_138582.1, read on the forward strand.
ACAGTGAGGGAATTGTCTTGCTAGCAGTGATTCAAGAGTTGGGAGATTACCCCTCAGAATCACGAGGTAGTTTTACTGAAATTTTATCTGACGTAGCATACTGTCACAGCTCAGCAAGTGAAGGATAGAAACATGATGTAGAGTAGATTAGTGTAGGAAAAAAGAAGAAACAAGAATGTTTTTAAAATCTGAATTATGGAAAAGCTAAACTATGAAGCATGTGTGCATGGTTCTATCTACGTAATTACGGACATTCAAAAACTTTCCCTATCTAGTGGTTCTAGTCAACACTAGCAAAATAAATCCAAATTCTTACAAGATCTGCTTACCTATATTCAGAACAGAACTACCCTGTCGATGCATCTACCCGTGATGGAAAGCCCATGTTCTTGATGGGGGTGCCACTCATTTCTAGAGGAGAGGTTTCTGGTTCTAGTAGTTAAGAGTTTGAATAACTTAAGATCATTCAAGGTTCTATCACTTTATGTAGAACACAAGATTACTGGAGATGCAAAACTAAGATTTAAAGGCAGAACATTGTTAGACCAGAATCCTCTACATAAATTTGAGATATAAAACTGCTTTAACTGAAGCATAGCAAAAGGCAGTGCGGTTAGAACAACCTAAATTATTGGCGACTGAATTGTGACAAATTTATGCTGACGTGAAATTAAAACGTTTGATTTTTAAAGATGCTTTGTTAGATTCATTTTAGGAAGAAATGCAAACTTTTAATAAGTAAGAACAAAATAAAGGTGGTAGAGGTGGTGCCTTCTGCCTCTCTCGCCGGGCTGCTCAGCTGGTCCTTTTTATTCTGAGCTCTAAAGATACTCAAAGGTGAGTCAGTCCTGTTGAAGCCATCCCATTCTGTATAAAATAATTAGGCATTAAGCAGGCCATGAGAACAGTTGGTGGTCTGGGTTGTCCATGGAAACTGGGGTGCAGGTCTTTTGTCTCGTTGAGGCTGCAAGGGCATTTTTGCTCATATTCCTCAATTGTCTTTGATAGACCTAACTGCTAAGGTGCAGCATGGCAGAGAGCACAAACCGCATTGTGCTTTCTCCATCAGGACTATTAGCAAAATTCAGCTCAAATTACTGAGCTAGGTTTGGCTTTATGAAGCTGAGATCACCTTGAATTTATATCTTTGGTGAATTAATCTTCAGTGAAACAATTCACTAGATCTAGTATTTAAGAACAAGTTTATTTTGTGTGGGATTTTTTTTTCCCACTTTTAAATTGAGCAAAAAATCTTTGCTTTTCATGCAGACAATATTTCTGCCATGCAGCACTAGGATGAACCTAGGAGTAGTGCTCAGATAAGACAGTAACAGTTCATTTTTTTCCAGGAAAGAGAATTACAAGCAGCTATCATTACCAGAGGCAGATATTTCCATTTGTTACAGTAGTAGTAACTATTTTTAATTGCTGACAGTTAACAGTTCCCTGGAAAATGGAAACACCTATAGCCAGTAATTACAGCCTTTTCTCACCCTTCAGCCCTGGAGGTTTCTAACCCCTGCCAACAATTACAAAATCTGGCACTCCTGGACCATGCTGCATATTATGTTAAACCTAAGAAGCTGTCAGGAAGGGAAGATATCATGCCCAAGACAGACAGCCAAAGTAGGGTTACATTTCCAAAAAGTTTGAGAATTGCTGCTTTACGCAGTCCTAGAGGCATAGACTGGAATGAGCTGTCAAATACAATTTTTCATGGACTATTGTTGAGTTTATATAATGAGGTGGAACCTACCTGCAGAACAGGATGAAGAAAGCAAAGATTAAAAGAGATATTGAGCTCAACTGGCTGAACTCTGGGACACCAAGAAAAAAGTCGAATGAGATTTTTTATACACTTAGCTGATAAATCTGTATCTAGTTATTATACAGGCTGGAATAGTAAATGTCTGAGGTTCAGGGTTTTTTTTTCCTTTTTACAAAGCTTTATATAATAACGTAATAATGGCTTAATTGAGGTGGCCCTCACAGAATAAATTGCATCTTCTGCAGATACACACAGTTCATTCTGCAGATACACACAGTTCGCTGATGAGCTGGTAGTGTGGACATATCAATTTGAGTGTGATTCCAAGCTTGATGTTTAAGTAGATTTGCCTTATGTTAAAGAGCAGGAATTTAATTGTGTGAAAGTAGCATGTGCATTTTTTTCCAGTAAGTATGGATCTTTTAGCTTCCGAGCAAGATTTTGCTACCGTTAAAGGTGTACACTCACGCTTAGTTGCAATGTTGACACTGGTTTACCATCCCTGGAAAAGAGATGTGAGTTTTCCAAGTGTAAACAGCACAGAAATAGATACAGATGAAGGAGGCAAATAGATGTACAGTGCCTAGCTGGAGGAGTTATATCAGGTTGACTGATCCATGAACATATACTGAAATAATTTAATATCTGGCAGTCCAAATCAGTGATTTATAAGAGATGACAGATTTAGCCAGACACACCTTGTAGCTGAGGACTGAACATAGTGTTTCTGACCTTCTGAAAGTGTTGTTATAAATGTCAACTAGAGGCTATGTTTTCTTTCTGCTGCATATCTTTGTTGAGACATTATGTACTTGTCAATTATTTTGATTTGGGTAAAATTGCAAGTATTCATGTGCAATGCACTTTTCCTCGGTCTTCCTCTTCCTACAGGAAGCATGCTCTTAATTCAAATATTTCCTGTATTCTTGGAGTGAGGGACAGTGATAATATGTAGAAAGACAGACTTAGCAGTTCAGACTATCTGTTCTCTTTGATGAGCTCAAGGAAGGAATTTATTAGATGTATTTTGATTATTTTGATACAGGTTTATGTGGGGTTTTGTTTGGGTTTTTTCTTAAAGAATAGAAAAAAATGCAAAATAGTCTGTTGAGGTGTGAGACCTAATACAAAAACAATGTGAGCAGACTGTTTTGCATAAGTTTTAGATTCTTACTTGACTGGCTAAAATCTCCCAAAATTCTCCTGTGATTTAGTTTTAACTCATCATCTCAGCAAGTGTCTTTGTTGCTGTTCCATAGTAAATATGTAGCAGATTGACTGTTTCTAATGTCTGTAATAGGGGATTTGTCAGTCTGTCTTTATTACCTGTAAAATGGATTAGGAGAATAGTAAGATTGCACTGGTTCTCTTAGGAACCTGAGAGAGTTAGTTGCCCATCCTTATTGGGGATTTTAATGAAAAATATGTCTTCAGTAGTTATATTAAAAACATCAAGACTGCTGGCTCTTCTTCAGCCTTCTCTATTTCTCCTCAGCCAACTAGATCATAGTACTCTCACAGTTTCCACCTTTTTCTAAAATTACTGTGAAGTTAAATTCACCTTTGGACAGAAAGTGCCAAGTAACTTACTAGAGCCAATTTATGATTTAAAGTCTGTTCTCAGTGATGCAGTAATAATGAAGATGCAGATCGGGATGGGCAGATAGAAGAGGTTTATTTTCCCACAGATGTGTGTTTTTCCATCTCTTTCTCTTCACATGTTTTTTCTTTTTAGGCTTTATTAGAAATGAGTTGAAAAGATGAACATTGACACATGTGATATGTCTGTGATCCCAAACTGGAACCATTTCTAGCTTCCTTGCTGTGGAAGCACAATACTGTTCAGCTGAAAAAAGCCTTTGGATAAGTCCAGTCCAATATAAAGCAGTTGCATGAGAAAATGTACCTTTTAATGAATTGATTTTAAACCATCACAGAGCAACTGGGAAAAAAACACACAATTTAAAATGAAAAAGAAAAACTAAACCACAAAGAGCCATTAGGCATAATCAGTTAAATGTACATGTGTTGTGTTTGACCGAAAGTGTATACATGTAGAAAAAGTGTATGCAGTAAAAATAAAGAACCTGATAGACCAATCTGGTTAAATCACATAGTTAGTGGTAAAAGAGACACTGAAGATTCAGGTGAAGATTCAGGTTTTTATTTCGTCAATGTGCACGAACCATTCTTTGGTTCTTCTTTGTCTTTCTTACCCTCTGTTGCTAATAGGAAAAAAATTGTGCGTGTGAGTTTGTTTATATGGTATGGTAATAGAACAGAAGACAGTTAAAATAATTTATTAGAATGAAGATAGTCTGTTTTGCTCAGGAAATAGCTTACAGTGAAACACCAGAGTAAAAACAGTGCTAAGACTGTCACGTGAATAAGGACACCCTGAATAACTGTTTGTCTGAAGAGATATTCACAGTTTCAGCTCTTCTAAAGTGGCAGCTAAATATTATTGCTGAAACATGATTTGTTCAGTGTTGTCTGGGAACACAGAAGATGGCTGACATCCAATATGAAGTAGAAAGTAAAACTGTTTTATTTAGTGAGGTGTTGAGTATGTTCGAATGGTTGTATAAAATCAGTTTGAAATATACCTAAAAGACAAATATATCACGCATACCCCCAACTTGGTCAACATTTTTGTTGTAGTTCAAGGTAAATAAGACTTGAGGAAAGTCAGGTAAAGGTTGTATCTGTAATAAAATGCAAGTGGCTGGAGGGTTTTGTTAGTAATTTTCCACTTAAAAAAAAACAACTGCAAAAGTAATCAAGTTAGTGACCAAAACGCATGTGAAAGTCTTTGGAGTCCCATACCTTTTCTGGGCAGCCTGGAATGCTTAGAGACTTTGAGGGAAAAGATAAGATTTATAGCTTTTATATGCCCTAAAGTTGCACAGGTCATTTAAATGATTTGTGCAAAACGTTTACGTGTGAATGCTGGATGGAAGGCAGCTCATGAAAACTTTGTTGCTAGTTCTCTTGATGAACACTTCTCTGAAGTGCTTCAGTACCACAGGGAGATCTTATACCACTAACTTAACTTATAGATGCTTCGAGGTGGATGAAATAAGCCCCCATCCCTCCAGTAAAACTGGACTGGTTTAAAGTTTCATTTGGTTTTACCCAGCTGCCACAGAAATCTCTGAAATATATTTATATTCTATTGAAATTGGATGACATCCAATTCAGTAAACAGAGCTCTACAAAATTCCTTTATCTTACAGAGTTGCAAACCCAATATATAATACATAGTAACTTCTGAGATCTTTACAAAATAAATGTGTGTGAGGATTATGCTAGTAAAAACACAGTAATACCTAAACTACAAATTCCCAAAAGAACTTTCATCATAATCCTTTATTATTTTTAAGAACGTTTTTGCTTGCTTTCTAGATGCTGTCATTCTGTTGCTTGTATTATATTGTGGGGTTTTTTTCTGTTCAGGATTTTGGCAATGCTATCAGGTACAGATTTACCTGAAGTAATGAAGGAGTCTATACTCTCTGCTAAATCCAGCCACTGCTATGTGATACCCATGTGCAGATATGCAACTTCGTCATTCCGATGAGCTGCATTTGTTCCTGAAGCTGAAAGGAATTGTTCTCATATGTTGCTCTATTTCCTTTAAAAGTTGAATTTACATTAAAGGAAAAAAGAAGTGCTTATCTGCAATTTTTAATGTGGATATTAGCTGTGATTTAGAGTATTCTCTATATTTAGAGATATTAGAAAGTTAACTGGCAACTTTCTGCTAAGTTGCATGATATAGTTGCATACTCTTGGTAGTTGGACTAGATTATCATTGTAGAACACTTCGACTGAAATGTCCTCTCCTCCTCTCCTCTCCTCTCCTCTCCTCTCCTCTCCTCTCCTCTCCTCTCCTCTCCTCTCCTCTCCTCTCCTCTCCTCTCCTCTCCTCTCCTCTCCTCTCCTCTCCTCTCAATTGCTGAATATCTATTTCCATTATGCTATAATCAACTTTAAGTAATGCAAGTTTTGGAAGGACTGGTCAGAAAATGAGAGAGGGCAAGCTCAGAACAGCAACAGTACAATGAGGAGTGTGAAGGTAGAGGGAGAATAGTAGGACTGAAAAGTATCTAGTAAAAAACAAAGATTGTAATGATATTGGAAAACAAATAGAAAAATTTACAGGTATTTAAGAAGAGAAAAGGAATGTAGATATATTTTACCATATCTCATTAAAATTGATAAGGAATATTTTTGCCTATGTGTTACTTCCTGAAAAAGTGGTTTTTTTTTTTTTCTTTTATAACAGTAATAGTATTACTGACACATTTCCTTCAGCTCTATGAGTTGTCATTTATTCTTAGCTGGAGGGCATAGTCATTTATTTTCTTTGACCATACTGCTCTATATGCAAGCTATCTCCTGAGCAAAATAGGCTATTTTCAATTCACTAAAAATTAGCAAGGTATTTAATATTAAAACAGTTGTGGAAGTGAAGTAGGTGTCAAAAGAAGTGCCTTTCTATGACTGCAGTGAGAACAGAACAGCAATATGGCAGAAAATAAGGGTTAGCAGTAATTATCTGCTAATGAAATCCTGTGCAAAGCCTGCAAGTGAATGGCATTACAGAATCATCAATACATATGAAAGGTCTTCAGTAGCTCATTAAATAAAAAACTAAAATGGAACTGAGAAATTGGTTCTCGAATATGCAGCAAAACATAGTGATTACAGTCTGCGCTAATAAACCAAATGTCTGACCCCTTGTCTGACCCACAGTGACAGACTACAGACAATTAAAACAGAATTTATTAACTTTTGTAATTCACACAAACTGCCATTCTCATTTTTGAAAGTAGCACAGATTGATCGCTGCATTGTGGAACAAATCCAGCATAAAATCAAACTCTGAATAATTTATAACAGTGCTTGTAAGCCTATATTAAAAAACTCCTCAAATATGTAAGTCCTCCAAAGGCCAGAGAAAAGTAATGAGTTTATATTTGTCTTATTTCTGCAGTGTAGACAGGTTCTTCACTGTATAGTGAGAGACTATTGATGACTTGAAATCATGGAAATTATTTTTTAAATACAAAATTGTTGAATCTCTACATTTTTTACAACATTCTTATGAATTTTTTCCTGATTTTATCATAATGCTTGACTACTATCAGTGGCATTCCAGGTGGTTTCCTATTGTTACTGGCATATGTAGTTTGAAAAAGACTGTTTAAATGAAAACTTTACCAAATCCTCAAAAAAACCCCACTATAAGCAGAGTACCTCCTCCTCCCACTAAATCTAGGGTATCTAGATCTCATTCTAGAATGCAGGGTCTACCTATATGGTAAGTTTTCTAGTTATCTGACTGCCCAAATGCAAACAGCATAATGCTAGTTGTACTGGTCAGATTAGCAGTACAGTTCTTATTCAGAATATATTTCACCAGTCATGTTGCCAGAAATGCACATCTGCCATTATGCTAATGGAATAAACCTATGTGTAGATGGCAACATGAGTCATGATTCTCTTCATAATTGTCACCATATGGTTTACAGGTGAGATTCATGGCTATTTATTTAAGAGTTACTGAAAATATGAATGTTTTTTCAATAGGTTTTGTATTTTTCTCCATCCTTGGAAAAAAAATTACTTATTCTGTCTTCCATTCTCTCCCACACCTGCCACCCAGAGTCAGTACAATTCTGCCATATTAAAAAGTTTGAGAAACTAATTCATCATAGTGATAAGGCCACTAATTCTTATGATAAACTTGGCTCTGTGCTATGCTGTGAATTCTTGACAAAATTAGGGGAATTTAGGAATGCTGCCTAGTTCTCCCCTGCTGAATTCTGAAGAACACAAAAAGCAATAAGAATGTTAAGAGTAACTCTGTTCAACTCCCCCAGGCCTGCCTCTGCTAATGAGACCCTCAAAATTTTGCTGCTGGTCTGTCAAAATTTCTCCCAGTTCCTTCTTACCTTATTGTATTTGGAAAACGATATATAATTTCTGCTTGGAGTTGAGAAAGATGAGGAAACCCTTTGAGTGGGGATATTAAGGGTTGTCCTCCCTCACCTTCCTTTGGTCTGTATTTAATATGCAGAACCTGGTATAAAGTTGAAATGGAAGAAGGGTAGAAGATGAAAAGAAGATGTTGCATACTCTTAGTTTTGCTCATCAAGAAAACCTGTAATTTATCACCAGGTTTATTCATTGCTCTGAAGAACAGATTAAGGCTTGCAATTAACATCCCCTATGAATGTAATAATAATTCTGATGTTAAAGACTACATTTCTGTGATGAAAAGACTAACTTTTTCTAAACTAGATCCCAACTGACTTTGGAAACGCAAGAAAACCTTAAATTTCTCATGTCATGTGTCACGGTATTGTTGAGTTCTGGAAGTTTGCTGCACTGCGCACTTGTATTTAATGTTTATTTTATGGTAATATATCTTATGAGCCAAAATGTAATATAGGCTCCTTAAAATCCATTATTCAAAACTTACAGTTCTGTCACTTCGATAGATTTATGGTGAGTAATTCCAGTACTTTGGAAAGTAGCCATCAGCTGAATGACTCAGAGCAAAGGTTTTTACACAAATGCAGATCATAACAGTATAAATTCTTTCATAAAAAGATTGAATCATTGACAGTAAATGTTTTCAATAAAGATATATTCCAAGGAGGCAATTAACAGGATTTTTTTTAATGCAACCTTTGTGTTGTGAAAGAAAGAACTTTTGTATTAAAAAGTAGTTACATGTACTTTCTAATTTAATCTCATTTTTACATAAGTATTCTGCTTTCTCCATAATAGACTTATGGAGAAGAATAACATATTACCACACATGAAAGGACAGGATGGGCTTTAGAGAACAATTAGAGCTTTCAGATGGAGAAAACAATTAGATGCTTGCATCTAGTGTTTCCATTTTTATTTGTGATGTCTTTGATAAAAAATTAGATAAAAACAACGGAAGGGTATGGCAATGGAATAGCTTTTGCAACAAAACAGGTTGGTGACTGTTCAGTCTTTTGAAGGGGTGTTAAAGGAAATAGGAGATGTTGAAATAGAACAGAAATGTTGAAAATATGGAAAAATATAGAAAGTAAGAGACAAAACAGTATTTCTAAAAGTATTAAAAGATGGAACTGTTCATACTAACTCCAGATCTCATAGTACATCTTCACATTTGAATTACAAGAGGAGTGCAGGTGGATAGAAAATAACTTTTAAGTAGTAGTAAATAAAGGTGACAACTGAAGAAGACCAGGATTTTCCTAGTTCATATTTGTGTTCAATTATTTGTCTCCATGGAGTCAATAGAACTAAACCAAGAAGAAGTAGTAAAGATACTGGAGAAAAACTGGAAAGACATGTTTTCAATTTAAGAATAGAAACTAGTTTTGAAGAAGAAAGCCTCTTCAAAAAAGGCATGTGAAAGAAGGAAAGCACTGGAAAATCATAAGAAGGAAATTGCTAGACTCTTGGGAGATGCCTATTAATAAAGGAAAGTGATTATAATCTCCATATTTCCGGAAAGGTTGCTAAGAGAGAAAAGAGAAAAAATATTAGATTGTATGATTACAAAAACCAAACCCGCTTCTATCATAAAAGGTAAGATTGATACACAACATCTAAATAAAGTAGTTAAGTAAGTCAAGAACAATAATGAAAGAAGCAAGAGCATTTTCAATGTATTTGTCTCTCAGATGATAAAAGCCAAGTGCTATTACAGTAGAAGTAAAAGACTGAATGAAAAATGGCTCAGAAAGAATCTGGCAGGGAACAGCAAAGCAGTCTACTCCCCACAGGAAACTGAGCCAGAAGCTGAGGATGGTAACAAGGCTGGCAGAGGCAGTAGCCTCACCAACAAGGACCCAGTCCCAGTGCACCTGAGCAAGGCAAGCAAAGCTGATCTGGTGACCTTAGCCAGGTTTATCTGAGAGTCCAGGTCACTGAGCAAGTCACCGTCGTGAGAAAGACCTGAGAACAGAGTGGGATATGAATTCTGAAGGGCTGGGTCAGGGTATGGATCAATAGTGTGCATGCCTAGACATCAGTATGGTGGCAACACAGCTTGCAGTGCAGTTCAGGATAGGGCCCAGGCTCTCAGCTTAACAGCAGCTCCCAGAGACAGAGTGGGGAGCCCCCAGTTCCAGCTCTTTTTTCATAACAGCTCCTATTAGTGAGCTGGCCTTGAGCTGCCTTGCTTCTAGGAGGAGAGAGAACTCAGGGCCCTGAGAGCATCACAGTAAAATGGTGGTTTGCATAAGGAAGAACTCACATATAAAATACGTGATTTAGGTATCTAGAAGAGGACTGGGTGAAGGATAAAATCAGAATATAATGAGGCAACAGGTGATTTTTTTTAATGTGTGGCAGCAGGTACAGATAATAGATCTAAGACAAGGAAAACTTTCCCCCTGAAAATTTACAGAAAAAAAAAAAGAGGTGAAAGGGAGGACATGACATAAAGCAACATATTGTTTAAGGAACAACTGATGTTTTCAAAACAGAAATATGAAGGGACTGAGAATGAGAATAGCATAGGAAAAGTGGAAATGGTATCTGAATTAGGCAAGAAAGGGCAGCAAAAATCTTGAGGACCAGATCCAAAGAAGAACATCGTCACTGTTAGGGTCACCTGTGCCGACAATGCATATAAATTGTTTGGCTAAGCAATTTTGGTTTAGGCAACAGAGTTTTCCCAGCAAGAAACAGGAAGAGTTAGGCACCTGATAGAAATGGGGATCTTAAGAGCATGCAAGTCACCGAGACTGGAAGTACACAGCAGGAACTGAGTAGAGAAGAAGCAACAGTCTAAACTCTCTCTTGTCTCAAAGTTGTAGCTAAACTTCCATGTAGTTGAGACTGTAGGTCTTCACCTTTTTACTTTGACACTTATACTGTGAATGTGAATTAAATAGACACCTCTCAAAATATTTTTGTTAAAGGGTTTGTTAAGGGTGTCTTCTGAAACTTACGCTGCCAACCCTCCGCAGAGAGAGCCCGCCACACTGAAGAGATGACTAAGTGATTTTTGAGTGATTTCTCCATTTTCAGAGAATGTCATTATGTCTTCAGGCTAAGAAAGGACAGAGAAAGTTACATTCCCAGGGAAGAAGAAATATAATTGTTTTGGGAAAAAAAACCTTCAGGGAAATGTATCCATCAAGAAAAAAATCCAGCTGTCATCCAAACTGCATCATACTCTAGGAGCATGAGGTTATGTCTTTGTTCATAAACTAATCATAGACAGAATTTGGGCCTGGGCACAGATATACGATCATCCATACTCCTGAACTGCTAGTGTGGTCGTGTCCATGGTGGAGTCTGGAGTGTTAAATAAGCACTGCTCCAGGCAATACCCAGGCAGGGACTGGGGATATATTATGGGCCAAAGCCCACTGCAAAGAGGCAAGTAGGATGTAGCTGTTCTATTTTGGAGGGCAAGGAGACTGGAGTAGTGTGAGAGAAGTCAGCCAAATGGATGTGAGCCATGCTGTGCTAATCAATACCAGGGTCAGAGAACTGTTGCTGGCCCATTTCATTTATTTTTAGAAGCAGCCTGAAAGAACAAGTACCAACATCCCGGAGTTATCTTGACATTTGAAGTAATGTGTTCAGGACTTATAAGACTGGCTAACTTGTAATGGTATAGGCATCAGCTTTGGTTGTGGTCAGGTAAGTAGCTCCTCGATTTAAAAACAGTCCTTTAAACAATGCTTCGTGTCAGTGATTACCTGCCGTCTGTATTGAGTCAGAGTTGCAGAATGTGGAAGCTTATAGGAGTAAGACATGGAGTTTCAAAGAGGTTAAACACCCAGCTCCCAGGGACTGCTAATGAGAGCTGAGAAGTCTAATCCTTTAGGTCTCTCTGAAAATCCTATCTGAAAATAAAAATTGGATGAAGTGTGGGATTTATTGGTTCTGACTAAAAAAAATGAATAGTAGCAGCAAGTTTTCAGACAAGCTGCAGGCTGGAATAACAGAAGTGATATGAATTTTCTAACAAGACTTGTCAGTTTTCCTGTCCTTATTAAGAAGAACAGAACATCTGCAAATGGGGCAGACAGGATCTTGAAAATAAGCCCTGTGTCAATCAACTCAACAAAGAACAATCTGTACACATGATTTTGGTTTTGGCAAATCATCAAACAGCTATTAACTGGAAAGCTAAATGGAGTCAGCCATCAAAGCCTGGCTGGAAGATAATAAAATCATAAACACATTATAATATGCATTACTTAAATATGAATAGTCAAGGCACATTTGAATTATGTGTGGCAGGATTCAGCTACAGATTAAGACACCTATGTGTAGATGTCTCCATGTACATGCCTTTACATGAATTAGTTATCTAAGCTCCCATTATAGTCAATATAATCTGTCAATTCTAGAGAGCTTTTCAGATGATCAAATTCGTCTGAACTGAATAGCTATTGGCTCTTCTGTCTACTGGTTACGTATCACAGCTACTTCATTCTTCGTGAAGAATATGCCTTTAGTCAAATTTGTCACAGGAAACTTCTGCAATGTTTGCATTATAAACAAACAATTTATGATTATTTCCAAAATACCTTGGTCACTATATTGACTATTTCTTGAAGTTAAGATATATATTGCTTCACTGCAATATATGTATCCAGCTGAACATCCATAACCACATGCTACGGAGAAATAATACCTGGAACTGAATATCACGTGGAACTTCTCTATCTATTTTGGCTTCTATTTACTTCTGTGTAACCTTGGCCCTATTTTTAACTGTGGAACATCGTTACCTGCCAGTGAACCTGATAAGAGCTGTTCTAGGTCACATTCAGGATCCATACAGCCCCATAAACTCCCTTTGCCCCTTGCCTATAGCATTTACCTAAAAGAGTACAAAAGAATAGGGCAAGCGTATAGTCACATTTCTCTGCTATACTTTGCCAGCCTTCAAAAATTTTGAGCTCAACGAGTCCTAAATCAAGGATTATATCACATTCTTGGGCAGTAATTTCTAAAGCTTTTTAAAAGCCCTTTTTAAAAAAAAGTGTGCTGTTACTTTATTTGATGTCCTGTGATTATTGTCTTTGAAGGGATGGTGAACTTAATTCTTCCTATTTACTTATCAGCATGAAAGTTATATTTTGCTTTGGAGACTGCTAATTTTCTTTGTTTCATTGAAACTTGATTATACTTTGATGTTTATATTAAAAATGTGATAAAATCTACAAAAGTTTTAGACTAAAAATATAAATCCTTTCCTTTTTGGATTGATTTGCCAGAACCTTTTTACTTCTGTTCCCACTGTATGTTAGGTTTAGTTCCTCTTATTTTTTCTTCTTGTTGCCTAAGTAGCTAATTTTGCCTATAGCCTGGAGCAGGGCTGGAAGTTTTGAAAATAAAGGGTTTAACTATGATAATATATACCCTATGCTTCTGAAGTGAGGTAATCTGGGATTCTTTACCTCATTTTGAGCTCTGGATGAAGTTCGATCACCCCAGAGAACATTGCTATGGCAGGATACCAGATGCTGTCTGTCCTCCTTACCTCTCCCATCCCAAAGGATACAGCTTTCTGCCTCTGCACTATTACTTTTCATCATTGCAGAGTCTGAGTGACTACTTTGATTTGCATTCTGCATAAAGTATCTTGTGATAGAATTTGGCCAATAATATTTGTTTCCACTGAGCTACAGTAGTTACTCTGCATTAGAGCTTAAGGAAAAAACTGCATTAATTACGAAGTAGCAAAAAATTTATACTTAGAGACTTTTTTTTCAAAGTGGAGATACATCACAGTGACAAGTAAGAGCAGCTGAGATGTAGTAGTGTGGAATAACTCATTACTTATTGGCATACAGAGCAGTGATTTACTGGTGAGAAAAATTCCTCCTCTGTTCCTCTGACAATAACCAATAAATTACTATGTCTTTTCCTAACTTTAAATATTTACAAGTAGCCCAGGAGAAAAATGTATTCTTCATTCTCTGTACATATTTTCTGTGTCTTGTATTATCACCTACTAAAGGTATTATGACACAGTGCTATGTAGTATCTCTCAGAATCCACAGCTTTAAGATATCTCTGTCTTCTGTTCAACTATATCACAAATAAGGTGACATGTTCCTGTTTCCTTTTAAATATGTCTTGTGGATGTTTTAAATTTAATGGAAACCCAGACCTCCTGCAGCAAGCAGTTATCATTTGTCTTGCAGTTTTGTGAATGTCACATTCGGTTACTGAACTGCTTTTAAAGAAAACTGCTCCGGACTCTTCACTGATATGAGTCAGAGTGGACAAAAAAGTAATTTCCCCTATCTACACCCCAGAAATTTAGAGCTTTATAAATGTGCTAATGCTCCCACTCTAACTTGGTTACTCAAGTTTCTAGATTTGGAATAATGTTTAATTTTGACAGAAACTATGTGACCATTTTAAAATTTAATTTAGCATTTTAGTCATATTTGAGGCCTAGGTTGTAATTCTTTCTGTCATTCTGTTTCATACAATGCTTGTTCCTCTAATCTTGAATTCTTTTTATGATTCTGTAGTTTTTCTGTATCCAGTTACTTGTCCCATTGCTCATACATCTTTAGTCTTTACATTTTAGCATGCCATTCAAATACAGTTCTTAAAACATTACATACTTTTCTGCGACATAATTTTTAATAATGGTTTCCAAACAGAAGTGGGGATAGAGACATGCCATAATATGTTAGGAATTTATGAATTTCATTCTAATAAATTCAAAAGTAAAAATGATGTAACATCTTAAAAGATTTGAATAGTCATAGCAACTCAGTATTGCAAAAATTGGAAGAATTATGAGATGCTCCCTAAAATCATAATCCATTTTTTACGTACTCTAGATCATGTTTTACAGATTTCTTCCATAATCTTGAGTGGCGGAAGTTTATTGTCAAAAACATATTTTATTTTATTTTACATTATTTTACATTATTTTGCATTATTTTATGTTTCATTGCTGTCAATAAAATTTGATGGGTTGGCTGCACTAGTAATCATTTGTTTGTTGTGATTCAACCTAATCCCCTTGGATAACTGTGATTTTTACCTGGTTTCTGTGATGTATATAAGTGTTTCCAGAAACTGAAAGAAGGCATAGATCACATTCTATAACTTAAGAAAAAAAAAATGGAGAGAAAGCTCCATTAATATATTGGAACAGATGCCTCTTTTAAATCAAATTTGTGCATTGTCACAGGAGGGCTACAAGCTAGTGTAACTTAGAAGATTTTTATCTGTCAAAAAGTTTTCAGTTGTAAAACTTTTGACTGTTACTGTTTGAGCCAGGGAGTGTTCAGGGAGTGCTAGATAATCTTTTTAAGAAAGTGGAAGCCAGATTTATCCTCAGTTATTTGAAACAGTGAAGTTAATATTACTTTACAGGGTATATGTATGCATGCTTTAACGTGAATGCCTGTGTTCTTTATATGTAGTAGCAAACTTGACAAAACTCCACAGAGTAACGAAAATGCTGGGGATTAGGATTGTTTGAGATCCTTTTGAACTGTCACTGTCTTGAAAGAGTAACAATGGCAGCTAAACTTATTCTAGACAAATCTATCTGCTGCAAAGAATGACCTTGATTTTGGAAATGATAGTTCATTCAGCATTGCTTGCTAGCAGTAATTAGGCACAAGAACTGGTCTGGAATAAGGGATCTTTCCATGGGAGCTAAGATCAGCCTGTGGCAAACAGCAGGAAGGCACAAGGCTTTCAGTAGTGACAAAGTAATTTGGAAGGAATACAGGTGCTGAGTTGGACTTCAGTTTGGGTTGGACGCAATCTCCAGTCAAGGACTTGGAATAGTACATCTGAATACCCTTCCTGCAGAATTCCAAGGTTTTTACAGGAAGTGGACTGCAGAACAAAATAGTACATTGCAGTTCTGGCAACAATATAATAATTATTAACAGCATAGTTCCCTTGTGCGTTTTAAAGTAGCACACAGTTACCTTGCTGCCAAAAAAGCTGTCCTGCTCATCTGCCTTCTACTGAGCTGGCAATCGCTTCCTGCTCCCCCGGCTGCCCTCGTGCTGCCCCAACTGCTGGTTGGGAGAACTAAACCCAGCTGGAACTAGCCGGGGGTGAAAGAGGCAGGAATGCATAGTCAGAGCTGTGCTCATGTCACTCTACGCCAGTATGAAGTGCTCATGGAATTGTTATTTTCCAGAGTTTCTTTCCTTCTCTCTATTGCTACAGATAATTACGTCCTCTTCTTCCTGAGACAGAGCCACAGTCAAATCTCCTCAAGGCTACTCATCATCGACCAGTTACTATATTTTAGTGTCATAGAAAGATTTGCTTCAGGACAGGTATTTTTTCTTAGGAAATGAAGGTAGCTGGAGCTGGTAATGGCTTGCAAATGACTCAATTAACTTGTCAGGTGTCAGAAGTTCAAGATGGTTGTCAGATCTAGTCACAGTGAAATTTCTAGCAGCTATGAGGATTTTCTGCCGACAGCATGTTTTTAAAACCCTTACTTACATATTCTTATTGTCTAAAACTATCAGGATTATTTTTATTTTGCCCTCTCTCCTTTTATCTCTTTTCACTGCTTTATCCTGGTTAGACTGCTGTGGTTTCTCATATCTACAAGGCTGTTTTCAGATATTTGTCACATCAACAAATTGTCAGGATTTGTTAAAATTAACTCATAAAATTCATAAAAATATATTGAATACTGTTTTTGACTGCAAAAAGGCAGAATGAAGAGAACAATCTAGCGGGCAGCACTAAGATTTTAGCAGAGGCTTATTTTACTTTAGCCCAGTGCCTACACCTGAGAGGCTTTAATAACATGCTACTCGACTTCAAAAGCAGGAACGCAGAGAAAATGGCAACGTTACTCTGGCATGAGAAAACTAAGAAAACCAGTGTTAAAACAGCCTGCTAGTGAGAAACATTGAGTCAATGAACTCGGATATCTTCTAAAAGCATTTTTGTATTGAAAGTGGAGCCATATACTCCTGATGAATCATGCTGCATCTGTAGCATATCCACGTCCCAATGTGTCACATCAAAAGGGGTTTCAAAGAGAATGACAAGGAAAAGCAAGGAGTAAGAATGTGATGGAATGTAAGTAACATTAGAGCAACTCTGGTTTTTTTCCCAACATGCTATTTAAGAGGTCTGTGCTTTGATGTATAATACAAAAGGGCACTAGTGGAGTGAAATGTGAAGGATGGGTAGGCATTAGTGATGTGCAAAATAGCAAGCTTGCTTTTAAATTGTTTGGCAAAGACCTAGCAGTGAGAAATAAGGCACTGTTGACAACTTGGAATCCCCCTAAGTGTGATGTCCCTTCTCCTTAGTAGTTTTAAAATTGAAACAGTGATATGCTTTCAGTTATGTGCATTTGCCTTCTTGTTACTGAAAATAAGTTAGGAAAATTTTTATTAAGTTATATAAGCAAAAGCTGAAGGAGTGCTTTCAACTTGAAAATTATGTTTCCATTTTTAAATAATGAAGGTATTTATTTACATGTATACTCATTTTAAATAACAGAGGATAGCAAATAAGGAGTATTTATTGTGATTTTGTTTTATTCTTGTTGCAACATTTTTTGACAAATCAGGTTAATGTCTTTGCTGATGATCTCTTGCACTTGCCGGCACGTGCCTTTGATGTTGCTTTAGCCTAAATTCTTGTATATAGTTTATAACTTCAGGCAGAAAATGTTTTATAAGAAGTACATATGATCATGGGCTACTTGGTATTTTTAAAATGAAAGTACTAAACTGCTCTGCTATTCCAGTTTGTGCAATAGATATTCTGATGTAGCTAGAAATCTGATTAAACTTTTAGATAGAAGGAAATGTTTTGTTATGTTTTGATCTGAAAGTGTTCTTTGCACTTTTATCTTCAAAATATAATAACACAATAAGCCACCCAAGAGTAACTGCACAGAACCTTTGCAGAAATAACAGTCCTTGCAGAAGGAAAGCCTGAAGTCTGTTAAAGTAGTATGAGGGGAAAGAATGAACTCCTGGAAATTAATTCCCAGCTCAAGGTCAGCTTGGTGCAGTGCCTGTCTCACAGTCTTCTACTACTTTTAGCAAAGGGTATAGTCTTATAGGTTACGTGGTAAAGGCCTCTTCTACAGACTAGACAGCTGCTGATGCACAGGTGCAGATAATTAGATTTGTTTTTCCTTTTAAACAAAAGAGTAAAGAAAACACATCCCCAAATTATGAAAATATTGCTTCTTAGAGTTTTTCTGCATATGAACACATAAACAAGATAACCTGAATTAGTAAAAGTGTGAATTTAAAGGGAATTTGTTGTGCCACATTTGTTACACACACGCTCTGTGTGGGCACTCAGAAGTAAAGTGATTTTCTTTGAGTTCAGCTTAACTGGTGAGTTAGCTTTTTCACAGAATCACAGAATGGTTGAGGTTGGCAGGGACCTCTAGAGGTCATCATGTCCAACGCACCTGCTCAAGCAGGGCCACCTAGAGCCCAGGATTGTGTCCAGATGTCTTTTGAGTACCTCAAAGAGAGGGAGATGTCACAACCTTTCTGGGCAACCTGTGCCAGTGCTGTCATCTTCACAATGTTTCTTGTGTTTCAGTTTATGCCCATTGCCTCCTGTCCTGTCACTGGGCACCACTGAGAAGAGCCTGGCTCTGTCTTCTTTGCACCCTCCCTTCAGATATTTGTAGATATTTGTGAGATCTCTCTGAGTCTTCTCTTCTCCAGGCTGAACAGTCCCAGCTCTCTCAGTCTTTCCTCATAAGAGAGGTGCTCCAGGCTGTTAATCATCTTCATGGCCCTTTGTTGGATTTTCTCCAGTATGTCCATGTGCCGAGGAACCCAGTACTGGAAGCAGTTCTCCAGGTGTGGCTTCACCAGTGCTGAATAGAGGGAAAGGATCACCTCCCTCAGCCTGCTGGCAATACTCCTAACGTGCCCCAGGATACCATTAGCCTTCTTTATGGCAAGCTTCTTATATGTGGCCAAGTCTTCGCTTGTAGCATTTGGCACTTTAAGCTGGAAAACACCTGTTTTAAATGTCTCCCTTTGCACACATACACTGTGATGGATTTTTCATTACACTCAGAGACCATTTTCCTACAAATCTCTCTCTCAATCAATCTCTGTTCAGCGAATATATCTTTATTTAAGGTTACATGGTCATACCTACCACTCTTTAACATTCAGAAGTTTGATTTAATGAATACCTGGAACTTATATTTACAGAAATGCTAATGTATAAATAAGGCCTATATTCTCTGAGGCATGCTTGGAAGGGGCTTACTGTTATTGGGTTCTTCTCTGTATTGAAACTCCTATACGTTACTTTAATGGAAATAACAACATGATCTGCAAAAGGCTTTTTTTGTTCAAGTCCAACACCTCATTCTTTTCTGTCTTTGGCATTAGCCATCTGGTCTTCAGTCAAGTGCTGACTTCAGTCAGGCTGTGAGAACAGTAGAAGAATATGCCATTGATATCTGAACTGAAACAATTGTGGTTACCTGCATTGCTGATAGTTCAGTGCAATTTGCCTAACTGGCTTTTCCAGATTGGTATTCAGGAATAGAATGCTGAGGGCTGAGACCTGTGTGCTCTGCAGGGCCTGTGGTGATCCTTTGGGTTCATTCTGAGAGGAAGCACCATTTCGGGTACTTCTATTTATCCCTGTAACCATGAACATAGAATCATAGAATCTTTGTGTTGGAAGGGACCTTTAAAAGTCATCTAGTCCACCCTCTCTGCAATGAGCATCTGAGACTGCCCTTTCCTGTACTGCAGAGTAGCCCGATGGGATGAGCCTGGATGCATTTTCCTTGTTAGTGGAGCAGAGGAGGTTATTTGCTGAAGCAGTAGATTCTGTCTCAAAACTGCCCTGGCCTAAAGCCTGGTGGTTACACAGTTGTGACAGCTGACTAGCAGACAGCTTTTTTGTTAATGTCTTAATTACTCTTCTTTTGTAAAAGCGTGACTAAAAACTGAGCTGTTGTTCATGAGGTCTTCATTATTGAAGAAAATTGTCCTTACTGCTGACTTGTACATATTTATGTAAATGTAGATGTTTTCTCTACTAAAAGAGGCGTGGATAGTCTTCGCAGAAGACATTGGTATGCAGTCTATCATGATGATATCATCCAAGAAATGCAAGTGTAGGAGTTGCAGGTGATTGTTCTGGTTATTTTGAATGGTGCCATGACAACTCCGGTGCTTGTTGGTAGACAAAATTTCCTCCCTAAGGCAACCAGACTGTCTATAATATAGTCAGTCCATACCTACTCCATTTCCCTTGTGCTCTGTCTTTTTGGGAGTTAACCTGCTGTGGTAATTTAAGCATTTTAAATATTGTTCTCCACTCCTTGCAGTGAGCAGACTGGGAACAGGAAATTCAGTTTAAGCATATAGCAGCTGAGGACTCAGAAGGCCTCTTAAAATCTTGGATGTCCTGTTACCTCTTGCAAGATGACATGTCGACCCTCCTCTATGGCTAAAGAGTGCTATAATCAAAGGTGGATATTATTGACCAGCTTGGGATTTGTGAGCAGTGTATCTACATGCTAACAAAATGCATTGGCTGCAGTAAATTTATCAGGGTTTCAATTTAGCACCAAAGAAACCTGAAAGACATTCCTAGCAAATTAAGATGGTGGTGGTAAATGGCGTATGGCAAACATGCTCTCTACATGCTTCTTCCTAGAGGAAAGATGTATGCAGCCAGTTACGTTGCCTCCTGGCAATTTATGAACTTAATAGGGTGACTGGTGAAGGTTTATTTAGGGTGTAAATATTTTAAATAGCCTTGGATTCATTAAGCATATCTTTCTCTAACAGAGCAGAGAACTTATCTCTTTATTTATTTACATATTAATTTTTGCTCTTGGTGTGGAAAAGTAATTGAATCTATGGTATCTAACTTCTTGCACACCATAAAACTATACAGATTAATTAAAACAAGGTGAGCTTTAAACATTTCATTTACAAAAAATTCAACACTAGGAACTTTTTTCTTTCAAAAGTCTCCTTTCATGCCAAGACAACTGGAGAATGCAGAGTGCAAATTCAGTTTAAACATAGAAGCCTACGATAAGATGCTTTCTGACTTGTGCTTAAAGTATGTGTATTATTTATCATCCTCAGTGTTTTGTTTCTGCTATTCTTAGCCTGTGGCTTTGTTTCATTCAAGTAATATATTGTCTGGGAGGACTGCTTAGGAGCCATGTGTAGAAGGTAGTGAAAATATAGTTTAATTTTTACTTTAGAAATCAAACTTTGCATGAGAAAAATTATAAGGTGCAAGGAGGTCCTGCACCTTATAATTATATATAATTATATAATATATAGTTATAGTTATATAACTATATGTATGGTTATAACCATAGTTGTGTATATATATAAAATCATAACCACATATATAACTATATATAATTAAATATATATAATATATAATATATATTATATATAATATATATATTTAAAATATATAATTATAAAATTGCTTGCACTTTGCTTATGTATTTATGAAGAAAAAATTACTAGTTATATGAGTGCAGGTAAAATCTTCAATTTTTCTATTGTGTGTTATGCTCTGTTTGCATAGATGGTGTGTGTCATGAAATGCAACCAATGTGCAGGAAAGTCAGAAGGTAATATAGCTGTAGGATAGAGACAACACCTTCAATACAGGTTTTTAACTGATAGTAAACTGAGTTTTGTCTATGTTTTTTCATTCACTAAGAAGTAAAAGCAAATTCATTTTGTAAGCTCTTCTTAAAAATCATAATCTGCTGTTGCATGTGGCCTTCTTACACATTGATAGTTTGATTCTTGGTTTCAAATTTCTGGGTACTTACCCTTTCTTCCAAAGCACTGAATAATACAGTTGCTTTAATTTAACGCTCCTCCAGACTCCTTTTTTTGACTTGATAATTTTTACTTTAGTACAATTTTCCTACTTTGGCTTCTGCTCACTTGGCCACAGTTATTACAGGGAAGTTAAAGATCAAAAGTTTGTGTTCTGCTCTCTCTGTAAAGCGAGGTTCTCTCACTGTTTTGTTTTCTGTACTATAGCTGTCACCTTTAGTTTGCTCACACTGTATTTTCTGTTCCATTTCTTGTTTGTTGAGTGTCAGGAACTTGGTCTTGTTATCCTAGTGGGGATCTGTTCGGCTGATTAATAGCATAAAATGTGGCTAAAAATAGGTGGACTTCAAGTGGGCTGCATTTTGCTGATAGTAAATTTTTTTGTCTTTTATCCAGTGTTCTCAAACATAATTCTAATCAAATTACCTAAAATGACCAGTAATACTCACAAAATGAATGAACCATTATATCATTTTCTTAAAGTCATCCTCTGAAGAATGAGTGTTTTTTATGTTTGCAACAGGGAAGGCACAAACTTGTTAATCAGTTTAAATGTTATCTACTGTTATTTTTCTGCCCTCCTGCTGAGGGAAGCTGTTGTGAGTACAGTGAAGAGCACCAGTTGTGAGCATCTTTTATTCCTTTCCAAAGTGGGAGACTTGCGTGCTTCTCTAATAAAATATAAGGACTTTTGGTTTCCTTTGCAATTCTGAATTCTCTTGAGCAAATGTATGCGTAATGAAGACACCAGTCCTTATTTTGTTGCTTAGCTGGAAATATACGTTCTGATACTTATATCCATAAGTAAATTGTAATTATTCTTGCAATGCAGTTCACAGTTACAGTTGTCATTAAATGTAATGTAGAAAGCCAAATACAAGCAACTGCAGGCAACTATGATACCCCTTGGCATTTTTCTTCAGTACTACTACAGTTAGGTGCACTGTGCTGTTTCGTAGGATAAATTGTTTTTCCAAAAAGTGATAGACCTCTAATGCACAATTATAAATAATACAAGTTATGCTTTAGACATAAACTGGCAGTATTAATTAATCCTCAGATATACTGAGAGGATTCATACTCACATAAAACTTGTGAAGCAATGCAGAAGAAAACTGAGCACTTTTATAGGAGAGTAGGTGGCACAGGTTATGTAGTGAGTATAAAAAGTTTCTGTTCCTGCCCTCTTTTATCACATCCTAATACATTTCCAAAAGTTTCATCTTTAGAGCTTAAACTTTGCAAATTTTGTTCTTCCCAGATGATCCATGTGCTTGGGAAAACTGTGGCAAGTCCTTTCAAATGTTTTAATTAGATGTATATGTTCATGTATTTAGCCACTGGAAAGGAAAAGTCAGAAATTTTACAGTAGCTCAAAGAGCCGTAAAACTCTAATATATGAACCATAGATTTTGTGATTTCCTTTGGATACACATTACTGGTTGGATAAATGAAATTTTTTTTTTTTTTAATTTAAATGCTCATATTGAAAATACTGTTTGGTGCATAAAGGAAGAAAATCCCATTAGCATGGAAACTGCTGTTGGTTGGATATAATCTGTGCATGTTTGCATAACTTTCGTCATATTAACACAAAATACTGTACCTAAAACTCCGTGGCCTTTAAATCCTAGAAATCTATCTCTGAATTCATTGAAAGTAAAAATTTCTGTTAAAGGGTAGAAACATTAAATACGCTGAAACCTGGTTTCCAGCCTAGCCTAAATTCTATTTGAATCTTTTATACCATAGGACTTATTGTATGACTGAAAATAGGAAAATAATGTTATCTTCACTTTACTGATGATCTAACTGGACTGTAATGAAGACGGTAATGCTTTCTGGCTATAAAGTAGTTTATCTTCCGCTGATGGCTTAAAAAAATAATTGTTTAACTATTACATGTGGAAAAGGTAATGTACTGAGAAAGTAAGGAAAGACAGAGAAGCATTTTTCTCCAGTAGTGTTGTATCAGATATTAGGAACCAGAAGGCCTAATGCATTAAAATAGAATAAGAAGCCAGTCACCCACTCCTATATTTAAAAACAATTAAAAAACCCCCAAAACTTTACCAAGTGTCAGACTAGACACTTTTTCTGTTCTGCTGGAGTATTTTATGCCATCTCTCTAGATAGTAAGATCTGTAAGGCAAAAAGCGATACACAAGTGGCACATAGACCACTGCTAGGACTGTTAATTGCTTACTTTTCACAACATCTGGCACATATTATATAACACATTTTCTCTGCCCATTAAAAGTAGATATTTATTTACCTGACTGTCATAAGGGCTTTGAGGAGTCTTATGGAAGCCAAAAGAATAAATGAGCTCTGAAGGGATATTGATACTTCCCAAACATCACAGTCCAGATACAGCCTCTAACTCTAAGTTTTTAAACAGTGTCTTGCCTCACACTGGGAATGTTTTTTAATGCTCTCTTCCTGAACATCTGCCAATGGCCACTTTTCGAGCCCGAATCTACGTCCAGACAGATCTTCCTTGATGCAAATGGCCAGCCTGATGTTCTTAAAATTTTCACGCTGTTGTGGGACACATTAAGTTTCATGCTGGTGATTTTATTGTGCTATCAGTGCCACCTCAGCTAACCAAATGGCAGCTGTCATAAAAGGGGAAGAAAAACATTCCATCTTCTGTTGCCTGTGTTTCCTTCTGCGAAGCTGAGGAGATATAAAAGAGCCCTGGGAGTATGGAAATAGAAAACTACACTTGGCTGGTGTAGTTTAAGCCCAGCTGGCAACCAAGCCCCACGCAGCCGCTCGCTCACTCCCACTGGTGGGATGGGGGAGAAAATCGGAAGAGTAAAAGTGAGAAAACTCATGGGTTGAGATAAAGACAATTTAAGAGGTAAAGCAAAAGCCGTGCACGCAAGCAGAGCAAACCAAGGAATTAATTCACCACTTCCCATCAGCAGGCAGGTGTTCAGCCATCTCCAGGAAAGCGGGGCTCCATCACTTGTAACGGTTACTTGGGAAGACAAATGTCATCACTCCCAACATCCCCCCCTTCTTTATATACTGAGCATGATGTCGTATGGTATGGAATATCCCTTTGGTCAGTTGGAGTCAGCTGTCTCAGCTGTTTCCCCTCCCAACTTCTTGTGCATGCCCAGCCTACTCACTGGTGGGTGGTGTAAGAAGCAGAAAAGGCCTTGACTCTGTGTAACAACTGCTCAGCAATAAAAAACCCATCTTCATATAATCAACACCATTTCCAGCACAAATCCAAAACATAGCCCCATATTAGCTACTATGAAGAAAATTAACTCTACCTCAGCCAAAACCAGCACATTCTTCACCCCTTATTCTGTACCATTTACATCATGCTCAGGTACTACGCTACCCAATACAACCTCATTAACCACCCATCCGTTGATATAATACACAGATATCATTCCCTTAGTCTGTGGACCACCCCTGTTAAATGTCTTTAAAATGTCCACAGATGTCCATTGAGTTAATTTAGTCCATAACTTTGGGCTGCATTTCTTATGGTGGTCACTCAGGACAGGAGAGGTGGCATGTTGCATGGAGTTACTGGGCATGAAAGCCAGCTCAGATTTCACTCAGCATTTCCACTGCTTCTTCTAAGGCTTTTACTCCATGGAGTCAGGTTGTTGCTGCTATAGTATTTCCTATAACATGTAACTCAATGTGTTACAACAATTTAGAGGTATTATTTCCATTACAATCTCCACCCCTGGCCGCTTTGGACCAGACCATTGGGTTTAACATTGCAGTGAACTCCTCCGCTTGCTCCTGCTCTGACTTGGACTTACCCACAGACTGCAGTCCCTTAGGGGTATACCTGCTCCAAATGGAGACTTATCTATGAGCCATAGTCTCTCCAGGGGTATACCTGCTGTGGCATAGACTTAACCACAGCCACAGTCACTTTGAGCTGCACTTGTTTAAAAGTAGCCTTCTCCATGGGCCACAACACCTTCAGAGGCATACCTGCCTTACCCACAGACACATTCCCTTCAGAAGTAAACCTGCTCCACCATGGCCTTACCCATGGCTGCAGTGCCTCTAGGGGTGTACCTGCTCTGTCCTGGGCTTATCCACGGCCACATGCTTTTTGGTGCTCCAACATGGCCTCGTGCACAGCCACTCATGCCTCAAAGGTGTACCTGCTGCAGCATGGACTTATCCACAGCCACAGATACTTCGAGGTGCACCTTCTCCAGCGTGGACTTATCCTTGGGGCACAATCCCTTCAGACATATACCTGCTGCAGCACAGACATAACCACAGCCACAGATGCTTCGAGATGTACCTGCTTTGGTGTGGACTTATCACAGCCACAGGTGCTCTGGGTTGTCCTGCTCCCATGTGGACTCATCCACAGGTCACAGTCCTGTCAACTCGAATTCACACTGGAGTTCCAGCATGTCCGGTACAGCAGCACAGAAACAGCAGCGATGCCCCGGCCATCTGCCAGCCCAGGCGCATCGCTGCTGCTGTTACCAAAATCTTCCCAGGCCCAGCAGAGTCAGACGATCAGCAGGACAGCAGCACGGCAGCAGCGAAAGAAAAACAGCCACTAACGAGCACTGGACTCTAATATACAGCAAGGCAAGCAAGCCCCATGGCAAGCACAGGGGCCTGGAGATTAATAGCTAAAAAGCAGTAACAGCTATAAATTTGATCTAGCAATTCCCTTCAAGCCCCACGCTGGGTGCCAAAAAGGACTGTCGTGGTTTAACTCCAGCCAGCAACTAAGTACCACACAGCCACTTGCTCAGTCTCCCAGAGTGAGATGGGGGAGAGAGTCGAAAGAGTAAAAGTGAGAAATCTCGTGGGTTGAGATTAAGACAGTTCAAGAGCTAAAGGAAAAACCGCGCACACAAGCAAAGCAAAACAAGGAATCCATTCCCCACTCCCCATGGGCAGGGAGGGGTTCAGCCATCTCCAGGGAAGCAGGGCTGCATCACGCCTAATGGTTTCTCGGGGAGACAAAATGCCATCACTCCCAACATCCTCCCTTCCTTCTTCTTCCCCTAGCTTTATATACTGAGCATGATGTTATATGGTATGGAACATCCCTTTTGCCAGTTTGGGTCAGCTGTCCTGACTGTGCCAAATCCCAACTTCTTGCTGGCGGGTGCAGGGCATGAGAAGCTGAAAAGTCCTCAACTAGCGTAAGCACTACCTAGTAACAACTAAAACATGTGTGTTATCAACTTTATTCTTATAGTAAATCCAAAACACAGCTCTGTACCATCTACTAGGAAGAAAATCAACTCTATTCCAGCTGAAAGGAGGACAGCTGGAAATGGTTGACAGTGCTGCCTTCTGTAGAGCAGAAGAACAGGAAACAAAATGGGAACAAATAGTTTACTGTGCACGAATAACATATACAGAGTTAAACTCAAACCAGGTCACATAACAGGATTTCTTTGTTCCTTTCTCATTACTTCTCCTGACTTTGAATCATTTCCATGAAAAATAAAACTTTTTCAGCTAGTCATCATAAATTAGTCATCCCCCAGTATTTGAGGTATTGGCCCCAAGTGAACTAGCCTACTACAGTAAAGTACAATTCAGACCCTGTGTAGCGTCTCTGAACTGGGCAAATGAACTTGGATACGGTCTCTGTTTATTTGTGCTCGGATTCCAGCTGTTGTAACTAGTTATGGAGGGCTTATACATTGCTGTTCTCTGTTAAGAACCTTACTGCAGAAAGTAACCTGCTGGTGCTGTTCCTTACATCTTTCTGACTGCATGAAACATTCCGTTCCTACCTAGCCATATTTATCTGCATGAAGCTGCAGAAACTATAAAGTCATCCCACAATGTTTTAGCATATGTTGAAAAATGAAATACTGTCAAACTCCTACAGTACTTGAAAGAGACTTGAAATAGCCTTGTATTTTTGCTCCTTCACACTCTTTCTGTAGAGATCATTTGGGGATTCAGATGCAATGGGGCACAGAAATAGAGAATGAATCTCTCACTTGTCGAACTAAAAATTAACCTTATGAATTAAGATCGTTTAGATAACTAGAATCTCTAGTTTCATGCCTACTTACTGTGTTACACAGTATTAGAACTTCTTATTGTTCTGTGAAGAATGCATAATTCAATAACTGGTACCCAATTTTACATTTTGAAGAGAGAAATGTCTGCAAATTTTGTATGAATGAGATCTCATAATTTTTAAAGCTTGATTACTACCGGCATAGATGATGATCTAAAAATATGCTGTTTGTTATTCTATCATGCCTATTCAGTGTGGCTGTCAATGAAATTTTATGGTCTGATCAGTAGTACAAATCTGCAGAATAACATTCTCGGTGCCAGTTGCCACAAGTAGGAGTTTGCCATTAATTTTAAGGTGGCAAAATGTCACTGCTATATGTACAGTTAAAACTACTTTAGAGATGGAAGAAATACTGAATATCAGTGCTTTATCATAAACAGTTATGAAGCCATCCATCCCGGTTTGAGGGTGATGGGTGCTGCCCTGCTTGAATTTTGTAGTTTAATTATTTTATCTTTTGTGTGTGTATACGTGTGTGTGTGTTTGATGACAGTCTTCTCTGCATACTGGTTTATTACCCCATGATTTTACAGTGATTAAATAGTAATGCAAGGAAGTTTGAAATGTTAATTTCCTTTATCCTACTGTTCTTTAAGCAGACAGCATAAAGCAGAGTAAACCCTGTTAACACAACTTCAGCTCTAATATTGACTGCAAAAGTACAGGATGAGATTCTACCTTCTCATTGAGACAGAAAGAGGAAAAAACCAAGCTAAAGTTTCTAAATCATTGCCTTACTTCCACAGATGAACATTTTCAAGTTGGCAGATGAATGTTCCTAGAATCAAAAATCTTAGTGCTTCCAGAGGTGCTGTTTTGTTAGTTTTCTAAACTGCCTTTTAAATACTGTTTCGGTATACATAACACACACAACAAAAAATATAATCCCAAATACATAGGCTAGAGGCAGACCTGTGAGAAATGTTCTGGATTTTTTCATGTGCAATGATTATTTGAAAGCATTCCTGGCTATGTTCAGTGGATGGTTTTTGTGCTGCAGCTGTCTCACTGAATATTCATTATGAAATGCTTGTATTTAAAAATAAACCCTTTAAATTTGTTTTCATCACACAAACTTGTCTTTCGCTATGTGCCACTGACCTGGCATGGTGACTACATCTCCGAGCCTTAGGTCTCCATGGAAAATATTCGTGGTTTAGATTTCTTTTTGTAAGAATATTCACCAATATTTAGATAATTGCAAATATTTTTAGGAATGGATCCTAAAAATATAATGCAAAGTTATTTAGCTGTTTCCTACCTTCTCCTTTAAAAGCCAAGCTGGGCCTACTTTGTCTTGTGCTGGCCTTTATCTCTACCATAACACTTCCAGGCAAAATTGTGTGCTTTTCAGTGTGGAGTTATTTCTGGTTCACAGAGTTGCTTATAAATTACAGAAGTCACTCTGTGACTAAAGCAAAATATAGGGAAGGAAAAGAATATTTTCCCTTCTTTTTCAAGTAGGAAGAAAGATTAATTAGCTTTTCTGTTCCTAGTTTTGTTGAGGAACAGTGTCTCTTCTGTAATGCAGCAAGAGCACTTTTCCATTCTGCTTCAACCCCTATTCCTGTCCTGAACATTTAGGATCCAGACTCGTTATTTCAAATTTCAGTGAAGCTTTGTCAGTGCCTATACCAGAAACAAGAGTAATCCCTTGGCGACTGTTGCGCTCCATATTGTGGAAGTACGACCACCTGCAACACTGGAAAATGAGGCACATGGGAGCAGGCAAGCCAAAGTTACAATGCCAACAGAACTAGTATCAAGTAGAGACATTCAACAAACCTTAAAAGCTCATGAAGGAGTTAAATACAGTGTACAGTGCCTCCTTTTTAGGTCTTCCTTCCTCTTGAGTCCTTCTATCCTCTGAATCTATGTATTTCAAAGGTATTCAGACGATTGTGCCTCAACAGCATTACTAGTTTTGAAGAACTAGACTTTTGGTTTTTGACATCTCAAAGACAGTAGAAGGGTCTCATCTCAGGTAATTGTAGTGCTTGGACAGTTCACATTTACCTCTAAGATCACTACAGAGAAACCCGCAAGACCAATTGACAGAAATAGAACTTTTATGGCATGAGTCACCTGAATTATTTTAGAAAACATGGCTGGATTCAGTTGCCTAAAGAAGGGCACCTTGTGTTGTTTCAGGTGCTGTGGATATTCTGCCTAACCTCCCTGACACTACAGAAAGGACAGAACCTCCCACAAGTCCTGCACCGTATCTTGCGGTGCTGTGTGGGTATCTTAGTCTGTGGCGTCTCAGATGGCACTAGACGTTAATGTTTTGGCAACAAAATTCATTCCTATTTTAGTATAAGAATAATAATGATTAAAAAATTCCCATGTATATAATACATGTATAATATATACATGTTTAATATATTTATATTCATACATGTGTAATACAGATATATACCTGTAGTTTTAAAAACAAACATTGATTCTGTTTTGCAAAGTGGATGGCACTGACTGAAAGTGAAAGAACTAACATGTAGCAGTGAGTAAGATTAGCAGTCATCTTTGATCTCTGATTGCAGCTGTGTGGTTAGTGCTTTTCATCTGCCATGCCTCCTGCCGATACAGGTGGTATGCATTCAGGAGCTTCTCGAGTAAAAACATAATGTGCGTTATTATTCTTACAAAAGGGAAGGTAGAAACCAAGCAGAAAATAACAAGAAACAAAAGCAAAGTACTTTTAGCTTCCCTTCATCATAAAGGAAAAAACACACAGGAGGAAAATAGCTTCCATATTTTTAGGCATTTGTGAGTCACCTTAAATCTCTTGGGATATTTTAGTAAAAATTTTATTAAAAAAGCTTCTATGAAGTAATGAACTAGTAAGTTTTTCCTTCTGATAGTTTTCACTTACTGTTTTTTTTTAAAACTTCTTCAGGATATAGAATCAGTTATCCATCTGGGAATGTAAATGCTGTGAAGTGAGCTGTGTGGATTGTAAAAGGAAAGAAGACTGGGTAATCTTTTCTGAGGCTGGCTGTTAGCTTTCTCTAGTTAGACACTAGACTAGTACTAGCAATGAAGCTGTTCACACATCTGAGGAGTGGCTGGAGGGGGACAATCCATGGCCTAAACTCACTGTCCTGCCCATAAGGTCCTTATTGGTAAACTGTACGTTCTGTAAGATTATGCAGGCTCTGGAGGTGTGGTGGAGACCTCAGAAGAGAACAGATTAGAGCAACATGACAGTGCTGTCAAAAAACAATGACAAGGGAATCACATCCCTAGAGAAGGTTTTATCAAAAGTGCAGGTAAAGGCTTGGGAGTTCTGGAGTGCTAAAAGGCTCTAGCACTCAGTTGCCGTTTCGGAAGTGTGCAGACACTGTTGTATGTCTTTGTAAATAAAGCATTACAACTAAAACCAAGAGTAAATGTGTAGTAATTACTTTTTACATGTAACCCAGAGTTACATAAATTGCATGCTCTTATATCATTAGATGTCAATGGACAGACCTGCTGAGTATAAGGAAAGTAAGAATTTTCTGGGAGTTAGGGAGGATGCAGGTATGTTCACATACTGTCAGCCACGAGCAGCCCTCTCCCGCTCCGTCACAGTTGTGTCCTGTCCTCATGCTCTGTTTAAATTAGGAAGACGAAGAGCTGGGTTACTCTGATGTATTCTCCAGTAGACTTGGGCCACTCTGAGGACTGTTCTTTCATTGAACCTAAACACGTTAACTTCATGTTTTTAGCTATTTAAAATTATTAAAACTGTTTGTGGTTATTACATAGAAAATGGTGCAAAGTATTTTTGTTTTAATTGTCTGGCATTACATTAATAGCTAAAGGGAAGTTGAATTGATGCACAAAACCTAGCTGTAAAAATCCTGAGTATGTCCTAAACCAAGCTCCAGCCAAGAGTCTGCCAGTGCACGTTTTTCAAATGCAGAATAACGATACAGCTCATATTCTGTGAACTCCAATTTTTTTCCATGTGCCCTTCAGTGAAAAGGTTCCAGGAATTTATATGAAAGGAAGAGAACTGTAGACACAGTGTTTGTTGTTCTGGTCCTTGACCTGATACTCTTCAACTGTCTGCAGGAAACTGAAGCCATCTTCTCAAAAAGGCTAACTCATTTGGGCATAATTTTAATATTCTTGTTCCTGTACTTCTGCTGCATGATTTATAGCTTGCAGAACAGAGGATAAAGGTGACAAAGCTTTGTTTTCTTTGGGTGATTTATTTGTTATTTTTTTGTGCTTTTTTTTCCAGGAGTCTTATAAACTAGGATTTTTTTTAAACACTATATTGATGTACAAAACATTGCATACACGTTGTTCTTTGCTGTCTGCAGAGTATTAAATTCAGAAATAACACACGTTTAAATTTGTAAGATATTAATCAAATAGAAAGCCTCTGAAAATACTTCTAAAGATTATGGTTTAGTGATTTGGCTGAAGTTCAAATCCTGAAGGAAAAAAGAAAATTTTTTTGAATAATACTGGTTCATTAAAATAACTTAAGAATTCTTAAGAAGGCTCCCATATGAGGTGCCAGACTGATTCTAAACCTCATTGAATATCAAGTCTCACAGAATTATGCAAATGCCATTCAGTTTACAGTCAACTGTAGACTGAAGACTCATGTCTGGAACTTCATGAAATATTATCACCAAGCATTTTTGGAGGAAAAAAAAAAAATACAGTCTTGAATTAATGAAACTTTGGAATAGGCTTACAAATTATCAATGGGATTATTGTAAAACAACTTCTGTTCTCAGGATGCATGCAAGAAATGAGAGAGCCCCCTTCTGCTAAACTGTCTGAAATCCCGAGGCAGCACGCCTGTAAAGGCAGTGTTAACATGCCACCAGGAAAACTCAAGTCTGTTCTTATCTCTGCCACTGGCTTATCTCTGTACTTTGGACTTTTTATCACTTTTAACTCACCAAGCATTACAAAAATTTCTGTGAAGGTTATTCTCCTTCACTTCCTTTCTCAGACTCTTTTATTTTCTTCCATTTCCTCTTTTCTTGTACTTCTTTTTCTTCACTTATTGCATAGTGAAGTGTTTACTATTTCCTCTGTAAAAACTGTGGTTGTCTCTTCAGTGTTTTCTTCTAAATTTATATCTCTTACTGTTTCCAAGTTTCTAAGTTCTCCCATCCTGAAGAAGCCTCTGAAGTAAATATTGGTAATCCCTTTGTGATGTTAATATGCCCCATTCTTTTTTGGTTGCACAGGCTCTGGGCAAATTATCGTTACTAGTGAGAGGCTGGATTCAGCTGGCACAGCCAGCTCTGGGGTTCAGAGCAGCTTTGTGGGGCAGTGGAGGAAGCTAGGAGGTAGTTTCTCATTGGTGAATATTGATGTGAAAATCCTCATTACCTTCTCTTTTCCATTATGTGCCTTCTACCTGGTAACTCTCAGGAGCAAAGGTAACATCCATGATGAGATAGGGAATGAGCACAGAGGAGGCTGTAATGATGGGAATAAAGATTGCTGCATAAATGCAAGCAGTAAAAGGTATTTGGCTTTTTATAAGACATGTTGTTATGATGAGATGTGTAGAAATTTAGTGAAGTACCTGAATATTTTTGTGGGATATGTTGCATTCTGTATAGAATTTATTTTCAGCAAACAGGATTTGGAGACTTTGAGTGATGCTAAAGAGATGCAAACATCCTTGACTTCAGTCTTTGGCTTAAGTTTAGATGGGAATATGAAAAATATGCAACACTAGCATTTACTTGTTCTCAGAAATGGATTGTTATCCTCACATGGATCATGACACTGTACAACTCCAGTGTGCTACACATAACATGCATTGTACAGGTTTTATCAATTGTAACTGCAGTGTAATCACACTGACTGCAGTTCCTGCTCATCCATAAGGAATATGATAGAGGATGGACACAAGATTCAGGTATATTTTTTCCTTATTTATATGTGCCTTATTTTTCCTTTCATTAAAATCAAACTGTTAGATAAGTCAAACCTACTGCAGAAAGAAGCAGTCTGAGCTGAGGCTTGAGGAACAATCTATCACTTTATTAGAAGTATCTGTATAACAAGTCAAGAAAGAATGACAGATAGTGCTCCTGAAGCCATATAGAAATTTGTACAACTCGTCACCTGAGGCTTGAGGTCTCCTTGCCTGTCTGATACTTGGCCAGTTCAGGGTCCTAACTAGAATTCTTGTCCCTTGTCATACTTTTCAGTCCCCTGCCACCACCTCACCCTGCTTCTCAGGGAATATAAACTCAAAAGCTCATCTCCTGTAGAGTTCAGTGGCAGGCAAGGAGCTGTTTCACATTCTGTGTGGAAATCCCTGCACTTTTTGAGCAAAGTTAGCGGACATCGGCTTTACTTAAATCACAATTAAAAACCATACTCTCCAAGAAATGCTTGTTTATGTTGTACTGAATACTTCCCAGGAGCTTTATCATACAATCATAGAATAGTTTGGGTTGGAAGGTACCTTTAAAGGTCATCTAGTCCAAGCCCCCTGCAATGAGCAGGAACCTCTGCAACTAGACGAGGTTGCTCAGAGCCCTGTGCAACCTGACCTTAAATATTTCCAGGGATGGAGCATCTACCATCTCTCTGGGCAACCTGTGCCAGGGTTTCACCACCCTCGTTGACAAAAATTTCTTCCTTAGATCTAGTCTGAATTTACCCTCTTTTAGTTTAAAACCATTGCCCCTTGTCCTATCGCAACAGGCCCTGCTAAAAAGCCTGTCCCCATCTTTCTTATAAGCCCCCTTTAAGTACTGGAAGGCTGCAAGAAAGTCTCCCTGGAGCCTTCTCTTCTCCAGGCTGAATAACCCCAATTCTCTCAACCTGTCCTCACAGGAGAGGTGTTCCATCCCTCTGATCATTTTGGTGGCCTTCTCTGGATCCGCTCCAGCAGGTCCATGTCTTTCCTGTGCTGAGGGCTCCAGAGCTGGACACAGGACTCCGGGTGGGGTCTCACCAGAGCAGAGTAGTGGGGCAGAATCCCCTCTCTTGACCTGCTACTTTGGATACAACCCAGGATACGGTTGGCCTTCTGGGCTGTGAGTGCACATTGCTGGCTCCTGTCCAGCTTTTCATCCACCAGTACCCCCAAGTCCTTCTTGTCGGGGCTGTTCTCAATCTCTTTGTCCCCCAGCCTGTACTGGTACCAGAGGTTGCCCTGACCCACGTGCAGGACCCTGCACTTGGCCTTGTTGAACCTCATGAGGTTCATGTGGGCCCATTCCTCAAGATTGTCCAGGTCCCTCTGGATGGCATCCCATCCGTCAGGCTTGTCAACCACACCACTCAGCTTGGTGTCATCTGCAAACTTGCTGAGAGTGCACTTAATCCCACTGTCTGTCATTCATGAAGATTTTAAGCAGTACTTGTCCCAGTATGGACCCCTGAGGGACACCAATCATCACCAGTCTCCATCTGGACATTGAGCTGTTGACCACTATCCTCTGGATGCCACACCCAACCAATTCCTCATCCACCCAACAGTCCATCCATTAAATCCATATCTCTCCAATTTAGAGAGAAGTGTGTTGTGAGGGATCGTGTTGCAAGCCCTACAGAAGTCCAGATAGACAACATCCATAACTCTTCCCTCGTGCACTCCATCATAGAAGGCCACTAGGTTGGTCAGGCAGGACTTGCCCTTGGTGAAGCCATGCTGTCTCTCTCGAACCACTTCCCTACCCTCCATGTATGTGCCTTAGCATAGCTTCTAGGAGGATCTGTTCCATGATCTTCCCAGGCACAGAGGTAAGGCTGACAGGTTGGTAGTTTCCAGGGTCTCCCTGCTACCGTTTTAAAATGGGAGTAATGTTTCCCTTTTTCCAGTCTCCAGGGACTTCACCTGACCTCTGTGACTTTTCAGATATCATGGAGAGTGCCTTGGCAACTACATGAGCCAATTCCCTCTGGACTCTAGGATCTCATCAAGTCCCGGAGACTTGTGCATGTTCAGGTTCCTCAGGTGGTCTCAATCCTGATCTCTAACAGTGGGAGGGACTTTTCTTGCCCAGTCCCCATCTTGCAGACCATCCTTTCGAGAGGTGTGGGAAGAGACACTGCCAGTGAAGAATCAGGCAAAGAAGTCTTTCAGTATCTCAGCCTTCTCCTCATCCATTGTTTCCAGTCTTCCAGTCTTGCTCATCAAGGGGGTTATGTTTTCTTTCACCTTCCCTTTCTGGCTGACATACCTATAGAAGCCCTTATTATTCTTTGCATCTCTTGCCAAGTTCAGTTCCAGACGCACCTTGGCCCTCCTGACCTCACCGCTACACAACTGGGCAGCATCCCTGTACTCTTCCCAGGACATCTGTCCTGTGCATTTCCTTCTTGCCCTTTAGCTTGCCCATCAGGTCTCCACTCAGCCATGCTTGTCTCTTGCCTTCCTTTCCTGATTTCTTACACCTGGGAATCGAGAGCTCTTGCACTCTGTGGAAAGTTTCCTTAAAGATCTGCCAGCTCTGTTCTGCTGCCTTGTCCCCGAGGGCAGTTTCTCAGGGGATCCTGTTGACTAACTCCTTAAACAGTTGGAATTTTGCTTTCCTAAAATTCAGGGTCCTGACTTTACTCTTTGCCTGCCCCATATCCCTCAGGACTGCAAACTCCACCAGAGCATGGTCACTTTATGTAGCTACTTCCTTTTCTTTAAGGTTCAAAACATTTCTGTGAGATGTGGAGAAGTTAAAGACATACGAAAGTTATTGTTTGTACTACAACGATCATTAGCACTCCAAACTTGACCAGATCTCTGTTTTGCCAACCACTTATAAACACATGATAATAATCATGAATTTTAGCATTTGACTTGATAAGACACACAAAATACAGAGGGAAAGTCATGGTGAAATTATTTGCCCAGGCTAGCAGCAAAAATCAGGACCACGACTAGAATTCCAGTGTGCTGGATTGTAGTCTGGTAACATTGCTAGTAGGTCTGGCTTATAAGTAGCTTGGTATCTCCTCTTTATGATGTTCAGATATTCAGGGGACATGCAACATCAACTGTTTGTTAACATTTTTTTTTTCTCATCTGTTCAATAAAAGTTCTAAAATTTTTCCTCCTACTGCACAAGTTTCACACAGATGCTTTGGAGATTATGATTTACAGAGGAAAAGTAAAGATAATAAGCATGAACAAAAAAAAGTAGGTATTTCGTCCCTAATTCAAAAAGCTGCTTAGACATTTCTATTCCGTCAAAATCAATGGGCATTAGATGCCAAGTTAATGAGAGCTGGCTATAATACAGTAATGACTTTTGGCTACTCTTAACGGTGAAAGGCACCTATAATAAAGGCATCCAGGCTTCAGACTTTTTTTGGTAAATAAATGAATTTTCTCAAGGGCAGTTTTTCCTTGTTTAAAGGAGTTTAACAGTTAGATGAACTTCTAGAATCTGGGAGATTTAGTCTTCTAATGATATGGAGTGAGAAAAATTGTCTTTTGTGTACTTTTTAGGAAGGAACCAAAATATGAATTCTGGTGCTACTCCGCATACATCATATTTGTCATGTTTCAGAATTATGTCTAATTTTCTTGGCTTCCTCACCAAATTGCTTTAATCATTAGTCTTTTTCTTAACTACTTCTCTGATATGTGTCATTATGGTGCCTGCTTCTCAACAGCTAGCCTGGGGAAAAAAACATCTCACTGGTATCACAGGGTAGGCAGAGCTACTTCATGGAGACAATGGCATAATGTATTCTGGGACAGCTGGCTCTAATGCCACCCTCAGATACATCAGGGTGAGTCAGGAGTAATTAGAGCACAATTACTGGTCAAAATCAGGACCATTCACTCTCAGTTCCAGATTTTCTTTGAAGCCAGTGTATTTTCACAAAAGTAAGTAGAAGCGGATCATTTTACTCTGTAATGAATTTAAACTACCATCTGGAATGAGTTTTGAATCAATACAAGACAGATTTAATTCTTTATCAGCATAACAAAGTATTGTCCTAAGTCTGCCCCTCAACATCAATCCCAGACGAGGAAGTGGATTGATGCCCATGTATGCGGTTACATATGCTACAAGTCCACCAGTACTTGAACAAAGCCACGTGGTGTGGCACATTGATTATAAGTCAAGAGATAATTTATATTGATTGGAACAGCTGAGTTCTTGGTAGCTTTAAAAAAAATTTCTAGTACATAAACTTTTATTAGATTTTTAAATTTTTCTGTGGAAGGGGAAAAGTTTTAGGTATCTTCACTAAGTACTGTTAACTTTGATGTGCTACCAGTAGCCTGATATGACCTATTTCTCATAACTTTGTCCCATACTAGAGAATGCTGCAGCTTCATTTGCAATTCAGATTCTCAGGGTAAATGATATAGATAAATCTTGGTGCCACAGTCAATTGAATTTTACCTAATATTATTCTTTTTCCCTCAAGAATTCTAAGAGACTATGACTTTCTGCATTGACTTTCATTATTTTTCTCCAACACATGAATAATTAATGTGGATTACTCTGGACTGTTTAAACTCTTTATTAAAGAAATTACCAAGTGTATATAACAGTGTCTCTTTCATGAGATGAACTTAGGTGATTTCAGCACTCTATAATAAACATTAAAAAGTGATTCAAAATTGCACGATAAAGGTATGAAGCTGTTTTTCCAAAGAGACTCCCAATAATAGCAATTTTAAGTTTTTCAATATCTAGCAGGCCTCAATATGAATACAAGGAAATAAACAGATTTAGAGTACTGGTTGGGTCCTGTCTCCCTATTTGGAGCTCATCTATTAAGTGTAGCTCCCAAACCCATGTGTGCTGTTGTCTAGATTAGAATTACTTTCCCACAGTAAATGACAGTGGACTATGCCCTTGCACTTCAGACTCCACTAAGATATATGATTCCTTTTTCTTTCTCAAGTTGTTTTTGCCAAGTCCACATGATAATTTACCCAGCTCAAATTAACTGTGCACTAGAGATGGAACAAAAAGGAGAGTGATTTTCTAAGAAGAATGAGGAAGGGAAAAAGAATGGATCATATGTGACAGGTACTTGCCATACTGCAGCTGTGGGCATAGGCATCATCAGTTAAAAGATGCTGTACTATTTTCTAAATAAGGGAGAACAGAAAAGCCAATTGTTCCAAAAAGGTCTTCTGCGAAAAATTTTTTCTGCCTTTAAGTCATCTCAAGACAGTGTTGGGAGAGGCGCATTACCCCTGAATATTGGGAAATTACTTACTTTTGGAGGCAATATAACTGGATGAGAATTGCTGTACATTCTGGTTATGTTTTTTCAAGCACCAAGCAGATACTCATTAAGATTTTCTGACAAATAGTGAAGACAAAATTTTGGTGCTTGCTAGAGGAAAATGATAAACATATCTCTTTTCCTTTCTTTGATTATGTGAATAATATGAGTTTTCCCAAAACATGAGCTGCAACTTTAAAGAACTATTTTTTAGAAAAGCTGTCACTAAATGTACATCTTAGAGACCGAGTACCTTCAGATGATGGGACATAAGCTTCTTTATCACATAAGTGTTTTGGAAAATTTTATCTGAAAGAACTATCTTCCAAAGTACATAACCCCCAGATGGATAGTTCCTATTTCCTCTAGCTAATTGTTCATTACTTCTTTGACCCAGCTTGTCTTAACCCTGACTGTGGAAGAAGGCTAGAATTATGTTGTAATTAGGACTTAGAATTCACTCAATTCTGCAATTTTGTAAAGCAACTATACAGGAAGAGACTGAGTTACTGATGGGTAAAAAAACAAGGTTGCCGGATGTAATGATGACAGTAGTTCTTTCATAGGATAAGTATGACAGAGGCCACTGAACTGCGATGTTTCCTGGTCTATGTGCAAGAATACCGAGGAAGGCTTTGCTGGCAACATCGTACTCTGCTGTGTGTTAGCCTCAGTTTTTAAATCTTATGGTTATGAGAAATACTAGCCTTGCTGTCCACAGATTTTGTGGGGAAGGATATTGCACAGGCAATAGCAGGGGAAAAGTTTCAGGCTGCTTATTGATGTATGTAAACAGCAAAGTGGAATTATTAATTTAGAGTCAACGGTGTTCAGCCCTCAAATTCTCTGCTAAGTGCAAAAGAAGTTTTGCTTAGGTCACAGTTGTGATTTTAGTTGGTGTTGGGTGATTGTAGTTTACTGCCCGGTAAGGAAATTAATTTCAGCAACTGGTGACCAGTAGAAGGCACTGAATTGAAGTTTTTAAAGGCCTGGTCTGGAACTTTATAATATTTTTATAGAGCTTGTGAGCGCTTCAATTCACATTTTTTAATTTAGAAGGAACAGATCATACCTTTTATATTGTAGAGATCCTAATTTTGTACCAATATGGGCTACCAACATAGCAAAGACCTTTTTTTTGGGGCTGAGTTACTTGAGCAAAATCACATTTGACCTCTCCTGCCACAGTTAATGGTGCGGGTAAAAGATGTCGGTCTTGATCCTAAGAAGTAATAATTTTAATGTTAGTTTTTAAATGTTCTTCTATTTCTTCTCCAATAGTGGGTTTATCTGCAAATTTTTTATTTAAATGGAGAGCATGTTAGCGTTCAATATAACTAGGTATTAGTGGAGCTACTTGTTTGGAAGAAGAATTATATCTGTGCTCCCAATTTGCTGAAATTATCTGAGCTAATGGTGGTCTCTGCTAAAGACACAGAGTTGGAAAATGTAGCATTGAGAGCGCTGTAATTTCTCAGGGGAGACAATGCAAATTCTTTTAATATTTACTGTGAAAAAATGACAAAAAGGCACACCAAAACACACATTGCCTGCATCAGCCCATGAAATGCTGTGTTCTTTCTGAGCCTTGGGCAAATGGAAATGCTGATCTGGAGCTTTTCCAGTGATGGCCTTTCCCTGTCTCTTTGCCTCATGAACTATTATTACTGCTCACATCTTCAATTATTCTTAGTAGTGACCTTTCCTCAGTGGTCCCCAGAAGAAAAGCCCTACATCATTGCAATCATGGCATTAGTAATCATATAAGTTAACAATATTTTTACCACAGAGCAATTCCTTTCTTCTGATATGGACAGGCTCAGGACTAATTATGTGCAAAAGAAAAGATGTAATAATTTTTTTTCTAAATGCTGAAAGGAAAAAGTACCCCCCTTATATAGTGAGAAATAGTATCATACATCACAGCATTTTTGTACTATTTTGCCTATTTAGTGCATCAATCCATACATGTTGAAGGGCAAGTGATACAAAGAAGGTAATTGAAGCACTAATATATACTGTCATTGAAGCTACAGGGGCAAATCTTGGCTATAAGTTTAGTACTGCCATTTTCCCTTTTTGAATGAAAACTCTGTTCCATGGTGAATTGTTCTGGCTAGGGGCATATTTCAATATACAAAATCAGTGTGTATGAAAAATGATTGAAAGAAGGAGTAATTCTGAGATGAGGAAGTGTTAACACCATATGGTTACACTTACAGGAAATTTTTCCTTATTTTTCTTTGGAAACTTTTCATGTAAGAGATTGCACAGTCCTCCAGTTAACCACTGCAGAGATTTCTTTAGTGCTTCATTGTACTAGGCTTTGTATGTGCACACAATTGAAAAAAAAAAAAATTGCTCTCAAGAGTTTACAGTATTACAAAAAATCAGCCACCTATTACATTCAAAAAACATAAAAGGTGGAGTAAAGGAAGAAAATCAAAGCTCAGTACTTATTAGTACTTACATACTAAAATATATGACTTAATAGTCATATATTTTTGTCACTTTCTCTCTTGAGAGAAAGGAGTCCTTTAGTGTTATGTGCTCCTTTAATATTATGTTTGACCAAACTGATTTACTTTTCTTTCATTGTTAAACTACTGTTTTAAGCAGTTGATAAATCAGCACAGGTTCTGAAGTCTTGATAAAATGCCTTTCTCAATGAATAATATTCTGCATATCCTGAGAACCCAAGGAGAAAGCAAGAATGTGGCTGAACCTACACAACTCCTGAAAACCTCTGAATAGAGAGAGCAAGATGGAGCAAATTCTGCCCCTCTCTTACCTCCTCCTAGTCAACACACCAGGAGGGAGATAGACAAGGAATGGTTTAGTGCGCTAGAAGAAGGGAAGTGGAGGGCACACGTGGAAAAGGGTGAGAATGGAGTTCCAGAAATTCCCAGCAATCAATAATGATAAAAAGGCGACAGACATGCTGTTTGCCTGCATGAGCGAAAGGAGAGGGCATGGGCAGGAAGGGTAGTGCCCCAGTACAGCACACACATGCTTGGGAGTGACAGAAAGGGGTGACTGCATTCTGGTGGTGGAACAATGGTTTCTTGGAGAGTAGAAGAGAATGGGTAGGAGTTAGGAAAAATGCTTCTCAGGAAGAGAATGGAGAAGTTTGGAACAGAAAAAAAGAAAGAAAGGGGATAAAAATGAAAATTTAAAAACTAGGGCCAGGGAATATCCAAATTTTTTATCAAAGTGAATGCCAAAATAAAACTAAAGTAAAGAAACAGTAGCTGATTTTTCACAGGCAATTGGTAGGTTTTGAGTAATACTCACATTACACGTGTATGTACACCTATGGCACCTATGTTAACCACAGAGTAGGGAAACCGAGAAGAACTCAGCTTAAAGCCCGTGATCAGCTTAAAGTACATTTTCCTCAGCCATGCTTGCAATTTTTTTGTCATTCTAGACCTGTTAGGTATACATGTGTGGCAGACAGATGAAAACATGTTGGATAGATCACAGCTTTAGCAGACTGAACAAAATTTTCTCTCACCTCTATTAGTGAGAAGAATACATCTCAACAGATGACTTCTCCATTGAGTTTTCTGCATGAAAACTGTATTTGGCTCTTCCTACCAATCAGTTCATGTTATCATTCCTTTACTGTTCTGCACTACCTTGTTGTTTTCCAGTTAGTTAGAGCTATCCCAGTTATGTGAGCTGAGCACTTTTAAAATGTCATTCTTGGACTATATTTCTTAATTTTACTATAGGAAAATAAACATGTGTTCTCTACTTAGGGTCATTCACAGCTGGTGTTAAAGACCCAACGAGTCCCATCAAGCATGCCCAGTACTGGCATACCCAGGTGTTTCCTTTTTTGTTTCTTTTATTAGCACTGTTTAGCAGTACTTACCCTTCAAGGTCGTCTTACCAGACAGTAGCTAAATCTGAATGAAGCAGATAAATCTGTAGTGAGCTTTCATTCTAGGCTCTTAAAAATGGTAATTATCATTGTCATATTTTGATTAAAGAAATGCATACTAGCTAAAACCTTGTGATCAGGTGAGGTTGTTATGGTTTTGTTTTGAAGAGACACTTGGTATCATGGCAGTTGAGTGAAGAGCATGAAAGGAAAAGGCAGAGAACGCTCAACAATGGGAAGTATTTAGGAGGTTTGTATTTTCACAGTTTCTGATTGATAAGTATAAGAAAAATTTAGCAGTCCTTGCCTATTGTTTGCTTTCTTGTTTTGAAGATTGTAAGGCAATTTTTGGTAAAGAGGGGCTATGGCGCATTTTTCATCTTAATTAATAAAAATGCTTACAGATCTTGGGCATTCTTAGAAGAAATGTTCAATCTAAAATCATCACGAGTTGGCTAACTGGGGAAAAGGACAGAGAAATAAACATAATACAACCTGTCTGATAGTGGATTTTTAAAAAATTATTTTCCTGATAAGTGAATTACTACAGCTTTTTCTAGATGAAGTTCAAGTGACCTCAGTTGGTGCCTTGGCTGCTGTAACCTTCAGAGGCACCTCTTATAAATACAAACAAACAGTATATTCCGGTGTGGTTTAAACTTTCTTATTTTATTTTCAGGAAAGCAGAACTGTTGTAACCTCATGAAAGGTGGAAGGGAATAGTTTTATTAGTGTCTCATGAGAAAAATATCTTGACAAAGATTTAAACTTCCAGATCATGTACTTGAAACAGCATTTTGTTATTATGTTGTGCTGATTGAGAAACAGTACAGTAGGGTAGAGGAAGAAGAAAGGGAGGTAAAAGATTTTGAGAAGCTCTGTGGAATCTACTTTCCTGGCTAGTAAACGAAGAATATACTACATAAATGGATTGTAATATATAGCATAGATACCTGGTCTTACTTTAAGCTGTCATAAAGTTAAAAAACATTGGGGGGAAAAAAAACCATGTATATATGAGTGGGTTCAATAAAAATGGTCCTTGTACCTGACACAACTTAGTAGAATTGCAGGCTACTAAAGTCTGTGTTTGGAAAGGGTAAGGTTAGGTATTTTTATTATTCTTGACTTCTCTCTGAGACCTACTTACCTTGGTGTACGGAAGTTCATTATATTGGTTTATATTACACAGTTAGCTTGTGCTTTTCTGAACTGTAGTGGGCTTTACTCAAACTCTTCTGGAATTCACTGGGGTAAACTATCAAGAAGGTAGTCTGTAAGTGCATGATTCATGTCATTAGACGTTAATGGACATATACCACAGCTTTGCAAACCCTTACATTTAAGAACATGAAAAAACATACTTATCCAACTATATGGGATAATCCTTATTGCCATGTTAACTAGATTTTAAATAGCTTCAATGTGTGTCGGCGAACTACTCTCCCTATATTAAGAGATGCACAGCGTACGCTTATGTGCCTTGGTTACCTGGGGAGAGGATGATCAGGTGAACTTCTTGTGGGTGCTGGTGCACCTGTGCACAAGTCATCGCTCCAATGTTCTTTGCCACTACTGAGATGTGGGGACCATACAAATGTTAGTGAAGAGGTGAATTTTTAATGCAAATTAAGTAAGAAACCTATGTTTAAATTCTAGATTAAACAAAGCAATATATGTGCATCTATCCAGTTTTGGTCTCTGTCAGCTGGTTGAATAGTTGTATGGAAATCTGTTATTTCAGGGCTAATGTATGAAGTAAGACTGGGGTTGGGGTGTTGAGTGTGTGTGTATGGGGTTGTTTGTTGTGTGGGTTTTTTTGGGGTTGGTTTTTTTTTTTTTTTTGCGGGGTTTGAAGGTATTGCATCAACAGTTCATGTGT
The DNA here is from genome assembly GCF_964289735.1 of Phaethon aethereus. Taxonomy (NCBI): domain Eukaryota; kingdom Metazoa; phylum Chordata; class Aves; order Phaethontiformes; family Phaethontidae; genus Phaethon; species Phaethon aethereus. Next base: position 160,916,989 of record NC_138582.1, read on the forward strand.
TTTGGGAGATGATCTCTGGTAGGGGGATATTTGACAGAAAAGGAAAGGTAATTTTGATCCCATAAGGCATGAACTGAACTAAGTGCTTTTTGGAGACAATACCACTTCACTCTTCAGTGGTGACTTATTACCACCATTACTATTAGTAGGTAGATGATATTTAAAATGAAATATGATGCTTCTTAATGTCATGGCAAATAACAAAAGATAAATTAGTAGTTAAATTAACATATTGACTGCTTGGGTGAAATAGCCATAGCAATCAACTGTAGCAATAAATAATTTGAAACAAAATATTTTTCAAGGAGTTCTGAAGGTCCTTGTCTATTTTAGAGTCATAACAGATAGATACAGTTTGCCATGCATTGATTTTATTAATTTGCTCTCCAAGACGTAAGTTTCCAATGCTAATTGCATCAGGTGCCTTGCAGCATTGAGCATCAAATAACCAAGTATTATTAAAAGAGAAACTACAACATGATAAAATCAGTTTTCTTTTGTGCTTTTCATAGAAAATGTATTAGGTGATAAAGCAAAATGTATCAAAGGAAATCAGAGTGCATTTCAAGTCAGAGTTCTATACGGAGGTAGCTTGGCTGTTTATTTCTTTGTACCTGTACATACTAATTTTGTTGATCTTTTATCTGGATTTTTCTGCTTCTGAGAATATCAGTTTATCATAGGATGGCCTACCTCTGGCAGGTGGCCATGGGCAGCAGGTGGTCGTGATCCCAGCTCCCAGGTGTTTCAAAATCGGCAGGATCTGGGTGAGCCAGTCACTATTTTTAAGTGCAACTCCACTACAACTATTTCTGGTTGAAACATCTCATCTGACACCTTTTGGATCTACAGCACAGGCACTGCAGGATGGGAAATCAACTACAAAACTGCCTGTCTTCCCTCCATCATGGGACATCTTCTACAGCCCTTCATTGGACGTGGCCATTTCAGGCTCCTGGTTTTAACCCTTTTGATCTCTCAGGACAGCAAGGCAGAGATTTAACCAGGATTTTTCCTAACCATAAAAACTTTTCTTTTAGAAGAGATAACTTCAAATTTCTGAAAACAAGAATATTGAAGTATATCTTTCATTTGTCTAGCTTATATTAGCACTTGAAATATTTTACCTTATTTTTTTCTGCAAGTGTGCCTTTTTTGAAGTGATCATTACTATGCTTTTAATTAGAGGTCTTTTTGCGCTGTCTACCCTGTGCTGATGTTTTTTGGCCACTGCCTGTCATCATTCTTACCTTGCGTTCTTTACAAGTCAATATATAGTTAAGGCATCCTGCTTTGCTGGATCAACACCAAGGCTGCAATTAGATATATTTAGTGAGTTCTCAGAAACTGTTTCAGGTCAAACAGCTGTTCCAGTAGGCTTGTCTGGAGCAAAATTATACATATTGCAAAAAAGATGTCACAAACCAGGCTTCTGTAGACACACACTGTTCTGCCATACTGTGCTTGAAGTAGCCTTTCCTGGTCTGAAACTTCCTCTACCTTTCAAAAGCTACTGAATATATATCCACAGTTTATTGATGCAGAGGTAAAAGGATGAGAGAATGCTTTTATCAGTGTGCATATTGTGGGCTTTCATTATCTGCTTAAGGTTATGTATATCCGTGGAAACATTCAAGATCAGGTTGGATGGGTCTGTGAGCAACCTGATCTAGTTGAAGATGTCCCTGCTCATTGCAGGGCAGTTGGAAGGGACCTTCAAAGGTCATCTAGTCCAACCCAAACTAACTGTTCTATATGTAGTTGTTGCAGGCAGGTGTGGGATAGATATAAGACACTCTGCTGCTGTGCCAAATGACTCAAATTCATGTAGATGTGCTTGCTTAGCTCAGACCTAGCACTGTGCTAATAAATCCTGCTGAGAGACACAGTGTATTAGTTCAGGCTTAATGATGTGCTAATCCAGTTACCTCTGAAAGGCTATGCAGGCATACATAAGTTACTTTATCCCCCAGACTTTTCTTTTAGCAGGGTTAGGACTCAGGTAATTCAGAGGCAGAGTCCTGAGCCTTTCAGCGTTTGTTGTGTGTTGTTTTATTTTTCTTTTTATAAGAATAGCCTGCTTAATCCATTTGACTCTCTGACTAGAGATGCTTGTACTCTGTGCTTCTGTGGAGACAGGAACACCTGGGGAGGGAGAATTTGCTTCTGTGTTTAGATGTGATGAAGTTCCTGGCTATTTTTTGATGCGTAGTGTGAAACTGCTCAAGACCGCTTAATTTCTGTAAGTCCCTGAGTCCATTTATGAAATTAATGTAGTTCCCAGAGAGGCTTAATTGTGACAATATGGCAGTTTCTGTATTCAAAATACAGCCTCATTCCTTGGAGTTCATCCAGTCCTAGCTCTAGGTTTTTCAGTAAAACACAGTAAAGAAACTACTCGTTGGGTTAATAGAGTGCATGCCCTTAACGACAGTATGGTATTTCATGCTGCTTCTGTAGTTGGTTCTTCTCCCTGTCCTCCAGTGCAGAGTGACCAGAGCAGAGGTATATCCTGCCCACTTCTCTGCTGCCCTCATGAATATCAGCAGGAGTTAATTTTATTCAAAGATAAGGGGGATAATAACTAGTGTCTCATTACCCGGTTAAGCGATACAAGCAACAGGGGAACAGAATACTATACTTCATCCATGAAGATGTGTATAAGTGGATGAGCTGGGATTGCCAACCTGGATGAAGCTTCTAGGGTGAGGTGTGGGGCTGGCATAGCAGGGGTCCATAAAGCAGCATGTTATGGAACAAATTTCCTGCTTTAAATAGAAAAAAACCCCAGGATATTTTTCATAGACCTGTATTGATTTGTCAGCTGTGGAGGTATCGCAGTGTTGGTATGGATGGCTTAATTTTTAAGCCTTTGTTCAAAGAGTTAGTGCTCCTGAGGATCTAGGCATGGTCTATGGTTGCAGTTACTAAATCTAAGCCTAATTTGAGCAATTTATACCGGATTCCTACCTGATGATTTGTTTCATTGCAGTAGAAATAGCTTGAGGAAACTCCTGGTATCTTGGTATATATTTTTGTAGTGTATTGCAGCAATACTGTGTTGTGGTATAATAACGCGTTCAAAATTGAGAGAACAAAGTTCCTCAAATTACTAAATTTGCATGGAGAAAACTGAACCCTCAGCAGAGGAACGAGGGGGAAGAAAAACGTCAAAGGTTATTCTGGACATAACCAGTTAGGTAGATATTCTGTCTAACCAGTCCTGTTTCCATGTTCTTGAATTTCTGTACTGCCCAATTTAGACTCCCAAGGCCAACCAAATGTTTGACACTTGCTGAGCATTTAATAGCCTGAGAGGTCTTCGGTCTGCGCTAATTATCCACGGTTTGAAACCCCTATTAATTTTTACCTTTCTATTGTGTTTTTAGGCTGCCTGTTTGAGGATGACCTTTGCAAATCTTTTGAAATCTGTGTAAATGGTAAGTCTTGAATAATTTGTTTGCTGACTCCTCTGTCCTCTGCTGTGTAATTTCTATGTGGTCGATTCAATAATCCAAATCTATACATGAATGAGAAGGATAGGAAAATAAAAAAGAGACTATTCTGGCCAGTGGTTAGGGGAAATTTAATAGATTTAAAAAATATATAAATATTTTCTCAACCTTGACCAACATAATCTCCCTTTGTGAGGAATATGTCGTCATTAAATTAAACACACTGAAATACACTGAAATTAATTTGTGTTAATACAGGGTGAAAATAACTTTTATTATTTTCAGTAGGTTCATTTTTTATAGAGGAGGAGATTGAGTAATTATCAGTCTCCTTTCTTCAAAATGTTGTTTATTATAATAAGAAGAAAGGTCTCAAAGACTACCATTGTTCTTCATTATGCTGCTTCCTTTTCCTGTGACTTTACTGAACTATGCAAAAGCAGCTTTCTTCTGCTCTCCTTCATAATTTCCTTTCAGTAAGTCAAAAAAGCCAACACAAATGTATGCATGAGTCTAATGGAATAGTAGGAATAACTATTCTGAGAAAAGTCAAAGATTGTTAATGTGCTATATGAAATCGTTTAAGTCCATGTGAAGTATGGACCATGTTTGGAGAGATCTTTTGAAGCAATTATTGTTGCCAAATATCACAGAATCACTAAGGTTGGAAAGGATGTAGATTTGTAATGAAGGAATCTTTTAATTTAGTATTATATATGAAATTTCTCTTCAGGACTGTGTGGCATAAGGAAGAAGTAGTTTTATTTTCCATCAAACATGGCAGCCAATAATATATGTCTATTAATAGCTCAACTTTATTAATATCCTAATTTAACAAACATTGAAGATTAAATGAGATTAAATTCCCAGTATTGTTGAATGTCTGACAAATGCTTGTCGGGGAGGGAATAAAAGACAGAAATATGGTTGAGGAAGTTAGGAGGAATTAAAATAGGTAGAAGGTTAGAAATAGTGCCTTTATTAACATCTCCCCCCAAAAAATAATTCTTGTGCAAAATTGTTATTTGAAGTTGTTCCAATAATATGTGAAAATTCTGCATTGACAATTTCCATGATCGACACCAGGAAGGGTAGTGGCAGTTTTCTACAGTGGTGCATTTTGCTGACTACCGATGATCTTCAGTGCCTAGCTGTAGTCTTCCCCAATGCAAGTATATTTAATCGGGTTTTATGATAGGCCACCATCATATCTGGCAGATGGTGTGTAACGGGAGTTTATGCAACAAATGATAGTAAAGAAATGTATGCACTTTAAATGACAGCAAAAAGTCTGCAATAAAGATGTTCCTGTACAGGTTACTTCATAGCTTCTTGCTCTACCTGTTTTCTTAATTGAAGATGCAGTTTTAAAAAAAGGTAACATGACTTTCATTAGAGTGAAAAATCAAACTATGGAAATTGTATCTTTGAAATCAGAATGGACCTCTTCTGTAGATCTACTCTTACTTTGGCATAACTGTAATTTAAAGAATGGTCAGTAATGAATAAGCCACCTGATCAATGATATTTCCTATTAGCTGATCTTAGTTAAAAAAAATACATGCAGGGATTCTGTCAATGTGTTTAAGGTCGCTGCAAAGATTTCCTCCCCCCCCCCCAACTGGGCAAATGTTGTCTAGAGTGGATTTTAAATGCTGTCCTTGATGAAAGTAAAAATACACCGTTCTTGACAAAATTAACAGAATCTTTGGAAGATCATAGTTTGAAGTACTAAAATACCAACAGAATTTACTTTTTGCACATACCAGAAAAAAAAAGGGATGCTTGCTTCTGAGCAGTCCTTCCCTCTTTTCCTGTCCAAACTGCTTCTAGTTCAACTGTGTCTCTGAAGTTCCTCAGAAATCCTGATGTAGCAAAATGCGAGTACTTTGCTGGATTGAAAGCTCAGGAACTTCAGGCTGTGCAGGTCACTATGCTCAGGAGCAGAGCTTGCTTTGTGTATTACAAAGTCACAGAAAGCTTTGCCTCCTTTGTGCATATTTCTGCAGTGCAGTGTGAATGTGGGTAAAGAAACAGCAGATGCTTTTGTGTAGCATCTCTGAAGCATCTGCGACCTGCAGGTCTGAGTCTAAGTTCTCCTGCAGGAGGGCTGATATTTTCATCTTTCTCTCTGCATCCAGCAAAGGCAGCTGAACTGACCGCGTTTGCAAAAATGAAACTGAGTTTGCCTATTGAAGGCATAAGTCACAGTCTTTGCTGTCTCACATCATGTCATTCACTGGAGACTTCACGTACTTGTCATGCATCAGACTTGTAAGAAGATAACCAAAACACTGATAGCTGAGCCTTTTCATGCTGTTCTATAACCTCAAAATAAATGAGAAGGAAAAAATACTACATTTTTAAAGAAGAGATTTTTAAGTTCCTGATAGATTTTGATAAATGTTCATTTTTATGAATAAAAAAGGGATGTTAAAAGTTTCTCTTACTGTTAAATGCAGTGTAATCCAGTTGTAAGATCTGGTATAAACAGCATAACTGTATTGGTTACATCACTTAGATCTGTGTAGGTTGTATGCCATTTTCATAGGGAAAAGAACCTGCTGTAATAATGACTGACTTTTCTGCCGCTTTCCGTCATCATAGAAAGGTCTCTTGGCTTCAGTGATGGGTTCTCGCTTATGTTTGTTTAATAGCTCCAGCAGCATTCATGCAATATTAATTTATTTCCATAAACCTTTTATCAGTTTCCTGAGCTGCACTGACTCATCAAGTGGTTAAAAAGGAACATATTGTCTCATGTTTATTTTAATGGCATAAGGATAAGCCAGGCAAAAAGACCAATTTACTTTTCCTGGACACTTCCCTTACAAAGCTAGAACTTTGTGGGGTAAAGTGGCTTAGGTATCATTTATTTCACTTCTGGTAAATCATGACCTCTATCTTACAGCTGGAGGAACTGATATTTTCACCCATCTAAAATGTTTGAAACTTGAGCCCTTGCACCTGCAAAACTTGATATGGAAGATGAATATGCTTGTGAGCTGCAGATCCTAATAGAAAATAATTTGGCATTGTATAAGCTTGGACATGCTTGCTCCCCAGTAAGTTCTGATGGGCTGCTACAGATGCCAAAAGAAGCAAATAACAATGTTAAACAAGATATACAAGAAGGAGAAGAATCCTATAAGGAATAGGATTTGAAATGAGGGTATGTGTAGTGACACAGCTGTGGGTAAAAAGGGATATGGCACTCACACGTTCACATACGTTTTGCTGTCTGGGTTAGAAGTTGAGGCAAATGAGTTTGCCTCTGTGTGTGTTTTTATTTTCTTAACTGTTATGCCTAGAATGTGTTTGTATGAAAAGGAAAGAAAACAAAAAAGCATCAAGAAAGAATTTTTAGATTATCTCGGAGACAGAGGTCCTTCACTTATCCTTGGACGCTCCTTGTATTTATATGTCAAACGTAGTACAGTTGGATAAGTGGGAATATGTCATGTTCTGTTTTGCATTTTAAGTGATAAGTAAAGCCATTCATGTAAAATATCAGCTCACATAGCTTCATCCTGGAAGGTTTAAACAAACTGGCTTCTGAAAACAGCAAAGCAAAGACTAATTCTTATCCTTTCCTATGAAATCATGCTGCTGAATTCTGGTAGTGCCACTGGGAAAGACACTATGTGCTATAGATAAAAGCATTCAGTTCAAAATAACCATCCCTTATTGTCCTCATTCCTCGCTTTATTAAACCACTTGAACTGCTCATTTAGAAGCACGGCATTCTTTCCTTTCGGTTTAACCTCCAGATATTTTGCTTCAGAAGGAAGCTTTGTGCTGTGTTTTATCCATGTATGGATACCTTATCTTTGCTCCTTATCAACAGAGCCTTTATAAAGCGTGGTGGTGTTGTTTATGAAAGATGTGGCTGCAAGCCTCCTTCCCACATGAAATCGTAGCAGTGTTCATGCAGACAAGATCAGATTGTAGAGAACAGCTCTGGGAGGCCAACCAAAAAAAGTTAATTAAATACAGTTGCTGGTGCGGTGTGCATCATTAAGTCAAGCCTCACTGACAACCGCTAAACCTCTCCTAGGAAGACATGGTCTAATGTCTGCAGTAGTGTTTGAAGATGCTGTGCCTCTGAAAGGCTGTATAAACAGCTATGCACAGCTGAATCAATATTGCTTTATGTATGCAAGCTGCACTTGTTAGGAGGGACTTAGGTTAGCACGGTGTGTCAAAGGCATCCAAGCACTGCAGTACAAAGTCATGAGCCTTTCCAAGTTTGGATGTCTCCAGATAGTTCAGAATATTAATGTATTTTCTTCCTCAGCTACAGAGCTCCTTGAACATCTGGAATATAAGTGATTGTGTGTGCTGGTGATGAGCCATAAATGGTAAATGTGTGCTACAGATGATAAGGGAGAGGAGTCAGGGTCCCTGAAAGGGTTTCTTGAACTTAATGTGTTATGCTTTGAGGTTTTCCAGATCATTGCCTAGTAGGTTGGAATTACTGAGGGAGATGCACCTCAGCATTGTTTAGCTAACGGATGTCTGCAGCTACATCTGCATTTGCAAGGCACTGCTCTTACAAAAGCCATCAAATTTTTGTCAGATGACACTATAAATATGTGCCTAAGCTTTCCAAGGCTTTTCAGTAAGCATCAGTGCTTGTTATAACTAAATTCAGACTTCTGAGGAGTAACGTTAAGTGGTACCTCAGTATACTGTTGTTTTATTGTGTGTACAGAGAATTTCTGTCCTTTCCAAGGATGTTGGAATTCTTGACAAACAATTGAAGTTCAAATACTGGAGGCCTATGAGGTGAACTTGATGTAATTTCTAACCTCAGTTTTGAGGTAAGTGGGAATACATGTATGTGTGGAGTAAAAATCTGATCAATTATTTAAATAAGGACTTTCAGTGGTTCTTCCATATCGGTTCAAGGACATCATGGGATTTTTTTTGTCAGGCTTAATTTTTTAAAATATGCTTTGAATAAGTATGTCAGAAGAATGTCAGGATCTGGTGTGCTACTCAGGGAGTAAACTCTAAAATCTACCATTGTATAATATAATGGTATTCTGAAAACACACATCTTCAGTAGTATTTACATACATCATTCAATTGAAATCAAGGGTGAGCTAACACCTAAATATTCCTGCGAATCTCTGATTGTGAGAATGGTGCCTTAGTTATTAGGAGTATTTTACATTTCATAAAGAGTTCATACAAACCTTTTGAAATAACTATGTGGAAATAAACATGAAGGTTAAAATTTGCTCACTTTTCCCATAGGTGTTCTGCATTAGTTATGTCACAGGGTCATGTAATAGGAGGAAGCAAATGATACAGAGATTGTTTGGGAGGAAGACTCTGGTTTCCTATTAGCTTGTGTACTCCCTTGTGTCAGTTCTCACTTCTCCTTGTCTTATGAAGCTCTAAAGACACCTGTATTAATGACAGAGCTCCTCAGGATTAATGAGTGGGAGAGGTGTTGCAACACAACTTCTGTTATGAACTGTGATAACACAACAAAAGGGAACAGGAGATGGTGATGAGGAGTTTGGGGGTTTCTCAACTTTAGTCCACCCCACCATGCTGCTGCTTCACAAATAAATTGTACCAGCTCAATTTCTAAACTAGGTGGGGTCTGGTTTGCTAGTGAGTATACACAGCATTCATTAACTTAAAGGAACACTTTCAACACAATTGGTGCTGAACGTTGAGCTATTTGAGGTAAAAGCACTGTGAAAAAAATAATACTTTAGTTTTACCACAAGGTTAAAAATGCCAGTGCAGTGGTGACTTCATCTGCTTTACCTTGCAATAGCATAGTGCTTTTTTTGTTGAAGAAAAGGCCCATCTGTCTTCCAAAGTACCTACTTGTGTCTTGTGTTTGTCTCGGTGTGGTGTTAAAATAGCTGTGATAATAGCTGTGTGATAATCGGGTAGAAATATCTAGTACAACCAGCTTTAAAACTGGAGTAGTGATCAAGGGTTCTCCATAGGAAGAGATGCTTAGCATGGTAATGCAACTATGGTGTTCCACCACCCTAGCTGTCACTAAAATCTTTACTGTGGGGTTTTATTTTGTGGAGGATCTCAAGTTGTAGCTCCTGCAGGGCACAAAACTATCACTGAGACTTCACTGGCAGCCTGCTGTCCAGCACCAAGTGAGAGGCAAGTACGTACAACCATAAATCTACAACCAGCCGTAGGTGATCCTTTATACTTCTGTGTCCTGTGGCAGTAAATAGGTCTTGGAGCTGCTGAGTGTTCACTGTTATGTGGACAGATCTCCTTTTTCTTACAGCTCAGGCAAGAACGCTGCTGTGTTGTCATATGGATGCCTTTGTTTCTTAGCGTTGTGACTTCTGGTAGTGTATTTTTTTGCTGCAAAATATCAACACTGGGTTTTCCAGAACCATGACAAGCACTGCAAGTAAAATTGCTTAACCAATGAATGTTTGAGTGATTTTGGGGGCGATTTTTGGTGTTGATTCGAAGTTTGGTAAAAAGACTTCACCTCCCCACCTTTAGGTTGGGGTGGGGTGAGGGGCAGGAGGGACCTAAATCGTTGGAGAGTAAACGTAATTATCTGGCATCTCTCTCTCTTACCCAAATCATGTATTTGCGGTCATAATGTGGATGAGTGTCCAAAATGTAATGTAATGACCTGATGTTAAGCAGGATTGAAGTTCTGGAATTTTTGGATTTCCTTTTTTTCAAATATTCAGTATTTATCCATTGATATCAACTCAAATAGTCAAGTCTTCACTCTTACAAGGGGGTTGTGTGTGTTTATTAGAGAAGACAACTAAATCCTATTTGTCTACAACTTTCTGGAACTTGTATTAGGTAGGATACATACAATTTAGGGTAACCTTGAAAGTGTATGTTACAGTAGCTTATTAAATGCTTCCTGAAAAACTATTTAGGTATTGAGATATTGTATATATTTATATTATATACTGTATCTTATTAGTCTGTGGTGGACCTCTTAATTAACTGTTTTTGGGTAAGCTATGTAACAGCTGTGGCACATTTGTTGGACATGTTCAGAGATGTTCCCTATTTCGCTATTTTATTACACTAAAAAAAAGTGTAACATTTGGGAAACCATGGAAAAGTACAACCTGTTTGAAAAAAGGCATTAGGGAGTCTCAATAAAATTTGTGCCTGATGAATCATGAAACACAAGAACCTGAAAAGGACAGCATGGTCTGTTGAGAAGAAGAGAACACCAAAGGATAGTGTTTTGGCAATGAGGTGGAAAGCAAATGAATCCCAGTTTGGAGTGACACTGCAGCAGTGTGCCTCTGCTGAAAATCCATCAAACTTACTCCCTTCCTTGTGTCAAGGGGCATTCGGAAGTGTTATGGCTTACTTCATGATTAAGATGTTTGGATTGTGGCTTTTGAAAAAGAAACAGAATAATAGGCAGGTTTTTTTACTTGAAATTGTTCACCTCTACAAAAAACCAAACAAACCCAAACAAACAAAAACCCCACAAAAAATGGCATAAACTTATTTATGAACAAAGAATAGTAATAAAAATTGTCAAAGCAAAGGAGACATGAAATTGGTGAGTTGGCTGTGTAGCTGCCTCTGACATATTGCAATTATTGGGCAACTTGAGATTTGAGTGAGAGATTATTTGGTGGTGGTGGTGGTGTTAAAAGGATATCCTCTCCTTAGCATGTTGATTACTTACAAATGTGTAATTCCAGAAATGAACTGCATAACTTTGTATCTACTTGCTTATTTTGGACTTCATCTGACCTCTGTTAGACGTGAAACTGTGGTATTTGTCTTTGTCCCCCTGGATATCAATCAGTGAATACTGTCTCAGTGCAGCAGTAGTTAACTGTCTCTTTTCCTTCTTTTTATCTTCAAAAGTTCTGTCAAAAATCCTTCTCCCTGTTTGCTGTCCAGACTGTGCATTGCTTGACTGCTATTGCATTATAATAATAACTTAATGAACATCTTTTTGTTGCTGACTTTATAGTGTTTGACAAGCACCAATAGATTTTTTTACTCTCAATCTGCCTTTAGACAGTAAACATAATAGAAAAAAAAAATTACTTATGGTTTGCAGTGGGGAATGTTGTAGTATTGGCTAAGCAACTTCTCAAAGAATATGTGAACTGGGTAGAACAGCCTTATGACTTGGATCACCTGAAAGCATATCTGCCTCAGCAGAGGAAAATGCAGATTACAGTTTCTGCAAGACATAGTGACCTCATTGTCTGAAGCTAGCTTGTATGTGAAAATATATTCAGTAATAAATAACATCTATGACATCATGTAAGAAGCTGAGGAGGAGGGAATTACTTTGTTCTATAATAATCTAAATATGAGATGCAAGCTCATATGCACATGAAAAATACAAATATATATAATATATATGAAAATAATTTTCAATGGCTGTGTTCTGAACAGGTGAACTGGACAGATACAACATTTACTTTTATTTTTCATTTTTAAACAAGGAATGTAGAATTTTTATCCCAAGCTGTGTACCTACTACTGGAAGTTCTTAACTTGTAGTGGACTGGGTCCAAAGTAGAACATTAATCCAAAGGGAGCTAGAAAATATAAATCTTCTCTTTATTCTAATGCTTGGAACAAATGCTCTCTAACAAAGGACAGTGACAGGCTGTTTTTGTTCTATGTCCTCATTTGATAAATACAAACAATCTGAAAGTGAACTAATCATAATACTGTTGATTAACAGGTAAAAATCTGTTAATGAAAAGTCATTCTCCCTTATAAGCTGTTAGAAGCCTTTAATTTAAGTTTTCTTCCATGCCCTACAACCTCCATGGCAACAGCAACAAAAGTTGCTCTAGAGGTAGACAGAACAATAAATATGTTTTATGGTCCCAGACTATTTATTGCGATTTAGTCCCGTACTTAAATGGCTTTGGCTGCTGCTCTGCATAAGTTGAACAATATTTGGTTGCTTTTGCCGCTGTGTCAGCACGTTCCTATGTTGTCCCTAAGGTAGGATCAGCATGGTTTGAGAGGGTTGGTAACAACAGTGGATGTTAAGAAAGAGTATGGGAAAACAACATTTCATGTTTGGGCTCTAAACTCTTCAAGGAAAGATGACTATCAAAAGGAAAATATTTTGGTTTTTAATGTAATGCAGCAAACATTTGTATTAATACTGAATTTGTAATATTATGATAAAGTTGAAAATGTGTACCCAGTTGTGGTGGGTCGATGCTGGCTGGACACCAGGTACCCACCACAGCTGCTCTGTCACTGCCCTGCTCAGCTGAGCAGGGGAGAGGAAATACAACTAAAGGCTCGTCGGCCAAGACAAGGACAGGGAGAGACCACTCACTCATTACTGTCACGGGCAAAACAGACTTTGTGTTGGGAAATAATTTATTGCCAATCACATCAGAGTAGGGTAATGAGAAAATAAAAACTAAATCTTACAACCCCTTCTCCCCACCCCTCCCTTCTTCCCGGGTTCAACTTCACTCCCAAATTCTCTCCCTCCTCCCCCTGAGCGGCGCAGGGGGACGGGGAATGGGGGTTGTGGTCAGTTCATCACATGCTGTCTCTGCCGCTCCATCCTCCTCAGGGGGAGGACTCCTCATCCTCTGCCCTGCTCCAGCATGGGGTCCCTCCCATGGGAGACCATCCTCCACGGACTTCTCCGGTGTAAGTCCTTCCCACGGGCTGCAGTTCTTCACCAGCTGCTCCAGCCCGGGTCCCCCCACAGGTGCCGTCCTTCAGGCACAGGCTGCTCCAGCCTGGGCCCTGTGGGGTCCCAGGTTCTGCCAGCAAACCTGCTCCAGCCGGGGCTCCTCTCTCTCCCCATGGGGCCACAGGCCCTGCCAGGAGCCGGCCCCAGCACGGACTGCCCACGGGGTCACGGGCTGCCCACGGGGTCACGGCCTCCTTCGGGCATCCCCCTGCCCCGGCGTGGGGCCCTCCCCGGGTGCGGGTGGAGATCTGCTCCCCCGTGGAGCTCCATGGCCGCAGGGGCACAGCCGGCCTCACCATGGGCTTCCCTGGGGGCTGCTGGGGACCCTCTGCTCCAGCGCCTGGAGCCCCTCCTGTCCCTCCTGCTCTGACCTGGGGGCTGCAGGGCTGTTCCTCTCACATCTTCCCACTCCCCTCTCCAGCTGCAGTTGCTGTGCCATTTTCCCCACCCCCCTCTTCACTCCACTCCCCCAGCAGCGCTACCACCGTTGCTGATGGGCTCGGCCTTGGCCAGTGGTGGGTCCACCTTGTAGCCGGCTGCACTGGCTCTGTCGACACAGAGGAAGCTTCCAGCAGCTTCTCACAGAAGCCGCCCCTGCAGCCCCCCGCTGCCAAAACCTGGCCATGCAAACCCAACAGACTAATTTATTCTATTTAATCTTAGTTCTTTTAAGACTGTATTTAGTCTTGCAACTGAATTATCCCAGTTTCAGAGATTAGATTATACAGTCATAGTTGTGTCGTGTGTCTTTTGTTAGCTTTCTCTGTTAATGAGCTGTAATGGATTCTTTCTCTATGGTGAAATCTATGAAAGAGTAAGAGGTGTGTTATCCAAGAAGAAACTATATAATGTGCTGTTGGGGGAAAAAAGAAATTGAGGATAGAGTTGAAAACTAGTGAGACCTTCCTTCAGATTTTTTCCTTTGTCCTGTAGTCCTCTCTCTTGACTCGACATCATGCTGCTTGTCTCTCCATTCCCCTGACAGTCAGCTAAAAGGGCATAAGACTGACAGTCGGATGGATGGACACCTGGGTGGTATGGTTGCCAGTAGTTTCACAGCTTATTGGATGCTTATAGAAGACAACATGCAATACCCAATCATAGCGGAAACTGGTTAAACTAATTGTGGATTTCCAAAAGTAGATCAACTCATTCCCTTTGGAGGTGGAGGGGTATTCAGGGTGAGGGTGGGGTGGTGACATTTGTTTTTTAGATTTTAATTAATTTTCTAGCTTTAAGTAATAAACTTGGCTGTTTCTTGTGTATATTGTGACATAAAAAAATCGTCAAACCTCTCCGAATTATAATAGTCTCCTGCTAGTTTTCTGATTTCATCTCCCTTTCTAGGATGTTGTTTCACTTCCTTTCAGTGTTTAACTTTCAAGTTCGAGATGTTAAGATTTACTAGACTTCTATAATAATTATAAGTTCCTGCTTCTCTTTACTGACAACGTGCCTTCATTTTAATGGAATTTTGCTGGTGGCTTATGCTGGGTAATTTAATGGAACAAACTGTTCTTTCACTGACAGTAGCTATTAGAAAAGTTTCCTCTTGAATTTGTATCTATAATTTTGATTGCTTACATGTGTTTGGTGAATGACACTGTTCTAAATATTTGATTCATAAATGAGGTAATATCTCTCTCTTTACCCTTCCACTTACTTTTTCCTTAGTTCAAAAACTTCTTTGAATAATGGTTGGATAAAAATGGGCCCATATGTTCAACAAAACATAAATAATGTAGTGCTGATACACAGTTAAGAAATACCAGTCCTATTCCATGTTTCAAATTGTTTTTATTTGTTTCAGTTTTGTAATGGTAAATTTAACTGTAGACACCAAAGTTGCGCAAAATGTTTTTGTTAAAAGTGTTTGAAATTCAGCCTAATATTAAAAACTATTTTTCGTTTGGTAGATCAGTCAGTGTTTTAAATAGGGTCACTGCCTTTGCCTTGAAAGCGTAAGGGGTAGTCTTTCTGCTTCTCCAGTTAGACCTCACCCACACAAACACTTGAGTTGTTAGAAATTATTATAACTGAAGAAATTAAAACCTCTGAAAGAAGTTTGGGCAGAGAGAATCCCTCTCCACCCAGTGGAGGGTGGAGAGCACGGTGGCAAAGGGTTGATGGGCATGTTTACCATTACAGTAAAATTATAAATCCATGTTCCCTAAAAAGGTAATCAGCCAGTTCGTGCCCATTTTATTGTCACTGCATTAGCTCTAGGGACATTAGGACTCACTCCTCCTTGCTAGGCTTTATTTCAAATTATCTAAGAAGAGATTTATACTAACCCTTAAAGGAGAATTCTAAGGAATTAGGTCATTGGGTAAAATTATTTTGTTATTTCATGAAGTTTTACCCTCCACAAATGATGCCAACAAAAAGATTTACAAGTTTCAGTGTATTTTGTTGGCATGGTAATTGAAAATAAGTTATGACTGGAATAGAGGTTAACAGCATATTTTGGAATGGAAGACAGCTGCAGCTTCAAAAAAGTTATTCCACCTCAAAAATCTGTAGGAAGAATCAGTCTACTACAAAAATTCATTTTTCTATCCCCAGACATCTCTTGGCCAACATACCTGAAATAAAACTAAGTTCTGGAGATGCTGTACTTTCTCAGAGCTGCGATGGCTTGTGAAGTTAATGCAATGAATGGTTCCTTCCTGCTTTGCTTAATTATTCCACAAATGCAGATCAGCTTGCTCAGATAATACCTTATAATTTCTCTCCAGTTATCGGGATAATGACTACATCATTTCAGCATAGACCAAAGGAAATCATAGTTCAGAATTCTAGGGCTGAGGGTTTTTCATCATGCATTTAATTCGTGTACAATAGTACATGAGTAAATATTTCCCTTTTTTAATCTGAAAGTCTCTACATTAGATATAAATGGGAAATGGGAACTTTTTAATTAAGCTGCAATAAGTGCAAATTTCATTGCCATTACAAGCTGCCTTTTTAGAAACCATGACAATGACATTAAGCATTTGCTAAACAAAATCTGTTCCTGTATGTCATGCAGTTTGCATCCTGTTTACTATTAAGAAGTTGTGGGCAGAGGCAGAAGACATTTTGTTAAAAACAATAAATAAACAGAATTTTCTTGGTCTGAAATCAGCTGTTTTCAGCAGTGTATGTTTAGATGTAAAAAGAAGAAGTGGCATACATAGTTTTATTCCTACCTGTTTATGCTTTTTTTTTTTATGAGCCAGTGCTTGTACATCAGATGTTAAGACTTTACAGAGCTGCAGCTCTCCTTATTGTGTGAACCTGCATCTTCAAGCAGAGAAATACTTTTTAACCATGCGAAAATACAAATCTGTTCCATCCTCACAAGGAAGACTTACAAAGAGCCATTTATGAAGGACATGGTTTTGGGTTCCTGTCTGCCTCACAGAATGTTAGTTCTTTCTCCCAGAAGAGTGACCTGAGATAAGCTCTGCCCTCCCCATGGCAGCAGGTCATTTTGCGGTAACGTGGGGAGGAATCATGCAGCCAAGATGAGAGTAGGAGGGGGTTTAATCCTGTTGCGTGGAGTTTGGGATGCTCACTTGGATGTCAGTACATATACTACAGAGAAAGTTTTTGGATGAAAAAAAATAATTAGGGACATACCAAATCCCCTGAGGTTGAAAATTGTACATAAAGTAAATGGCTATGAACTTTCAGAGTGGTGTAAAACTTGGTCCCATCCTTGGTCCATATCCCCATGATTGGTTTTTATGTTATTTCAACTATGCAGGAATTGATTTTCAGTCTGTCAACCCTAAACTGTCTTTTTTTCTGGGAAAAAACCCACACATTCTGGCTATATAATCAATGACAGTTTAAACCAACTCCATTAAAGGAGAAAAAATGCAAAGAATGTGAGTGAACTCATCTCTGTATAGAAAGATGTTTATGATGATATGTGCAGTTTTCTTGGTGGAAAATACAAATTAATGCAGAACATTGATTTTTTTTTTTTTTTTTTTTTTGAAAAGCATTATCCTTTGCTAGACAAGGAAATTCTGTAGCCAGTCTAGCATACTCGCAGAGCAGCAGAGCCATATGTCACTGCAGCAGGGTTGTCCTTTGGCTTGAATATAATGAGAATGTGAAAGATTTTATTGCTTTGTGTGTTTAATACTGGTCTTGATCAAGATGAAACAGAATTATCTACACTATCAGTGTGGGAGATACTGCAGTTCAAGTGGCAACAATTTTATGGGGGAACGAATTGATTTATTTCCTACTTGTTTACTGCCTGTGCCCATGAGCCGTGCTGGCTCACGGCTGGACCCGTGCCCTGCAGAGGTCCGTGAGCATCATGTGCCGGGCGGCTGACTCTCCTTGTGAGCAGGGAAGTGTCTTACACAACTGCACTTGAAGAAACCGTGAATAGTATTGATTAGTGGCCATTTTAATGGAAGGTGGAAGAGAATCTGGGTGGGTCTTTAAAAACTCGTAATTTCATCTTTTGCTATTAACGATATCTGAATCAACGTCAGATTCAATCAAAGAATGCAGCTCTTTCAGCAAAGGCTGAGAAGATGGTGATGAGATATTCTGATCTGAACTACTCCTTAGAGCATCTCTGGTGTGGGAGACAGGGTCAGCTAAGATAGCAACATGCCCTTCTTCCAGCTGGGCACAGTAAGCTAGTTCTCTAGAGCTCATCGGCTCAGTGTTTTTCCACGTTCTGCCATGCTGTCCTCACCATATAGAAGCAGAGTCTGACTATGACCTGACACATTTTCTTCTTGCCATAGTCTGGGCTGACCTGTGTGAGCAGCATTTGCTGTGTAAGAGAGGGAGGAAGAAGTGAGGGAATCCCACAGGCGGTAACAGGCTGGGGAAGGTAGGGGTTCACCTCGGCTCCCTGCAGCCCTCTCTCCCATACACCCCCCCCCCTTACCCTTCCTTCCCAGGGTGTCACCAAAAATGAAATTCAGTTTTGCCTCCATGGCTGAGGGATCTCCTAGGCAACAGAAGGAGCTGCAGAGTTGGGTAAGGAAAAGACATGACTCTGGGTACTTTTCTGAAAAGCACACTTGCAGAGAAAGCATGATGGTGGAGAGGTGTGGAGCCAGTGCAAATACTTTTTATTTTTGTTTCATCAAGATTGGGGTAAAGAAGGTATTTCTGTTGGGCTGGGTTCTCAGATTAACTTGTCTATTGTCGTCTTCATCAGGTGGTTTGGTCAAAATCACAGAGATTGTTTAGCCTACCAGATCCCTACAGAGAAACCTTGGACATAGTTTACACTGACACCGCTTTATACTTCCGCTTCCATCTGCAAATCTGTTACTAACCCAAATCAATATTAATCTCAAATATTTGTTCTTCAGACCCATAGGAACCCTCAATACATCTTACTGTGCTAGGTCTTGACTTCTGAGTCAAGTGTCAGGGTATGTTAGTAGTTTAGGGGTTTCACCTCACCAGCAATTTTGAAGAGAAAGCAGTAAAAATTAGTAGTTAATGAGAAGTATTGTATAGATTCAGAAATAATATGTAAATGCTGTGAACACTATTTGCTGTAGGCATGTTTTGACTTGTACATTATTTTATATTTGAATCAATACATAATATAGTTTAAAATATAGCAAATGTTATTTTATATTTATCTTTTTAAAAGAATATTTATTTTAAAATGGGAAACTTGCCTTTTTATGGGGAAAAAGTACAACACTTTTGGGGAAGAATAATGCATAGAATTGGTCCTTAATTTTATTCCATGAGTCACTCTTTGCTCATTTGCATCAAGAGTGCTTGTGTGAGGAAAGGGCTAAAAGTCTTGGTTTACTTGAGGACTGGGTTTGCTTCAGTGGTAGAGGTCTGGAAAATCATAAAGGATGGAGACACATAAAGGGAAGAAAACTTCTTTTCCATATCCTTTTGCAACCTGATAACCTTATTCTCAGAGAATAGGAAGTATGAAAAAAAAGTAGTAAACTAAATGCTTTTTCTCAAGTGAGAGCTTATGAAAGACTGTGTCAGAAAAGTCCATAAGATACAGCACTTACAAGGAGAAACCTCTTATTCTGGAGTTGTAAGAGTTCGGTTTGGTTTTTTGGTTTTTTTTCCTTGTCAGTCAAAAAACCAAAAATTCTGTGATGGGCTGATGTGATTGTTAGTATTTTAATAAATCTCACCTGATATTTCTGAGCAGACAAGAGTCTATTTGTCACTAGTGCTGAATAAAGCCAGTAGGCAGACGTAGAAGGTTAAGATGTCTGTCTGTTGATCACTGTGCCTGTTTAAACAGGTTTAGTCCGTTATTGTTGTCTTGCCCTAACCAGCAGTGGTTCAACAGTAACTGGGTGAATTAGCCAAGTTCTTAAATCCCATTACTATTTATTCTGCCTGATGAATTTGCTAGGTTGCTAAGTTAGGATGAAAGGTGCTAGTAGTGGAGAGGCATTAGCTGGACAGGCTTGACTGACAGCCCCAAAATGTCAGGTTCGTGACTGAAACTGCTGCAAAGAGAAGCATAACTGGAGCAGCATAATCTGTGATTCTGCAAAAAATACCATTACTTAAGTCGTAATGTGATCTGTAAGGGGTTGGTGCCAATGTGGTATGTGGAGCTGTGGGTGGGTGCTATAATGGCAGCTCCATCAATATTACAGGAAATTCTGAATGAATGGATAAAGCCAGATGCCAAGTTCTAATCCAGAATTACCTGATAGCCTTCTTTGTGTGTCCATTGTTATTTCAGTGGCAGACATGAAAATAGTAAGCAAGAACATTACAGAGCATTACGTTAAATTCACTACTCTAACAAGTTTTAGTCTCTTAAAAATACTTGCTTTCTCTGAGGTGAGCTTGAGTAACAATAACATGGCTTAGAAAGTAGCTTTTAGTACTGGATTTCAAATACTTGATGTATGTTCTCCTTCTGTTCCGGTGAGATAATTGAGTTACCAGATGTAGTGGCACTATGTATGATAGAAAGGAAATCCAAAGAAATTGTCTTGCCTGAGATTAGTCTGAGAGCGCTAGAAATGCTGGTTAATTTGCCATATATTCAGCTGCGTACCTTTTTCCTGTTAAAATTAGTTGTCGGAGAATGGAAGAGAAGCAGTGAAACTGGTGTGCAAAACCAAGGAGTAATAACATAATGGGGTGTGGAAAGTTGATGGGTTGAGGGCTGGTTTTGGTAATAGGCAGATAGTAATAAGAATTTCATAGTTGCAGAAGATTCAGAGAACTTAATAGAGCTTGCAGATACCAAAGAGAAGAAAGAACAAAAATATCAAGACTTAGAAAAGTAATTAAAGATGGCAAAGTTTTGCAGTATTAATGCGAACACTTGCAACTTTGCAAATTTTTGCTGTTTAGAATGATTCAGCATCAACTGCAGCAGTGACTGATAATTTATCATTTGTTTAAAAGTATTTGGGTTCTCTTAGTAAGGCCACTGTTATGTCAGGAAGAAGTTTATAACATGCCACCCGTCTTACCACAATGTTCATGTGTAACTAAGCAACATAAACAGTCAAATGCAATGTGCAAAAAGCCTTAAAGAGAATTGGTATTGAGGTGTTCTATTATACAAAAGAAAAGTTAAAATTCTGTTTGTGTTATCCATACCTATGATATAGTTTCTACAGGTTTTGAAAACTCACGTGCTTAAAATAAGCTGTTACCACCTGAACAATAATACGATATTATGGTCTTGGCCATGGCCTCAGCAGATACAGTGCTCTCAAGTCCACCTTGTTTGTGCTGTTGTGGCCAGGATGCCCTTTCCAAATCCCAGGCCTCATTTGAGACTTGGCTGCTCTCTCCAGCTTCTGGATGCTCCTTCCCCATCCTCCTCGGCATCTTCATAAGCAACAGCAGGCAGCCTGACTGTTCTCATGAGTCTCTGTGTTCCTTCCCCAGTCAGAAATATTGCTAGTGTGAAAACAGCACTTGCTCTTTTCTGTTGCCTGACTGTTGTGACTGGATTGCCTGGCTTTGTGTCTGGCTGATGCTGGCAAGGATGACATGAGTTCCCCTTTCTACCTTGTACCCCATGAGGGCATGTCCTGCGTGGGCTGTGCAGTCCAGCGGGCATTAGGATGGAGAAGGTTGCCTGTTGTGCCTCTTGCTTTCATCCCAGGAATACCCTGGGTCCAGCTGAAGTAATCTTAGTACATTTGGGAAGACCTGGGTGTACACCAGAAATGATGCTCCCCAGGCTTTCAGCCTTTGGTTTGCATGGAGAGAAGGTGGAATAAGATTGATAATTAAGCTGGGTTGTGTCTTCAGCTTGGCTAGAGGCATGTTAATGTTGGCCAGACACAGTCTGCATGGGACCTTTGTGCCAACAGAAAGTGGTCTGCCAGAGACCATGTTGTAATATCTTATATAGATGTTAACCTTAAATATATATGTATATTCTAACCTCAAAAATCTGTGAGCACAGAACTAAGGTGATACCA
Source organism: Phaethon aethereus (assembly GCF_964289735.1). Classification (NCBI taxonomy): domain Eukaryota; kingdom Metazoa; phylum Chordata; class Aves; order Phaethontiformes; family Phaethontidae; genus Phaethon; species Phaethon aethereus. Next base: position 160,938,558 of record NC_138582.1, read on the forward strand.
GGATTTAAACCCAGCTTAAAGAGTATGCCCTGTCCTTGACACAGCTCCATAACCCACTAAGGATCTTCTCCTGGTTTCAGCTGGGCTGGAGTTAATTTTCTTCATAGAAGCTAGTTTGCGTTTCCATAGAAGCTATGTTTTGGATTTGGGATGAGAAAATGTCGATAAGTGCTGTTGTTTTGGGTTGTTCCTAAGCAGTCAAAGACAGTCCAGCTTCTCGTGCTGGCCTGCCAGTAAGAAGGCTGGGGATGCACGGGGAGCTGGGAGGGGACACGGCCAGGACAGCTGACCCATATAATGTCATGCCCGGTATATAAAGCCGGGATGAAAAAGGAAGGGGTGGAGGGACGTTGGGAGTGATGGCGTTTGTCTTCCCAAGTAACGGTTATGCGTGATGCAGCCCTGCCTCCCTGGAGATGGCTGGACCCCTGCCTGCCCGTGGGGAGTGGGGAATGGTTTCCTTCTTTTGCTTTGCTTGTGTGCGTGGCTTTTGCTTTACCTATTGAACTGTCTTTATCTCAACCCGTGAGTTTCCTCACTTTTACTCTTCTGATTCTTTGCCCCATCCCACCACCGGGGAGTGAGCGAGCAGCTGTGTGGGGCTTAGGTGCCAGCTGGGATTAAACCGTGACAGACCTCTTTGCCAGTGATCAGAAAATCCATAAGCAGAAGCACTGTCCCCATTTTTGCTCCTGCTCCAGGGAAGGTCCTTCTCTCCTCCTGACCTGGCAGAGGCTCAGACTCGCAGCCCACTGCTGCGTATGATAGTCTGATTGCCAGGTGGGTCACATTATGTGTTGGGGGTTTTGTGGCTGGAGGCATGAAGTTGGGCAGTGAAGTTCCTCCAGGTTGTGGCTGTGGCTGCGGCTGTGCTGCTGGTGGGAGGCAGCTCACAGCCATGGGTGATCCCTGCCAGGCTGGTGATGTGGCTTTGTGAAATCCTCCTGTGGCTGGAGATGTGCCCACAGCTTGAGGCTGTTGTAGCCTCGTGGATATTTCCCCAGTCCCTTTCAGTTAAGAACAGAGCAGAAGTGGTATTTTTCTTTTTTTTTTTTTTTTTTTTTAACCCTGAAACTAGTAACTTCCAAAAAGCCTTTTGCTGAATGTGCTTTGGGAGCATAATTTGGACCAAAACCCTACTGAAAGTCAGTCAATCATTATGTCGCTCTTTGGGGATAGTTCAGATCTTTCCTTCCTTCTCCATGCATAGACAGGTTTATTTTGCTGTAATGATCACAGATGTGGAAACAAGGAAGGTTCTATTTTTAGGCAGTCCAGGTGGATACAGTGTTCGCACTCAAGAGCATGTCTTAAACTAATTTGTTTTTAAAGGAGAAATTATAGCAGTACTCTCTATCTGGAAAATGTACAGCTAAAATGACTTATTCTGTAATAAACATAGCATAATAGTTACCTTGTATGTGATGAGAGTATTGGCTGGGGAGTAGTTGCAGCAGCAGAGCTAGCCTGTTTGCTTTGCAGTTCTCTGCTGACCTGCTTATTAGACGACATTCGTATTAAACAGATGAATTTGACAGAAGTGGTTAGGGGACTCGTGTTAGGGTTCTGTCAGCACTTTTATTTTAAATGTTTTATGAATAGATGCAAACTGTATTTTAAGCAGCTGCTCATCCTTGGTCAGTAATAGGCAGATCAAAATGTTATGTTTTATATGATCAAAATGTTACGTTTTATTTGATATTTTATATGAGAAATAGTTGCAAATAAAGGTAGCGAAAACCTAAAAGTGTTAAAATACATCAATTTTATCCATAATTATAAGATTGTACTTTTCAATTATGCATAATTTTATTTATAATAATTTTCTGGGTAGTAGTAGAGGGGAAATAAAACATTTCAGCAAAATGCAATGTTTTGCATTGTGACATAATTTAGTGGGTTCTTATTTCATGTTTTTTATTATAAGAGGACTGCTTGTGTTGAAAAGAGATCGGTGTAGCAGTATTGTTGTATCGGGAAAAAAAGTTTAATTTTGAAAGTCCTTAACTTCCCATGAAATTTAAAATAGTGAACAGTCTGTTCTTCCCCAGAATAAAGTGCTCGCTCCCCCTCTTCCCTTTCCTTAATCCCTTCTTGAGTTCTGACCTTTTATTTTCCTGCATTAATGCAGCTCTCTCTTTTGACTCCCCATCAGCCTTTTCCTCTTGTACCCTGCTGAGGCAGACATCCCTCAGAGACAAGTGCAAGAGCAGATCATACAGAAGCCACGACTAAGAGTCCAACATGCCCTGTGAACGTCATTGAAGGGTGATGACAGGTCGAGCTGTTCAGAAAGCAGAATGGATATTCTGGGCCATTGTAATAAATCCTGAAATTTCACAAGCAAAGGGCATTTTGAAACTTAAGTTTTAAAACACAACCAACCAGCCCCATCACTCCCCAAGTAATACAGCATCTTGGGTCAATTATTCAAGAGAAGTATGACAAGCTTCTCAATTTTATTTTATTTTATTAATACAAAAGCAACCCCCTAGAAGGCTATGGAGCTGAGTGCTTAAAGGTAGGATTGCTACAGCCTAACAACAGTGTAGCTAGTAGCTGGTAAATCCTTATATGATGTGTTTGGCAGGTACGCAGGCAGTATAGCTAGGGAAGCCTCTCAGTAATGTTTGCACACCTTAGGAAGCCTGCAGATCATTTCATCTTGGTACTGATGAGCTATTTATTGGTAAGTCAGCATGAATAGGTGTAAATTACTTTGATATAACATTGTGCTGACCCTGCTTATATCATAGATGAGCAGATGGTATGGAAAGCATTTTGTACGTATGCCAGAAAAAGGCTACGCGATTGCAAAGTAAACCTTAGGCTGAAAGTCTTGGGCATCATGAGCCCACTGTTAACATCTCTGGATGAACTGGCTGGAGAAGAGCCCAGGCATCGTGACTGTGCAGCACCTTTCCTCAGGAGCAGCGAATCCTGCAGAAGGCACAGGCTCACAGGCAAGGAACTGCCTTGCCAAAAAGAGTTGGAAAAACTGACGGCGAGCTGTGACTGGTATGTAACGGAGCCAGGAGGCTGTTAATTACCTCCCCATCAGCCAGTCACAAGTGCAAAAGATGGACTGGATTCAGGAGGGTTACAGGTCATTTTGGGCTTGCTCTTTTTCACCACTATTTTCCTTCTGTCTGCATACAGCTGCATTTGGGAAAGCCAAGGAATGTGCTCCTGAGGGGGGAAGGTTTGTTCATCTTGATGCCCTGGTGCGGTACTTGGGTTTTCAGGTTTTGGGGTGAGGATTCAAGTTGGTGCTTTTTGTTAGCAATGTGCCATGCTAAAGATCAAAACGTGGTTTTCTTACTAGCAGTCAGTTGCTAGGAGAGCACAAATACAATACAGAAATGAGTAATTTAATTCATACTAGCACAAGTGTGTAGTGGGACAGGTTTCTGGAGTGCCTGTATGTGTTTATCAAAACATTGTTCAGGTATATGTCAGCACAAAGTTATAGCAAGTATATGTCATATAAATCAGCAGAAATGTAGAGTGTGCCATAATCATTAGAGATTCAAATCACATACAGAAGTCCGGGAGAATATTTACCGCTAAGGGTGTGGGAATTGTAACCCTTGCTTATGCATATTCATTTATGGCTGTATGTCATTCTTTATCTTAGATGCTATAGTGGAAATCCACAAGGAAATAATACTTTTGAATTCACAGAAGTTTTTGTTGAGCAATCAGTTCACACCCTCTACAGCCACAGATCGAGATACCTAGTGATGAGCCTTCAACTATACTATGAATGGGGAAGGAGTTCTATAGGGATAAAATATTGTGTCATAATACATAGGTACAAAGGGGTCTGGGTTAAGGAGTGTAACCTACGTAACTTTTATTCTTTTTTTTAGGTGCTTGAGCTTGCACAGAGAATTTTTAGGTGCAATGTTGTGTTTCTGAGTGATGCTTTGAAAAACAACAGCAGTCATATTACCACCTATATAGTAAATGCTTTAATTTGCAATGCTTGCTCTTTTAGCAGAATAACACTTTTGAACTAAATGTAAATGCCTCACAGGAGTTGTTTCCATCTTAGTTCCCAACTTGCTTTATAAATGTCTGCACTGCTGTGGATTATAAACCAGTTAATCACCTAAGTATGTGGTTTCTGTTTACTGGAATGATGGGAAGGGGCATGTTAATAAAAGAGAGCTGTGTGGATCTCAAAATTCCTTAGGTTGCTACTGAAAACACCTGTTGGAAAGGCAATTGTCACAGCTGCCCAGTTTTTCTAAAATGGGGGATGTTTTAAATATTAGTTTGACTTGTAGCTTTTACCGGTTCACAATAAGAAAAGTGATAAGCTGTGGAAATATGTCTTTCGTGTGTAGTATGTTGTAGATCTGATGGCATTGATTATGTAGTTTGAAAGATTTCTGTGGAAATGTCTTTCAGGAGATCTCACATAATGAAATAAAATGGGTCTGTATGCACACAAATACAACATGATCTGTTGGATGTGGCACAGACTCTAACAGATAAACAGATTTATATATATATTAAATACTTTATTTTTATTTGCATTTCTTGGTATTCAGTTAGTGATGCAATTTCCTTTCTGAAACTTGAGTCTCCTTGACTGTATAATGGCTGTTCTGATTTGGGACAATTGTAAAAATTAGTGCTCTTCTGTAGCGGTTTGGCAATGTTTTTCTTCTCATTGTTCTCTTACCATCTAGAACTTAATGAGAAGTATGGCACTAATGATTGCTGAATCCTCCAAATGTTCAGAAGCTCATAGTATGAAGAAAAAACAATTTCAAAAGTATGTCCTGTTGTAAATTTTTGATGAAAAATGGTGTACAGTGTTAGAAGTTGATGTGGCATGGGATTATTATGCTGCGTATGAAGAAGAAAACCATACAGCAGAAGTGAGGAAGTGGTTTGCATTTTTAGCACGAGTAATATATCGTTACCAAGTCTGTTAAATACCTTTACTGAAATAAATGTAATATATCAATCCATCTGAATCCATCCATCCTAGTTTAAAATGAAGAATGAATTGTGCTAAGGATACAGCTACTTTTATGACAAATTTAGATGTTCTTTTTTTTCTTAACAGGAAAGCTAGTAATGGTTTCCATAGAAGCATGTAAATGATTAATTCTTTGCTTGTTTTGTTTTATAAGTGACAGAAAAATTGACTGAGAAAACACCACACAGTGCACATGTGAAAGAAATTTCACCAGACTCCGGGTAAACGCTTTGCCAGATTTCTGGGACTGCTGTGCTACATACACTAATGTCAGACTTTCCTTTACATTTCGCTATTTACCTTTGCAAAGTAAACGCACCAAGTTATGTCTGCAACACATGAAACATTTTGTTTTGTAACAGAATGGTGCTGACCATACAGGTCTTGAAACTGGAACTTGGACCTGCATAGTGTTGTAGTGTTGGACTTGACCCAAGCAGGTCTTCTCGGAGGTGAATTTTAGGGTGTGGTTTGCCATGGTTAAGCCAGTCTGATCACCATCAGGGTGATTCTCCTCTCTTCACCCTCCCTAGCCCCAAGCACCCGCCGCTTTCCTTGCGCCAGATCCGGGCGTTTCTCTGGTTTCAGCGCCCTTGTTTCAGATCTGCTTGGGTTTCGGTAAATCTTCCTGGTGGGGAAGTAACGTGTCTGCATCGTTACGCGAGGGAGGGAGGCGTCCCCAGCAGCCTGCTGTGGGGAGAGGGAACTACTGTGTTTGCTGTCGGCAATTTTGACTTGCCTATGATGCAAAGCAACTTCCTTACAAGCTCAATTCGAGAACCAGAATTATTTTTTCTGCTTTGTGGGCATTTCGGTTACCTTGGCCCTCACTGCAGGTCGTCTGTGCCATACCCTTCTGCTCCTACAATTCTGCAACCTAATTTGAAGTAATGGAGTTTAACAACTTTACTTTCATCTGCGTTGTGGTCCACGTGTTGCTAGGGCAAGTGCAGTTTTTGAAGTGGTCTATTTTTCTCCTTTAGAAACTAAATGGTATAAATGAATAGAGGGTCAAAATCAAATTAATTTAATTCTGGCTTTTTAAGGGAGTGTAATTAAGAGAGACTTGAGCAATAAATCAAGTCTTTACCATCTTTTATTAAATGGATTTGAGTCAGTAACCTGAAACACAGTTTTAGTTAGGAATGTGGAAGAGCACACCCTTACCTGTAGTAATGATGTATTTTAACTGGATTGCAGATTCTTCACAGAGTAAGCTTGTCCTTTTAATGATAGCATTAGGGAATAAATAGTTGTACTGTTAAAAATCAAGTCTAGCTATTTCCAATGAAAGATGCATTTTTCTAAAACTGATTTTATACATTGAAACAGAATGCATAAAAGTAAGCACTGTTATGCAGGATTTGGGCTTTTTGTTTACAAACGAGGTATTGGGTTAAACTTGAGAGAATGTGAAATATTTAATATTTTATAGAAATAGATTTAAAAAAAAAAAGTTTTGGATTTAGGTACCCAAAATGGAAGATACCTGAAATTATTTTGAAATTCTTTACCTCATAAGTCTTCCCAGTACTAGAAGAAGAAAAAGCAATGTATGCTATCCATGTAACCAGTGTTGGACTTGTGGCACTCGTTTGAAGGCTTTATGGGGCTTCTAATCTCTAAAAGCACATCCTGATTTTAAAGAGGTTATCCAAAAGTATAATTAAATTACATAATTATTTTGGTGTGGTTGATTCACTGTAAGGTGTGCTGTGTAGGAGGTATGCAGCTACTTAGCTGAATAAGAATTCACCTTGCAGTGAACAGGCTCGTAAAGGTGCAATTTCAAGTTCAGAACTGGAACTTGTAGGAAACGCAGCTCATCCTGAGTTCAGGCAAAGAAATGGCCCTGAAACTTTGGCCAAACTTCACGTAAAACTTCAGTAGTGTTGCAATGGGTAAATATGTGTTTTTTAAATTGGATTTTAAGTTTTCATTTGGAGTTGTAAGGAAGTTTCCTGGGCACCTGATCAGAAAGGGTTCAGGCTACTTTGTAGAGTTGGGTTCAGCTGAGTTCTTCATACCAGGAATGAAAAGATAAACCAGTCTCTGTCCAGGCCTTTGCTGGCCTTGCTGCTACCCACACTGTGTTCTAGTTGGGATTTTCACACGCCATATGTAGGGGTGATTGTATCTTGTCCTTAAGGGTAGGGCAGGCCTTATCAGGTCACTTTAACAGTATCGCTTCTAGGGTATGGCAAAGGTCTTTAAGGGTCCCATATGATGATATAATGAGAAACTCAAAATCCAGGTGCCCTGGTATAGGAAGTGCCCAGCTGTGCAGTGTCTCAAACTCTTGATGCCTCCAGTAGACTCTGGGTCTCTTCATAAAAGTATAAGACACCACTGCCAAAAAATAAATGTTAAATCTTGACAAGCATATACAGGCCTGTAGTCATTAGGCTTCTTTTGAATTACCTGTGCTTTTCTGAAATGAACCTTGTCATAACTTAATAAAAAAAAAAAATTTAAAAAATCCTGCCAGTAATGCACTGGGAACCAGTGCTAAGGCACAACCCTTCTGGAGGAAAGGGTCAGCTTTTTCTCTCCTTTACTTTTTTTTGGGGGAGGGAGAGGGGGGATGGGATGCCTCCTTGCAACAGCAAAAAGTGCAGGTGTACAATTTCGTAATTACATTTACCAGGCTTTGCATATTGAATAACCAGGTGTAAGAAATGAAAAAAACCCAACAAACTAAACCAAAACAAACCCAAGCAAAAACTCCAAACCCCAACAAATATATATATAATATACGTATGCATATATATATATATAAAAAGACATTTTCATTAACATATAGAATCTCAGATTAAAAAAATTCTCCTTAACTTCTTGATTTGTCTTTCCATTTTCAATTAATAAGGCTCCCATACTGTAGCTTTTTTGCTTCCCAAACATGGAGCAAAAAGCTCAGATTCATGCATAACTCAAGAGGGCAGGGATGACACTGAGCCAGAGCTTAGTTCTGCTTTATTGATAATAGAGCTGACAGATAAGAACAAATCTACAGAATGTAATTGCAAATCCTTTAACCAAGTAGCATGTTGAACATCTGCAATGGTAATCGGCACCTAAATTAAAGTTAAGCATTAGTTTAAGTTCTCAGAAAGCAAATTAGGAAGCTAACTAGATCTGTAATTGTAACAGAGATTGTAATGAACACAAAGCTGGACTTGGGAATTCATTTGGGTTTTTAATTCAATAGTAAGTAATTGTAAACATGGAAATTTGCAGGTATGGTATGTGTTTATGTAAATGAATAATCAATGTATTTTGTCCATCTTGCACACTGGCGTGTTTTGACAATTTCTATAGATACAGTAGCAAGGAGCTCCAGTCACATAGTAGACGCAATACAAGCGGAAGAGAAATGAGCTTCCTTGCCCACTTCCAATGGACACAGAAAGTAAAAGGAGACAGACAGGGACTGTGAGGATGTGGAAAGTACAAACAACAATAGCCAGAATACTGAACATATTGATGTGAATATACAGTTGTTAAAACCAGAATGCAGGTCTATATAGCTTTTGTTAATTTGTCTTAATTTTTGCTTCTTTAAAATATTTAAACAAAATATGTTAATTAAATTAGTGTAAATTAAAATACTAATTACATTATTTAAATATATTAATAAAGTTAAATATATTTTTTCCAGTTGTGCAGAATGTAATTATCCTCTCATGCTCTGTGCTCTCTCTTGCCTTCCAAGATCTCTTGTGAAGGAAAAAAACCCCATCTCTAATGTCACTCTTATTATTAAGAGAATAAGAATTCTTTAAGAGATTTAAGGGCATGAATCCATTATTATCTATTGTAAAAAAAAAAAAAAAAAAAAAAAAGCCATGGTAGAACAGAAGGGTATGTGCATCTATTATTAAAACCATGGCATGAAGCCAAAATGTTTTGAAGCAGAGCTGGCAAAGTAAGTAGGAATATGGCATGGTTGGATTTGGCCTTGTTCTCAGCCAGAGTTGACCAATGTCAAACTAGTCAAGAACTGGATTTTAAAGTAGGGTTCAGCTTTATTCAGTGATCAGGAAAAAATACATAATTTCTTTCCTGAAAATAAATAATTGAGAATGACACAAGGAGTGGGCAGAATGTTTTTTGATGAGGGCATGTCTGCTGTTGTGCTTTCAAGGAAAAATTAGTTTTGCTACACTCAAATGTAAAGATGTACTTTGAAACCAGGGAATATGTGCTGTACAAAATGGGAGGATAGTCTCCCAAGCAGTTCCTCAGTAATGGATATAGGTGAAAAACAACTTGATATAGCTTTTCACTCTGGTATCATGGCAAAAAAGTTAATATAATTCATGATGTGAGAACAAAGAGTAACCTGGAGACGTGGGGCGCTGTCTTTGATTTAACTTCCATCAAATCTAATGGTAAGGCCCCTGTGAGAATGTTGCATAAAACTGTCATGCCAGTGTTTAATATTATTGTCAAAAATTGGACTGGAGACAGAAGAGTGTTGCTGAAGTAATTTTAGGTTTGAGAAAATGTTAAGGCACATGAGACTCAATTTGTTAAATTTCTCAAAGAATATTGTGAGATTGCAAGACTACAGTGTGATAGTATTTTAATGTTCAGCAAATACCATGCCCTAGAACCTCTTCAAAGCAAGACGACAGTCTTAATGTGAACTGGTGGGCAAAAACCAGATTATTTGTCACTTGTCTTCAAGTAAGCCTGATTGTCTTTTTTTAAAATTTTTAATTTTTTAAAATTTTTAGTTGAATGAGTTGCTCTGCAGCTTTGGGTAGTTGATATGAATAGAGGGATGAAGCTGAAGGCTGAGGAGCATGAACAGTTTGGTTAAATGTCCAAACAATCTCTTCTGGCCTGAACTCTGGCTGTTCAGTTTTTATAAAGCGGTGGAGCAGTTTGGGTTACTTGCTATACCAACACATAGGAGCACACAGACTGCAGTTCAGGAATAAAGGTTTCTGTAAATGCACTAAAGGACATTTGGACTATAATTTGGGAACCAGACAAATCATGCTCTATAATGTTTTTGGTCTCTTTCTGAACTGCATGCTACTGTGGGGACACAGCTCATCATGGAGTTTGCGCCATCACTAACATTTTAAACATGGCCTTAATCATATCTGACCACCAGATCTAAATAACTTGATTCCTAGGGCAGGAGCTGTTGTATTTATCATAGTCTTGCCATTACTAGCAGAGCTGCACTTTATAATAATGGTGGTGGGGAGGATTTTCATTAAAATGTCCTGAGCAGAGAAGGTTTGAGAAAGACAGAGAATTTGATCCTGGGTCATTTTCTAAATTAATTCTTAGCTCACTGCTTGCTTTGTAGGGAACATTTCTTTCATGGTCAACAGCCTAGTGCCTTACTTTTGGAGGCATTCTAGTCAGGTTTCTTAATTAATCTTTTCTGCTTTAATTTTGTTTCAGAATAATTTATGGGTTTATTTCAGCTTTCTTAGACCTTTTACCCTGTATGTTATCTGTGATAGCCATTCCCAGCCCAGTCCATCCAATTAAACTTCTTTCTGAAAAGAAATTGGCCCTGAAGAGAATATTCTTCCACAGCATCAATGGTATCAGCAAGGTGCAATCAGACATTTGAATCTGAAAAACATCTTCTCTAATAGTTAACAAAGTAGGTGTCTGTGTGTTTGATTTCCGCTGCAAAACTAGTGGTTGGCTTTTGGAAATTTTTCATTAGATCTAATGGGTGAACTGTGCTTTCTTTTTTTCCTTTGGGTACTATATGCAGATTTAAATTTATGGTTGTACTGCAAATTTGTGATAAGACTGTTCTGATGATGACAATTACTTCGATTTACTGTTTAAATCAGTGAGTTGAGTAGGGAGTGAGAAACAGAAAGAGAACCTCCAAGTTTGTAAGTTTTGATCCAATGCTTATTGAAGTTGAAACCTACCCAAAGCACTATGAAATAACCGCGTGTATTTTGGGGATTGGCTTGTCTTCTCCTCTGGCCCAAAGTAGGATTGTGGTCATTATGTTCATGTCAGCATATGGGAGGCCAAAGGATGAAGTCAGAGAAAGCTCTGCTTCAGAGACATGTAGAGGGGGATTCATCTGGCTTAACCTTAGATATTTGCGGTTTGGATGTCAGTCTCTGAGCTGGTTGCGCAAAGTTTCCCATATAGTTGAGAGTAAAATAGGCACTTTTAGGTGACAACTGATCTAACATGCTTTAGATCTTTTCTGTTATAGGAGATAGATTGTTCCCTTGACTACATCTCTACAAAAGAAGTGGATAGGATGACTAGGTCTGTTCTAGACATGAGACCTACTTTTAACCACGTGAGTCCCATCCATGCTGTCTTGGATTAATGGCCAGTTTCTGGTACTGGCAGGCAAAACAAAAGTTCTGGTAGGTACAAAGTACCTAATGCAGTTAGCACTCCCCAGGATAACCGCTGTTCCCTTCCTTTGATTGCCTGAAAGTGAAGTCAAAAACACACCCGCTGTGAAGGAAACTTGCTCTAATTAGATAAAGCAAGTTCCAGTTGTGTTCAGTAGGTCAACAACAAAACACTGTGTAGCCTTGGCCAACAAATCTGATACTACAAGAAGCCAGGGAGGATAGACCTTTGCTGGCACTAGTAGCTGCTGCTTTGCACCCTTCCCTTCTTCTCAAACCATGGTTGATTAGACATGCCAACAGCTTAAAAAGTGTCAGCAGGAACACCTACAAGTACAGACTAAGATCCTATTAACTCCTAGGGGCAGCACAATAATTACGAAGCTACAGACTGCACAGAGTGAAGACGGATTTTCTCTTTTGCTAAAGCCATTGTATAGAAAAGACAAGATTTGCAGAGCTGTAAAAAGAGGACAAGAGGGAACAGGACTGTACCCTCATGGTTACACTATGATTGAGTCCTATTCCCAAAACTATGTCAAATTTTCACTGAATAGCTACTTAACTTAAAATGCATTAACAATCTTGGGAGCAGAAGCTGGAAACGATAATTGCACGCTCTCCGGTTGAATATCCTATTAGGGTGCAGTGTCATGCGTCTCCTTTTGCTCTCTTTCTGGCTCCACGCAGCTTTTCTGTTCACTGGCACGGCTTCAGAAAAAGGAGAGTTGTCCCAGCCCCTCTTAAAGCCTAATAGCTAGGGACTGTCCTGTGATATGGCAGATATAGGAGTGAACGATCTTCAGACCGAAGAACTTAGATTTCTCATTTCCTGAACAGAAGTGCTGGTCAGTAGGCTATATGTGTGTGTATATTTATATGTGTGTGTATGTATATGCATAAGTGTAACTCTCCTACTAGCCAAGAGCAGCTTTTTAGAAAGATACTGAGTATACCCTCACTTTGAGTATTTGGATCCAGTTGGTGCTCTCTACACACTATGTACTCTGGGCTCCTGGCTTGCTCAGAGACAGTTCCAGTTTGTTACCAAGGGCGATGGCAGTGGGGATCATATTTTTGAAAGCAGAAAAATACAGGGCTTGTACTGGTATTTTCGGGACATTGGTTGGACTTTCAATTGCAGTTTGGCTCCTCGTGACTTAGTATTGAGGATTTATGCTAGCGCACAGAAACAGAACTGAAAGCACTTGTACAGTCTTCAGGTCAATCAGGGACACTTGTGCTGAGTCTACATAAGGATGTACCTTGTGGTTTTGATTATCTGATTATTCCTGTTGGGGTATGCTGTGATCCCCTCCTTGCCAAGATACAGAAAAGTAGTTTTGTGCCTTATACATGCCTCTGGGATGTGTTTGGTTTGAGCATTGTTGGTACACTGCAAGTCACTATTTTATTTTGAGATTTTAAGCATTCTGCAGCCTTCTGAAAGGTTTGGGTTTGTATCCCAGATTTGGACTGGAATGCATGATTTCAGATCTATAGTAAGAATATTGTAAATAGAGTGATAGTCTGATGGGTAATACTGACTTTTGTACCGAATGCAGGTTAAATACAATTTGACAATTAAAATAGTCCCCCTAAGAAGGAAGGGCTTAGACTTTTTTTACCCTGAGGTTATCAATATCTTTTGCAATGTACTTTATGTTATAACATAAGTACAACTACATTTTTTCCTGCTACTCTGTCCTGCCTCACCCACAAATATGCAATGCACCAGGTGATGTTCTTTAAATGCTCTTTTAAATGTAAAGCTAGAAAAAGGAATATATTTTCCTTTTAGGTACAACACACTATGCTTTGATGGAGTTTTCATTTATTCCCAGGTGACTGTTATTGATCTACAGTGATCTACAGAGGACATTTGATGGTGGAGCAAGGAGCTGTGTTCCACACACCACGCTAAAATTTATTCCTGAGCAGAGCAGTGCTTGTGCCTTATTTTTTGGGATTGCTCAGCAGACTGATTTGGATATTGGTGAATGTATATAGCTGATTAAAAAGTCTTCTCTTGGTTTTAGTTAAAGGGCAGCAATTAAGACACCTAGTACCACATGTGTTTATGAATCATTGGGCTTTATCATCACTAAATTTACTGGCATCAGTACTGTGGGAATTGCAGCTACTTTTAAGTGGGTTTGTTGAAAATTTGTTGTGTAAATACTGAAGTATTTTATGGAAAGCTGATATTTCTGGCTAGCTTAAATAATTTCATATTTTGAAAGTGGCTGGATTTAACCTTAAGTACTGCAGCAATTATCTGTACAACTTGCTGTCATAACTCTCCATAGGTGTTTACCAAAGCTTCTGATTATTTTTTAATATTCTCCTTCCCTCAACTACAATCTTACATCCTTTTTCAAAGACTACAAAGTATTATTTCTAGTACTGTTGCCGCGGTTCATAAAATGCTACTTTATAAAACATTTCCCTTTTGCCTTACCAGCAGTAATTAATAGAAGGTCAGACTCCATTAATTTCTGTGTTTACTGATTTAAATGAATGAGGTCTACTTTGTAATTTAAGGTGTGACTTTAGTTGGTTTGATTTTTTTCACAATATTTTGTGCATTAGTAGTGCTCCTCCATCAGTGGTCTGAAAACACCTAAGAAAGTGTAAGTCATGAAGGCCCAAGTCATTGCTGGCCACTCCCATAGAAATTCAGCAAGCTTTCTGGGGTAAGTCCACGCAGAAGAAAACTGAGTTCTGCCACTTGTTGTCTTCTACCAAGAATCTGCTTCTTTGCCACATAAACACAAGAAACTTCTTGCCTATGAAATAGAGAAATAAAGTAAAATAGCCCTCACAATGAGGAAGAACCTAAACTCTGTTACTGGAACAGTTCTATTAAAACTTGGTTGGCTCTGTACTGGGATCTGTTCAGAAACTCATGCTAGAGCACATTTAAAAAAAAAAAAAATTGCTTCCGGTCAGTCTTTAGGCATTGCATTTCCTGCTTCGTTTGCTGTAGTTGATAACAGTTTGGCTTGTGAACCATCTGAGGATGTGGCTGCTTTGAAGCCACCGATGTTGTGTTTAGGACATGAGCGTAAGGCCGGGTGAGGCCACCGGAGCTGGCGTCATGCCAGGCTAAGATAGGGACGGCTCTTGTACCTCAGGGATTGCAGGTGACCATATCCCGACTCCCTGTAGGAAGGTGAGTGTAAGTAGTCATGGGTTATATTAATCTCCTAATAGAAGATAAATGGAAGCTCAACCACCTGCAGTTTGCTGGTAGTTGCCATCTTAGCCAACATGAGAACCGGGAGCTTGTTGTGTGCCACCCTGTGGCTGGGATCGATGAGACAGTGTGTGTGACTGGCTGTAATAAATTTGCATCCTTTTGGAGATATTTTACACAATAATGAGTGAAATCTTTTAATTTACTAAATTACAGTAGGGAATTGAAGTATGTGCGCAATAGCAGGTAACACATAGGGCTCTGTTCCTACACACCAGGGGAATGTATCTCAGATCTTGAGCTATATTTATGTATTAATTCGTTTTCTTGCACTTTAAATTTTACATGAGCTTAATGTACTTACAAATTAATTGAAAATATATTGCTAAGTTACATTAAGTCACACTGGGGCAGTTAACTTACAAGTTGAGTTCTTCTTGTTAAAGGTGATCAGAATATCTTTTCTGACAATGCCTCCCCCCTTGCACTCCTGTATTTTCAAATAGTTTAGTTATATTACAAATAATCTGTTTTCTACAGAAGGATGCTCCATTCAGAAAAAACAACCAGATGGGTTGTCAGAGAACAGAATAGGTTTCAGTTTAAAAAAAAAAAAAGGCCAGAAGTGGGATTTCAATTTTTGTTGCTGCTATTGATTCATGTGCTTATATTTCAAATATGATACATGGGAATATAAATGTCTGATGGAAAAAATGTAGTTAGAATGTGATTCAGTATGGCCTGTTTACATTCATGGAAACTTTTATCCAGCTAGTTGGGGGGAAAAAAAAAAAAAAAAAAGAAAAGAAAAGAAGACCCAGAAGAAAGAATGAAAACCTTTTAGGCCAACTGATGTGTTCCCTCAGATATAGGGCATTTCTAGAAAAAAATTAATTTAGCATCATTTGGATTTAGTATCTCACAGGTCAGACTTTGCTTAATCTGGTTGATATCAGAACAGTAATGGATCACTGCAGTTTGGATGCTTCCTGGCTGCAACAGTAGGAACTTTAAGAACGTTTTTTGCCATCATTCTTGTTGGCAAGCTGAGTTTTTCTTTTGGGATAACATTTCTCATGCTCAGCACAGGCAGCGTTTCACAGAGGCAGTCCTTTTCGTCAGGAATGGACATCATGGCATTACTGTTTGGGTACCAAATAGCAGTAACTTGAACATAGGTTTGTGTATACATCAGGTATCTTTAAAATTCTGTTGGAGAAAAATACTTGTATACTGATGAATATTATGTATATTTGTTTTTACATATTTCATCTTGAGAATGAATGGTCTTAAATGTAGTTATGCAAATAATGCTGACCAAGTTACTTCCCTGAGAAAAAGTATGGTTGCACAGCAGAGTGTGTGAAGTACACTTTACCCAAAGAACTTTTATAAACTCTATATGCTTATTTGTAATTAGCTAAACAACCTCATATCAACCAGCAGCTAGCTTGGCTTGAAAGACCTAAACTGGAAATATTAAACTTGTTTCAGATACTGAATTTTTGCACAATGATTATTTTGTTTGTTACTCCTGTTCTGCTGCACCTTTTACTTTATCTGTACATCAAGCTTTCATTTTATATGTTTTAATTCTTCTTAAAACTTTGATATTTTTTTTTTTGCCTTACCTGGAATAGCAATAAATGCACAAATGAGTTATTACTTCGTACTACACTTAATATCCCAGAAAGCATACATATGTCTTTTGTGATATTATCAACTTGCCAAATGTGCAGAGACTGCCTGATATGATTACTGTTATTAATAAAGACCACAATATGAAATTCCATGGACAAAAAACTTCAGTTTCCAAAGGGAAACCATTTAAACTGATGTTCAACATCCAGTTAAATGACATATTTGCTGATAACTAGTTTTTACATATTGACATACATTTTTATTTAACTTTACCTGGAAATGTCAGGAGGAGAGTTCAGGGAAAACAGAAGAAAGATTTTAATTAATATTGCTCACGGTGGGACGTAAGCATTGTTTCAGTTTCAAATTAGAGTAGTGCTCACTCAGGCATGCACTGTTAATATGTTATAATTAAGGACTTGTAGAGCAAGGAAAAATTAATGGACGACATCTTTAGTAATGATGCTGTACTTCACTCCTGAGCTGCGTTACAGCAGAGGGGATCAATACGGCCTCGTGGTTCATCTATCATTTGCCTCTGCTTCAGACTGCTCCGTGTGTGTGCGTGGGGGGTTAATATATAAGTGTGCCTGTGTGTATATACATGATTAAAAGTCACCAAAGGCCAGAAGTTATAAAAGGTATAGAGTTTTCCTATATATGTATTGTCATTAAATAATCAAAAGCTGCTTTTTAAAGTCTAGATATACGCTTGTATTTGATACTTTGCTGTAATAGGAAATATAACACATTTTATAAAGCTCTTCTTATATCTCCAGGTTTAATAACGGACTAAAATATGTATAAGCATGATAATTGTAACAAGAAGAGGGATCCACTTTGACTTACTTGTCATATGGAATGTTATTTAAATCTTTGATCTCTCGGGTTTTGTTCAGATTTTTAAAATAATAGCTAACTGACTGGAAGCATTTCTTCTTGTTTAAAAAGCTTGATGTGAGAAATACGCTCATGTTCTGGTTGTATTATGGATCTGAGGATGGCATTGCTGCTACGAAGGTGGGAAACTAAGTTTTGCATTTGGTTTGAGTTATCTGAGTATCTGAAACTGCTGTGTCCAGACGGCTAGTAGCTCCTTCTCCATCTACTTGTGAAAAGAGATTGTCGGACCTTGTTGTGATGATTCATCCCTGACTGATAGTTTTACATAATTACATGATTCTCTGCCTAACGTGAACCTGATATTGTTGTGTTGTGGAATACACATATCATTCATGGAAAAAAAAAAGATGTTATAAACTTGCCATTTAATTTCCATCCAAGTATTTCCAAACGCTTTACAAACTTAAATACATTAGGACTTGTAAAAATATCTCTTGAGGAAAAAAAAAGACCTTAGATAAGACATCTAAGGCTAGTAAGAGCCTGAATCAACAATTCAGGCTGAATTTTGAAAACTTGTTGATTCCGGATATGTGCTTGTAACACTACTTCACAGAAAATGTAGCATTAAAAAAACAGAAATGAAAAATCCCAGAAACCCAAAAAAGTAATGGGCAAAATAAACTTGCTATGAAGTGAATTTACAGAACTTTGACTGATCGGTTTCATGTATATAAAAAAAAGAGGGATAAAAATTTGTTTGCCTGGCATTAGAGAGGCATAGATTCCTTCTCACACCAATATAGTCTTAATCCTGTAAGTGGACCTATCTGAGTTCCAATCAGTAGATTCAACTAACATGTCAGGCCTAGCTGTCGTTTGATAGCTCTCCTGAAATAATCTGAGAGATACCTCCACTTAAGCCATGTCAAAGCAGAATGAAACTCTCGTTCAGTGTTCCTTAGCCATTTTGTGTGGTGGTGACATGCAATAAAATGGGATTTTTTTTTTTTCTTTAATTTTTTTTGGGGGGGGTGAACATTTCTGGAAATAATACATCTCGTGCATAAAGTTATTTTCATTGCAAGATATCAAGTTCTCATTTGAAAGAGTTGCCATAGTGCAAACACAATTCAGGTATCTCCTGACAATTACTGTTTCTCTTCCAACACTCCCTCCACAAAAAACACATCATGATAAAGGTGCCTTTTGAGAATGTGTATTATACAAAATCAGTATTTTGGCAGTACCTACCAAATCTTAAATGTAGCACAGCAGTAAATCTAGACTGAAATCCTCAATTTGCTCAAATAGGAACGAACAGAGCTTGTACTAATTATTGTGCAATTCATATCCCTGTTGTGGAAACTCAATAGTCTCCTGCAGCTTGAGGCTTCACTTGAAATGTTCAATCCTGCCTTGTAAGTGGAACAAACTTTTAAACCTACCCGTTTTGACTCTCATATTTACCTCATTTGTTTTTTTCATTGCTTGCATAAATGTGATGACATGGGGCTCATAGGAGACTTTTCTTCTA
Source organism: Phaethon aethereus (assembly GCF_964289735.1). NCBI lineage: Eukaryota > Metazoa > Chordata > Aves > Phaethontiformes > Phaethontidae > Phaethon > Phaethon aethereus. The sequence goes on from NC_138582.1 coordinate 160,957,139, forward strand.
AGAATCTTGAGACAGTATAATGCACCAGCATTCCCTTATGCAACTTCTTTGTTTCTCCAAAGATAGATTATTATTTTTTTTAAAATTACTGTTTTGTAGTAAAACAAAAAAGCTGTTTGTATGACTCCAGTATTATAATGCCTATTAGCTTTTTCACTAAGGCCACGGTCTGATTTTGATGTAAAATATATTAAAGTCACCCAAGTTTGGAGACATTTAAACATATTTGAAAGCGTACTATGTTATTTAAATTCCTTACCTTGCTCTTAAATGTATTTCTCTACATCATAACTCCAAATGAAATTGGAGTTACTGTCTTCACTTATTTGATCTGTCCCCATGGTGTGGCTAGCTTCAAGCAGGTTAGAAGGAATATAGTTGTTCCCTTTGAAAAAGATTCTTGAATGAGAAGAGTTGCTCTTGTAAGTCCTCCATTATTCCCTAAGAGGTTACCTCCTGTGTGCCATAAGACTGAGAGGTGTTTCCCAGTCTAATAACATGTGATTGAGGTGCTTCAGGAATTTGATGCTAGGATCAGTGGAGAAGAAAGCTCAGCCAAATTTCCTCTCCATCTACTGTCTGCTGTTGAACGGCAATGTGAGCTTGCATTTAGACTCTGTGGAACCTTAGAAACTGTATATATTATTTTACTAAAACTCATGTATTTTAAGGGTATGGAATGCTGATTCATGGAGATAACCCATTACAGTCCCAAAATTTCTTATCAGAAAGTGTCATCCAAGCCAACTGTTCTGTATCTTGTACTGTACAGCTATTATTTCTACCTAGGCATAGGTATAGTACCTCACATTTCTCCCTACTGAATCATGTGCATTTTTAATGTAATTTTCTAATTTGTCAAGATTATTTTAATTCCAATCTTGTTCTTGCTAAGGAAAATGTCATATGAGACGGCACCAAAAGCCCTGCTAAGGTGAACATAAGACATCTACTGACTTTTCCCTTCACACAAGGGTTTTATCCTGTCATTGAAAAATCAACTTGATTCGACAATCTGTTCTTTAAAAATCCATGTTGACAATACTTATGTAATCTGTCCTGTCTTCTATGTGCTTTTTATTTGCTCCAGTGTTTTTCTGGGACTTCAGTTTAAACCAAGTAGTCCACATTTCGCAAACTTTTTAATTTTCTCCCATTCTGAAGATAGGTATTTGGGTTTACTTTTTCCAACCTTCTTGAGCCACACTTCTTTCACATGAGTCCTCTTAAATAACTACTAAGTGCTCTAAATTTCCTCTAGTGTGCTTTCCAAGAATGAGTTTCATCAAGCCTGAGATTTGAAAGTGTAGAATTTGGTCAAGCGCTCACTTACCTCATTCTAGCTTCCATTTTCTTCTTCTTTTTCCTGGCGTGTTGTGATTGTCTGAGCACAGTTCTTTTTCTAATGAAAAACGAAGCTAAAGTAATTTGAGGATTTTTCTCATGGTCATCTACTGTTAATTCTCGTGAGTAACATGCAGTTGTTATGTTCAGTATATTTATTTTTTGGGGAAAAACAACGACCAGAAAAATCCATGCATTGCCTAATAATTTTAAAACAACCCACGTATTTTTTCATGCAGTGTCACTACAGTGGCTTCTATCCGTGAACCAACTGCAAGGTTTTACTACCTTTTCTTTCCTCCATGTTTTCCCACTAAATCCTGCAGAAAATTTTACAAATATTTTCAAAGTGTATGTGGGTCTTTTTTTGTCACTTTTCTCTACTATTATATATGAACCAGCTTATGAGGGACCACAAGTGATCTACCAACCATAGACAGAAATTGTGGAGGATTTAACTATTTTCTGACTTTTCATAATATTTCTGTGTCTCTACATCATATTCTTTATACCTGTTCCTTTATGTCATATGCTATGCTTTGATCCTTCTGACTTTTGTCCCACTGTGCTCTTGCTATTTTTATATTCCTACTTACTAACTTGACTTCCAAAGTGGTTTATTTTGAAGAACTTGCAATTACCTACCTACCAGATCTCGCAGCACAGTGAAATTGGTCTTTCCAGGGTCCAGTCTTCATCCTTCTTCTTTTATGAAGGATTAATGAACTTTGCCATTTCACCATCTTTTGCACCCGCAGTTCCTTTGACAGGTCTTGAAAAGTCCTTATTTTCTGCCAGAAGGAGCTGCTGAGGGTCTTCCTCTATTGCTTTCACGTGCCTTTATGCACATAGCCCAGAGTGTCCTGCTGCATTCTGCTTCCAAGGAGCATTTGGTAGTTCTACTCTTCTACTTCGCATTTAGTGTTCTTTTGGTGTAGTTGGTAAAACATATTAGAAACCTATAAACCACTGTCTAAACATAATGAGCTCTAGGAAGGATTTGTTTTTCCAGAAATTGTATAACCTTCCACTGGTACAATTTTTTTTTTGTGTGCCCCAAAGTGCATACCTCAGCAAGGCTATCAGCAGTGGGCAAATCATCTGTGTGCACACAGGCTTCTTATCAACAGGGGAATTAGCATTTACCATCTAGCAGTGATGGAAAGCTCGTTCTCGAGTAATTTGGTTTTTTAGGCAGATTTCTGCCAGACGAACCTGTGGCTTCACAGCAAACACAGCTCAGTGCTTTTTTTTTTTCCTTCAGGTGGCAAAAAGAGAGGGATTAAGGGAAATTCAGAAGTTTCCTGGTAGCAGTTAAAAGGCCTTCTCAACTGATGTCTTCCTGCAACAGGATCACCACCTTTCTCTACAGATAAACCCATTTATCTGTACCTGTCATAGAGTCTTTCTTCAAAGTAGAATGACTCCCTCTCTCTTCAGTACTGACATCGTGTCCTGTGATAATGAGAAATTCCACCTACTATCTATATGTTTCTCCCAAGACATCTAGCAAGTGTTGTTGAGGATGCTGAAGCTGCTAAACATTACTGCATTTCCAGTTTTTTCCTCTCTAGATGAGGGGAAACACCTTAAGTATTCAGTTTTCTTCCCACTCTTTTAGTGACATACAGAAGAGAAAATTAGGAAAAAATCATTTGAATAAGGATGTCAACAACAGAGACTTTATTCTCCTTTCCGTTGATACTGCTTACCTATGGTATTTCTATTCATATAATCCCTGTATATTAGCATTTGGATTTATGTGAATATCCTCTGCATCGGCTGCCAATTGCCCTGTTTCTATAGAATAAGTTCATTTTTGCTGTAGGAAAGCCTCTTTTGGCTCCCTCATTTTATTTTCTTGCTCTTTTAAAGTTGAACACATTTCTGAGGTACCAGATGGCCAGGTATTAAATGCATAAAGTGCATTATTTCCTCCTTCCCTCCCCTGCAACAGTCTGTTTCTGTTTAGCTATGCAAATAGGAGTGGTTGAGATTAAAAGTAGCTGATATAAACCCCAATAAAATCAGGTGGCATTGAAGATATCTGAAAAGTAAGCAACTTTCAGCATTCTTAATCTGCTTAGAATGGTGTTAAATAAAATTATTGGCTGAAGAGACTATTCATTGTGTGTTTCATGCCGACTGCAGGGAGAGGGGAGTTTGGAGGAAGAGCTCTTCTTTAGTGGGTAATAACATCTGTTACGAACAGGCTGGGGCGGTTCAAAGCCAATGTGATAGATTGTGTGATAGAAGCCACTCTCAGCTGTTAATGAGTTGAGGTGAATTTTAGCATGACAGCAAAGAATATGAAGGGAGTTCAAATAGTTAACCATGCTGTTTTGGGCTAGACATGGTAAGGCTACAGTTAGAAACTGTTATTCCCTTATGCTGATTTAAAAAACCTTGTGAAATGCAGATAAAACTACTGCCTCCTCACTGCTCATTTTATCTAATATCCAGAGTTAAGCCCTGTATAAACAGGACGTGTCTGCATGGCAGGTAGGTAGAGGTAGCGTGGGTTTCTGGTGTTTTAGAACTTAGTTCTCAAACAAAAAGTAGTAGAGTGTTTTTGCAGGGGTGCTTTAATTAAGCTTGTCTCAGTAGCCAAAGTCACGTAATGTTCCAGCTTCGCCAGGTAGTCCGTATCCTCAGCCCCTTTTGCTTCTTTGCATCAAGGCTGCAGATGGCCTTTCAGCTCTTAAGAATATGCAAGTAAGACAATGTACTATGGACAGAAAAATGAGTACAATAACTTTAAGATATTAAAGATATCTTGATCTTTCATAAGAATATAAGGTATAATTTTTTTTATGACTATATGAATATCTGAGGTGAATTTCAGTTTTATGTATATTATTACTGTTTCCAAAGTATTTTAGCTCATCTCAGGGAAGTACTCCTTTAAAATATGGGGCTTGCTTTATACAGCCATGGAGGTTGTAGTATACACGGCTACCGAAATTATTTGTGACCTTGCCTGTCATTCGTTAGTGAATGTAGCAGCAACATTAATCAAAATGTACTCGTTGGAGAATTTTCATCTATAGCATACTGCTCCCATAACTCTTTCTGTGTTTTTCCTAGTGTCAGCAAGATCTGACGTTTTTAGAGCAGATGTGTAATTTCTGCAAATATTTGTAATTCACTTTACAGGGCTTATATATCACGTAAGAGATGCTGTGATATTCAGGCTTTAACATGTACAACATTTTATGGTTCTTGTGGGCTTGACCTCAATTTATTTGCAAAATAATTTTTCGAATACGAGCACAGAAGCTTTATAATACAAAGTATTTAAGTCTCCCATATTAAGTTAGGTACATGATCTGTCATAAAACAGCAAACAATACATTTTACTCCATGAGAATTACTCCGTGGAAATGCCGTAGCACAGCACCTTGAATCAAATTGATGCATAAATCGTACTGATTTCAATGAAGTTCAAGTATCACCTGCTGTCTCTCTCTCACCCTGGTGCCTGTCATGCTTAGCTGTGAGACCTCAAGCATCACTGTCTGTCTGAATCCCGGTTCTGCTGATAATGTAACCAGGCTGATGGCTTATTGCTTCTCTTCCTATGTGTTTGTTCCAGAACCTCTTCTCTGTACACCAAAGCGTGTGACAGAATTTCATTCTTACTTTCTGACAAAAGTAGGTCAAGAGTAGGTACATCTCTGTTGTCATCCACAGTTCACAATGATGGAAGGAAACATCTTAGCATCTCTCTAATACCTTGTTATTCTCACTTTCACCTCTTGCTCTCTGTTTCTTGGCAAAGCAGAAAATCTTAAATTTCTAATGCGGTGCTGTGTTTAGCAGCAACATTAAAATTTTGTTTCTTTAGGAGTTTACTCAGGAAAATAGGTGAGTTTGTTATTGTACAAGAAATCCTTGTGAGGATAGCCTTGTGATAAGAACGGTAGGAAACGTGAAAGGAAAGCCATCTGGTCTGTGCCACTGCCCCTGAGGATACGTCTGTGCAGACTGGAACGACTGTTGTGGAAACAGTGTGTTCATAACAGTCGTGCTGGGTTGTTCCTCCATGTACCCTACCTGTTCCTTGACTGTAAGCCTGGGGCACCTGGTGTGAAACAGTGCTGGGTACGTTACATCTTAGTGGTCGTTCTGCCAGTTAGTTCCTTTGAAATGTGAACCCATGGAAAAATTACTATAATGCTTAATTTATTGTTCTCTGCAGTCATGTATGTATGTATGTATTGCATATGCCTCGAATCATACATTGTGAAAAAGGGTATCAGGTTCAAATATTGTCATCCATGCTCATGTATAACCTCGGTCCTTCTCCCACAAGAGGGAGACATAAAATATGATTGAATCAAAGGAGGAAAGCATCTGGTATGAGGAGACCCTAATTAGCAAGCAACTTAACCATTCCTGAGGGAACAAAACTCGCAGAGCGAGTAAATATCAATAGTGTAGGAACATTTGGTGTGACAGAATGTTTTCGTGTAAAGGAGAGAGAAAGAGACTGTGTAAATGTGATTATAGATTTTGAAGGAAGGCAAAATGTTTCTCAGCTAGATTCTGGCTGTGTTTATGTTCACGCATAATGTGGTGCAATCGGAGCAGACCTACCAAGCAAATCAAAACACTTGATTTGCAAACCTGACATCCAGGCTCGTGCAGATTTCAGGAGGTGCCTTCCCTTGGAAGGCCTCTAGTCCCGTCCCAGGACTGAACGTCACTAGTGCTCATTTCCTTCAAAAGGGTGAATGTGTGTGCTCCACTATGGAAACTAAAGTGAGGTGAAGCAGAGATTTGCTGCAAAAACATATGACTCGTGAAAAAAAACACTACTGTAAATACACCTTCCTCTTTCCATTTTTGTAAGTCTTCATGCCAAAGAATGTGTTTGACATGAGAAACTTCATACAGAAACCCTCAGTTTTTTCTGAAATGAGTTTCCTAGAGAGAAAAGCAAGGAAGCTGGTAGTGGTATACTAACACCATCTTCCACTGCCGAAATGCTTACCAAACTCTGAAATATATAAATTAATAGAAGACCCTCTTGTAGAAAAGATGGGCAGAAGAGATGAAGTCTAGTTTGTTTGGGTATTTTTTTAAATGATGATTACATAGAGAGCAATGCTGACAGTCTCCCCTAAAACAGAGCAGTCGTATCTATTCCTTCATCTGCAGAGGTGCTCTCAAAACCAAGTTGTTATTGATGGTCACTGCTACATTCCTCAGTTCCTTGGATTTTTTTGTTGTTGCTGATATATTTCTCAGTGGTATTCCTCCTTCTCAGGTTTATTGACTGGTTCCTGCAATCAAAGTTACACTGCTTTCCACAACGCCATCTTCAGCTTTTGATTCTGCCTGCTTTTTTTTCTGCAGGTTTGTACATGAACAGGCTGATTTCTCTTTAACCTTTATTTTCTTTTGTGAACAGCCTGTGCAGGCACTGCAGTAGCAGGGACCTGAGATTCTGGTAGATCATCCAGAGCTCTTTTACTTATTTTTTTTCCAACTTGCTTAAAGGCACCCCTTCTCTTTAGGAATAAAAACAAAACAAATAAACAAAACCTTTCAGTGCAATAAAATTGTGAATTACCTGAGAAAAATGAGATTAAATGAGAGTATTTACATCCTCTTCTTACTCCATCCGTTGCTGCATGGATGAATGACAAAAGTTGTTTCGCTACCCAATGGAAAGAAAACAACAGAAGATTACTGGGAAGATGAAAGTGTTTTGTGTTTTGTTCTTCCTCCTCCAATACTACGTCTGTAAAACAGATTAGCTCTGCATAGCTGACACAAGCAGCAGAGGAGTAACAACTCTGCTGGAACAGGAAAGAAACAAAAGTCAGAAATTAAGTGAGATGATTTGAGATCTCCTCCCATTATTTCCACATGCTTTGCAGTGAAATGTATCTAATCCAGTGTTAGAGCAGCAATCTTAGAGAAGTCAGAGAGAGGATCTGGTATTCTGGGAAAAATAAAGGGTAACAGAGAGCTAACTCAAAAAAGGAGGGTATATGACAGGGAGAGGATGCATTCTCGGTTTAACTTAAATTTCTGGGCAAAGCCTGAAGTATGTATACTTCAAGTGCCTGTTTATAAGCCTCTACCTAATTAAAAAAAAAAAAAAAAAGGTAAGTAACAAACAGACAACATTGATTTGTCCAAAGAAAACCCAAAAGGATTTCATATGACCTAATTTCATCTTTTGACAGGGCAACAAGTCACAAGGTTAAACATACACCGTTAACATGATTAAATCATGACTTTAAGGAGGTTTTTGACACTTACATTCTCACAAGCAAGTTGTACATACACTGTCCATATGAAAATTCCTAACCTAGTGTGTGCATCACTAATGGAGCACAAACCAAGTCCAGGATGGAACCTGGTACTGGTGGAGACCCTGCGTGCAGCAGGATCTCCTGGTTTTGCCTGCACTGGGTCCTTTCACCCTGCGACTCCAGTAAACGGCTCCATGGGGGCAGTTACTGACCAGCCACGTCTGCTTGTTTGGAGATGCTTATGTGGTGCCTTTTAATGTTTTCATAATGATTTTCATGATACAGCTGACAGTGTGCTTATGAAATCTGCTGGTGATATACAAGCCAGGAGGGCCTGTCAACATGTTCAAGGACATGCTTGAAATCCATAACGACTTAGAAAAAAATTGGAGAAATAGCCTGAAATAAATGCAGTGCAATCCAGTAAAGTGTAAAGTGTAGTGTACCACATGTGGAAAGGGCTAGGCTAGCTAAGAAGCAGAAAACGCTCTGGGATATAAACTGCATTTGCAAGCTCTGCTTGAGTCAGTCCCATCATCATATTGCACAAATATCAAGCTTGGTATCATATTGGTATGTTTAAGGGGGAGTGTTATGTCAAATGTATGGGTGATAATCCGTCTGCTCCAGTCAGCACTTTTGAGGCTTATCCTGGAGAAATGCCCAGTTTTGGTGCTGGAAGGGTCTCCGTGTAGAGCAACGTAAGAATGATTTGAAGAAAGACCAATGAAAGAATTGGTGTTCTGAAAAAGATAAGCCTGAGAAGGAAGAAAAAAAGTCTCCCTGCACCGAGAACAAAACCTTGTCATTTAAGCTGCATCACAGGATATTAAGAGAAAGCATGAGGAAAAATGTCCAAACCCTACAGGCAATGAGTATGGAAACAGCTTCTTAGTGAGATACAGCCTATAGGAATGGTTTAGGGATTTTTGCTCCTGCCTGGAGGTGGGTGATGGGCTGTCTGATCTCACGAGGTCTGTATGTACATTCCATTTTTCCTAAGATGTCAGCTTGCCTGGGTGGAGACCTCAGAGGATCAAGAGCCAGAGGAAGTGTGTGGAAGAGACAAAAAATGGAAGCAAAATATGTTCAGCTTCCCAGGACTTTAATCTTTGAGTAGAGAAAGACACAGGTGCAACCGAATGATAGGCACTAACTGAAATGTGCCAGAATACAAGGGTATGCTGCACTCTACCATCTGTTATAGTAGTTATGATTCTCACTGCAGCATCCTTCAGGCCTTGCTCTTGCAAAGGATTTTGCCTGCCTACACACTCATCTTGTATGCCAGCCTCAAGCTTTAAATTGTCTTTAACTTTGAGACATGAAAGTTTTTTGTCACTTTGGTCTCTTGTGTTGCAAATCATTTGTGGTATCAAACTGGCTTGTGGGGAAATATTGGGATGGTATAGAAACCTTCCCGATGAAATGGTTCTTGTAGGATGTCTGTTGTTGTTGCAGTCTTCCTTGTCCATTCTAAAGAGATGTCTCAAGTAAGTACTGTAAATCTAATTTTCTAGTCACTGACATTTTTATTCACTATTGTCACCACAGGTCCTATTCAATTGGATGGTCCAGCTTTGGATATGGGGTTACTTTTGCCTAATTTTAGCAACATATAGGCTTAGGGATTTAGCCTAAGCAATTCTAGGCTTCTCTTCTCAAGGATCCAAGCAGCGGATGGCAATGTGTGCTTTCGGACAAGGATTTAGTGGTTAATGTCGAAAGAAAGGACTTCGCATGCGGAAAGAAAGGGGAGTAAAAACTTTGATTATAAAAGAATGGGAAAATGTGACTTGTCTTTGATGTGGAAAGCATCTAATTTATATTAACTAACCATTAGGTAATAAATTTTGTGGTGTATTTGTTTTGGAATATGTTTTGCTTAAAAAGATGAAAAACAACTGAGGAGGTTTTATAATTTAAGTGCGTTTTGACTTAGTCATACCTAAATTTTAAAGATATTATGACTTCTTAAGACATAATTAAGTCATTATTATTACTGTGATGTGAAATGGAACTGCATTGAAATGTTACTTGCATTTTGTTGTGGGATCATGTATACAACCTGTGATTGAGTGGAAATAAGCTGGATGGAGGTTAAAACAATGTAAAAAAATAGCTTTTTAGGTTCTCTTTCCCCCAAGTTTCCTTATGACATTTCTAGTTTAACCTTTTTCTCTGTTATGTGAGAGTCTGGAAGAGCTTGTCTGACTGCTCTAGGTAGAAGTTACAGAAGATGAAGCCCATCCATGGATTTATGTTTCTATTTCCACGCAAACATTTTGCATATTACTTGAGGAAAGTAAACTGTGCTAGGCCTTTACTTTGTATAAGGTACTTAGCATAGTCTCAGGTAATCAGCAACGTTGATGAAGTTTACTGGGGATTAGTATGATCCGCCTTTGTAACTGAAATCTGGCTTTTAGCTGGTCCCCCATAAATCACAATATAGCCATCCATGCATAAAATTTAGCTGTTTATGGGAAGAAGCACTTATTAATTCATTTTTGTATGGTAAGATGTGAATAGTTCTTAGATGATCTTGCATACATATATATATATTAGTAACTTTTACTTGTAAATTTTGGTTGTGGAATAGTAATCTCTATTTTTGCCTTTGGAAGTAAAGCCTTTTGAGAAGTAATAGATGGAAATATGCAAAATATTTCCTATCAGCTATTTGTAGTATGCTTTTCTCTTAATGAAATACATCTTAGCTTCATATTTACTTTTTGGCTTTTATTCATGATGTCTGTGATTAATCTATATGAAAAGGGTGGTAAAGTTTGGATTCTTGCAGTCCAAGACCTTATGTCGCTATGAATAGGTCCGTAACTCTTGAAAGTGATTTGGGACAACTTCCTATTCCCTTTTGGAGGCTGCCATCTTGTGTTCTGAAACCAAAATTTCCATTACCATTATCTCACTAGCCACTGTATTTATGAATTTGGCTTTTAAATTGTGAACACAGTGCAGATAAATGCTGCAGTATTTACCCTAATGTGTAGATAGTCAGATATACTCATATATAGTCATTCTTTTGTCTAAAGCAATGTGATCCTAATAGAAACCCATTTCTGGTCACTGAGAAGACAACTGACATGAAGAGCTTTACAGCAGGCTGTTGGCTTTGATGCTGAAAGACCATTTTCTTCTGGATTTTACATGAGATTGCTAGCAATATTTTTCTTGTAAAGTTCTTGGAGATAAGCTAAGAGTGAGGTATGTAGGATTTGATACTAAAGAACATATTTTGGGCTAGCTCTTCTAACTTGCTCGGTGAAATTGTCTTAAATAATTTTTAAATTCAAAGTAAAGATTCAAATGCAGATACAAATTTCAGTAAGGTTCTTCTAAGGTCCTATTGCTGGACCTGCTGTTTACAAACAAAGAAGGACTGGTGAGAGATGTGGTGGTTGGAGGCCGTCTTGGGCTTAGCAACCACGACATGATAGAATTCTCAGCTGTGAGTGAAGTAAGGAGAGGGGTCAACAAAACTGCTATCATGGACTTCCGGAGGGCAGACTTTGGCCTGTTCAGGTCACTGGTTGAGAGAGTCCCTTGGGAGACAGTCCTGAAGGACAAAGGGGTCCAGGAAGGCTGGACAGCCTTCAAGAAGGAAATCTTAAAGGCGCAGGAGCAGGCAGTCCCCATGTGCCGTAAGAAGAGCTGGCGGCGAAGGCGACCGGCCTGGCTGAACAGGGAGATTTTGCTGGGACTCAGGGAAAAGAGTTTATCACCTCTGGAAGAAGGGGCAGGCAACTCACGAAGAGTACAAGGATCTCGTTAGGTCAAGCAGGGACAAAATTAGAAAGGCAAAATCCCAGCTAGAGCTCAGTCTGGCTACAGTTGTAAAGGATAATAAAAAATGTTTTTACAAATATGTTAACAACAAAAAGAGAGGCAAGGAGACTCTCCATCCCCTACTGGATATGGCGGGGAACATTGTCTCCAAGGACGAGGACAAGGCTGAGGTACTTAATGCCTTCTTTGCCTCAGCCAGTCCAGGTATCCACAGGGTATTCAGCCCCCTGAGCTGGAAGATGGGGATGGAGAGCACAATATACTCCTCATAATCCAGGAGGAAGCAGTCAAGGACATGCTAAACCACCTGGACCCTCACAAGTCTATGAGGCCTGATGGGATCCACCCAAGAGTACTGAGAGAGCTGGCGGAGGAGCTTGCCAAGCCACTCTCCATCATCTATCAGCAGTCCTGGTTAACAGGGGAGGTTCCAGAAGACTGGAGGCTTGCCAATGTGACGCCCGTCTACAAGAAAGGCCGGAAGGAGGATCCTGGGAACTACAGGCCTGTCAGCCTGACCTCTGTACCGGGGAAGATTATGGAGCGGTTGGTCTTGAGAGTGCTCACAGGGCACCTGCAGGACAACCAAGGGATCAGGCCCAGCCAGCATGGGTTCATGAAAGGCAGGTCCTGCTTGACCAACCTGATTTCCTTCTATGACCAGGTGACCCGCCTAGTGGATGAGGGAAAGACTGTGGACGTTGTCTACCTGGACTTTAGTAAAGCCTTTGACAGCGTCTCCCACAGCATTCTCCTGGAGAAACTGTCGGCTCGTGGCTTAGACAGGTTTACTCTTCGCTGGGTGAGGAACTGGCTGGATGGTCGAGCCCAGAGAGCTGTGGTGAACGGCGTTAAATCCGGCTGGCGGCCGGTCACAAGCGGTGTTCCCCAGGGCTCGGTTCTGGGGCCGGTCTTGTTCAATATCTTTATAGATGATCTGGATGAGGGAATTGAGTGCTCTCTCAGTAAGTTTGCAGATGACACCAAGTTGGGTGGGAGTGTTGATCTGCTGGAGGGTAGGAGAGCTCTGCAGAGGGATCTGGACAGGCTAGATGGATGGGCAGAGGCCAACTGTATGAGGTTTAATAAGGCCAAGTGCAGGGTCCTGCACTTTGGCCACAACAACCCCATGCAACGCTACAGGCTTGGGGAGGAGTGGCTGGAGAGCAGCCCAGCAGAAAGGGACCTGGGGGTGCTGGCTGACAGCCGGCTGAACATGAGCCGGCAGTGTGCCCAGGTGGCCAAGAAGGCCAACAGCGTCCTGGCCTGTATCAGCAATAGTGTGGCCAGCAGGAGTAGGGAAGTGATCGTGCCCCTGTACTCGGCACTGGTGAGGCCGCAGCTTGAATCCTGTGTTCAGTTTTGGGCCCCTCACTACAAGAAGGATGTTGAGGTGCTGGAGCGTGTCCAGAGAAGGGGAACGAAGCTGGTGAGGGGTCTGGAGCACAAGTCTTATGAGGAGCGGCTGAGGGAACTGGGGTTGTTTAGTCTGAAGAAGAGGAGGCTGAGGGGAGACCTTATCACACTCTACAACTACCTGAAAGGGGGTTGTGGCGACGAGGGTGTTGGTCTCTTCTCCCAAGTTACCAGCGATAGGACAAGAGGAAATGGCCTCAAGTTGCGCCAGGGGAGGTTTAGATTGGTTATTAGGAAAAATTTCTTCACCGAGAGGGTGATCAGGCATTGGAACAGGCTGCCCAGGGAGGTGGTGGAGTCGCCATCCCTGGAAGTGTTCAAAAAACGTGTGGATGTGGTGCTTCAGGACATGGTTTAGGGGACATGGTGGCGCTGGATTAATGGTTGGACTTGATGATCTTGAAGGTCCTTTCCAACCTAGTGATTCTGTGATTTTATTCTGTTATTGTTTTAGACTTGCTTCTAGTTTTAGGCTAATTTTGTCTTCTGCAATATTTTCTTGTGTGAAAAGTTGAATGAGCAAACACAAAAATTATCTCATGTTTACTAGTAGATTATCAAATTAGGGTCTTTCAGAGGTTTGAGGGTTGGGGGGACCCATAATGAGGCCCCAAATGTAAGAATGTAGTAGATTTGTATCTTCTGACATTTAGTGGTAAAGGTAATGAGCAATCTTCTTTAATTTGTAGTATGAATTGAGTTACATTCAGAACAATTTTAATATCAGGGAAAATGATCAGGGAAATTTTAGTGTTTCATATACATGAAAACGAAGGCTGGATCTGGACTTTCAAAAGTTGATGTGTAAAGGGAGGTTTTAATTTTTTCAGACATCAGAATTGATTGACCTTTTGCTTCTTTATAATAGTAATGTGTTTCTGAAATGAAACTCAAGGCGATATTTGGAAATTCACTTTAAAGTGATATTTTCCCCACCCATCAAGATGTAAGGACTCTGAATTATTTTTGATTCACGTATGAAGAAAAAAGAAAGTATATGTGGCACACTCAGTGAAGAGGTGTTGCAATTGTTCTTGATTCATCCATGCTCATGATACAGTTATAATTTTAACATAGCTGCTCTAATGTATAATGTACTCCTACGGTGCTTTGCTTATTATGTAAAGACTTTCATGTTTATTTTTAGCACAAATTTACATTGGGCCGAACATGAAAACATATTTAATATTATGGTCTGTATTCTCAGTCATTACATAAATTAAACCTGCTTGAAGCAATCAATGGCAGGTAACAGAAAAGCAAGATATTGCAATTGTGAAGCCATTAGGAAGCATGTGAGACTGCTCAAATGCAAATTTAAACTGATCACTGAATTATGAATAAAACATAACTAAAAAGCAGTTAGAAAAGATGATTTTTCTAGAGCTAGTATATAAACTCTACAGTTACTTTTAGGGTAATCTGTGCAGTTGCTAAGGTTCAATGAAGGAAGGAAAGACTTCACAGTGCCAGTTGGTGTACATCCCTAATCCAGCAAAACAAAATAGACTTTTTTGAGAAAGTCAAATAAAATGCACTATCATTTATTAACAAAAAAAATTAACAGGGAAATGAATATCCTGCATGGTTTGTGTTCTAGCAGTGTCTATCATCGAAGGTCTGCATGTTACCGTGTAGCTGCAGATCCCAAAGGGCAAGCTGAAATCCAGGATATGTTTGTTCATCCAAATGCAGCAACTTTCAAGCCTCATTCGATAAGAAAACTAGGGCTTGCAATGCTGAAAAAATCAGTAGCTTGGCAATGGTGCTGCGTAAAACGAAGACACAATTGTAGACACAAATGCAGAACAGGTTGAAATCGGGTACTTTCCTACCACGCTATCAAACATTGCTGTCTGTGTTAAAGGTGCAGATTAAGGTGCAGCTAAAGGTATCATCAAAAGTACCAGCAAACCCAGAAAGTCCCCAGGCTTGCTGCTATGCTGGCAGTCCTAGCATATGGAAGAAAATTGCGATCGTGTATCACTCTTAAAGACAGTGCTAGAGGAGAAGCTGCTGCAAGGTGCCATCTTCAGATGTCAGGGGAAGGGATGGATGACATTGCAATTAACTTAAAACTAGAGTTGGGCTGCTTCAAATGGGTTAAGCCAGTCCCTTATTAAAGCAGAGAGCAGTGCGTGGTGCTTTCCAAGGAAGAAACAACAGGAAACGAGTGGTAGTCTGGAAAAATAAGAGGCTATTGGCTTCCATTAATTCCATTTGGATAAATCCAGAAATGGATTTTCTGCTGAGAAAAAGGTTCTTACTGCCAGCTGAACATATCTAAATGACTGGGAATATGTTACATTTCAAATACTGCAGAAAGGACTGGACCCTGGGTATGGTTAACACTTTTCTCAAGTTCATTTCTTTCCACCAGCTAAAATACAAGAATTGTTCAACTGACTGAACTTGCTGAATCCTTATTCTTGTGCAAAACCTAGGAAAAAAGCTATTCTTTGTTCTTATCATTACTCTGAAACTAATGAGTTCTTTCTTTCAGTCGGTAACAGTTTTTTCTCAGCCAAAGCAAAGAGATCTTGCCCACGATATCAGTTACTTCTCTGTCTTTTTTCTTTCAGCAGGAAAGAGATATAGCAGTTTTAATGGGAAAAGTATCCAATTTTGTAGGTAGAGAACAAGAGGAAAATCTAGTAATTAAACTTAATTCAGGCTATTAATTGATGCAGCAGAAAACAGAGGTGCGTCTCAACTGTTGTTTTGACAAACATGCTAAAATTACCTGGCCTAACAAAAAAAAGTAGACTTCACGATTTCAGTGAGGATCAAAAGCATCGACATGAAATCTTGTAATATGCCTTTCCTAGGGGGAAAAATGTGTCCAAAATCTCCCATAGGGTCTGTGATGAAGACTTTCTCCCCTCAGCTTGCTACACCAAAAAGATTTGTATCATCCAGTAATCTTCAGCTAAAGAAACAAAGTTGTGGTTACTTTTTCTGAACTGCAGAATTTCAGAAATTTCCCACAGACTTCCTTCCCAAATTTCCCCCCTGTGGAATATCGGGTTGCTGTGACAGCAAAAAAAGGAGAGGGATGGAGACGCAAGCTGCGGCGTCCTGGACCCTCCCCATCACAGTGCAACGTTAAGTAAGCAGAAGGGTGCTATGAGTAAAGGGCTGGGTAAACTGGTGAGCAGCCATTTCTGCTCATTCCCAGGCTGTTGCTAATCCTGTGACTGCAAGAACAACATACGCACGCAAGGCTATGGGACCAAAGGCGGCAAATGTCCCTTGTAAGCAAGCTCTGCTTTTAGGGCCCACGTTGCCTTAGTTCAATCATTTATCAAGTGACTGTCTCCGAGTTACTCTGCATCTCATGAATACCTGTTAGTGGCACTAAACAGCTTGAAAAGGAAAAATAAAAGACCTCCTGGGATGACTTTCTGCCTGAGGGCAAGAAGTGGTGCTCTTTGATGCGAGTGCGCTGCTGGTTTGTTCGGAGCTGCATCCTGCTTTTCCTTCGCGTCGCCTACAGACGCCGCGTTCCTCGAGCTGGAGGCCTGAAGGTTTCCCTGACAGAACTTTCCGTCTGTGGGATTGTGTGCTTGGAGGTGCATCACACTGTAGTTTTGCCGTAAGACTGGCACAAGGGGATGTCCCACCTGCCACAAACTAACCCGTGATGTGGTTTAAAAATTAAGCCGATTCTTCTTTTCCAACAAGGTATAAACTGTGACTATTCTTTGCAGCTCTTCAGAGTAACGTGGAAATGAGTAGCACTAAAACTACTCGTAATTTTTATAGTGTTTAAGTCTTTTCACAATGTTGTGTGAGCTTCTGCCAGCGAGACCCTGCACATAATTGGCACTTGTTCTGCAAAGGCAGCAGAACGCAGGCAGCGGCGGATCCCGCCGGTTATAGGCTTTCACCAGCATCTTGGGAACGTGTAAAGCCAGAGACCTTGTCAGGTGTTCTTTCTGCCATCCTGTGGCAGCACTGACACACTGCAAAGGGCCGGTCTTGTCAAGTTTTGCTTAAACACGGGCTACAGAGGCATGCTGGGGCTGCAAGGAAGCACGCCCTGATCCTTGTTTTGAATGGAGCTGCTGTTAGGTGCGGTGTATGTCCGTATGGCACATGTACCCAAAGGTGTGATGTGAACAATACGGATGTTTTCCCCCGTATATGCAGTTTGGCATACGCTGCAGCTAGCTGCAATTGTTATTCCTAAGTAAGCAAACAATGATGCTTATCATGTTTCCTACAAGAAAAATACAGAGAGGGTTTCTTCTGAATACTGCTCTGTGGATAATTATGTATTCTTGACAAGTTTCTGAAATAAAAAGGAATTATATCAACTATTAATGTTAAAATAAAAGACCACAAAACACCTGGTTACTGCTTTATACACTTAGATGTAATTCATCTTTAGCTCTTATTTTAAAAAGAATAATTTTAATAGAATGTCTGGAAAGAAATTGTCCTTGGTTTTGCATTACCAGAGAAGCCAACATAATTGTTATTACAGTGTTTTCATCTTTCTACCCTGGAATGGCTAATTTCTGTAAATGAACTTCATGGTAGCTGAATAAAATTTGATTTTTTAAGGAAAACGTAGTGCATAATGACAATACATCTTAAATTAGAACTTCGATTTCTTAACATCTGTGGAATAAACCCAAAACAGAAGCGGCACATGGATGCCACTCCAGGAGTTCACATACAGCAGGTTGGTCTGGTTTTACATGGGATGGACAGGTCTTCATTCTGGTGTACTCGGCACAGCCGTTGCCATTTGTTCCAGGTGTGGTCTCCTAAATGCCTTTGGTTTTCCAAGTCTTTTTATGTAGTTTGGATTACATAATTTCTAAATGGAGAATTTATCTGGAAATATTTTTGCAGCCGATAGGAAATGTTAAGCTTTTCATTCTTGTTAACCACCTTACTATTTACAATAGAGGCATGATGAAATTATAGAGAGTGAGCAATTTTGAATGAAGGCAAATTCTGAGTACATAAGAGGCAGTAAAACACAAACAAAACTATGGCTGAATTAATTTAGATATTTGTATTTTGACATAGCTATCTATGTCTTAACTGGGCATTCGAGCCTTTATTTTCTAACATTCACTATAAATTGAACTAAATCTTTTAGGAATGTTATAGTCATGAGACTTGGGCACCTATATAGTTTTATCCCTTAGTATATTCACCTTTTTTGTTTGAACCAAGTTACAAGTAACTTTATATCTGGTGGATACAGATGATATTTCTATTTTCAGCAAGGTCATTCAGAAAAAAAAATGGAAAGAGTGAATTAGCTGGTTTATGAAACCTTAGTTTACATATAAATATAATTAATATATTTTAAATTATTTTATATATAATTTTAGAAATAAACTATTTAAACATTTTCATAGTTGAAATACGTATATATGTGCATTGGGCTTTATGTAACAGTGTGTATTGTACAGCAGAGGGAGTATTTTGTCTGGAATCAAGAAAGCTATTTGTCACTGCATCACTGAGTACTTGGCACAGCACCAGCTTTAGCAAGATATCATATATCTTTTTATCAGAAACAATCAGGCAGTAGCATGTTAAATGGTATACAAGTGCAGAGGTTGGATGGGATTTGTGTTACTAAAATGTTTAATTTTGTCAGCATCTACAGAAATCAGTATTTCTGAAAATGGAGTGAAAAATGGATATGCATGTTAAAGATTAAATGTTCAGTTAAAATCAGTATTTCTCTTTTCTACAGAATGAGATTTTTAACTTTTCTTTATAAATTAATTATTTCTCCTCTTTTTGTTCCCTAAATCAGTATTTCCTAATGTCTAAGGTTTTATGCTCTTTATGACTCTTAATGTGTCTGCGTAAATTTGCAATAGTCCAATACGTCGTGGAATTCATGGCATTTGCCACTCTTCTGCTGGAGTTAAAATGCTGTATTTTGGGCACTGGTAGGGAGTCTAAACCGTGCAATGAGAGAAGATGTGGGCAATGCTTTGAATGTTCTTCTGTGTACGGTTTAAAAAAAAAAATTTACAGTGGACAGGTTAAGCAGCAGGAAAGAGTGGGACCAAATTAATCCTGATATTCTTGTGACTTATTTTATTACCACATTGCCCAGGATTTCAAATTTTGGACCCGTATCTTTTGTAGAAGGCAGGTATTAAGTAAAACTCAGAAAGAACTCTTTTGCATATGCTACTACAGATGTGTTCTTTTACAGCCTAGTAACCACAAAGGTAAAATGACTTTAAATTGATGATGTCTTTCTGCCTTGTCCCTGTACTCCCCTCATCAAAATGGTTTAATTCTATTGGAATTCTAGGGAACAAGCTGTCATCGCGACTCTGCTTCGTGGTGGGTTTTTTCCCCCAGTTTTCATTAGAAGCTATTATTTGTACTTTCAAATCTTTGTAGTGGTAACAACTGCCAGTTAGAAAAAAAGTGGATACAGTTATGCTAATGGCTTAAAACGTTAGCTCACATTTCTGTTATTTCACATTTTCTATTACAGTTTCTTTTGAAAACTAGATGTATTGTTACCCGGCATCACAAGAAGAACTGGACAAAAACACGGTCCTTAATGGAAGGCTCTTGGTAATTCAGTCTTA
This sequence comes from Phaethon aethereus, assembly GCF_964289735.1. NCBI lineage: Eukaryota > Metazoa > Chordata > Aves > Phaethontiformes > Phaethontidae > Phaethon > Phaethon aethereus. The sequence goes on from NC_138582.1 coordinate 160,976,562, forward strand.
TCACAGAAGTGTGTGTCAGCAACGCAGGGCTCAAATCCTAGCGGACTTTATTAAGTCTTCGTTCTTGTACGTTAGGCTGCTTGTTAGAGATGTGTTGAAACAAGATGCGTTCAGTTCTGTGGTGATGCGAGAGACCTCACCTTGCCTTTTTATTTCAAAGATTTTTTTTTTCATAAGAAGATAGCAGAATTAAAGACCCAAAGAAAACTTCTCCACCGAATAAACAGGAAGCTTCCCGCCGCCTCACGCACAGCGGTTTTGTTGACTCCTCTACGTATATTTTATGTAAAAGCCCTGGGTTTCCTTTTATACTGAATGGCAAGCAGTTCCTTCTTCCCTGTCTGATGCAGATCACTCTGTGGCCTGGATGAATCCTCCCGGTGCACAGGTCTCATCCGCAGCTGCACCCAGGCTTGGTGCGAGCGTGCTTCCAGGGTAGCTGCCTCCGGTCCCAGCTCACTTGTTTCTCATTTGGGCTTTGCAAGGCCCCTTGTTGACACAGGTTTGCCATCATCTTTTGCATCTGAAACAACAAAGACGAAACCTCCTAAGCCTTGAAACCTGCAGTAAGGCATCCTGAGGTTTCTCAGTTAACTGTGCTCAATACTCCATCACGGCACAGGAACTCTGGTTTACACTTTAACAGTTCTGAGACCTGCCTTGCCAACAGAATAAGAAACCCTTTGTTTTGCGCTAGCTTTTACTCCAAGTTGGTCTTTAAGATAAGCAGCAGAAGTCTGGACCTTCTCTCTGGTCTTTTCTTACCTTTTTTTGTTGCTTAGGGCCTACCGAGTTGTGGCATGTGCCTGGTAGGATGCTTGTAGCCACCCTGGACTCAAGTCCTGGGGTACTTATTCCCTTCGATCCAACTTTTCTCTCTAGCACAACTGTTGGTCTAGTGGTGGAATTTCCCATTTAAACGAAGATCTCTGTGCATAGACATGTTAATTCTTCATTTTGATGTCCTTGATAGATGAAGCGAGACAGTGCGGTGCGTCATGCCGCTATCTCAGAATAATACTTCCATTTCTCATAATTTTGTTTACAATTTTGAATACAGCGTGGGGCAGAGATCCCTGAGCTACTGCTGAATAATCTAGTTCCAGACCCCAGAAGCAGCAGAGCGATATCAGTATGGTGCTGTACTGGGAATAATTAGCCTTGCTTGAGAGGCAGGCCTAATTAGCCCATGCACAATGTTGCTCTAACGAGGTTATATTCTCTCTGAGACCTCAGCTAATATCCCTGCGTGGTGCTGTATAAATGTGCTAGTTTGGCTAGCTTTGACATGGTGTTTCGTTGCACTGGGTAAATATGCATTTGAAAGGGTAAATGGGAGTCCAGAAAGAACTTTTTCCTTTTTTTTTTTTTTTTTTTTGTTTCTCATTTGCAAGGTTATTGTATGTATATCTGGTGGGGATGACTATTCTGTCATCCTTGCTCACAAGGAGCATCCTACTGAAATCAGTGGAGCTACTTGCTTATAATTCACTTAGAAAAAAGCTGTGTCATTCAAGATCTTAGAGTTTTAGACTTATGAAAATGGTACTTCTCACAGAAGTATTTATAAAAAAGACTAGCTTATAATCATGCAAGTTATCAGGCCTCTAACATGCCTCAGTGGCAGAAACAGTCTTTACTTCTCTTTGTTAATTGTGTCAAAATGTTAGACAGATGTGGTTTAGCCAATTAAGAAACTTCCATTAATTTTTCTTGTGCCAAGTTGAAAAGTATTGCCGATGACCTAGTCTCAGTGCAGAGTGTCTTTCATCATTGTTTTCAGTTTTGAGCCCTGTGGAGTCCTCCTGTTCTCCATACCTTTCTGGCACAGACTTGTAGAAAATACGTCTGCTTAAGTGCCTATTGGTTATGGGATTAATTTGTGCTTCCTTTTCAACATTGTCAAGGCTGATTCAGTTTCAACTTTGATTGTGTAATTTTTTTCCCCTTTGTTGCTAGTACACGTGCCTAAAATATTTAAAGCTAGTCTCAAAGCAGGTGAAATGAACTGCCCTGAAACGATGGGATGACCCAGATATTTACCTTGCGAATTTCTAAAATTTTAATTGGGCGAAGTGAGACATTTGGTATTGGAACAGTGCTAATGCCCTAAGGCCGAAAGCTCCCTGCGCGGCGAGCAGCGCAGGCACGGCACCAGCCTGAGCGCTGGGCTCCGTCCAGGCTGTGGGTGCTTGTGCTTCCCACCAAGCTGTCCAGCGATTGCCACTCAGATAATTGACACCGAGGATAACGCCAGCACAATAATTTCAGAAGGGTAGGGAGGAAGGTAATACTTTTCCATATCTTTGTCAAGGTCTGAATCCTCTTCAGGGACTATATCATAACACTTGTGACTTCCACAGCAATGCCGACTGCATTGGGCCGGGCTGGTTGCCTTCTCTCACCAGTGTGGAAGTGACACTACTGCTGGCCCCAGCGCAAGGAGAACCGGAGGTCTCTTTTGACCTCTGTAAAATATGGCTCCTTGCACAGATGCACAGAGTAGTTGCATCTGTACAAAAGTTGGTCATGTATAAAGAGCGAACCTGGATTTTCTGTGAGGAGGACAGCTAGGGCCATTCAGAAAAGAGCGTGACAATGCCTTGACATCTCAGGTGTGGGGGCTGATTTTTTTATTGTACTAGGCACCGCAACTAAAATTACACAGTGTTTGCAATGAAGAATTGACAAGAAATGCGAAAGTAAAGCAAAAAGTAGAAGTGATCATGAAATAAGCCTTGTCCTGACTTTGTGGCTCAGCTTAGAAATTCAGCTGGTTGTCAAATGGAACATATTTTTCCTGAATAATTTTTTTTAAGGTCACCTGAGAAGAATTTTATAAACTGAAGTTTTAGACAATAAAATGGAAACTCACCATGACTGCATATTCCATGACTGAGATATGGATACAGAAGGCAGACTTAATGCTGTGAGAATGGTTTTTAAAGAATATAGTACTCCAGTATACAGTACTACATATGCTGAATGATATGATCTCTTTGGTGGTTTATGAAAATGTTTACCTACTATTAAAATAGTAGTAAGAAAAATTGTTTCCACATTCTCCACTGTAATTCTTGCTTTAACGTTGGAAGAATTTTATAAAATATCAGTATAAAATATTATAATCCTTTGTGTCTAGATATACTAGGAAGGTATGAAACACCTTACCACATAGTGAGCATAGTTGCAATCTTTGGGTTTCTCCTATTACATTTATTGCATACTTTGTGTTGCTCTTCCAGTGCATATTTGTATAAATTCTTACTGATTTCACTGCGGATCACTGAAAGGAAGAAACATGGACTCCGAAGCACAAAAATATTGCTCCTGTTCAATATTTCTTTATTCTTATTAAAGTCTGTTTGGTTTTTTTTTCCCCCTACATCCAAAGTTGTTTCAAATGTCTTTTATCTCAAATACTTAAACCCTTCTGAGATTTTCTTTTATACTTTTCTTGGTCTATTTGATTATGGTTTATGTCTATTTTCAAGGATAATTTTAATCTTAAAAAAAGCCACAATGTCTTAGTATGAAACACGATTTATTTATTTTATTGTTGGTAATATTGTTTGTGAATCCAGTCACACACTGAGTGCACCTTGCCAGAATGTTAATTTCCTACAAACATGAGAGTAAATAGTGAGATGTACTCTACATTTTGATCATGACGTTAAGCGAATTCAGCTCACTACAGAATGGAATATTGCTCCACAACTGTAATTTTGTTTCTTCCTGTTGATTGCCTTATTTAGATCTAGAAGGAAGCTTTTTACAGGAAAAAAGCTGGAGAAGGTATCAAAGAGATATTTCAGGGTTGAGGGAAAGAGGAAAATTGCACAGTGATTTTCTTATGTGGGAACTAAGCATGTTAAATATTTCAATATTCACTCTTAAAGCAAATTAGATCAAACAAATCACTGTAGTTTTGATCTGTTTCAAAGGCTTCAGTAATTTTTGTCATAGCATTTTGGTCATTTCTGGTGTTGATTCCTCAACTTTTAAACAGAAAAAACCACCCCCCCCAAACATTTCTATTTCTAAGCAGAATATATGACCAAAGACTACAGCTTTACTGATGCCTGTCCTGTGAAAGAAACACATTTCCATTTGCTAAAAGCAACCTAATCTCTCATAACTTTTGAGGAGAGCCACAAAAATGATCAGAGGGATGGAACACCTCTTCTATGAAAAAAAGCTGAAAGAGTTGGAGTTCTTCAGCCTGGAGAAGATAAGGCTCTGGGGAGTCCTTATTGCAACAAAAGGACAATGGGTAATGATTTTTAAATTAAGGGTATATTTACACCAGATCTAAGGAAGACATTTTTGCCAATCAGGGTGGTGAAACCCTGGCACCATTTGCCCAGAGAGGTGGTAGATGCCCCATCCCTGGAAACATTCCAGGTCAGCTTGGACAGGGCTCTGAGCAACCTGATCCAGTTGAAGATGTCCCTGCTCATTTCAGGGGGCTTGGTCTAGATGAACCTTAAAGGTCTCTTCCAACCCAAACAATTCTATGGTTCTATGATCTAATTGATCCACAGTACCACTGCATGCCCACTGCAAGGTTAATGTGGACTCTTGTTCACTGAGTGCCCCAACATGTTAATTGTCCTGGTACTAAAACCTCTAAACTGAGTTTAAAGGTTTTTAAAATTTAAAGTTTACTCATGCTGGAGGGGGATGCAGTCTAGCTTTCACGTGGGAGGTAAATGGATTATGTTGCAGTGTACAATATATCATGAGTCTGCACGTAACCTTGTTCCCACTGTATCTCCCAGCATCTGAACAGAAATGTTATATGGCAAATCATTTTGATATGCTACCAGATGATGAAAGGTTTGATGCTGGGTTTCCATGAGAGCTCAGTGAGAATAGTAACTGGGAATGACATGGGTGTGTATCAGTGAACTGGGAGAAGAAATTTACCCAGCACAACCCAATGCAAAGACCTGTTTTTACTAAAACAAGGATCTACTGAGCTGTAGAAATCTGAGGTAGATCATGTTCCAGATAAAAATATAATAATAACGAATTGCAGATGGCCTGGTTGTTACTAAGAAGCAGGAACAGGCTCCTCATACAAATACTTGTATGTCACTTTGCTCATGCAGTTCTCAATCCACTGCAGGCACTGGGAATTTGTGGTCATGCTCCAGTGTTTCAATGCTGTACGGGACATTATCCTTCTACAGATCCACTCCACCAGGTCACCATGGGATTATCCTTAGCAGAATACACTGTCCTATTCTCAGAGGCAGTGAAGGTGTGCTATTGCCATGTGCTCCTTTTGTCTCCAGCCCTAGAGGGGCCTCCTCTCGAAGGGATGCTTGTGTTAACATCATCTTCTGCAAAAGATCATAATTTTTGGCGGTGAGCTAAAATTCACCTTGGGGAAACATAGGCTACTGTGTTTCTAGAGACTGTTTCTAGACCATATCAAAATAGAAGTTGTTAACTGAATTGGTGGGGAAAACTTTTGAGTCATAGTGAAGAGGATTAAACAAGATTTCTAGTAGTTTATTGAGTTATGGAGCTCGTACCAGTAGCCTCAGGTTAATTCAGGGAAGCCTTTGCATGTTGTACAATGGGGTGTAGACGTACATTGTGGATGCTTTCACCAAGATAAAATTAAACTGAGTGTAGCTCTAAGTTTAGCCCTACAATGAAAGCTCTACTTAGAAAATCACATATGATTTTGGTAATTAGAAAAGGGAGTCGGCCTAGAAAGTGGGAATCATGGATCTAGATTAAGAACTATAGCAATCAACTTTGAAACTCAACTACGTAATCATAGTTTGATCTCCCCTGCTTTCTCCTTTGTCTTTTCTCATTTCACTTGTGCTTTTTGGTTTTGGAGCATACTCGAAGTGTGTCAAACTCATGGCAGCACCTGTCTGGAGTATCTCAGCCAGCTGAAGGGAAGCAGTTTCCCAGAACTTGCATCTTGCTAAAGATTTTAAACTTTGTTTGTTCTGGACATGGTAACAAAACTTCAGAAAGCTAGAAAAAAAATACCAATCACATCTTCTGAGTCTTGCCCAGTGGTTACCCTTTGATTTCCCAACTGAGTTAATGATTTCTCCAATACATGTCACTCTCCGTTTTACCCAGGAAACTTTTATAAATAAGTAGTAAGCACAGAAGGATAATCGTATGCAGAAAGTTTGTTTTTCATGTCAATCAGTGTGTGTTGCAATTTCATTTAACAACAAAATTCTGGATGGTAACCTAGGTCATTCAGATCTTCAGTAGTTTTGGTATCTAGTCTTAAAGCTCAGCAAAAGAAACTGAAGAAAAATAGCATAGGTTCTTTCCACAACAATTTTAGCATTGTGTAGTCTTATTTTGATTTGATCTACAGGACTACGTTTATATATAATACATGTATTACCTAGATATAAAAATAGATAGTTTTATACAATATATAGCCAGAAGGGTGGTCTCATGGCGGGATGAGGGAATGTCTCATAATTCAGCTCAAATTTGTGACCTGTCACATCACTACTTAATATCTTAAAAATTTAAAAAGTTCCACAGTCTGGTGTTCCCTATTTTTCAACCAGAGAATTAATTGAACTGACAAGGTATGAGGAAAGTATTATAAATCTTTTTCTAATGACCCTACACGTCTGAAACAGACCAAAAGCTATAGGCAGTTTTAATACAAGTTAGGTTTGATTTTCATCTTTGCAATGAAGTCACTAGTATTCTGCTGCAGCCATGTCTTTTAAAGTTGATATTTTGCATATATAGGTATAGACCACAAGGATAATTATGCCATGCCATTTTTTGCACTTGTATACAGGAATACCTGAAAATGCAAGGCCACAGAGCAGAGCTTTGGCAGAATGGTTGGCTAGTAGAATTCCAACAAGAATTAATTTCCTTTCTTCTCCTAATGCTATTTTATGTACGCTCAAAGTAAATATTTGATCTCTTGTCTGTCTGTCTGTCCGTCCGTCCTGGGAAAGTGGTAATTCTAACATTTTTACCTGTGAAGTTTAGGCATGTTTTGAAATAAAGCATCCGAAGCAGACATGATCAGGTTTTTTCTTCTTTTCTGTGAATAGCAGATGTCATAAATTACTGGCCACACTTCACTCAGTTACTATCAGTTTGACTAACACTATGTAGTTATATGAAAATGTTTGCAGCTACTGAATCAAACCAGCTTATTTTCTTTCCATAATTATTTTGAGGAAAATAGAGAGAGATAACTGTATCACTAGTGCATTGTTGGCTTTGCATGGAATTAATTACTGCTTTTTAGTTGTAAAATATTGCACTTTTATGCCAAAGTCCTCTGAATGCCAACAGTCAAAAAATTCCACTTGTGATTCAAAAACTGTTGTTTCACTGCTGATGCCTTCAAATCTACTGGAAGCTAGGTATGAATTCAAATCCCCCACTTGAATTCAAGTAGTGAAATGGTAAATTTAATTTGTTCAAGAAAGAAAGTCAACACATTAGATTTTACACCTGTGTCTGCAAAGTTTTTTTTATGGCATTATGTAAAATGAATAAAATTATCCTGAGTGTAGTATTTTAGTTGGGATAGAGGAAGATGAAAGAAAAGTGATGGAAATCTTTTAAATATTCAGCAACACTATTTAGGTGCATGCTAAAGTATTGGTGAATTCTTGACAGTGGAAATGCGTAGCTGTACAGTTGTATTTGGTTTCAAAAAGCTAGGATTTTTCCTGAACGTTTTATTAAGCGTCTATAGAGGAATGAATTACAGCATCCTGATTTTCATCCTGACTCTTAATACAGATTTACAGTTTTGAGAGTATATCTTGTTCAGTCCTGCCCACACTCCCTCTATATTGCCTCTGTGGAAATACTCTGCAAGTAAAAGACTGCATAGGGTTGTCTTCATGATGTTGTCTGCTCTGAGTGGCTGAAGAAATGCAGATGTGTTATCCCATGCACTTCGTGAAACCATTAACATCGAAGAAATCCCCAACCTGAATACACTTTCCAAATAACAGTTTAAAGAACAGTTATAGGGGAGCAGGAAGATTAATTTAGGTGAACATTCATATATAGGACTGCAGAAAACACAGGGTTATTTTGGGGGGGAATATCTCAGTAGTACCACACCAGTTTACTATCAGTAAAAAAAAGTCAAGAGCAAGAAGTAACTTCACAGGCAAAGAAAGTCGAAGGTAGAAAAGAAAAGTTAAGGGGAAAATATAAAACTTATATTCAGATCTTTTCTCTTACCACTTTAATTTTCTTTCTTACCTTAGAAAAATTTTCAGATCATGGAAGCCATTTCTTCTATCTTTTTCATGATTCCTGAGCTGCCTTTTCTCAAGGCAGTTAGGCTGGTGTGATGAGAAGTGCTGTTTCTGGCTGGAAATATTTCATTTCTTTTGTGCATATGAATCTTGCAGTGTCTGTGAATACTATTCCTTACTCTTTATTTTTTATTCTATTTGTCTTCCCATTCCTTTTTCATTCTATTTGTCTTCCCATTCCTTTTTCTCATCCTCACTGCTCACTGGGCAAAAAGAGCAGTTACAGAACCCTGTGCACTTGTTTATTTTCTAGCTTATGAAATTATTTAATCATTGGCAACTAACACTTGCCCAACATTGCCTGTTGGAAAGCTAAACTATTTATTCACTGACAATGTCTTAAACCTTTCCTGAGTGAGATAAAGAGTATACAAAAGAAGAGTTTCAGTACTGGTTGGATTCATTTCTATTGAGTTACCGTACTGACGCTTTTCTCCTAGCTACCATGCCTTTCGTTGAGAGCAGATTAAATTTCGGATAATTGTTTTGATTATCGGAGAGGTCTCCTAATTATCAGAACTTAATTCTGATAATTAAGGTCAAACTCATTAACAATGACAAAACCTGAAAAAAAAAAAAAAGAAAAAAAATGCAACTGAATGCTGCTTAAATTAAAAAATTTAAAATTTCCAAAATTCTTCTGTTTCAAACTCATATAGAATGTCAAGAAATCACACTTCCTCTGGGCTTTCTCCCTGCTGATGTATAGTTTGGGGTGAACAGAACAATTTCTTTAATAAAGTAACTAACGGGTGCCTATCAAAATGATTTTTGCATGCTGTGCTACTGTAACTGTTTAATGTGAAGACCCAAACCCAGAAGAATTTCAGGCCTGAGTATTGTGAGACTCTAACTTGGATGCCACAGTCACATCGGATGTGGACGCTACGCTTTTGTGAGTGAGTTTGGTTTGAGGGCTGGTGCTATAACTTCTAGTTGTCAGGGTCTGAAATTCTCAGGAGAGGAAACAGCAATAAACAATGTAAAGTCAAATAGATGCCCTGGGTGCTTTGCTGTAATGAATATCAAGAAGAAACATAGTTAAACAGTTCCCAAATCCACTTAATGCACTGGTGACCTGCTTTTCTCCTCGGAGATGTTTACTTACTAGGCATACACCATGATCTGAATCCATTTCCCTGCCAACATAAATAAAGCTGCAAAGTCTGTTTAAATTAAATACGTAACAATAATGATATTTCTTCGTTTCAAAACCACAGAGAGTTTTCGAAACTGAGTTTTTACATTGCTGGCTTCCAAACCAGTTTAGTAGATCTGTCATCTCAAATTTAAAGAACACTTTTCTTTTTTTTTTTTTTTATACTTTCAAGTATTTGTATATTGTTGATGAAACCAAGGCGCTTGCCCTTTTGGAAGATGATCAGGTGTGTAAATCTAGTTACCCAACACAAATGTTAACAGATACGTATCTTGATACCGGTTGGGCTGCAAGAAAATATCTTTCAGAGAGACAATTTTTCTGTTAATATTAGAGTCCTGGTTTTCACATGAAGACATTTAGCATATTCCCCATAGGTCATATTTGTCCTCCGTGTCTATTCATATAAATATAAATAGCTTCTTACCCTTTAGGATGATGTCATAAGTGATATTTATTATCTAACATTCAGAAGCGACTTATTTTGGGCATGAGTGGGAGAAAGATTTGCAGTTTTCTGCTGTGTGGTTTCATACCTGAAAGAGCTTGTGAATCAGTGGACCAGATGCAGTTATTCATGTGACCAGACCTGTACTTATGCAAGTCCACGCTTAAACAGCTATTTGAACGTAAGCATCTGAGGATGTCTGTGCTCAACGTATAGTACCTATTCCATATTTATTTTTATTTTCATCAGTTTGTGTATACTGCACACCATATGCTGAATACATAATTATTAATTTACTCTTAAGTGTTTCAATGTCAATCACTACTGTAGTATTTAAATATTTCAATAAGATTAATGAGCTTACTAAATAGGGGAAGGTGATATTTCATCAGTTGGGAAATTGGAGGCCAGGGAGAATAAGGCTGAAACTGTCAACACTGAGCATGTACAAACAATTTTTTTTCAATCCTTGGGGTACACTGTGAGTGGGTTTCCACAAAAACAACTCTGGGAGTTGAGAATGGTCATCTACCGTATTCTAGTCTCTCTCCAAAGTGTAGAATTATTACATTAGTTTTTTTTGGTGTTTTTTTTAAAGTATTTACATTTGAGGACGCACAGGGAACTGAACTGCTAAATCAGCTGCTTGCACGACAGTTTCCATGTAAGGGGCTTCAAACGGACCCCGCAGTGCTGCCAAAGACGATACCGGACTGCACAGCGATGACAGTGACGTGCCCCAGGGCCCACTCCCCAGCACGTGCTGGACCAGCCAGCACATCAGAAGGGAGCTCCAGATGGAGGATTTGGCCACCCAGGTCTCGGGTTGCATAGACTGCCCGGTGCCCCATCGGGGCTGGGGCTAGCAGTGCTGATGGCCTTCCTGATGTGGCTCTGGTTGAGACACTGAGCCACATAGCCGCTGTGCAAAGGAGCTATAGGAGACAGTGTGCAGCCTATGGAGATGAGCTGGGGTTTTGCAGAGACCGTGCGGGACGAAAGCCCAAACCCTACACCGCAGGGAAGGAGGGATGTTTAGAGGGATGGCTGCACCTTAATGAGCGGTGGCTGGAGACTCCTAGGATGGGGAAGGTTGGAAACTTGTGATTTCCAGGCAGAGGGAGGCTCTTTATCTATTTGCAGAGGTGCCCTTAGAGAAGAGATATAAAGCCATAGTAATAGGTGAAGGGGAACCAGTTCCCTCTGGGGAGACACCAGCTGAGCCTGAGCCCCTTAAAGGCACAAATAAGAAATTAATTCCTCCTTGTCATCTCTGCGATTCTCAAAGGGTGGTTGGGTGAGTGTGGTGCTTGGCCACCCCACAGGCTGTGCACGGTCTGCAGGGGGCTGCCAGTGTGTCTTCTCTTGGCTTTGAAACCTTGCCTGCTTGCTCCTGCCCTATCGGTGAGGACCATGTTGTTAGAGGAGAAACATACAACAGAAAATTTGAAATGCATGCAACTAACCTCATGACTGAGCTTTGTAATTTTGTTGAGGTCCTTTCTTTGCCCTGTTGATTGCTTTTTGAGCTATCTTTGAAGTATCAAGTGTTTGTTTATCCGTTTGCACTGATGTGCATCATTGTTCTCATCTTTCTTATCTTATAATTGATACTTATCTGAGATGTTTTCAGGCAAAATAAGATTCAATGTTCTTTATCCTGAAGAACAGGCAATATTTTCTCCAAATGTTGCATATATTCATAAAGTATACTAACATTGCAGGACCAAAGAGCATCCTCTTAAAAACTAATCTGTGGCAAGTGACTGTTTTATTTTCATTACACATGTACACTGTCTCAATTTTTTAAAGTTTTGATAATTCCTAGATCCTGAAAACATTGTTTTTCCTTCTGTGTTGTCTTATACATCTGTGTTTTGCTGCTTCTTCTGACATCAGTGTTACTGCAAGCATTTTTTCTCATTTTTTAATTGTTGAATGAAATCTCGCTGGGTGGTGAATCCATGCTTAATTCATATTGTGTTATAACTTAACACCGTTATTATGAACTAGTGCCCAGCTCTAATAACTTTCTTATTGTGATATTAATTCTTACTAATTTATTTTTGAGGGATAACAGTTATATGTCTAGCCATAAACAATGCTGCAATCTGGTTGAACTCAACCATTAAACTTTGGGTCATTTATGGCATCTCCTGTTCTTTGTCCAGCAAAAAATAGTTTTATTAGGTATAATCACCTATCGGTAACACGTATGGGGGAGTCAGCATGGCTCCTCCTCATAGTAACATGACCTGGATAACCACAGATGGGAATGCAAGAGTAAACAGTGTGTGTGAATGGAATACCCAAAACTACATGAGAGGATGTTTGCCCAAAAACTGGTAGTGGTAAAGCAAAGCAGAAATTAAAAAGAACAAAGTTTGCTTAACGGGACTATCAGCTGGTTTAAATAGTAACCAGGGAGTTACCCAGAGACTTTTGAGAGCTTAAAAAAAAAAAGGTAGATTGAAAAGCAGTGTAAAAGAAGCATGAGGACTTGCTACAGCGGGGAGAGAGAAATGGGAACAGAGCAGCACCAAAATGGGGTTTGCCAGTGGTGGAGGTTGCCCCACCAGCATCACAACCTGTGTCCAGGATGGTGCATCCTCCCCGATGGAGGTTGTAGGTATCCAGCACTGCTGGGGCCCACCTCAGCTAGTCATACCTGGCTCTGGGAGATCTTGTTCACTGCCTGCAAATTATTCAACTGAAGAAAGCAGGACAGGTATGCACAGAGCTGGAGCCCACACATGTCTCAAAGGAGGTGCTTGTAAATGAGAATCTGCACCCCAGAAGAGAGAGGTCCTGATACGCTGCCGGTGAGTAGGTTGTGTGTGTGCAGGCAACCGTGTGAATGTGGCCATGGGGATTAGAAATTTTGGGGACTGGCGGTAGAAGGGTGTTTAGAAAATTGTAAGCGTTTGCTATCATTTTGTAAGTGCCTCGTATTGTTGTTTATCTATTCTTTTGCTGATATTGATCCTGAATGTATAGCTCACTGATTGCCAGTTAATTATGTACCATTAATAAATCAATAAACCATTTCAATCTGTATTTCATTTAAACCATGTGACTTGGCCAGTTTTTTCCTGTGACAATGCTGTATGTAAAATTGAGGTAAAGGAAGATAATATCTCCACAAAATACATAATGAAATCCTACTTTACTTAGCACATCAGTTTAGGTCATGTGTTTTTTTAGCATGGTGGCTCAGGCTAGTATGTTGAGAGCAACATGGGCATGGTACCTCAGCTGTTCCTGTTGTTTTGGTGTGTGTGGCTGGCTCCAATAGCTCCCTAAGTGTGGCTATTTTCATAAAACCAATATAAAATAGCTATAATCTTTCTTTCCATTTAGAAGTTTTGGTCTTTATTCAAAAGTATAAGTGTTCATAGTATTTTAGCATTTATTGTCTTGTGCTTCTACCAATTTTCCATTAAAACTTGAAGTGCCTCTTTGAATTGGAAAGCACACCTGGGAATACGCTGTTCTGATCACTCTATGTTGATAGTCACAATCACTTTCTGCAACATATCAGTCCAAGCCTTAGCTCTGGCAATCACTGTCTATGTTTTGTTTGCAAGTGGCCAATTTAAAAAAAAAAATATTAAAAAAATCCTATTTGTATTTATAGTACCTGATGATAGACTTTGCGCTTTTAACAGATGAATTACAGCGCTCCACACCCGTCATGTCTGTCTCTGTATCTAGTTTGCATATCATATGTTAATAAAATTGGAAAGTTTTGTCAGTCAAGGTTATATATAAAGGCCAAAGAACCAGGAAGACATTCAAAAAATATTTATTCTCTGAGTATATATGCTATTTTCAAATACCCAGGCTTAGCATTACAGAATTAATGGCTATTTTGAACTTCTGTTGCCGTTAGTGGCATTGTGCTTTGTGTTTCAGCTTTGTGTAACTCTAATTCGTGCTGTGAACTTTCTCTCCGTTGGGTGTTCAGAGATCCCTCTGAGAGAGCTCTGTGTAGAGAACTGCTTCATTAAATTTGTCCGTTCTGGCTCTAAATGAGTGCCTCGAAAATGAATTCCACTCCAATATAAGAAAATGCTTTTAGATGTGTAGTTCATAAGGACTGTTTCTGCAGGTGAGCGAAGCTAAAGGTATTGACACATGCATGTTTTGCTGTCTCTAGCTAATGACTTGTAAAGGATGAGAATATGGGAATTCTAACATTCATTGCTAGTGATAAATTATCCCCATTAAATAATTTCACGAAAGTGTTTCAACTTATGTAAAAACTCTCTCAGAAAATACCAGAATACTTTTTGGTTAATAAAAGGCTCATGTTGCTCATTTTAGAGGCTGTGACTTCAAATTAAACTAATAAATTAGAGCGGTAAGATTTAGAAGGGGAAACAGGGTTCGATGCTTGTTAGAAGTATATATGAAAAAAACAAAAAAAGATTTGCAGATGTTGGGATGGTAGCTGAAAGAGTTTTATAGAACAAAACATTTAGATTTAAAGTATTTTTCAGAGGTAAGCTGGAATTGTAGCAGCATAGATGCTGTCATTTTCCTTAATGTTTGCACTTTAGCCAGTGGAAGCTAGAAACTTTTCTCCTTACAAAAGTTGCAGGTTATTTTGAAAACTGAGAACAATACATGCAGGTGAAATTTTTGTCAGCAGGGTGCTTTTGCTACTGCAAACCTTCAGACTTGATTTAACACCAGTCTGCCCAGAAAATCAGCTTCACTCTGGATGTTGTAACATTGGCATGTACTAAGAAAAAGTCTGCCATGTTTAATTTTATGACCTCAACAGGCTATTGCTTGTGCATCCATAATCAGGAGCACTTAGAAGCTCTTTCCATTATTCAGTGTTTTGTGACCACTGTGGTGACTGCTCTGTTCTTACACCCCAGATCACAAATTCAGCACAACCTTTTATACTAATTGGCAAAACGCTCCAGAGCTCCACAGGTTATGGAAGCAGAACTGCCCTTCGGTGACACTGGGAATAAATTCAGGCTCGAGGCAGGCTGGTGGATAGTTGTACAAAGAGGACTTTCTCCAGCTCTGCAGAAAGCTGGAAGTTTGTAGCCAGCTCTGCCCGATAATTTCTGAAACGCTTCACAAAGCTGCAGCTTGCGCATACGGCCACGCAGACTTGGAAGATGGTTTCTGGGGAGTGCACAGAGAAGGCTGCGTGTTGATAGATGTTGTATTCACCTTGGCAGTAGCTATTCAAACGTAGTTATTTGTATAAACGATGAGCATTTTCTATAAAGCTAATAAATGGTTGTAATGGCTCAATGCAGATGGCATCAGTACCTGGTTTTGGGCTTATGAAATGCATATATGTATTTCCACAGATAACATTTCTCAGAGTTTAACAAACTATTAGAGCATTATGGAAGATTTGTATGCTGTGTACATATTTCTGAGACCTGAATTCTGCCCTTGGGGAATTGACATTGCTACTGCTCAAAGGAGAAGCTATCAAGGGAAAAAAAAGAAAAAATCCAAACATGAGCAAATAAGAGATGTTTTATTTCCCCTTCCCCCTTTTCCATTTGCAAAAGATTGGAAAATAACTGATATTGCAACTGTAGTGGCAGAAGCCACTGAGAAGGAAAAAGGATTTTAGAAAAAGCAAATAATATTGGTGTTTTTCTTTGTATTATATCTTCATTCTAACCTGCTGGAGTTACAGTTGTATCATGGCTCTGACAATGGCAGGGTTGTTTTTATCCTAGATTAATGTTATTTTTCTTTCAGCCGTTGTTACAGGCTAGAAATTGCATAGCTTTGCAAATGTTCTATAAGGAACTGCCAGAGCAACTGGAAATATATTTTTATATTGCATGTAATTGCTGTTTTCCTTGCCCTATAACTTGAATAGATTCTAGATTCCATATATATTAATGGTTCTTATGTTTAGAGATTCATTCTCACCATGTCCCTAGAAGATAGACAAAGAACACACAAGAGAAGAATAATTTACTCCATATTAAATTAGGTGAGAACTTTGAATTTTCATAAGAATATTTCTCGCCATTTCAAACATTATATCAAAAGGCCTCAGTCCTGCACATTTGTCTTTTGGTCACCACAGATTATTTCTCATTCTGAATCTTTCTGTGTTGAGAATTCATACATTTGTGTAATAAAATGCATAGGTTGCTTTGACCGTAATTACTCAGCAGTTTGCGATATTAGAGCAATGCGGTCAAATTATGTGTTTTCCTGAGGTACAGGCATTGCCACAAGAGGTGTACAATAAATGGATTTTATGGCAGGACCTTGGCATTTCTTGCCACACGTAGCAATTGTCAGCTCTTAGTTGCGGTTTGCTGCTCACCAATTTGGAATTAGCGCCTCATCGAAAGCCTTGATTCAGCACTTGCAAGTGGGAATCTGTATGATGTTTTGTTGGTCTTAAAGGGCCTTTGCACAAGTGCAAGAGTTTATCAGCACAATCTGATTAGAAGATTTAGGGCGTAAGAAGTCAGATGTCTGGCATAGAAAGGAAATGCTGAAGAAAAGGAACTATGATTGGGGTAGTTTTAGACACGCTTCTTACTGGTTTGGTTACTGAAAAGAAAACTTTTTTTTTGCTGGCAGTCTTGTCAGCTTCCATGTTAAATAACCCTCCAGTACTCTGTTCCTGTTGCACCCTATCGATTGAAACCCAGTGTGAATAAGTAAATGGCAAGTCAGATGGTATCTGTTTTAATCCAGGGCACTAGAAATAGAGACATGACTTTTAATGCAAGCGCAGGCACAGCCCCTGGTCATAAAGGCTGTATCAACTCCTGCTGCTTTTTTTCCCCCCCTGCCCCTTTCCCATGAATAGAGTCGTGATGGAAATTGTGCCACAGCTACATCTTCTCTTGGGTGATTTGTCCTCTTTTGGCAGCTACCGAGTGATTCTGGGATGCAGAGAGAAAGCTCATCCCAAATGAATGTTGCTAACCTATGTGTTACATCGCAAGCTCAGAAAATGTGTGTTGCAAAATGTTGCTAATGAATTCATTATCATTGTGTGCCTTAAAGTTATTAGAAATATAATGATAAATGTTTAGTTACTACATATTTTACAGTCATGGGCTCAGAATCATTAAAATCTTCAAAAGCACCTCAAATCTATGTTTAAAAATACACAACATGAAGATCTGAC
This sequence comes from Phaethon aethereus, assembly GCF_964289735.1. NCBI lineage: Eukaryota > Metazoa > Chordata > Aves > Phaethontiformes > Phaethontidae > Phaethon > Phaethon aethereus. Next base: position 160,993,622 of record NC_138582.1, read on the forward strand.
ATCTGTCATCTATATAGGTCACTATCTCTTTTGGGTGGTGGGTACCTGCAGTGTCCAGCTTAGCAGGCCCACCAAGAAGCTGGTTTAAAACCTTTTAATTTCTACACGTAGATAGCTGCTGATGCGGAACGGATATTTCCAAAACTGCTTTCATTTGAATCTTAGCATGAATTGTGGTAAAGGTACATAGTATTTGTAGCTATGTTATTCTGCATATATGCAATATGTAATGTATGTTTGTATAGGCAATATCACGTCTCATTAATACACACATAAAATATCGTATGTGAACTTTACTGTGGCAAATGTGTTGGAAAGGTTAAGCCTGCTTATAAGGCTTACATATAAGTATTTTGATTCTGAACGCATCACAGTGATACAGGGAGAGCGTGCAGGGATCCAATGAGTTGTGTGGAGCATGGCGGTATCCTTGCTAAAGTATAAAATTGCTTCGTGAGTTTTCTGGAAATGAAATAACCAGCCAGTATTTCTGAATGCCAAACAACTACACAAGAAACATCCAGAAGGACAGACGTTAGAAAATCCTTTTTATCTGAGAAAAAAAAACCTTCACGTCTTACAAGTTTTAGCTCACTGATGTTGCTGCCAGTGGAAGCAGAGACGAAGCTGGACTGATATTGAAAAACAGATTTAAAGGACTCTAACAGGAAGAAAATAAAATGCTTATCTCCAGGGTGGTGATGGAATTTTTTCTTTTTCTGTTGCCCCTTTCCATTTTGTTTGTAGGTATGGAAATTGTTTGGGAGTAGGTGGTAGTTGAGGTGTGTGTGTTGATGTGCAAGGCACCATATCCTTTGCTTGACCATACTTGTGATCTGGCCTTGAGTCACAGCCGGTTTTCCAAGGACAACTGAGTCTGAACTCTCCACAGCGCTGATGTTCCACTTTTGCTGTCCCCTTGGCAGCAATGTTGTGCACGTAATGAATTTAGGGTCAAATCACAAACTCCTTATTAAACTACACTGCACTGGTTGCATTACATTATGAGTAGTTAGTTGGAGAAAAAAGTTTTTCTGAGCTCTTGCTTTAATATTTTCATTTCTTGGTATGAGGTCCTAATCCTCACCCTCACTGCCAGTTTTCAGGTCCCAGTCTTTTTTTGCATTTTGGGATCTAAATCCGAGGAGCACACAGAGGAGCGCATACAGTACATTCACATATCTGATGAAAATAGATTTTTAAGTTAATTAGCAGATGGCTTTTCAATTCCTCTGGAGTGCCTGATTTAGCAGCGTTGCATTTATGTGAGTGATCCCATTGACTTCAGTGGGAGCTTGTATGAAAGGCTGTACGCTCAGGAGCCTTTTGCCAGCAACTGGCAGAACTTAGAAGGGTATTTCCTCCAGTTTTTTCTTCAGATACGGGAATAAAAAGATATCTGTATCTAAGAGGCAATGCGCTAGAAATCTCTACACCTTTCTAAGCTCGGTGTCTCTGTCAGCCTATTGTCTGCCATTAAGAATGAGGCTGCTGGCATTAGAGAAGCACAAAAAAGCAGTGTAACACTTGTGAGCTCTACCAGCTGTAGACCTGTGAATTAGGGCAGGATGTTGACTCTGGTATCTTTTTCTTTTTCCTCTTCAGAAGCCTCGGGCCCCCTTTGGGAGTGCTGTCTATATGCTATTAAGCAGTAAAAGCATATGTTAATAGCATTTTACTTTTTGATCCTTGGAGAGATTGACAAGTTCCATCTGGCATATGCTGAAGTGCTGTAGTGTGGGAGAAATTGGAAATAGAAAGGCAGGGGGAAGGGAACAACTTCTTTAGAGTTACAGTCCTTGCATCCCAAGGCCTGCCATAGTGGCCGTCCTGTTCTTCGTGGGCTCCAGCCGGAGAAATGTCTGTCCAAACTTACAGAGTCGTTCCTCTCTTTCAACATCACAGGCACAATGCTGCTTGTGTCAGAGCTGGAGGCAAACTTAAATAGCTGTAGATATATAAAGGAACAAAGTGAAGGAGTCTTTTGAAGCCCAGAAACCACTTTGAATAATTTAGAAATCTTCCTTATCATCCTACTGTTTTTGCTGGCAGTTTTAGATGTACAGATTCAATGGCTTAGTTTGTCAGAAAGAAGGCAGAGGTTGGGTGAATGAAACAGCTCAAGTTTGGTTTTGCCTGTAGTTCCTTACTCGCAGCCTCTTTCTCCCCCTTTTGGAAATAACCATCTTTTTCTGAAGATTTTGGCTATATATGAATTAGGAAGAGCACTTAAAGTTGTTGTGGTTTGTTTTTTTTTGTTGTTGTTGTGTTTTTTTTTTTCTGAATGAGTTTATTGTAATGGTGCTGAGCTCTTGGCAAGTATGTTTATCACTATAGATTTGCATTTTGCAGTTTCATGCAAATGTCTAATTTCTTGCAAAACACCTTTACTTACAGGGTATATTTTGTACTTAACCTTTTACTGAACAAAGTGAGATAGCTGTTGGGAAAAAGGTGCACAGAGGTTTGAAATATTCATGAAGGTCTAAAAACGACTACTGACTTTTGTTTACTATAGGTTGCATTGGCTTTCACGAAAACGAGAATTGGCTTTTAAAAGAGAAACCCAAATCCCTCTGAATGCTTTGTTTTGGGAAGGAGGGGGAGAACCGACACTGTGTGGTGATTTGTTTTCATGAGATGTCTGCATTAGCTCTCAAATTACAGCGCTGATTTGATGGAAAATTGCAAGAGGCTGCTCATTTGTGACTGACCCCGCCATCTAACAAGAAGATAGACCTTAGGCATAATTGGGTTGATGCTGATTTGATCACACACCAAAAAAAGCTTAAAATAAGTCTTAGATCTGCAGAAGCAATGCAATGCTCCGTCCTTAAATTGCCCCTTTTGTTGGTTGTCACAGGATTTTGCTATACTGGATGACCGTTTATTGGAAATCACATGCCTCATTCAGTGGATTGAGGATAAAGTTATTTTTATTGATGCTTTGTGCAACTGTATTTTCTATATACGTTTAGAGAAAGGAGTATTTGCCCAACATCCTACCCCAAGAAATGCCGTGCACCTTACACTGTGTAATTTGAGTGGAAACAATACATCTAGTGAGATTAGACTTCCTGAAAACTTATCACCCACATGTTTTAAGTAGCCTTGCGTTAAGAACAGGTAAAATATTAGATTCGGCTAATGAAGGTAACATGAGCTTTGAATAGTTTATAAGGAATTTATGGATTATTTATTATTTATTTTATTATGGATTTGTTCCCTTTTTCACTGGAAATCCAAGAATGCATCAGACCATGAAGAGGGAGTTTGTCTGGAAAGGAAACAGTGCTTATTTCACTGTGTATCTGTATACATCTTGGAAGTGAGATCTGGATACTCTATGCCACCGCACAAATGTGAAGGCCGCCAGCATAATCTAGGATGTCTGGAAGACTTGTGGGGGCAGGGCTGGTTTTATAAAGCAGAGAATGAGTGAGGACTGGGAAAGCTGAGAGATGTGTTAATCCGGCACCTCTCCAAGCTAGTCTTCGCCGCTCCTGTGGAGCGCGGCCAGACAATTAAACTGCCTCCGCTCAGCCACCGGCTCCTGCTCGGAGGCCCATGTAGATGCAGAGGACTGTAATTTGCAACTGCCTATACAGGTGAAAATTTTATCCAAACACCCTGCTGCTTAAGGACATAGATTTCATGCTTCTAAAAAGGTTCTTAATTATTTGGGAAGCTCGCTACTTGTGCTAATAATGGGCTTGCAGAAAGACACTTTGCATCCGGTTGAGAGTATTTTGCTCAGAGATCTGATTATAGATGTATACAAACAAAACATTCCTCTAAACGTAAACTGGTATTTTAAAGGGTTACTACCCTGAGGCCTTAGATATTGCAATGGAAAAGGTTTTTTTAGGCTCATTCTCACAACATCCCAAACGATGCTGCAAATAAGTTTCCACTATATTTTAGCATAGCTGCAGCAATCGTTGCTGTGTTTGTGACAGACTCCTCCCTTTGATAAGGGAGTAAATTTGCATGGCTGAGTTAAGCCCTCTGAAAAATAAGGGCTTACAATGAATAAAACACCAATGCACTGTACCCCTTTAATTACCACAGTTCTAAGACAGCATAGTTATAACACGTAATTAAATTTCATTGTATAAATGGAACATGGGCTGTGGTAGGCACATCTTTCATCTTTTGATGTATAATGACATTCAAAATATTCTCTAGTACTCAGTTGATAAACAACTTGAAGAGTCAGGGTCTACAGAGAAGCTTGTTTGATTTTAAATTTGTAAGATTGGCACGTGGTCTCTTTTGACGATACTGCATTCTGATGTGATCCATTTATCTAATGTCATTAACAGTACATACTGAATGTACAATTAAGCTTGAAACTGTCAATGTCAGTGGCTGTTAAAAAAGGGTTGATAAAAATGAGAAGAGGAACCGCTGTTTTGTAATAAGCATCTGTGTTGCTTTTAAGTCAAGAAAAAAAAAATCAATGAATTTCAATATATTACTGTCTTCATTGCCAATGTAATTCAATAAATATGTTAATTCACTTTTCTGAACACTGAAGAGAGCTGAGAGCTTTTTGTGTCATTTATTTTTGTCAGTTCTGTTTTTCACTTTTTTGTTTTAGTTAGAGTTCCAGCTTAAGTCTAGTAATAAAAATTCTATTAGATTGAAGTAGAGAGGAAATAGTCTATATCACAGATTTTTAACATACTGTGGGAATTTGTTTTTGTTTGTTTGTTATCTTTGAAAGAGCAAGCCAGGAAAGAATGAATGTAAGCTTCTATCATTAACAATTCTCTTCCTGCTAGAATAAAAAAGGAGCACTTTGAGGTTCAACAAACAATACAATTGTCAGTCCACATGCAAATTTCAGTGCAGAAATTTCTTCTAGACCACATTGCTGCTCTTTACCATGAAACATGATAGATAGACTTTATATATTTTAATCCTATTTAGGAATTTGCACGTTCTGTACTTGCATGAGTCAAGTCTGAGACATTTCTTTAAGAACTCTTTGACATAATACTATTATTTGGTAGTGAGTTATATAAACTGATGGGAGAAATACCTCTATTTATGTCATTCTACAAATGTTTCCTGTTTAATAATAATTACATCCGTTTTCTAAAGAAAGTATTAAAATATTGCTAAGTGCAGCCATATAGGAAAGGCACAGAAATCATGCTAACTACTGTAATAAATTTTGCTATTCCAGTTTCCAGAAAAACTAGTAGGTGGGCAAATACTGGAAAGGAGATTCCTACTTGTGAGTTGTGCAGAGCTGCAAGATCCTGTGTGTCTTGCCATCAGCTCAGTTGCTGTATTTTGGAAAAGACTGAGAGGTGATTGCTGAATAAGTAGGAAAGAGAGCCTGCATTAGGAGCACAGAAGGTTCTTAGGGGCATCTGCATATTAGACTTTTAGCGTGTGAAATCTGTTGAGAGACACCATTGTTATTGCATCAGACCTCTTCTGACTCTTTTCTCTTCATGTTCTCCTGATTATTCTTCTAAATAAGAGCCAAGAAACTTAGAATTATTATCAGATTATATATATATTTATATATATTTTCAGTTTCAGTTCATAAAATTGCCCCCCACCAGTTAATATTGCAGGTAATAAAGTAGCAACAGATTTGCCAGCTGAACTACTTTCATGACGATGAGGGCTTTCAAAGGAGACGATCCCATGGCTCTCAATAGTTTCCCTTGATTTTTATAAGATTTGTGTTAACCAAGATGAGTAATAATTAGCAAACCCAGAAATCACTACAACTAAAATAAAACCCATTTAAAGAACTTGATGCTGAATAGTCTCCATCCCAGTTTCCTGAAAGAACTGGCACACCGAATGGTGCGTCTGGCAGCAAGTATTGTAAACACAGCAACAGAGTGGAGAAAAGATAGTATTGCTTAAGTTTAAGAAGGCAGAGAGTGTAAGGCAGGTAACTGCAGGCCTATAAATCTGATCCGAGTTAAATGGGAAGATGACAGTATAAATATACCCAAGATGCATCATACTAGTGTCCTGAAAAGGTTCGCTTTGTTTTTTGTCCTTTTTTATTTTTGAAGGAGAGCTAGCTAGACAGGAAACGGAGGCAATGGCGTAAACTGGATGTCAGTAAAGCACTTGGTCGGTCTGTATAGGAAACTTATTTAAATTTCAGAGTACAGAGACTGTGAAAGGAGTTGTAAAGTGAATACAGTGTCTTAATAGAATATGACAATGGGTAGTATTGATGAGAAAAGTACTTGGACAGCTTTGTAAAAGAATTTCTGAAGAACTGATTTTGCAAGAAATCTTGCTGCATATTTTTGTTAGTGAATTTAGCACATATATTAAGATAGTGCTTACAGAAAACTGAGCTACTTTCTTGATAAGAAGAGAAGAATATTACACCGAAAAGAACGTGCAGCTCTGAGAAGTAGAATGACAGAGTCATATGAATACTACGAAGTGAAAGGTCATACAGTCAAGGACTAAAAGCTCGACTATTAGAACATTCTCAGTTGGAAATGGCAGAGGAGGAGATTCAGGGCCTGAATGTAGTTTTCAGCTGCAGGATGATTGCGCATCCTTACCATGATACTACCGTGAAACACCATGGACAATTTTAGTATGCATCTATCTAGGCACATGAAGGCAGAGGTAAACAAGTAGCAGTGTATACAGCCTTAACAAGAGATCGCCTGGGATACTTGTACGGACATTTTCTTTCAAATGGATTGAAGATTTAGTTGAAACTGGAGTGTGTGCAGAAAAAAAGCTGGTAAAGAGATTAGAGAATGAAGTCTCTCATCAGTGAGGAAACTAGAGGAGGACATCCTATTTAGCCTTGCATATTAAGCCTGAGAGATGATACCTGATGAGGCAGCTGATATCTCTAAGTCTTGATAAAATACCAGGGAGAAAGGGCTATTTAAGCTAAAGGCCAGTATTAGCATGAGAACAGGTAGGTACTAATGACTCATAGGTAGGTTCAGAATTGGACTTAGAGGATCCTTCCAAGACTTTGGGCTCTGGAGCCACCTTCCAGGTAGGAACTTTGAAGGAAAAAGTGAGATATATCTCAAAGGTGAAGTTTGATATATTTTTATCGGAGGAATTTTGTGATGTGCAACACATATTAGAAGTTCCTTTTATTCTTCTTATCCTATACTTGACTTTAAACTCAGTTGCTACACTGTCCATTACACAAAATCGCTCTTCTTTTAGTGGTCTCAGATGCTTGTGAGATGCACAGGTGTTTCAAAGAAAAAAATCTGAAGAGAATCAATACTGCTTCTGTTTATGCTGCGTGCTTAAAAACACATGGCTATGTGAGCTACAGAAATAACCGCTCTCCGGCCCTGCATCTGAGCAGCATAGAGTGGTCCATCGCTGGTCAACAGGCAGCCAGATATGCACTGCCTCCTGTAAGGGTGTCTTGAAATGTTGTATCTCATAAACTATCTATATGGTTAGTGTGGAAGAGTATCAGTTGGGACAAAACCACGCCAAAGACCTTTCCAACGTGTTACTGGTGCAGGCCAAATGCCAGTGCCCGGGAGGGTTCTGTGGTGTGGTTTAGTTTAGCGGTGCATATGGAGCCGTGGGGCTCTCTCTGAGATGGGGACTGTGGCTTCATGAACACGAGATACAAATTATCTTACCCTATGTTATCTCTGATGTAAAGCGATAGATAAAATATTAATCTACTTAAATGAAACAAGAAAAATAATTTTTCTAAAAAAGCTTGGTAAGCTGCTACTGAATTATATTTTTTAGAAATCATGGATTTCTAAGAGGCTTTCACTGTTTGTGCTAAGTGTTTCACTTTACTAAACAAAAGAAAATCAATAATATACTGGACAGTAAGATTCTGTAAGAAGTTGCTAATTTGAAAAATACGATTTTTAATTTGAAATTTGGTAAAATACATAGCAAATTTAGAATCTCTGTATTTAGACACATAATTTGAGAATTTTTCTCATCTTGAATACAAGCTCAGAATGTATTAGGCTTTTTTCTTATAAATAATACAGGTTTTAATTCATTTTTCTGTTTTATCAGTTACCTCAGGCTTTATCTTCTTTGTACTCATTTTCAAATAAGCACCTTTGCCCTTCTCCCTTATATCCCCCATGTTTGACAGAAGCTGTTTGTAACCATTCATAAGCCAACTTAAAGCTGCCCTTCAGACTCCTTCTTGAAATTCTCCTCCATGAAGCATACAAAATATGTTCAGGGAACTGGACTGTGTTTAGTATCGCTTGTCATTCTGCCTGGTATAGCCAAGCTCTTACTTTGTGTATCCATATCTGAATGCCATAAATACTCACTTATGAATGTAATCACCTTGGGGCATAAATCTTTAAATTATTTAAAATATATTTATATAAATATATATATATGGATGGATTTTTTCTTGCATGTCTGCATTTCAAACATATTCCCTGAATTATTATTGAGGGTGCTAGGAACTACAATTATACCAATAATTAACAGTACTGATATAAAAGACGTGTTGGCAGAATTGTGGATCTTATAGCATACATTCCTTTACTTCCTTGGTGCTATTTAATAGATACCTGGTACCTTTGAGGACAGTACTGTATGCAGATTTTTGACTTTCTGTATAGTATGATCCATCTATGATTTATGCTTTGTTTTGATTTATTTCAATTCTGACTTTAACCACTCTATTATGACATTTTCCCATTCCCTGAAATAGATGCACTGCTGGCCATTATTAAATAAGTCTCATGTTAAACAAAACTATGAAGGTCATATTTTTAGCTGTTATTTTTTTCTATAACAGGTTATATTTTTTTACCATTACTTGAAAGCGATATGATTATTTGAAGGAATGTCCTCATGTTCTGTATTTCACATTCACTTACAGTATCAAATTCTCAGACCAATGGATCCTGTTAAGAATAAACACTTGATACATAACTATAGTGCATCCAACTGATTTAGCTGTAGCAGGTACTTCTCTCTGAAGTGTTTTAAAAATTAACTGTTAGAAATTCACTATGATACAAATCACAGAAAACCAGTTCTGTTTTTCTAAGAATAAAAATAAGACTTGAAAATATATTTGAGGACACTCAAATAACTATATTTAAGAACACCCTGCATAATGCTAGGAAATTAACAGTTGTTTTATTCATTTGGAATAGAAATGCCTTCAACCTTTTAGAGAAAGCAAGAGCAAATTACAGCCAAGTTTTCATTTCACAAGTCATCTTCATCCAGGATAAGCCAGGGCCCCAAGGTCAATTCTTCAATTTGGTATCCTATTTCCATAATGTTATTCTGCAGTGTACTTTCATTATTACTGGAGCAGTGCTCGCTTTCCTATTAGTTTTATAAATGGCTTTGTTAATGCCTTTTTGCAGACAAAACCACCTTTTGTTAATATCCCAGTGGATTTCTTAAGGATTAAAATATATTTTTAAGCAGCCATTGGCTCTATTTATATTTTTTCATTGATGATTAGCCCTTGTCACCTACCTAAAAGTGGCATTGTTCAAACAGAGATCGAAGCAGTTTTTAAGAAGATGTGTTGAATGATTGGCTTGACTGACAGAAAAGAAATAATTAGAAGCTGAAAATTCTAAGAATCTTTGTAAAATTTAGTAATAGCTAAAGCAATGCAACAGTAGTGGAAAAAAAAAAAAAAAAGGGGTGGGGGGAAAATGTATTCTGGCCAGGGAATAGCCTTTTGTTAAGGCATGAAGTTCTACAGATAAAACTGTTTTCTTTGTCTTTCTAGTGCTGTTAGTGGTGATAAGGTACCAGTTCAGCTCAGCTGGGTACAGCTGTTACCCTTAAACACTTGCCAGTTTTATTTAACATAATTAGATGTTTACTTCTACAGTTGTAACAAATACATATATTATTATCTTATAATGTGTAATACCTTATCCAAGACAAAAATCGATGGAAGATGTCTGCAGTGTTCAATAGCATACATCCTTGCTAGGAGGATTTGTGTTTACTGCTCAGCCAAGTATTGAGTAAGAAGTTCTCCTCAGACCTTAGATACAGTGGAAAATACTCGTTCTTGGGAGCCATATTGATGATTTTTTTTTTTCTGGAGTGTCTGTTGGTAGACATTATATACATAAAATACAAATTTATTCAAGAAAGTGTGGTGAAAGCAGCTATTGATTTACAACCAGGACACCCTGATTTTCCCTAGTCTACATATCTTGTAAACACTGTACAAACATTTTAGTAAATATACCACAAAATCCTGTTTATAGTAGCATAGTATTCTGTTTTGCTTTGAAGCTGAACCTTAGGATAGACTGTTTCAGTTGGAAGGGACCTACAAGGATCATCTAGTCCAACTGCCTGACCAGTTCAGGGCTGACCACAAGTTAAAGCGTGTTGTTAAGGTCATTGTCCAAATGCCTCTCAGACTCTGACAAGCTTGGGGCATTGATGGCCTCTCTAGGAAGCCTGTTCCAGTGTTTGACCACCCTCCTGGTAAAGAAATGCTTCTTAATGTCAAGTCTAAACTTCCCCTTGTGCAGCTTTGAACCATTCCCATGTGTCCCAACACTGGATACCAAAGAGATCAGCATCTCCCTCTCTGCTTTCCCTCCTCAGGAAGCTGTAGAGGACAATGGGAGTCACCCCTTAGTCTCCTTTTCTCCAAACTAGACAAGCCCAGAGTCCTCAGCTGCTCCTCATAGGACGTGCCTTCCAGCCCTTTCATCAGCTTTGTTGCTCTCCTCTGGATGGATTCAAGCATCTTCACATCCTTCTTAAATTGCAGGGCCCAGAACTGCACATAGTGCTCGGGGTGAGGCCACACTTACGCTGAATACAGCGGGATAATCACCTCTTTTGACCAGCTGGTTATACTGTGTTAGCTCAAAGTTAATGAAGTGGATTTTTGCAACAGAAGATATGTCTTAATACGAACTTTATCTCCCTGTGAACAGCTATCTAAACAACTATGTTTGATTTCTGAAATCAGACTGATAAGCATTTGATACCTGACCATGACCTGGAACAGAACAAGAGGGCTTAGTATCACCCAGACAGAGTGGTCCTTTGGCTTTGTTCAGTCCAGCTCCCTCTTGTGTTTTCATCAGGTCTTTTAAAAAAGCAAAACCTTTCTCAATGACTTCTTTGTATATCCTGACATATTTGTAGGTGTTGGAGATGTATGGTCAGTGCTCAAGCACCTCTGACATATTGCCTTTGATGAAGTTACTTAGGTTGAAATTTTCAAACACGAATGCTTAAATATAAGTTTATATGACAACTTAATAGCAATCTGCTGAGTATGGTTTGGTCTCGTGTCAAAAGCAACTTGAGATAAGCAAGTTTCTTCTTTAAAAAGAAACAAAGAGGAGCATATTATAACCTAATATTAATTCAGGTTTTCAAGGTATGCTATACTCTGACTGGGAGCAAAGTTCAGAGGTCTTTGAAGTGATGGAGACTTGAACCAGCGGCCCACACTGTACATATGGAACCAGTTTATATCCTAAACATATTTGCATAGTCACAAAAGGCTTATTAACACATGTGAAGGAGAACACTATTGTGGTTAAACTGCTTCTAGACCTCCTCTGCATGCATTTAGCTGACTCCAGTGCACCTGCTTTTTGGACTTTCCCTAAGTGTCCTGTTCTTAATTAGGTTCTGGTGCGAGCACCTGCTGTTGGACATACACTCTAGGTACCCCTGACCTCAGTTTAGGCACTCTGCTGAGTGTCGGTTAAAAACCGGCAGTCACTCCAGAGTCAATGTAGAAACACACTTTTGCAGAGTGTAATTTATCCTATCTAAAATTTGAAATATCTTCTAAATGTACTCTCCTCTCTCTGCCTTGGCGAGTCTCCTCTTGGAGACTTTCCCTGAAGTGTTCATGTTCTTTATTTCTTCTTAAAATCTCCATAGGTCTTGTGGCTTTCAGTGTATACATGCTGCCTATTAGTTAAGATACTTTATATTAAAAACTGTCAAAGAAAGGAAAGCAATTTCAGAACGTTTCCCAAATTAATGACAGTCTGCTTGCACATTCGTTGGTTTCTGTTGGCATCTGGGTCCTAGTACAGACTGCCATTCTTAATCATATTTTAATTTTCAAATAAATTGCTTTCATTATCCTTTCATTTACAATACCATGTGTGCATTACTGCTCATTAATGTTTGTCATCTACTTTGCTGAGACTGGGTTTTTAAATAGCCATGGTTGCAATGCAGTAATTAAAGATGATCCATGTTGGTTTTGTAGAAATTATTCTGAAGCCCTCTTACCAAAAAAAACCCAAACAAAAAAAACCCCAAAAACCCAAACCCAGAGTGCTGTTGAAATAAATTCCTTAAATGTATGGAAGCAGCTTAACATAAGTGCTTTGCCTGCAGGTAAAAAGAGGGCACTTCTAATGGGTCTACTAGAATGATCCCTAATGATGGATCTGTATGAAAACTCTATTCCTCTATAATTACTGACAGGCCTGTTGTTTCTGAGTGTAAGATTTTATACTCAATATAAAGTACAATTTTTTTCATATTGTTTTGCAAAATTTTTATTCCAATGTCCGTTTAGCATTGTTAGTTTCTATTCAGCCAATTCCTTCCCCCTTTTTTCCACTCCAGATACCAAAAACATGAAGGGACTGAAACAACATGACAGGGATTTTGAAATTACAGTTTTGGAACAGAATCCCTGTGGGACAGAAGTCAAAACAGTAGCAGTAACCTCTGCCTTGATGTTGGTCTAGCCATCTTCCCTAGGTTCTACATCATAATATGGAAATGCTTCCTGTATCTGTACTTGCAGTTAGGATTTGTTTGACTACGATGCAGCCTGTACGACTGATTTTATGAACACACAAAATTATGGATCTCCATGCCTGTGCCTATCTGATATTTTTATTCCTTTGCTTCTTAAGTATATGTGCTCAGCTTTGAAAATCTAGCCCTTAGGGATCCTTATGTGAATGTTCAAAAGTAATGTCACTACTGGTATGACACAGGAGTAGAGGAACAATTATACATTATTCAAAGATAAATTTAAATGGATTTTTGAGATATGATGCTCTCTCTGAACTGCCAGAGAAGTAGTTGTTTTTCTTAAACTAATATTTTAAGAAGCAACCTCAGGTGATGGACACATCCTAACATAACAGTGCTTGGCCCCAGGAGCTGGTGCAGCCTTCTTGATGGGCCTTCAAACTTCAGTCCTGCAGTCACTTGCAGGGCTTCTACTTTGCACTATATGGTCATGGCTGAAGAGGCCTCTCACTTATATCAGGCTGCATTTGCTTCTGACATGAAAAGATGAAATACATTCTGCCTCTTTCAGTCTCTGCCATCATTTGCTTTTAATGAACCTTCTCAGCTCTCCATGACTAAGGCCTTAGCACTCTCTCCCTATCTCAGAGCAAAAAGCAAAAGTCTTAAGAACCAAAATTACTGATGTTCCCAGCTTTTTTCTACAGTTTATATATCTTCATGGAAGTGTAGTGAAGGGAATGTATTTGGAAATACAAAATTGCAGTGAAGGGAATATATTTGGAAATATGATTTTTTTTGGTCCTATCACACTCTGGTTTAAACAGTGCTCCATAAGCACCCCTCCATGAGGGGAGACCTTATTGCTCTCTACAACTACCTGAAAGGGGGTTGTGGTGAGGTGGGGGTTGGTCTCTTCTCCCAAGTAACCAGCGATAGGATGAAAGGAAGGGGCCTCAAGTCGCACCAGGGGAGGTTTAGATTGGATATTACGAAAAATTTCTTCACCGAGAGGGTGATCAAGCATTGGAACAGGCTGCCCAGGGAGGTGGTGGAGTCGCCATTTCTGGAAGTGTTCAAAAAACATGTAGACATGGCAGTTGAGGACATGGTTTAGTGGGTATAGTGATGTTGGGTTGATGGTTGGACTTGATCTTAAAGTTCTTTTCCAACCTTAATGATTCTGTGATTCTGTGAAATAGTAATAATTTCAAATAGATAGATACAATTAATGATAAATCAATAGATTCAAATTAGTAATAAATTTATAAGTTTATTTATTTGAGTGATAGAAGAAAACTAAACACCTCTCTATTTGAACCTTCCCTTAATTATTGTACTCAAGCAAGTTGAAATAAGTGTAAACACCTCCTTTTAGTGTTCATTAGCTGAAAAGCCAAGCTGTGTGAAAACTGATAGTAGCATGTCAGCTAAGGTTGAATCCACAAATTTTTTAGAGTTTGTTCTTTTGTTATGGCTAATCCATTCATTAAGGCCTCGTGACTTTATTCGTATCAAGGCATGTATCTGTTCAATTTAATGATTTAGATTTTAGTTTAGCCAAATCACCTTCAGTATATGCCCCTCTCTCTATTAGATCTGGAGGAAACCTGTAGCAACTACACTTCTGTCCAATCTCATATGCAAGGTTTCCTGAGCTGAATCAGATTTAAAAACACTTTTTCCTAAAACTCAGGCCATTTAGTATGAAAAGAAATACTGCCTTTATTTGTTGTTAGAAATAATACTTTTTCTTATTTAAATTTTCTCTATTCTCATTAATGGTGAAAAATGGAAGGAGATGAGTAAGTGGAGGAGTTTATAACCCTGCTCTAGGTCATTTAAATAGATGGTCTAGACAAAACTGCAGGCTTACTAATGAGAGTGTGGTGAGCTTTGGGAGTATATCTTAGAAGTTATTTTTCACTGAAAGAAGGCTGACAATTATGCCTTTATGAAATGAATTCATCAATCCCATTCTATATGTAAGAGAGCCTGTAGCCATATCACACTGTATCATGATCACATAAGACATTTCAACCTAAGTGCAATCAGTACTTTGAAATCACACCTGCAAGGAAACTTCAGTGCCAAGGAAAAGTGTGTTTCTGCTTCAGTAGATGATATTCATCTTTATGGGCTCCATATTACAGCAGAGCTTTAAAATTTCCTGAAGGGTATGATATGATACTTGCAGTGTTTTGCAACTCTTTTAATTTTTTCATTTTTTTCTAAAATATTGGAGAAGCAAGACAGCCATTGAAAACTGAGGCTGCAGTAGAAACAATTGCTTAAGCAAATAGTTATTTTTAAACATGGAAATAGTCTCAGTATCATCTGGGAGACCTGCAATGAATTTAGGCATGTGCTTAACCATAACTGAATGCATTGGAGTTTGTGCAGAAAGAGACTGGGTAACATGACATCCTTCAGAAGTACTTGCAACCTCAGATGCTTATAAATATTTGCCTTAAATCCAAAGCTGAACTTTGTGTGAATGACAGAGAATTCCATGAGCGTAAAACTTGTTGCAGGATATTCTTTCCATTTTCTGGGTGTGAGTAAATGTATCAAAGACAAAACTTCGAGGGGTCATAGCTCTCCAGATATGGTGACTTTGGGATGGTTAGTCATTCTTTGGGGTGGAACAAAGGTAAACAGATTTATTTTCTAATTCAGGCAGTATACCATTAGGTTCTCTAATACAATGAATGTGTCTAAGCATATTGTCTTACTTGTTTACTACCTTTTTCTGCGGTGTGTAATGATAGAATTCTGTATATGCTGATTATAACATGCAAACACAATGACAGTTACAATTCATTATAGTTCTGGATGGCCTGATTTAAATTTTAGTAACCACATATTCCTAAAAGGTGACTATACTAAAAAAAAATCATAGTCAGAAGAGATGCGATAAGGCTTTGCTGTTCCTGTTCCAGTACATGAAAAGTATTAATATTTAAACAGAAAATCAGAATCTGTGCAAAGATGAAGACAGGAGAGAGAAGTAGTAATGCTGTTAAAGAAATGTAATGTTGGCAGTTTTGCATAGATTGTCTTATTCTGATCATGGTTATCAAGGTTTGAGGAATACCCCACCTACTGTGAGAAGACATCCCTCAATGCATTGAAGCTGCTGCAGTAGCTTTAGAATAATCAGTGAACGCTTGCTTTTCAGTAATGTAATAGGGATCTGTGCAACCCTTGTCTCTTTGTATAAGTGGTATCAGTAATGCCAGTGAATTGCTGAGGACCTGCCAACAATGTTAAAAAAAATAATCTTGTTTATGTAGATATATTTTTATGTTTGTTTTGTGATATTAAAATAAGCAGAGCAGAAAATGATAGATGATTTTTTTTTGTGTGCGTACCAGTCACTGTCCAGATAAGGTGAGGGCTAAAAGATTTCTCTTCTTCATACCATATAATATGCCATTTTCATTTTGTGCTGCTTATAACCCTGAGTGTCACAGCTTTCTATTCTAGTCTGAATAGTCAATGAAACATTATGAAGCCGATAAGAAAAGCTGGTCCCTGTTACTTGGCAACGGCTGTTAAGCAGAGCTGAGTGCTGTTGATTGAGGAGATTAGCTGCCATAGATAAACCTCCTCTTTTTGCTGCCCTGCTGCTTATCTTTCTACCCATAACAAGTTGCACCAAATATGACAGCAGTCACTGGTTTAGGCAGAATATGAACTTTGTGGCAAATGAAGTTTGTGCAGAAGACTTAGGATGCTGACTTGAAAATCTTGAATTTATTAAAATTTGCAGGTTGTTTTCTGGATTGTCCTTTCTTAACTTCATGGTGAACATTTTCATTTGAAAGGGTGATACTCCAGCTGTGAGAGAAATGGGATATCCTGTTCCTACATTGTCCATTCATAAACACTGAAAATAGCATCAAATATTTTTTAACAGTTGTCTCTGGCTCCTGTTCTTAGTGACAGTGAAGAAATAAATGAAATACACTGTAAAATTACTGCAGTTACTAGGTATGCAGAAGTTGGATTACAAGCTAAAAATTTGACTATTTTGGTTGATGCTTTTGGGAGAAAATGCTATTGTAGATTAAACAAAAATGTCTGGATGCATTGAAAACTGTTTATATCTGTACATGGCTGGGAAATCTTTCTAGTTTTGGTATATCCAAATTACATTTCATCACAGGAGCATTTTATTGACTGGAAAATTAGAGCTGAAGTATGGCTAGTGGGAGAACCTGGTGGCTTCCTCAGGATTCATGTTTATATTTCCTCTCACGTTTTTAAAATGTTGGTTTATCCCTTTGCTTTCATTAGTGAGTGTGCAGTTCTGTTTATGTTTTTGCCATTGGAGAGGTCTTTGGTTAAGTCCATACCACCAGCGTGGAGCTGCTGCCCCTTTGCAAACCTTTCTGCTGGCCAGAACGTTGAGTGTAGTCTTGGCTGGTTGAATAACCAGGTAATGGCAAAGCACTTGGCAGAAGAGTGAAACTCTGAGGTGACTTGCTTAAAAAAAGTAGTCTTTGTGCAGAGATCCAGGTGAATAGTTAGTTATCCATCTAATACATGACATAAGTTCAGCAATATTATTTAAATGTGTCTTATTATTTTCATAATCCAGCAGAAGCTTCAGAATAATAGATTTTGGGTAGTGGCATTTTCTTTTGCTTAGGATTGCAATCCTTTTTTTTAGCTCTATCAAAACATACTAAAAAAAAAAAAGTTATGGTTTCTGCCTGGAAGAGCATTCAGCTGGATTATAAAAAGAGAAAACAAACAGATATACTATATTCTGTGTATTTTTGTTATCCCAGGCAAGAATATGGTACTTCATAAGCAATATAGTATGAGGGAGAAATTTAGAAAGATACAGTATGGCGCCATTAGTGAAATATCAGTGGGGTTTTTTTTACTGGTCCTGTAGTCCTGGCTTACCAAGATTTTTCATTTTGCATCTTTCATGAACTGTTATTTCCTCTTTTTGTAGCATGAACACTTTGTTCAAAATTATTCTTATTTATTCTTCTTTTAAGAAGTATATGTGCCGAGTATACAACTTCTTAACCACTCAAATTGCAGGAGAATCTAGAGCTATGAGCAGACTAAATTCTGTCCCCAAACTCCCGTTAAATAATGTTTTTTAATTGGATACATTATTTTTAAAAGCACATTACAACTTATAAGTATGCTCAAATGTAAAATATTTCCTGCGAGTTGTATGTATTCTGTGAATAAAATAGGAAGCAATTTGGGTTGCACATTTTACATGCATTGGAGGGGTCTCCGCACCCATTGCAAAAGCACAAAGATCTTGCTTTCCAGATTCATCCTTACCATAAGTTGAGACACTGCAAATCTTAAAAGTTGTTATGAACCATAACACACAAAACTGAGGAGAATTAAATACTTCTGAAACTACTCCCGGTGCTGTTCCAGATCTCTGTTCCCATGTCATTTCATCTGTCTGCCGGCTTACTTACTGAGACAAAAGACCATGCTCGGTGCTGAAGACTTCTGTGCTGGAAAAGACATTTCACCGTAGGGCTTCTTCCAGCCCACAGATAATCCCTTTTGCTTCTCTCAGTGTCCTTTCCAAAACGTATCATTTACTTTAAGATTTGGACACCAGAACTCTGTATTCCCATGCTGACCTCATCAGTGCTGCATACTGAATGATGTCATTCATTTCAATTTATTGCTGTCATGTTCATATACCCTTATTAGTGCTTTTGCCCTGATACCGTCTCGGACTGAACGCTGGGGTCTGAACCAAGCAGGGAGGACTCTAACCTCATGCCCTTCACCTGTTGCCATTAGCAAAGCCACGGGTGGTGCTCAGGCTCTGCCACACAGCGGGGGAACAGCTGCATCCAGACCTCTCATTCATTGCGATAGAAATAACTTTTCCAAACGCAGCTTCTGATAGGTGGTCCCAGGTATGTAACGTCATACTTAGCTGTTTTATAACACAGTTTGCTTGAAAACTGTCAGATTTTTCACGCTCTCCAGACTGTTCAGCAGAAACTGTTAGCATCCCTCTGTCAAAGTTTAGGGTGAGGTTCTTGGCTGTTCCAGTGCCCATGCGTAAGCTGCCAGAGGCAGCTTGATGTGCCGTGGCTTCCGTAGGCATGCTGAGATTTCATACTCGAGCAAGATGCAGAGATTTCTGAGATAGCTCCAAACAGTTTTAATCAGTCCGCAGCGTGCAGCACCCTGTGAAGCTACCCCTGTTTATAAGGGTTTCCCCGCCCTTTCATAAAAGAATGCATTTAAAATTTCTGCTGATGTGTTGACATAACATAATTTTCCATAATTTTTGTAATACTTTGCAGCTAGGGAACAAGATGGAGATCTTTATTACTATAATTTCATGCATGTCTGAAGTCAGTTCCATTTAGGAATAAATTCAGTAGCTCAGATTACAAAAGTAATCTGCTGTCTCAATACGTTCCTGCAAAGATCTAGAAAGCTTCAAGTTTGGCAAAGGTGAGAAATAAACCAAGTTTGCTCTAGCTACTAGATACTGTATCTGATGAATATGAATGGAATGGTCATCAGTCATGTTTTCACGACAAAGCTGTCTTCTGCAAACACGTAATAACTCTTAAAATACAAGTTCTTGGTATTTAGACAGCACAAGTTAAAACTTTCACTACTTTGTTTTTATTACAAAATGAAAATTAATGCAGAAATGCATTTTGCTGAACATGTTTCCTTGCAGAGTTATTTTTGCCTTGGGAGTACAGATGCAAGAGCAGCTACAGTCTGATCACACAGTGAAGACATTGCCAGCACCAAAGTGGTTCTTGGCACCAAACGAAAATGTAATGGGGATCCTTGAAGTGACTGAAGTACATCTCAGTGATACTTGGAAAATTAGTGTGCATAAATAAGCATTAGTATATTTGCATCTCATTGCTTCCATAAGCAAATTCTCAGTCTCTCCAGTAACCTCTGTTCATAAATGCATATTGAGTAAAATAGAAGAATTGTTCATGTTTCATCATTCCTCATTGCTCTGGCTTAATTTTAAACAGTGCAAGCAATAGGAGATCCGTTACTCTTCCAGGAAGGAATTGAACAGCTTCAGAATAGTTTCCCCCTGCTTGAAACTTGTTCTGATTCAGAGTGTTCGTTTTTGTCTTTTCACTCCATTTCTCCCAATAATGTCATAAATAATTAATCAACCAGGGTGCATAAACTTTTAGTCTTTTCTGATAAAGAATCAGATAGATCAGTGCTTAAGGATCCATGTGGCTACCTCCTTTCTTTCTTTCTCCTCTGAACTTCTCTAGTTTTTCGTATCTTTTCGGTAATAAGGTGTCAGAATTTAGTGCAGTATCCTGTCTCGCTTCTGGAAAAAAAAAAATCTAGATGAGGGGTGGTACATGGATCAGATATCTCACTAATGAGATAGCAATGTAAAGTATAAACTTACATGTTAATCTTGCAGTGCAATGACTAAATATGCTAAAGAAAAAGAGATTATTGTATTTATTGTAAGACTACTAATAATTGACTCATACTTGAATTTAAAGTATTTTTCCTCTTGGAGGAGGATTTACATGTTTAAGTCTTTCTTCCCTTTTCTCTTTAGTACCAGTATTGACAAAAAAAGGAGATGCTATTCAGATTATTTTGATTGCAAGCTCTTTTTTCTTAGAGACATCATAGCTAATATTAAATATGTAGTTTTGCTTAGAAAAGTCCTCTTAATATATCACGATTAGAGCTTCTTGGTTTTTTTTTTCCCCTCAGAGGTTTTCTCAAGTCTGGATTGGTCTCTGTGATCAAAATTAGAGGCAGATGGTTTCTGTGGCAGTCATCTGGATGTGGAAGACATTGATTCAGTCACTGCTTTGTCACCCTTTCTTGTCCTCATCATGGAGCCAAAAACATACTTGTCATTCCACATAGTTACCTGGGCTGTGGAAAATTCAAGTTTGATTCCCGAAGATGTACCAAGTTATTCAAGCATTATTCAACTGGAACATTAACTCTAGAAGCAAAAATTTAAGACTTGCTTTCTTTTCATCTCTTCGTTTTCCTTTCCCTGAACTCCCTTGTGTCCTTTCTTCCCAAGGCATGGCCGTTATTTCTGTGGTTGGGAAGCCTACATACAACCCGTTAAGACAGGTTCATTTCTGTGCTCTGAATTGCAGAAAAGTAGGCATTGAAATCTGGACCTCTCATTCTTTTAGTTGAATAACTTAGGGACTTTTTGGAAAAATGCAGCACTTCTTTTCATGGCGAGCCTGCTCTCCTCTTTCTTTGTTAAACTGTAGATAGCTTTTTCACGGTCCTTTCCTTCCCTCCTTTTGCTGTACTCAAGAGAGCACAGGATTTTTTAGTTACTTTCTCTACAATTTACATATTTCTGTTGTAACTTGAAAAGCCTCTTGAGTGAAAGTGTGCTTAATATTTTGGGACCGTACAATCCACCATTTAAATTAGCAGGTTAGTGCAGAAACAGTTCCTGGGATGATATTTCCCCTCTGTTGAAGGTTATATCTTCTTTTGATGAAGGAAGGATAGAGTCCTCCAGAACTTGCTCTCACAATTACTGCTTGAGACAAGGGGACTGTAAACCCCAGAGGAGCTATTCGTTCTCAGACATGCCTCGGGATGATTTGGAGCTTTGCAAATCCCAGCGCCCTACCACAATGTTTGCACAACAGCTAACTAATGCTGCTGTTAATGTGAACTTTTCTCTTTTAATCTGAGCCCTTTTATCATCACTAACATGCCATCCAATTCTTTCAATCAGCAGAAATATTCTGGGCTTTTAAGCCTTGGGGTTTTTGGTTGAAAACAGATTGGCCATCCACTTCTGTCCTTAAATACGTGTGTCCGAACAGGTGAGGAAAGGCATTAAATCTTGTCAGAGTCCTTTTATAGGACTGTTAGGTGGTCTGGCTTTCAGCAGAATTTGCAGTTACCTTTGCCTTTCAGACAGCGATTTCTTTAGCTGCTGAGGCAGAGAGTATTCACTGGACTACCCATGGCATGGTATTTTTTGGTTGGATAAACCCAAGCTTTTTCAAGTTTAATATGCCTTACACTGTTGTTTTCTTATGAGGTCTCTATTAAAACTACAACATAAATTTACCAAAAAATATGCTTTCTGTTTGTTGTGGTTTAACGCAGCAGGTAGCCAAAACAACCACACAGCCATTCATTCACCCTCCCCCCTGCAGTGGGGTGGGGGGGAGAATGGAGAAAGAAAAAGGGTAGAACTTGTGCGTTGAGGTAAAGACAGTTTAATACGACAGGGAAAAAAAAAAGAATAATGTTAATAATAATGATAAAAGAATATACAAAGCAAGCGATGCACAGCACAATTGCTCACCACCCCCTGACCGATGCCCAGTTAGTTCCCGAGCTGCGCTGCCTCCCCAGTCAACTCCCCCAGTTTATATCCTGAGCATGACCTCGTACGGCATGGAATATTCCTCTGGCCAGTTGGGGTCAGCGGTCCTGGCTGTGTCCCCTCCCAGCTTCCCGAGCACCCCCGCGTTTTCACTGGCAGGGCAGAGCACGGGAAGCCGAGTTGGCTGATTGGCAACGACTAAGCACATCAGCACGTTATCAACTTTTTTTCCATCCCAAATCCAAAACACAGCCTCACACTGGCTTCCGTGAAGACAGTCAACTCTATCCCAGCTGAAACCAGGACAATGTTTTATTTACAATTGAAGATTTCTTTTTCTTGCATGATGTATTGTGCTTTATGTCCTAGCAAAAGCAGAATGCCACCACATACTCTTCTTAAAACGATCTGTATGCACTTTGCTTACTTGTCTTAGTAACGCATCACTTTTAGAAACAACTACCTTAGCCTTTTTGGTTGGTTTTTTTTGAGGGGGGCTATTGTATTTCTTAATTTTAAATAAATAAAAAAATTCCCCATGTTCTCCATCGGCCACAGGAATAGGGAGGGCTGCGGCACGGCGTTGTAGGCCGGATGAGGTCAGACGGATGCGACAACAGCCGGTGTCCCAGGCGCGCCGCGTGCGCTCCGGCACCGATCCCGCAGCGCCAAAGCTGTCCGCTAGGTGCCGCTATTACCGCTCCGAAACGGAAATGACGCCGGCCTCCCTGCTCCTGCGCAGCGGCGAGCACCAGGAAGCGGGAGAAAGGGTTTAAAAGTGTAGCGGTGCGGGCTGGCCTGCTCGGAGGGCCGCATGCTGCGGGGCGCGCTGCGGCTTAGCAGTGCAGTTAACCGTGATTGCAAGCAGCAGCTTTTCTGACCAACTGTTGGAGTGAGGCTTGTGTTTGCTGTTTGAAAGCATCGGAGTAATATTTTCAAAACATTGCATGAGAAATGATGCTGTAGAAACCACTGTTGCTCTGTCTGTGTGATCTCTACCTTGCTTGTAAAGAGAATTTAAAAGCAGAGGTATAAATTATGAACAAATCTTTTTTTAATGAATGGAATATTAAAAATATGCTGCTTGCTGAAGGGCTTATTTGTAAATGTTGAATGTGGGTTTGTGGACTATGTCTTCTGGAATAAGCCTCCTTGTATGCAATTTAATGTCCTCTTCAAGGAACTGTAGTATTAATAAAAAAAAAAAATTTTTTTAAGGGTTTTGAAAACAAGTGTCTACTGGAGAGAAATAGCAGGGAGAGAAAAGTAAAATACTTTAACAATCTCCTAAAACATTTAACTTCTATGACCTTGAAGTGTAGTATCATGAGACTATTGAGATGCAAATATTATGCTTCCCATTGGAAAATGATTTAATCTTTCCAGTAGGCAACTGGGGCTCTAACCTTGGTTATAAGACATCGAGCACTGGCCTTTTCATTAGCCTTGGACGACTCTTGGACCTTACAGCGACTTAAACCAATAGCTGGGGCAAGGAGTGTGAAGTAATGCCCATACCCAGTGAGAAGAATGAACCCGTTTCTTACAGAAGGTGAAGTTGCTGAAGAACAATGCCCACTGAAAACTCTGCAGAAGCATTAGAGGAAGTTCTCTGATGAACTGCAAGAGCGTAAATGATACAGGCCAGTGTGGCAGCAGATGCTATTTGACACACTGCGGGGTCTGCGGACTTTCTGGTTTACATTATGACACGGGAACAAAGCATGATGCCTACAATGTGGGGCAAAATTTACATTTTTTACAAAGCTCTACTTTATAATTTTTAAACAGTTGTCAGCTAATTAAGGTAAGGAAGCTGAAGCGTTGGTCCACCTATGGATGCGAATAGTGTTGCTGTCTGGAGATCCGCTTCCTTTCCGGCTGCTGCAGGAAGTTTGAAGAGCAGAAGAATTGGGTGCTTCAAAGCATCTGCTTGAAGGCTCCTTTGCAAAGGTCACTTGTCAGCACCATCTGAAAATTTCACTGCATGTAGATCTAAATAATTAATTACTGCAGAACACAATCTTTTAATTTACATCTATCAAGCTTTCGTCAGCCTGCAGACAAACTCCAGCATCTCTACCAGTCTTCATAGCTTTTCTCAGTAGCAAAATATACTTAGTATATAGTCTTGCCTTCAGGGTGAAGGTGGTCACTCAGTGCAAGTTTCCAAAGACGTTTTAGTACCAGTTAAGCATGTGATGGCTGTCTATCTAACCAAGTGGTTTGTGTTGGCACAATCAACTCTTCAAAACTGTTTCAAACTATAGTTTTTCATGCTCTCCCTTTATATAATTCAGTACCTAGATGTCAGTCATGAATGTAAAGCGGTGCTTCCTTCCTCAGTAGGTAATAGAGATCATAAATATCCACTAATTCATCAAAAATGCGCAATAGTAATGAATTAAGATGGGAGTTTTCCATTTGCTTCTAACCCTTCCTCAAAAATCATCCTTCCAGAATTTGTGTTTTGACTTGTTCACTGTTTAGTCTATCAGTTGTGGGTTTTTTCACTAGAAGTTGATAAATATTCAGTGTAAATACATGAATCATGCTCCAGGTCTAATAAAAGAGGTTTGTCTGCCACTGTTTGAGATCTTATTGGGTACCTGGGTTATGTTACATTTGTGTCGTTTAATCTTAGCATCTAACTTTGTAATATATATTTGTCCAAATCTGAGATCTTAAATAGCAGCTTATAAAAATCTATGCTTGCTTTTTTTCTCAAACCTATTAGCAAAATAGCCAAATACATAAAGAAGCATCTCACTCTCTCCTTGTGTATATTATTATTCTTATTTAGTCTCTTCTTTGAAAATAAATGTAGAAGCCATCTAAAAGTCAATATTTACCATGCTGGTAACACAGATGTTTCCAGGTCTAAGTATAACTTATAAGATATTACTATGGAAATTTCAGATACTACTTTTTGCTAACGGTTAGCAAATGATAGCACTTTAATAGCAACCATATGTGTATATTGATTGGTTGTCTCAACCTTCCTTCATTCTGGGCATGTGTAAAGAGCAGATGTCTTTTGCATATTACGTTCCTTCTCAGACTACAATTTTAATCAAAGTTCAGTATGAACACACTCAGTTATTAAAGCATCACTCATGCTTTGAACTTCCTCTGCCGTATGACATTTACTGTAAAATCTGGGAGATTTTCCGTTTTCCTTTTTGTTTATGACAGCTTTGGGCAATTCGCTCGTTGGAGGCTGTTAGAGGTCAAATGGGTGTAAGACAGGGTGCGCGGACACCAGCACACTGCAACAGCCCCACATCACCCTGCTGCTGGAGGTGGGTCCAGCTGGTCTGGAAAGACGCGCCATGTATTTACTCACTGTAAAGATGACAGTGTTTTTGGATAGTTCATGGCAGACTAAGCTGGACAGTTTTTAAACATTAGCTGTAATTTAAGTGAAAATGAGGTTTGTGCTGGACCAAAGCAATTTCTGAATTTTGGCCATATCTTCCAAATAGATTTATTGGAAAGAAAAAGGGGGGGAACTTTTACCAATTTTTTTTGAAAAATGGTTCTCCCTTGCATTTTTGTCCTTATGATTTATGTAATTTTGAGAATGTTTAATTAAAAGGTACCCTGAAAATTAAACACTCAGCCTCAATTAAATTTTCTACATTTTAAATCTTGCCACAGAAACTTTGCAATCAAATGCAAAAATAAAAAAAAAACCCAAAGAAACCAACCCCAACAAAAAAATCCCCGAACAAATAGAAAAACCCTAGGAGAAGTCCTACTTTTTTAAAAAAAGCTACTGAACTGAACTATGAAATCTACTATTTGCACAACTCCAGTCCAACTGTAAACCCACTATAAAGACCCTCTGCGTTTTACAGATGGTATTTGCCAACCACTCCTTGGGGCATAGTACTCCTTCTCAGCTCTCCTAGTACTGCATTTAGCAAAGCAGAGCACTATTTGTGATTGCAGCCTCTTCAAAGCTTATTATGCCCATATTTCAAGTACAAAAGCCAAAATAACTTGCCGTTTCTCCCTAAGCAGTCCCAGTGTTTTTGGATAGATTGTATAATGGAGCTTAGACCCATGTGCTAATTGTTAATTTTAGAATTTAAATAGGTTTTGTTCCATTCAATGGCAGTAGGCTAAAGGTTTCTGAAAACTCTGGTTTTAGAAAAAAAAGGTTAGGTCTCTTTTAGAATTTGTGAGTGAATTGGCTTTTGCATCCATTGAGCTATCTCTAAATGATACTTAATACAAAAAAACTTTAATTTGGGCTGAATGTGTATGCTTTTCTGAACTCTAAAATAAGGTTATAATTATTTTAAGGTACATTATGTCTAAAAAATCATGGAATATTTGTTGTTGATATAAACAGAGATTTTGTCCTAATTATTTGTAGCCGTTAATGGTGATATTCCAAAATAGAGCTGGCTATTTCAAGTTATGTTTCATTTTGAACAATCTTGTTCTTAAACACTGGAATGTTCTTCTATTCCTTTCTGAATCAGGACCTTAATTATTCCTGTTACTCATCCATTTACAAGTGACTGATATTTATATCCATTGCTTATTTCCAACTGCAACAGGTTTGTAAACGGATCTTTTAATCTGCTGTTAGGCCACTTTATATGGCAGAAAAGCAAACTAGACCTGTGTATGCGGTTTCTAAATTAAACCTAGTTTCCAGTAACAAAATTAGATGCAGAGGTAAGTTTTTAATTTGGATTAACATGATTTGGCATTTGTAAGTGACAGGAGGATTGGAAAGGCAAAGAAAGCAAAAGTTGGCTAATTTCAATGAGGTATTTGTGTTTAACAGTGAAGGCAAATAATGCCCTTTTTCTGCATCCTGCATTGGTTTATTTTCTTTTATGCCATTATTTGTGTTTAGTGAACAGCTGGGCCAGTAGTTCCCATTTGTAGTCTTTTAGCTCTGTGAACTAGCAGAGAAAGTAATGGACGTTTGCAAATTAATACCATTATTTTCTGCTAATCTGGTACAGCTATCCATTTTGAGCATAGATGTAATATCAGAGCTGAAGTAATTACTGTGTTAAAACTAGTACTGCAGTAGAATATTTTGCTAATTAAACTTGTTGCATTTAAAGAGCTTCCTTTGGATCACTATATAGAAGAGAACTGTTTCGAACAATAAATGAAACCACTTTCTTTCTCAGAGGCCTAGAATTGCAGATGGTCAGATTGGATGTGAAGCACCTAGGCTCTGAATTAGTCTTTTGTATGAAAGAGAGAAAGGTAATTTGAATGTTTGAACTCCCTGTTCCTCCCACACATACACAGGAAGCTTGTCTCAAAATGAACAATTCTCTAAATAAAGACTAATAAGAAGCTAAATTAATTAGAAGGTGCGATGTGAAAAGACATTGATGAGAAGAGTCTGTCATTTTAGACAAATGGAATGGAGCTAAATAAATTAGGCCACATTAATATCTCATTGTTCTGTGAGCAGCTTTCTTTTATTGCATTCATTAGAGGGTACTTCTTGAAATGAGCCTTTGCTAGCCATTACGGATTCATTTCTCATTTACCAATGCCTAACACACAGCTCCTGCATTAAAAATGTTTCAGCAAATCCTCGTAGTTTCTGCAAATTAATATTATATGCCTGGATGCTGCACTTTTCATCTGCAACGTAGTAGGTGCTGAACATTATTTTTTTTTCCCCACTGAATTGTCGGTAAAGAAGTCTTACATCAAAAGATCTGGGAGGCAGAAATGTGAAATTACTTTATAAAATAAACTATGTGTATCTTGTACAATAGAATCTTCCTCCAAATAATATTCTTTCCAGTATTTATTTATTTTGATAGAGAATACCCTGTCTCATGACTTCAGTAGTCCTTTGATAGCTTTTTAAAGTGTCTTTTAAAAGGTTCGTTCAGTATATAATTAGGATACATTGGAAATGCGCATCTCATCACACATTTCTTTCTCTCAGAAAATAAAATGTATATTTTTCCTTTTTTCTTTCTCTCTCCTGTAGATGGAATATTTGGGAGATGTCAGCGAGTGCCAGTAATAGACATCTATAAATACGACATTTCACCCCCTGTTCTTCAGCGCCTGAGGATCATCCTGGAGAAGCTCTCACACAGAGGTATAGTAAAAACTCTGGACTAAGGTTAGCTGCATTGGGGGTTATAATTATTTTGTGCTCCCTCTGAGGTGACATCTTCACAAGTTTTTGAACACAGTGTGTTTCAGGCCTGGTAGTGCAGACTTTATAAAAGTAAAAAGCCTTCTGACTCACTGAATCTGCAATAAGGACTTGGTGAAGCAATTTCAGGAGAGGTGCTTCCTCCCTATGTAGTGCGTATCTGTGACTGACACTCTATACAGTAAAATTTTAGCATCTATGAATCCTGGTGTCATATAAATAAATCAGCAGGAAAGGAAAATAGTTTGCCCTGTATACTTTTGCACCACAGTATATTTCAGGTTGTGTGGGCAGAAAACACACAACTTCTAGTGAGCTAGAAACAATTCTTAACTTTCTCCTGAATTCAGATAAGTAGCACTGCTCTGATTTCATTGCAAGCTACATCTGCTGTGTTCCTTTTAATTTTTATTCAGCTTTCTGAAGTTAATCTCTGTGTTATTTCTGAAGCTGGAAAGGATGTTCTAGCTTCTGAATGGCATAATTTGAACTAGAAAAACAAATCTTGGATAAAGTGAAAGCCAATAAGATGGACAAACTTTTTAGGTACTAATACATGAAATATACCTCTGCTGTAGACAGCCACAGGACCAAGAAATCTTTGTAGTCTAAATTATTCCAAGAGGATTGTAGAAATGGTTAATTTTGCATCATGTTTGTGGGGTTTTGTTCCTAAATATTTTCCAGTTACAATCTCGATTACAAATTAGTAATATTGTATTAGCATGTTGCTAGTTTAATTATGAGAAAAAATTGATCTCTTGGAAGTTCATGCGTATACTTAGAGGCTGGACTTCTGGTTTGGAAACCACTGATTTAGAGAATTCAAAAAATTTCCAGGGATTTATTTCCTGTCCAGCAGCCCATCCAAATGAAACAAACTAAGCAAAATTTTATTGTAATAATTCCTGACTGATTAACAGTTATTTGTGAATAATACTTGTGGCTCTTTCACTTGTCATGTTTTTAAAGGCTAAGCTATGCAAGCAAATTTATGAAAGAAATACTTTTTCATCAGGGCAACTTTGTATGAGTGGAATAGCTAGTATCTGCTCTCTGAATATAGTGAAGCAGAGGGGTGGCAAATTCATCGCGCAAAGACACCTAAATTGATATATAAATTGATCAGGGACAGCCAGCACTCATTTACATTGCCTGAATATTGGTGATGAATCCTCTGTAAAGCTTCCTCCACAGGGATGTCAGAGGTGAGAGACCTTCAGGAGGAGACCCACGCCCTTCTGGAGGGCCAAATATGTAGAGGCTGATGGGATACCCCAGGCCACCTCAAATGATGCTTGCCTGTCTCCATCTTCCTGACTACCGTAACATTTTGATTACTTCAACTGAATTCGTGTGATCTCCCCCTACTAAGTGCTTCTCTGATCAATAAACCAACCTTTCCCAGGATCTCTGTTATCAGCAACCCACCTCCCTGGATGTATCTGTTGCAGTAAACCGCAGTACGCTTCTTTTAAGGAAACTTGGACTTTGAAATTTGGACTTGTCTCTTATTTCTTCATAGCAATAGAATGACAAGGAACACACAAATTGAAACCGTGGTGAAGAATGAAAGTACTTTTTCTTTTATCTTTCCTTGCTCATGACATTTAAAGGTGCATACACAAATGTGTATATGCTTTGAACTGATATAAAACTTTTGCAGGCAGTTTTTGTGGCCTGTGGGTATCCCAGTGATGAGAATCTTAAATATATCTGTAAAAGATAATAGAATGCTAGAATGCCCTTGTTCAAATGATTGATGTGATAAAATAACTTTTTTTCTTTTTTTTTTCCCCTCTCAGTATCCTTGGCAAATTCTGAAGTGCTTAGTGAGGACAGAAATATGGAAGGAGTAGAATCAATACAGGCTATCAGATTAATGGATTACTGACATCAGGTTGCTCAGAGAAGGCTCTGCTCTTTGCTGGTGCTATCAGATGTAATACATCCAGCCCTTAGGTCATGTTCACTGGCTGTGATGGTCTCTTGCACAGTTAATGCTGTTCTCCTGCAAATTGTGTGCAAAACATTATGACCATTCCTGCAGTATAGATAAGCCAGGCATTGTCAAGCTCACAGAAATGTTTCGGGTAACCTCAGGAAAGGACTTAATTCTTTCAGAGGACTTATTTCCTTTATCTACATCATACCCATTTCTTGTCCTTTCCATAAGGGTACTAGCTAGATCAACTTGGTCGTGCCTAATTTCCCTGGAAGCGATAGGGGACAGCATCTGTTCTGTAAAGATGTAAGGAGCAGGACAAATTTATCTTGGAAGACTATATAGTAGGTCCCATGATAAGTAAAACTTTTAATAATGTCTATATTAAACACTTAACTATTTTTATTAGATGTATATACACTTAAAGACCAGATATTTTGGAGGTTATTAACTTGAGTGGTTTTATAGGTTCTTACTTATTTTTCTAATGTGACTTTGTTTTTCTTTTTTATTTCATTCCTGATGTCTTCTTACAGTATTACTGTTTTCTTCTTTTTTTTCCTGAGCAATAGTCTGCTGACATCTATTTCCATAGAATTAAAAGAAAAATCCATAGAGAACCTCATAAAATTTACATCTTCTTTCTTTCCTATTTGCTGATTACTTCTAAATGATGCCTATATTTGAATCAAGGTCCAAATGGAAGATTGTGTGGTCATGTACTAAGGACAATATGACAAATGGACAAACAAAGGACAATATGACATGAATAACAAATATAGTTTCTGATTCTGCTAGCTTGAAATGTTTACTACAATAGGGAAGCCTACGACAGAAGCTTAGATGAGTGACACACTTGATGGTAATCTGTTTAATAAAGAACTTGGACTAAAATTGAGTTCAGGTTTCATAATGATATAGTTTTTATGCCTTCTTTACACATTGAGTCTATCTTTGTCTATACTATCTGCTAGTAGATTGATGATAGAAATGAATACCATGGAATATTAGTTTCCTACAAAGGAATGATCTGCTAGCATTCAAATACCCTTGTTCATGGCATTTTCAC
Source organism: Phaethon aethereus (assembly GCF_964289735.1). Classification (NCBI taxonomy): domain Eukaryota; kingdom Metazoa; phylum Chordata; class Aves; order Phaethontiformes; family Phaethontidae; genus Phaethon; species Phaethon aethereus. The sequence goes on from NC_138582.1 coordinate 161,024,880, forward strand.
TAACACTATCCTTGAGTCAGTCAAATCTTTTGAAATACTCTTCATGAAGAAGATTTTCTGAAGATTCGATTTTTATAAATGTGACTATCTATATGGGAAAAGCCCTTCTAAGAGTTGCAGAAACATGATGAATCACTTTCTGAAACTGGTAGTGCTATAATTTATGAGGAGTTGAAATATTTCTCATTGTCTGATAAACAGAACAATCAAAAGGATGCTGTTTAGATAGGACTAAATCACTGGAAGAGGGGAATGAAGTAAATATCAGCATAGAGGGGTGAATGAGTAGTGCCTGAAGCAAATAAAAATACTGGTTCCTATGTTGATCTTCTGCATCCTCTTGTCCAGCTTGGGAGAAGATACTTCTTGGAATATACCAAGAATGATAAATCATCTATACACTTCCCTGTTTGAGCTAAAATGCACAAAATACTTTTTTTACTTAAATGGATTAAATAAATTATAACATATTTTGTTTTCTTCTTGTCCCAACAATATTATCATGGGTGCAAAGTGATCACATCACTAAGATTCTTAGCAAGATTTTGGAAACTTGAAATACTGGCATAAGCAATAGTAAAAGAGAACAGTAGTATTTCTCAACTTGCTTACTCCAAGAGGGATTTACATTTGTTGCATAGAATAGTTTCTAACCAGTGATTCAGACGAGCTGATGACATGGTACTGACTCTGTGAAAGTGCAGCTGCCATAGCAATGAGCATTACTAGAAGAAAGAGCTCAGCGCAGAGGTGGAACCTGCAGGACACGCTTTCTTAAGGGCATTAGAACAAGGATATTTGCCCAGGGTCACGACAATGCCCACTTGACTCGGGATTCTGCCTCTAGGAGTGGCCACTGTGCGTGTTGAAACAGAAAACACAGAAACATGTAAGGAAAGTTCAAGCATACAGAGGCATTTCACAGCATTTGTACCTTCTCAGCATGATGTGCTCAGTGGCATATGGTTCTCCTGAACTAGAAGTCATATTTTTGTGTTTGCTGTGGGCCCGGTGGACATTGTTTCTAGCACAGTTTGACAGGACACTGTATATTAGAAAGAAATCACGTTAGGCTAATAATCGGTAGTTTAGCTTCTGTCTTCTGGTTTACCTAAATTTTAACTAAATTACAACTGTTGTCCCTTTAGTGCAGGAACCGTGCAGCATACCTATTTGGAAAAGAAATCAGATAAATGTTTTTTGTTTTGTTTATGTAAGTTGGAGTCGTTGCTACATGATTCCTGAGTATGCTTGTTGCTACTTAATTTTTTGCTATAACAGCCTCTTGTTCTAAGCTTTACTTTCAAGGAAAGCAATTTCTTTTACACTATTCTGAGGAAAGCCCTGCTTAAGATATTCAAATATCAACAGTGTTATTAGGAGAACCAAAAAGAGTAGGATACACTTTTAAATTCATTATCTCAAGTCAGCAAGATATTCTTGAGAGGCTCATAGGCTGTGGAAATATGCAACAGATTTACAGACTGAAAAAATAGCACTTTTTTCCTCGTTTGTCTTCTTTGCAACCCAGGATGCTCTTGACAGGGAGAAAAAAATATTTTTCCTAAATTAATTTTAACCAGGTAAGTGTAAGGTGATGAATATAACTTTGCTAGAACTAATTTTATACTCTTACAGCAAATTTGTTTTAAAAACGAAAATGATTTACAATCAGTTGACTTGAAAATTGAAATGAATGTGACTTGTCTCATGCAGCTTGTGCATTACGAAAGGGTTGCTAAATATTTCAGTCAGGACTATTTTTGAAGGCAAAGTATCATTTGCTGCAATGAAAGTAACAGACTTGAAAGTAAACCTTTATAAGCTCAGTTTTGAAATAAACTTAAAAGGAATAATGCAATTCTTGCACATATTTGCAGGGTGATTATCACATCATTATGGAGGTATATGGAAAGCTAAAAACAAGAGAGGTAGGAGAAAGCAAATTTTTCTTTAAATTCAAATATTGATACAAAGGAAGGCAAACTCTTCTGGCCTTCAACAAAAAAAAATATAGTTTTACTTGAATAGAGCAGTGCATTTACATCAAATTTCCTTGGCATCAGCTTGCTCCAGACATCTGTGTACTTAACAAATTCTTCCCCTTGATGGCTGCTGAAGCCAGGAATAGAAACATAAACCCCATGACATGCTACACTGGAGGAACTCAGCTGGACTGGACATATTTACTTTCTCCTGGTATCACTGGCATGCTGCCTTAACTTTTTGGCTCAATGGACAATAACACACTGAAAAGGTTGCAAAAAATTCCTGCATTTTTAAGTGCTAAAGCACCACTGATATTTTTTGGATCTTCAAAACCCAAATAGAACTTCAGAAAACTAGAATGAGTTTCAGAAAAAGCAAGAATTTTTACTTTATAAAGCAGCAGAAAGAATACACTTTTAAACCCTTTTTCGAACACCTGGATTAGTTCATGTATGTTGCACAGCACAGCACAGAACAAAAAATACAGATTTTTTTCTATTTTTTTCCTTGTATGGCTGCTCTGCTTACCAGATGTAATTGGATAGGGCGTTGACTTGCTCTTTACCATCTAAGACATTTATGAAAAGTGTTCTTTCCAGGAAATTGGTATTTATGAAGAATGTATTTTCATTATAGGAGGAATGCAGATTTTGTGTATTGTGGGAAAGGTACAGAAGAAAACTTACTAATATATATTTAGTTTTATCTGCTTTCATAACACGGTTGTGCAAAGCTTTTTGATTTTGCATCGTTTGATTATTGGTTCTTTGGAAGATAGGTATGTCAACCCAATAGCATCATATTCCTTTTGTTTAAAAAGAGTGATCAGTCAGAGATTTCACTTGTGTTTTTGATAAAATAACACATTAATGAATATGTCTGATAGAAAGGAGAAAAGGTCTGCATGTCTCCTTTGTGTAATGTTTCTGTCAACTAGCAGTGACAATTGCCAACTGGGATCAGAATGTATGAAATTCTTTGTGGCCCAAATAACTTTACAGTTCTTCCAAAAGAAACACAGAAATTAGTGGTAATATAATGCAAACATCAAGGCCTGTCTATCAATTCCTGCCTTGCGTCCTTCGTTTTGAAGATCTCTGCAGCACCTCGTGGATTTTAACCTCTGCATTAATGCTTAGACTTTTCCATGAAGCTCTCTGTGGGCTTTTCCACAGTTTGTTCTCTTTCTGATCTTTGAAATTTGGAGACCGTCTCTGTTTCTTCCTCCTGTGGAAGAAACTAAAGATGTCTTGTCTTTTTCCTGTTGGACTTCGCTGAGCAAGCTTGCCAGGCCTCCTCTGGATGGCCTTGTTCTCAGCAACAGGCTGAGCAACAGCTCAACAGCAAAAAGTCTTTGTGTTTGGATTATTCATTAAAATGCTGCCCTGTTAATGATGTCACGTGAAACTCTGAACTTCATTCTTATTCTCTTAGATCATTCTTTAAAAAAAATTAACACCTTCCACATGACCATTGGACTGGACATACACTGGGCTTGAAGTCATATGGGTACATAACATGCTTTTGAAACACACTTGAAAACACAGCAGTCAAATTGCAGTTCATATTGCAGTTGTTCCCACACTTGGAATGTCAGCAAATATCAATTCAAGCAATGGATTACTTTTTTAGCTGCCGTATTCTCTAATAATGCTACTTTTGGAAACTGTGAATAACAATATAGCATATCCAAACTAATTATGCTGTTTTGTACCATGAATCTGTAATTATAGAACATTTGCATATTCAGCATAAGACTGTTTTTTATCATTGCACTATCAGTGGGTTTTTCCATATTTGTTTGTTACTAGGGAATATGTTTTCCTTTCCTATTTCTATATTAATTGCATTTTTATCTACAGATTTTGTCTCTATCTACTTTTGCCTCAAGTTCTTTTAAGATATCAACTCTTTATGGCACCTAGTGTTTGACATCTTTTTAGCTTTGTAATAGGTACTCTAAATTCTGAAACATTTAGGCTTACTTTTTCAAAATCATGGTTTTAATCTTACTCACACAAAATCTCAATAAGTAGATTGTCCCCCCCACAGTACACCATGAAACTTTTACCTTGTTTTAGTAATCAGTATGAATTCCTACAAAAGTTGTTTTTTCCCTTTGCTACACAGAATATATATACACACACTTTTTTTTTCACTTAAGATGTTTTTATTCTGTATTTTACAGCTTTGGCAGAATGCTTCTGACAAATTTACCAGTTTCCTGTAAAGGCTGGGTGATATTAAAACTCTTTTTTAATTCCACATGCATTTTCTTTCCTGATGATTCTTAGCGTACACTCACTGTATTTCAAAGATTTCTCCTTCTGTTTTGTTTTGCTCGTACATATGTGTATGGTCATGGATAGACAGTGCAGTTCACGATAATAAAATTACTTTCCCTCCAATACTTGTCCATTGCTCAGTTTTTCTTTTGCAGTTTCTCACAATCTTAAAATTGCAAAAAGATCTTTTCCCATTTTGAGTCTTTTATTTATTCCTACTGCTGTCTGGTTTCTAATTAAGCATTGCACAGACCTGCATTGTATATTTAACTGAAGTGTCTCCAATCTTTTAGGAAGGCTTAGAATATTCTTCCTATGTTTGACTTAGCATATGTCAAACACATAACTATTAAACAACTTTTTTTTTTTTATCCCATCTTGGGGTTTGTGGGGGGTTTTTTGAATGCAGTATTTTCGCATTTAGTTAGCATGGTCAGATAATTGATTTTTTTTTTTTTTTTTCCTTATTTCACCTGCGTGTGATCCAACAAAACCTCTGACTCAGAAAGAAAGTGTAAAGCTGCTGGGTCTGCAGTATTTTAGAAACTTACCTTTTGTTCTTTTTAGGTTTTTTTTAGCTCCACTTGCTTTTGTGAAGAGGCAAAATTCCTGCCTGAGCATCCTCTGGTTGTTTCATACATTCCTAAAAGCTGTGTTGAGTCTTTAGATGCTCCTTCGTATTCACTATTCTGTTACGTTTTTTCTTTGTCTGATAAGAAAAGTGCTGTAGAGACGGAAGCACTCTCTGCCCATCTATCATTCTGCCTTCTAGTAGTTTTTCATATGTGTTCCCAGTCTCAACACTATTTGAACAGACTTGAGGTTTTCATGTGTAATAAATATCATGAAATGCTTTTCTTGAAAATCACTAGGAGGCAGAGGAGCAAAAGGGCATTAGCGTCAAAATCAGCTGTTACCCATTTGTTTAGAAGCAGCTGGTTCTCACATACATATGTTACAGCCAATGCATTATTTCTGTATTTTATAGCTGTCCGTACCCAGCCTGTGTTTTACCAGCTGACAGGCCGAAAGGGCTGGCTGGGACACGCAGAGTGGAGCCACAGATACTGCAGAGAAGTGCAGGGAGCGGATGTCAGGCAGGGGAGACCGTGTGGGGCAGGAGAACAGCGTAGGTGCGACTCTGAGCTGAGAGGATTGTACTAGGCAGATGGGCTCGAGGTGCTGACAAATGTTTTTTATAACAAAAGGAATCAACTATAAAGACAACGGGTGGAGGGAGAGGGACTGTAGATTTTTTTTCTCCATCAGGCTCCAGCCAGCTGACAAGCAGCAACTGATTTGAGCCAGCGTCCCAGATCTGGCCCTTGGGAGGACTGTTTACCCCTATAGATAGCATTACACTGCTTGACTGACTTGATGGCACAATTAAAGTGTTAAAAATATAAAATTATCTAAAAATGATAAAGATATGTTATCCTTAGTCACAAATTTAATTCCATAATCGCTGTTTCACTGTATCATGTTTTGTGTTACTTTTTCCCCCACAGTGTTTTAAGTGCTTAGTTGGTAACACATTGAAATGTCTTTGCTGTACTTGAATGTTAAGAAATAACCATGGCGAACAAAAGCCCGTGTTAGTTGTGGGAGTAAAAAAATGAGGGGGAAGTCAGACACACCCTCACAGATGAGACCCGTGCCTGTTTCCATACAAGCTCAGTCACACAACATGATGTCTTGGCTGCCCAACTTTCTGAGTTCCAAGGCAGTTTGCATTTGCTGAGTTATTCTAGCCAATACAGATTTTGCAAAAAATTTTTTTTCTCTGTCTTCAAGTAGCTGTTATGTTGCCATTTATTGCTATATTTGCAAGGTGAGATCTTTTGGCAGGGTGTTTTTCATATTAGTCTTCATTGAGAGCTGTTAGTTTATATCCTTTATGGTAAATGACTAATACACAACATTACATATCTGTCCGTAGTGAAAAAGATGGTGTGAGAAATTACTAGGATATGTTACAGTTTAATTTCCTTTGGTGGTGTCCTTATGTGAAAGGTTTAACAACTACAAGTCAAATAATTAATGTTAAATAAATGGAAGTGCTTAAAGGAATCATGGAAGTGCTGATTAGATGGACCTCTGGAGATTATCTTGTTCAGTCTCTGACTAAAAGTAAGATAAATGGAAATTATATCAGATTGTCTTCTTCAGTCTTGGAAACTTCCATGGAAAGGAATTTTAAAATCCTTTGGGTTCTACCCAAAGTTTGACCTGTTTGGCTAGCACCAGAGAAAAAGAGGCTCTTGCAACATCCATCTTAAACCTCCCAAACTACAACTTGTGGCTTTTGCCCCTTGTTTTACTATCACCCAAAAGTAAGAAGACTTTGACTATGTTGTCTTTTTAACTACCCTCCATGCTGCTGTATTGGTGGTGGCTAAGGTCCACCCTTAGCCACTTCCTCACAATACAAGAGCAGTGCCACCTCTTCTTACTGGTCGTATGACTCAATCAACTTTGTAACCCTTTCTCCAGTGTCTCAATTTCTTTACTGAACCTCAGTTCAAGAAATTGGATCAAAAATGGATACATAATCTAGATGTGGACACACTGCTGCTGAGCAGAGGCAGGGGTAATACTCTCCTTTGAACTTGTGCCTATTCTCTTAATGTAGCTCAATATGGACTATTGGAATCACTTCTATTTTACTTTTTTTTTTTTTCTAATATTCCAGGAAAGCAAGCCAAGAGGCACGTTACCTCTTTCATAAACTATTCTTTGGATTTATGTACTAAGGCAGCATTGTTTTTCTTCATTGTTCTCAGAGTTGCTTATGCATTTGGTACAGATGCTCTCCTTCCTCCTCTACCCCTTACTTAGCAGCAGGAGAGCAGGCAAGTGAAAAGACTCTAGCACAGCTTTTTCAAATAGTTTGATGAGTTTCAGGTCTTTCCAGGTAAACTCTAACAGTACTACACTCATTTCTGATAATGTTATAGTTAGTGACATTCAATATAGTGTCAAACATCAAGCTTTTAATTTGGTTTATAGGTATTAGGTTTTAGCAGTCATCCAGCTAATAGTCACATTCAAGATGTTAGAGGGTCTTAATATTGGCCAATACTGCAAAACAATGTAAAAACCTAAATCAACTCTACATTATCAAAAGGTCAGTTATTTTCTTCAGCCACATACCTTTTCTCTTTGCAACTCTTCATGAGACAGGTCTGTTCTCTGTCGAATTCCCACTTTCCCATTTGAGTAGCGTTGTAAAACAAAAAGACACCTTCTTTCATCTCCCACCTTTTCTGCCTCCCAAATGGTAGCTGGAAGCGCAGCGATTTCCCGCCCCTGTGGGACCTCCCTGCTGTTACCCACTTGCCCTCACCCCTGTGCCGCGGAAGCATGCAGGCAGTTCCCGTGCAGAGACCTGAGCTGGTCGCTCAACACATGGAGCCCTCCTGAAGCTTTGCTTCACTTTTCTCTGGGGTAATTGCTAGACAGCATCCCCACTGTCAGACTCCCAACCCCTCCATCTCCTCCAGGTTGCTTGCTGTCTTAAAAGCTCTTTTTCCATACAGCACTTTCATGGAGTTTCAGCAACCTCTTCTTATCAAGGAGGAGGGTTGGTGCAATATGTGCTATTGGACCCATTTGGCTTCTTCCTCTCAATCTCCTTCTGGTATCTCCTGTACTTTTTCTTCTAAAAAAGGCAAAATTTTAAAGGTTTGGACTTTTCTTCTTTAAAGAGTAATACTTAGACTCTTCAAACAATATTTGATATTCATCAATCTGATAGGCTTGTTATGTTTATCCTCATTTCAGAAAGAACTCTACATATACTAACTTTAATGAGTATCACCATGTGCTGAAAGTGTTTGCTAAGGTTACTTCTATGTGACTTGGACCAGTCATTCCCAGTGGAAAAAGAAACAGATTAAAATATTCACTAAGTTTAAAATTGTTTACCTAAACAGTTCATAAAGTATTTATGAATAATGAATACTTTTACAGAAGTCGGAATTGAATTGGAAACAATTTATAAATAGAAGAAGAGTTAAACTCACCACCTAATAAAATCATAATGAATAAGTCAATCAGCCCTACAGAGGAAGGAAAATGCATTGTCTTATGTTTTGAGTTATAGCTCCAATTTTACCACCAATCTGCGCTTGAAAATCTCTGCAAGATTGGGCATTAGCATGTGTTTGCATATATGTGGGAGAGACAATGACAAAATATTCTTCCCTTTCCTTCCATCAAAGTGAACTTTGTTTGGACACTGCCTGCAGGCTTGAGCGGAGGGCAGTGAATGCTCGAAGAGGAATACACTGATTTAAAATTTAAAATTAAAATGTTCATTGACACTGAAAACTGCTTAGTACCATCTTATTAACCTGTGAGGTAATTCCACCAGTCAATAAATAAAAATAGAATGTGGCCCTCAGTGTGAGTTGCTTAAAATGAGAGAATTTTCTTTAAGGTGAGAATAACACTAGAAAGACTGGATAGCAAATTCAATTCAGAAATGAGGAAAATACACTTGAACCCATCTCAGCGGAACTCAGGTTTTTCTCCCTTGTGGGCAGTGCAAAACCTGTCTGCTTCTAAATTTTAATTAAAACTTAGATTAGTTATGATCATCTAATCTTTCCTTCACACCGCAGTGTCTGATCACTATGTATAAGTATCCAAAGTTTAATCTACTTCTGGTCCTCCTAGATTTGACAGTCTAATTAAGTGCTCAAGTCTAGCACTTAGTATATAAGAAATTCCACTTAATGTTTTGGTAAGATTTAAGGCAAAATTGATCACTTACCTGTTCTGCTAAAATCTTTTGGAATAATTTTATTGTTTCATCTTTACTACTGCATTCATCTGCTTTAGGAACCAACCGATTTCCTTCCTGCATAATGCTAAAAAAATTTTTTGAAGGCTCAGCCAAGCATTGATAGTAAAGCATTACTGACATCATACTGGCTTGTCTTAAAGACATACCTTCAGCATCAAAATTAGTATGTAACAACATGTGAACATACAGACATTGACTTTAAAACTGGTGGCTTATTGTTTATAAAATCTGCTGGTTTTCTCCCTGGAGAATGGTGACTTAACAACATGTGCAAGTATCTGTTTGTTACTTCTCACATGTGACCTTGCCCTTCTCCCTGTTTGTTTCAGTTTTCTTCTGTCTAGGGCTCTGCCCTTCACCTCATCCCAGGTTCCTTGTGACTAATTTTTCTACTTTGAACTTTGGGAAGAGATTACATTAATCTCTTATTCTTACATTATCAGCTAATCATCACAGAAAGCTCTATCAGAAGCCTACTGCCTCTTAAAGAAGTAGACCTTTTTCCTTATGCCACTTGGCTCAATGTGTATGGAGGCAGGTGATACACACTCTGGTAATGCCAGCACATATTATATGGATGGAGATGTTATTTCTATTGCTTTTAACAACTCTGTTGATAGAAGGCTTAAATTTGCTCTACAGGGGTCCATCTCAACTCTAAAAATATTTGAAGGGGTTGCAAATGTGCAAAATTGTTAATCCTCCACCCTCCATCCCATTCTTAATGACAGTGAGTCCCAAGACAGTGCTTCAAACGCTCTGCCACCCGGGACTGACCCTGCTGTTGCTGAACGGACAATGTGTGCTCCAGCTGTGTGGAAGGCATCTGTCTCACATGGCTGTGAGTCTACAGTCTCTGCCTACTTGGGCTCTCCTTATAAATGGTAGAGAAACCGGCACTTTTAGGGTGTGATTCACCTGTGTGATTGCAGACAACTGCAGGATGAGATTCATCATATCCTAGATTGACCATATTGTGTAGCTCTCCATTGACTAGAGAGTCATGTCTCCGTTGACTAGGGAATCAGATGATTACCTCTGCTGTTTTGTTTAGTCACACAAATTTCGTCCTTTGTGTCTCACTGAACGTAATATTTAAGTGCAGCCATGTTCCAGGCCCTGCAGAGAGGTGTTTAGAGGAATTAAGTTGTATTTTAAGGATAAGTAGTTTCTGGTACAGCTTTAATAGTCTTATACAGACTGCAGAGAACCTAAGAAACAATTTCAAATTCCCAGTGCCGGGATCACTGATAAAAAAAAATAGCTTTGCAGCAGTTTGCCCTGGCCCATACTCTTGCAACATTTTAAATATTTTTCTGAAATCCTCTGGTTACTCATTATTTATACATGTAGCAGCATAAACTAATCGGTGCTCAAATTCTGACCTTTGTTGAATAGCAGGTGCTTAGGCGATTTCTAATCCTGCTGTGTTATTTTGGCATAAACTTTGTTGTGCCTCTCGTACCAGGATAGATCCTGGATTTGTCTTCAGCTTATGTTTGACAGGTGATGCTATGGGCTCTTGCCTGACAACTGATGGTGTGAACTTATTTTCACTGGAAGGTAGTTCAGCTTTTAGCCTTGAGAATATTCTTGTGATCTTAAAATTTCTATTATTTTATACTTTACCACCTTTCTTTAAACTAGGGACAAGATAAACCTGTTTATATGTCTTTTATTTTCTAGTGACTCCATGTCACAGAGTATTATTTTCCATTTTCCTTAATGTTATAAAACTATGCAGTAGATCGACTTTGATCTCTCAGAATATTTGTCTTTTGTGGGGAGAAAAAAACCTATTGTATCTTTAGAAATTTCACAAATGCTGTGGTAACAGATCTGTTGGAATAATCAAACGGCAATATTTTCCCTCTTACAAAGAAATAGGTCTGGAATGTCCTTGTTTGACACTATTGCATTAATTTCAAAATACAGCCCCTATGTCTGTTTCTGTGTTAATCACTCTTTGCTAAGGCTACTGAAAGCATCAATTTTTACAGTAAAACCTGCCATTTTAGAGGCTTTCACCTCCCTGCTGTTTTACTGAGCAAGTTGCAGCCGAGGGTGATGCTGAGAAGGAAATGGCATTGATTTTCTACATTTTGTCATAAAGGAGTATTTTGGGATGTTTCTCTTTATTTTCATTTCTATTTTTCAAGGATTCAAAAAAAATTAGAACAAATATACTCAGAAGTACAAGTCTAGAATTGTGAAATCTAAGCATACCTGAAAAAAACACAAATGTACTTTTTTTCTGGAGGATTGGACGACTGGGTGAACTAGCTTTTCTGAACTGAGTTTTACAACATTACAACCACAGAATCATACAGAATCACAGAGTCATTAAGGTTGGAAAAGGCCTTTAAGATCATTAAGTCCAACCATCAACCCAACATTACCATGCCCACTAAACCATGTCCCGAGCTGCCATGTCTACATGTTTTTTGAACACGTCCAGTGACGGTGACTCCACCACCTCCCTGGGCAGCCTGTTCCAATGCCTGACCACCCTCTCAGTACATAAATTTTTCCTAATATCTAGTCTGAACCTCCCCTGGTGCAACTTGAGGCCATTTCCTCTCGTCCTATCGCTGGTTACTTGGGAGAAGAGACCAACCCCCACCTCACCACAACCCCCTTTCAGGTAGCTGTAGAGAGCGATAAGGTCTCCCCTCTTCTCCAGACTGAACAACCCCAGTTCCCTCAGCCACTCCTCAAAAGACTTGTGCTCCAGACCCCTCAGCAGCTTCATTGCCCTTCTCTGGACACGCTCCAGCACCTCAACATCCTTCTTGTAATGAGGGGCCCAAAACTGAACACAGGGTTTGAGGTGCGGCCTCACCAGTGCCGAGTACAGGGGCACAATCACTTCCCTACTCCTGCTGGCCACACTATTCCTGATACAGGCCAGGACGCTGTTGGCCTTCTTGGCCACCTGGGCACACTGCCGGCTCATATTCAGCCAGCTGTCAACCAGCACCCCCAGGTCCTTTTCTGCCGGGCAGCTCTCCAGCCACTCCTCCCCAAGCCTGTAGCATTGCGTGGGGTATCCGGGGCTTGAGAGATCGAAAGTTAAGAATCAAGGGTCTCTTGGTTCCTCACATGGGTAACTGAGCAATAGACCAAAAAGTTCTTCCTTTAAAATGAAACTTCTTGCAGAATTGTAAGAATATTAATTCTGGGAAACAGCATATTATTAAATCATTTTTTGTTACTATGCTACCAATGACTAATGGCATAGACAGTGTTTGCATTAAGAACAAGGTATAAGTGTAATAGCTTTTTTTCCCACAATTCTATTATTTTTTCTGTTTTTTAAGACTTTTGTAACCTGATTTCTCTTTTAAGTTTTCCACCTGCATAAATAATTTCACAAATGTATCTACAAAAAGGTCTTATTACCTGACTGCATGTTCTCTGACAATGTATTTAGGTGAGTTGGTGAGTTGCTTTTACAAGTAATTCTAGGTATGAAAATCAGGCATGATGTCAGAAGCCAGGGGAAACCTTTTGTAAGAGTCAGAGCATTTATAACCTTGTATAAGAGTTTCCAAAATATCCAACATCATCCGGTGTAGATGCTGCAATTTTAGTGGTGCAATAAAGAGTGAGCAGCGGGTGGAGCATGCATATTGATTTTCGCACTGCAGGACATTGAATCCTACCAAGCAGGATTTAAACAAAATATGAGAACGCTAAGAGTAGTGTCACCAGTCCTGGGGTGGGAGAAAATATCCCAAGGCTATTATCCCTGTCATAAATAGTAGCATGGACTTAGAATTTTCTTCTTGGTGGTGCTTGCTGTATTACTCAGTACTTTGAATAATGAATCTTATATTTTCCATGTGCTTTTTCCATTTTTGGAGGTTTCATCAGGTGTCTGTGTCTAATTTGGAAAGAAAAATTATTGATCTGGGGTTGAATCACAGATCTATAGAGAGCAGTCAGCAATTGGTCTCCTTACTTGCTTTGCTAGGACTCCGATTAATGAATTTAAGTTCAGTATTTCTAGGTTTAGTTCTCATATTAAGCACAGTCTGTTGTTGCACAAGTGTTGCTTACATTCTTTGAGATTTGTGAAATGCATACTGTAGCTCCTATAAATAAGGTATTTAAGGAACTTTAGATCAAATTAAAGCAGATCCTTCATCTGCAGGCTGCAGAATTGCTCAGCTTGCTTTCACTGAGTGAGTTAGGAAAAAAAATGTCAGTCATTGCAGAGTGTGTGTATATTTATAGGCTGTGGTGTTGGAAGGAAGCTAATTTTTATTGGTGGGTTGGTTTACTGTTGGACCACATACAGTGATTGAGCTATATGTATTCATTCCATCAGAACTGATCTTATACAACACCAGTTAAGGTTACATAGCTCTCTGTGCCAATAATTATTTTGTAACTCATGAATTTTAGAATTGTGAAAATTACATTCATTCTCAACCTCAGCGATAATTTTCATTAACCTTTCTATCTATTTGCTTTGTTTATAAGTTAAAGATGAAGAGTCATTGGGACTTTGAATATTTGCTTCAATTGTCCACCATTACATCCAGTGTTTCTCATATTGAGCATTGCAAACTTGAACCCCAGTGGGACTATTCAGAGAGACTCTTTGAGCTGCTCGAGTGACTCATTTCTGTTTTGCTTCCCTGCTTAACATGGGGTGCAGAACAGAATACAACTTGTTTTCATGTATTGTCACAGCGGAGTGAAAACTTTGTCAGAAGATACATGGAAGATGTAAAAAGCACAGTCTCATCATGTGGCTGGCTTTTTTGGTTACAGCCGAGCTTTGTCTGAAATAAGGGTTTGTTGTTATTACCCTGTGGCAGCAAAGTAGGTTTTGAATTTTCACATTTGTTCCCGCTCTCCCTTTTAAGCCATTAGGTCTGCTAACATATTTCTGCAGACTGACAGAAGCCATTGTCTATTGTACCCAGCTAACAAGTCTGGATAGGTGTAAAAACCCATTGTTCTGGGCTGGTAAATGATGAAGAAGTGCCGTATTAGCTCACTCAGATGATTCATCTAGCTGAACATTCTCCTCTGACAGTGATCGGTAGCAGATATTTAAGAAAAGAGTTTAAGATACAGAGCAAGTATAGAATAAGCTTTTCCCTTGTACAATTTCTGACAATCAGTGTTTTAGGGACTTCACAATTCTTCTATCTGACTAAGGAAAAACTATTTGTAATACATAGAAGCAACTAAAATACTAGTGTTGCAGCAAAGAAGTCATCACCTGTGATGAAGCAGGAGGAAAGATGAGCAATAATTGTAGCTAGTCAGCATAGACAGTGTTCCCTTCAGAGTCCTTTGTAGATCAGTGATATGCAGTCTCTCTCTCAAATTCAGTCTATGAATATTAGAAGAATTTTTTTGGAAAATTGCCTTTCCTCAATTAAAAAGTCCTTATGATTCATAATGACTCTTGAGTTCTCTCAAGAAAATGATATAGCTCATTCCTGGGATAGCTGTCCTGTTTTTCATTAAAGTAACGTCTACAATAGTTTATAGTTTCTTCTTTTGGCTGGGGCTTCCCAAGCTCCTTGTGAAAACCCCTTGGCAACCCTCAAAGGATCCTGAGATATTCTGAGGTAGAACCACAGCTGGAAAAAGTTCTGCATTTCTAAGGACAAACATTGCACTGGTGCCAGAGCCCGGGAAGAGCCACGCTAGAGAGCCACGCTATTCCCCTGCCCGCTCCACCAGAAGACACTTTCTCCTTAGTTCGAATTACTGCAGTATGGCGTAAATGAGACCTGGGTCTAGTATTTTTATCCTAATGTTTTTTGGCCTATCCGGAGTAAAGGTTGGTTTTCTTAATAAATGAAGCTAACTGGTTTCTTGAAGTCAGATTTGTAAGTGATGATATGTATGCTAGTTTCATAGGAGGCTTGCTTTAGGTTTTCACAATAACAGGCCATTGGGCTACTGTACCATCCTCACATTTTGTGATATCACATAGACATTTCCACGATATCTCCTGTTCTCTTACTTTGGCTGCATCACCACTCATTCTCATTATGAATTTTTCATACATCATATGTTTGTGCTTTTAATGGGAAAGGAAAACATCAGCACCTTCTGGTCTGGGTAGTGAAACAGATGGACTGATATCGCTGAAATGATGACGTTGTGGAAAAGTACAGGAAACTTTAAGAGCAAAAATGAATCTGCCATGGATCCATTTCAAATCCTATTTTGGCACCCCAAGATTAACTGTGATCCAGCTGCGGAAAGGACCCAATTATTTGCCCCTTAATCTTTTGCAAACGGAGTTCCTGGAAGCTGCGTTCCATCTGCCTTGAAATCTGTGTATTGGCTTATTTTTCACTAAGAAATGCTAAAGCGTCTAAAGATGGACAGCTTTGGGATTCAGAGTGACTATGCCATATGATACATCATTTGACTGTTAGACAAGTTGTTTCTTTACGGACAGTATACTTAGTAGATAATCGAATAGGTCCATTTACTCTTTAGTGTCTTACATTGCTGTTAGCTAGTATCAAATTCTGGCTGCATTGAAACACTGCTGTTGGCCCCATCACCCATTGCTGTCTCTGAGATCACGTTTCATTTTTAATGTTCTATAGTGAATTTTCATTACTAAAAAAAAAAAAATTCTTCCACTATACTAAAAAATTGGATTTTTTTCTTTTTCTCTGTGCTGTTTTTTTTTTTTTTTTCCTTTGTCTGTAGAAGCAGTGTCAAGGCTGGCACCTGGGGAGAATTTTGTTGGAAGTCTAATAGTAGCAGAAAAGCAGTGTTGTGATCCTGCCAGGAAAAGCGTGCCAGTGTACTCTAGATGCTGCCCTAAAACAGTCTGGCAGAATCTGGACTTGCTGTGTCTTCCTTACCTATATTCTGTTTGTGCTTATTGCTATGGCATGTTATTTTGGAAAAGATTCTTTTTTAAAGAAACTTTTACGTTACCCACTAACTCTCTGGAAAGCTGGCTATTTGTAGAGGTACATAAACATAAATTGTAACAGGTGCTCTTCTAAAAGTATTTTAATCAGACTTTTTCCCTATGAATTTTTAAAGAAGCTGAGCTGACTGAAGAACAGGACTTGCTGCTGGCACACTCTGCTTCAACTCTGCTAAGAGAAATGGTAGAGAAGGTGACATCAATTCACTTGGTGCTGTCCGCAGCTTCCATCTCGATGGAAGATGCCTGAGTAGCTCTTTGGGCTAAGGAGCGGTGTTAAGGGTCTCTCTCCCTTATTCTCAGAGACCTCAAAAATGTTCCAGGATCCCATAAAAACATGTTGCCAGGCAAATAATGCGAAACTGAATTAGTTTGGCTGTTTTGCTTCTGTGCTCCCATTGAAGAAGCAGGTTGATGTAAATGAGGCAGCATAACAAGAAACAGAGTGGTTGGGCTGAATGTTACAATTTATGTAAAAAATCATAACTGTCAAAGACTTAAAAGGTTCAGCACCTGCTGTATCATATACTGCCTGCCTCTGCAGGGGGAATCAGGGCAGCATATTCCAGAAAAGCAGTAATAAGATAAAGGCACTTTTGAAGTTAGAATCCGTCCTTTGTATCCAGAAAGTTTACGCTTAAGACTAACACATTACTGAGTCCATCTCTCTTTCCCTCCTCCCAACTCCCCCAATTTTAAGGCTTTCTCCCATTTAACATGTTCTTTTTTTGTTTGATTTTCTATTGCAGTGAAATCTAAGCACCTTTTAGTTTTCAGTATTTGTGTTCTCTGTCTCTGGTAGGTAAAGAATTAATGTTATCCTCATTTTACAGACGGGACATAGAGAGACCAAAGGGTCAGGTTCACAGAGATATGTAGATGTTTATATTTCCATTGATTTCAGTGACATGTCTCCTACCTATATAAGATGCTTAAATATGTTTTTGGTCATGGACCTTAGTGATTAGCTGAGATTTTACAGGAAATCAGTAGTGACACAGGGATCTGAACCCTTTAGTGTTCTTTGAGCGCATATTTTTTGTTGTGTGCTCGCAGGGATTATATGAAGTCTAAGCTTTCCATTCTCACCAAGCTGGTTTTGGCATAATGGGACAGAGTTGGAGAAAGCTGCTTTGATAGCTGTTTGCCTTCAGCATTATAAAACAGGATTGACTTTAAAAAGGCATTTACAAGTGACCTAGTGCTTGCTGGGAGGTGGCCACTGCTGCTGGATCAAAAGCTAGAGGAGATACAGCTTCAGGACAGAAGTAAAATCTCTCTGTACCACTGAAAGAATCCGTATCAGAAGAACGGGAGCGGGTGTGAGGGGAAAGCACAGAGTAGGTAAAAGTGATGATTTCTGAATATTTATAACCTCTTTTGTGCTGCTGCACAACTGAAAACAAAGAAAGTGGCGCCTGTGTTCGTAATTAAACTCTAATTCTGCTGGTCAGAGGGTAAGGTGACCTGTTTGTGCTATCTGCTTTTCAGGACAACATATGGTGTGATTGATATTGGCTCTAAAGAGCAGTCCTCATACAGCTGTAATGATGGGGATGTGAATATGATATCGGTTCTCTAGGGAAAACCATAAATTTAACATTGGGGGATAAAGTGAATATAGTATCAATAAAAAGATATTGCTGCTATTTTTGTCGCTTGTGCACTGACACTCGCGGTATTGGCAATAACATGCAGGTCAAAACACCTTCCAAAATGTGATGAAGAACAGTTACTCTGTTCTTCAGTTTCACCAACCGGGAGCACAGATCTGATTTTAAAATAAATAAATAAGGTCTCTTGCTTCCACTTTGATGTAAGGGCTGTTGATACGGTAACACAGGTTATTTGAATTAATTCTGGAGAGGAATGTAAATACCAAAATGTAGGATAACAGTATAATTATATTGAACATTACAGTAAGGGTATTTTCTTCCCCTGCATGAAACAAAACAGTCTTTTCTGTGTTAAATATAAAAAGAAAGAATAAAGAACAGTCTGTTTAAAAAACCAATATAGAAAAAACAGTGGGAAAAAATATATAAAGCTGCCTGTCATCAAATGTACGATCTCTGAATTCAAGAAGGTAATACATGACACAGGGCTACTGATTTAGATTGAGATTGTCTTGCTCCAAGGAACAGTATTTTTTTTAGTCCTTTTTATCTTGAAGGATAAAGTTAAAGATTACTCCTTCAGTATCTATATAGTACTTCCATTTCTGTGGTGAACACAATTGTGAAAAGTGAAGCAGACTTTTCTTGTGCACATGCAGATTAGGCAGATTATTTTTTTTCTTTTTTTTTTTTTTAACTGTGAGGGCAAAATAAAATAAATAAATTCCAAAACATAGAATTGTGATTCTTTTAACCAAAATCTACAGTATTATCATAGTGCTTAGAAGCTCTACTTGCAGACTTTGTTTTTGTTACTGCAGTCTAGAATCAGTATAGACACCTTCTGGAGAACCTGCAAGTTAAGAGACAGCAGATGGACCCTGAAAGAGCACGAGCACAGCATATGGAAACTATGAAACAATATGGGTCAGTATATAGACAGTAATTTTGCTATGGCAGGAGCCCTACGGAGACGAGGAAAGGCTGAAGTGTCTTTGCATGCAATTCACTCTGTCCAGACTTGAACATACAGCTTTAGCCAAGAATATTAGATACCTCCAGTTTGATATATGCAAAGGCATTTTTCCCAGTTCAATTGCTTCTGTACTTTCCAGATGATTGGTGAAAGGAAATCAGCAGGTTATACCTGGGGTT
Source organism: Phaethon aethereus (assembly GCF_964289735.1). NCBI lineage: Eukaryota > Metazoa > Chordata > Aves > Phaethontiformes > Phaethontidae > Phaethon > Phaethon aethereus. The sequence continues at coordinate 161,043,663 of NC_138582.1, forward strand.
TCTGGCTGATTTTTCCTTCCATTGAAAGTACAGGAGAAAACTGAGAACTTCTCCGGGGATTTTAATGGTGAAAATTCAATACTGCAACCTCATTACTGTTCTGTTATGGATTCCCTTCATCCGATATCTTGATACTACAACTTACAGCAGTAAAATTGTTTCAGTTTATTAAACTAAGTGCTTAATAATGTTTAGTTGGAGAAAATCAAAAGTGCATGCTAATGTCACTGTATTGACAACCCTTCATCCTCGCCGCTGAACTGCCTGTATTTATGTTACCATTCAACGGGAGGCTCTCTAAATGTTTGAGGCTGAAGTGGTAGCGAAGACATTTCTGTCAGGTCGTTGCTGCTTAATTAGACGATGTTGCTTTCAATAGTTCTGCCCAATAGTTGTACTCTTTAAATAACAGGCTTTGCCAGTGACTTGTGTACATTATGACTTGTGGAACAACATCTCCCGTTTTTCTAAAAATTCAGTATATAGATATTCAGAATGATTTCAAATGTCTCCTTTTCAGTTAGAGAACTGGCAGTATAAGGAGTTTTGGTTTGGCTAATTTTGTAACAAGTTTGCACATATTTTTTAGAAATTAAATTTATATGTTGCTAACTAATTGGCTGAGGCTTGATTGACAGACCAAAATATTTTTAACTGCAAATCCTAAATCTAATTTAAATCTCATTTCATCTGTTCTAAAGAAGCTTGACTGATTAAAGGCGTTTCATTTCATTGCCACGCAATGGATGTGATCTTAGTGCCACCTTTTTTTAGCTGGCTTTTCAAGGCCAGCAGTAGAAGTGAAGCCTGTAATCCTGAAGGGAGACAGAGAGTTATATATTCTTCTGAGTACAAAACTTTAGTGTCTCAGACACAAATTGCAATGACAAAAGTTGAAGAATAAGACCGCTTAGTGCTGGTCTCCTTTAGAAATACACCTTGAAACTTAACTAAATGAAAGTTATCATCATCATAAGGGTGAGTGTCAGGTTAACATCTATCAGAAGAACAAATGTTTTAGAGTGATGATGATAAGAATGCAACTCTCATCTCTGGACTAACCGTCTTAGATTCCCTGCAGGTGATCTGAAGTTACTTATTTCATATGATCTGGACAGTATGAAAGAACGTTAAGCTAATATCAGTTTGAGTGATGTATGCTTTCGAGGAAGAGGTAATGTGATTTTTGTAATAACTGATAGATATATATATAGCTGATATATACTTGGAAAAAAATGGACAAGTTTCTAACGTGTCAAACTTTCTTCTGAAGTATAAAGGGCAGGGGTTGAACAGGCATAGGAGCTGGCCTGATGTGTCCCTAGATGGAGGTGTATTGCCAAGGCGTTTAAGGAATTACGCTTTGCTATTTCCCATGCACTGACTGTTTTGTGGGTGAGGTTTTAGCCTCTAATGTTGACAGTCTGCTAGAAGTCACATGGGTCTCTCTGGGGGAGAAGGAATAGCTTTGTGCAAGCATTAGGAAAAATAGTTTCCATACATGGAATAATAATGCAAATTGCAAATGGATCAGAGAAATATACTGGTCCATGCAATCCATGTACTTTGATTGTCCAGGAAGGCAGGAAAATTCCTATTCCTTACCGGTTCATCTAAGTCTGTATCTTATTTCTGGCAGTGGCACGACAAGATGTACGAAGGAGACATCGGAGGTTCTGTAGATTCTATCCTTTGCACATTTTGCCCCTTCTGTGTTAAGTAGCAGTGGAGCAGTGCTGCAGGGTAGCTCTCTCCTATGCCTGGAAGGAAGTCTGTTGCTCCTGTCTGAGAGAACTTTGGATATCTTTGTATTTACTCAAACAAATACCTAATGTTAGTCTCCTACTGGGATTTCCATGAAGTCTGTTATCAGTGAGTCCCTCCCAATTATTTATTCACCTGATGTGATCTTGTGGGTTTTGTTAAGGTAGCATTGTAAGGACAGGCACTGCCTTCCCGTTGCATTAATTCAGCTCAGTCCTTCAATAGTTTCTGAATTTACTAGCCAATTTGACAGAAAGGCAAGGTCTCAAATATGTTCAGTATCTATGAACTTTGTGGAAATTGGTGGCTGGGTCAAGGAGAGACTCCCAAATGAATACCCCTACAGAGGGAGAGGCTGCTCAATGGGTTGGGTAGTGTGTTTGCCTGGGTGATACGCAGATATTTTGAAACCAGCCACAAGATGCAGGGAAGCACCTGAAAGAGAATTTGTATTTTAGAAGAATGAGAAGGTAATAAAGGTAAGACACATAAATATTGGGGTAGCACCTGTGGGGGCATAAAGAGAATGGGACGGAGTTGGAGGAGACGGCAGCAGAGAATACTTGAAAGGGAGTTGGTATTTCTGTGGAGGTGGGACATATACCTGAAGGAATACAGGCTTCAGGTATAAATGAATAAACACTTCAAGTATAAATTAATAAGTGGCTAAGAAGAGCCATTCCAGTCTTTCTTCATAAACATGCTTTCTATTTCCTTAAATCATTCTCTTTGATGTTGAGCCTGTTCTTTGTTTTTAGGTAAGCAGGGCAAAACTACTTCAGAGTATTTTTGTGAGGGCCTTCAGACATTTCAGTGTTTCAGGACTAGTAACAGCCTTCCTGTACTCCTCGGCATTTTTTTGTTGTCCATAGTTCTGCATAGAGAAGCTTTCCATTTATTCCCCTCCTAAAAGAAGAGAATTAAATTGGTTCTCAACAAAGTATTGACATAGATTATTTTGTCCAATGTATACAAATTTGCATTTTTCAGCAGTTAACTCTCTGTTTTCTCAGATTCCCACATGTTGTGGGAACCCGATTCTTCACAATGTTCTCAGATCTTCCTCAACCTGAGGATGTATGTTAGCTTCTGAATATGTCCATACCACCTGTCACGCCTCCTTTATAGACTATTATTAAATAATCCGGAGATCCTAAGGGACCTTATATGTAAGCAGGAACACTGAAATAGAATCATTATTTATATCATTGTAATTGCAGGAGGAAAAGGGAATTCTCCTTCCTGCTATTTTTAAGTTAATATTTAACATTTTACATAAGAGTTTATTGATAGAAAGTGAAAAATTTGTTGGTGGAAATGTTTAAGATAAACAGCAGGGAGGAAATGCTTGCATGTGACTAAATGTGATTAGAATATTTTTGCTCAATCTTTTCATGAATTTACTCTCTGAAAATCAGCATTGTCACTACCTACAATCCAAGGAAAAAGGTGGGCATGAAGCGTGTGGCAGTCATAACTGAGTGCTTGTAAGAGGTGCTGGACACTCCTCCTTCTCCCCGAGCTGCCCAGTTCACCTTTTATTGCCTTTGCTAAAATTGTCCTGCGCGTGGAAACTGCCTGGAAATGGATATTGGTAGGAGTTTCCTGAGCAGTGCAACTGCAGCTGAGATCCACTGTGCCAGCGGGAGAGCAGAATTGAACCCCTATTCATATAGCTCCTTTCTTACTAAATGAAGATGTGCTTTGAGAGATAGAATACATTTGACACTGTATTTACCATTTATGTCTACTATGAACAGAATTATTTTATAGACAGACACATTGTTCTCTCACATATTAATTTTTTTAAATGCATTTCACTTCTGCTGACAAGCCATTAAAATTCAACATTTAAATGTCACACTTTGGCATGTAATTTGCTGTCATGAAAACAACTATGGATTTATTTTCTGGTGAGATTCTCGTTAAGTATTGAGCAATATGTCAAAACCAAAAAGTGTCGTGATTTCTTAAAGGGGGAAAAAGGAGAAATCCCAAAATGGTATAGAGTAATAAAAATTAACTGCACAGATAGGAAGACAGCATTGGTTATTTTTTTTCAATATGGAAAAGGCAATATAAAGGTTCTGGTGGGTTGGAGTTTTGATATAATTCTGAATAGGTCAGACCAATAAAAATGTAACAGCTAATTATTGAAGCTGAATTCAGTCAATTCTTGAATGAGAGACCACCAGTGATAAACTGAAGATGCTATACAAAACAGTTGGTTTGTTGCTGTTCTTTTTTATCTTTTTCCTTCTTTCTGAGGCTATTTAACATTAAACCAATAATCCAATATGGCTCTAAAGAGGAGTGTGCTGATTCAGGCACAGATGCCACTGTGGAGTATAATGCCTTGATCCCCTCTGGATTTTAAAGATGATAGACACCTTTTGCAAGAAGAAGAAGAATATAAATTTCAGTGACTGACACAAACTTAATTTGAACAATTTTTTTTCCTAAATTCCTCCCACACCCGTATAAATTCCATTATACTTATTTAATCGTTGTCCTTATCAGCTGTTCAGTTTTGCTTTATACTATCAGACAGGGACTGTACTCCAGCCCACATAGGGCAACATATTAATCTCAGCTGAAAAAAAACCCCTATAATTTTCCAGTACTTTCACACTAAAAGTTGTTGGTAACAATAACAAAAATTATTTTATGCTAATACTTTTTGGTTTAGTAATATTTTGAAAATCCAGCTAACAGCTTATTTTTCATTCCCATGTTATCCATAGAAATTGCTTTATTCCTTTCATTTTCTCAACACTAAAATATATATGAAGTGAGACCAAATAGCATATTTGTTATTTCAAAATATTTCTACTGTAAACTATTTTCCGTGATGTGCGATAACATATTTAATAACAGAGAATGTGATTACTTTCTCAGATAAATGTTATATTATCTTCCAGGCTTCTGTAAACTTTCCCCCCAAGTGCTTTCTCATTTTTGTCTTCCGTTTTTCATTTTTACTGAAAGCTATTACAGTATGCATAGATTTGGTGTGGCTACACAACAGATTTTCACATGAAAAGTACTTTGAAAGATTTTTAGTAACATTTTCTTTCTGTCAGGTTACCCTTTCTTTCAAACAGCCCACTTACTTAGAAATTCTGTTAAAACGTGTATGTCTAGTGTCAAGAGCATCAGATATAGGCAGGAACGGGCAAGCATTCAGAATGACCTGTCATTGTGAGAACATTATGGTAAAGAACATTATGCTGCTTTGAAAGAAACCTATCTGTGCTAAAGACTGTAAGAGCTCCTGTAAAAAAAAAAGGGGGGGGGGGAAATGCACATCTATAAAATTTTTAAATGCAATTTTGAATTTTATTTTGAATATAGAATAATTTTTAGGAAGAAAATTAATACTATGGCAATGGTCATGAGAGAAAACTCCCAACCTGGATTTTGCTTTTAAAAGTCCTTCCACACTCTGTTACAGAAATCAAATATTAAACAGAGAATCAAACCTGTCTTGTGTAAGGAAAGATGTGCATTATAGAGGCATGTCAGCTGTCCGTTGAGATGGGGCCCCGGGATTCAGCATTGAGGGCAGTAACCTTGTTACTGCAGGCAAAAAGGTGATCATGTAGCTCTATAAAGAAGTTATAATTGTTAATGGAATTAATGAACAAAGCTGCTTCCTCACTGGCATCCTAGTTGCTTTTACACCAAAATCACGTTGCAGATCTAGCAAAGCCCATGTTCTCTGAGAGCCAAGTCTGGTACTGGCTGAATAGAGGCGGGTACATGGAGGGGAGAAAGTGTCATACTCTGCTTTTAACAAGGGAAGGGAAATATGATGAACTGAAAACGAGAGCTGGAAAGCACCCCATCCCCTTCTTACTTAAACCTCCGGGGGAGGCAGGCTCACCTGGACAGGATGCTCTGCCTGGAGCGGTGACCGGGAAGGGGCAGGCGGGAAGGAGCGGGGGCTGTAGGAAATCTCACCCTGATTGCAATAGGCAATTGGGCTGCCAGGTTTATGGGACCAGTTCTGCTGTTGCGCTTACTCCTGGTTATCCTGCTCAAAGCAGATTCGGGCGCTTGCTTAAACCTGCAGGACTTCACGGAAAACTGAGCTGCATGAAGGCCTCCATTTAGAGCCTGTCAGAGATCAAACTGTGCTACGGCAAGTAGAAACAGCATAGTAAGAAAGTACCTGAAAGCATAAACAGCAAATAAAACAGCACAATAAAGAAAATAGCTGTCACTAAGAGTATTCCAATTTACCTTCCCTTTTTCATTGTTCCTATTGAAGAAAGACCCAGTTCAGTTTTTTTCTATTCCTTTTCCCTTCTGCTGTTTATCTGGGTTTTGGAAAAGGTGAGACTAGTGCAGGAAAGAGAAAATCCAGTATCTACTTGTGCTTGCTATAAACTATAAATACCATTTAAACAAAAACAGTGCTCAGAACATTCTAAATCAAGTCACTGTCCTCCTCCTACATCTCATCCCTGCTTTTCCTTCCCCTCACTGCCAGAGATGAATACACAAATATTTTTATTAACAGGTCACCAGGTTCAGCTTTCAGTATGCTCAGCCACTTCAAGTGAGTGAATGCAGGTAGAAATTGTAATGTTAAAATAATTAGTTAAAAATTCCAAAATGTTTTTGTCTTTGTTAGAGAAGTAGAGTATGCTTTTATGTCTTTGCGTCCTGGTTAGCACTGAACAAGATAACTTGGATAGGATTCAATATAACTGTCGGCATATTGCTCTTCCTGGGTTAATTAGCCCTACTAAGCTTTACAGTTCTTTGTTTTGTACACATTATAGCTTTGCCGGTGCCAACTTAAGTACCTCTTCATGTTGGCCCATTTGCTGTGTAGATATACTATTTATGGTCAATTTTAGAATCTCTCTCTTTTGTCTTTCCCCCCCTCCCCCCCCCATTAAAAGTACTAAACCCTTACCTTAAACTTCTATCAGATTTTTCAGGTATCAGCTTTGTGCTTATTATATTTACTTTGGTTTTGCTTAATTTTAGTGATTTTATCATATTCACCATTAGAAGTAGAGTGGGTTATGTATTGTTGCTTAGATAGATTTCTGAACAAGTCCTACGTGTATGGACTTGCTGCTATAACCTAGCTTACAATGTGAAAGGCTTATCAAGTTTGTTGTTTTTCTGCTTTTTTCACAAAGGAAATATTTTGAATTCATTGATAATTTACTATGGGAATCAAACCACTTAGGGTAAAATTTAGTCTGTATGCAAGGAACCCTTACAAGGCCAGTATCTTCAAATTCTGCATATGCATCAGTGGTCTGGTGCTCCTCCCTGAGGATCTTTTCCATTTGGTGTGATAGTGAGTTTACATGCAAGAGCTTTATTTGCCTTTTATTTACTAGCAGTTTTGTAGGCTTTTAAGATTCGCGGTCCAGTTCCATGTGGACTGTCCAGTTTACAAAAACCTGCCTACCGAAATCTCTGCCTTTGCAGCTGGTTTAGTAGAGAAGCCAGTGCATGAACAGGCCTGAGACTGAATGATGAACAGTCGAATTCAATGTTTTCCAAATCAGTGAGTCAATGTTTTTGTATTTTGTCTGAAGTACATAATCCTCCTCCATCTCTGGTGAGTAGATAATTCATGGTTTAGATGCCTTTTAAAACATCTCTTTTTGCCACTCCCGGCTATAAATGGATGGGCTAACATTGGGTGCTTCCCAGTGAATGCCCTTTAAGTGGGAAATGAGGGGTAAATTAGCCTTATATCACCTTATAACACACAAGGAAGAATTTTACCTAGTAAATTTGGGAGGAATTAAACTGAGAGGAAAAGATAAAGATTTTTTTTTTTAAGAAGAGTGATGAAAAAGAAGTTTTGACACTGACGAGTGTTCTTCTTTTCATATCTCCAAGGATTATAATGTTATTACTAGGTAATTCATCCAAGCCTTTGCACTGCCCATGGTGAATCTGAAGTGCTCACCAGGGAGATGCTCTGATTAGAGGCATAGCCCTTTTACTTTTCACAGAACGTTCTGCATCCCAAAACACAACCTCTTTCCTTGCATTTAGATGGCATAGACTGATAGTTAGTGCTGTCTAAATGCTGCAAATGAGCTTCTTGGTACACTAACAGTTTCTAGGTGTCATAGATTATATTCCCAGGCCTAAAACTGTTTACTGCATCCATCATCAATACCATTAAACAGTAGTTCATCTAGTCTGCCGTATGGGACACAAGTGAATTTTGTCAAGGTACTCTCAGACAAATGATTGTACAATATACATTATTTCTCCACAGCTATTTATAAATACATTTTAAGGGAAAAAGAAGTACTGTGGGAAAACCGATTGGCTTCACAAGAAGTAACAAATGAACATCCCATTAGGTGCAAAACATCACATTCATTCAACAGCTGTGCAAGCAATCAGGCACTACCAACATGAATGTCACGTTCAAATTTTACTTCTACACCCATGTGTGTCTAAATGCATGCATGTTAATGTCTCTAACTGCATGAACACGTATAAAATCTTAATATTTTACAGTCTTAATTCAGAACTAGACATTTATTTCCTCAGCTGAGAAATTATGGACGATTCAGATGAATAGGATTGAGCAAGACCTTTTTTCTGAAAGGCACAGGGTAACTCCAACAAGAGCGAGGAACGCCAGCTCCCTGCAGAAGCAGCTTGTCATTTTGCAGGAGGGAGCCTCAATGCCTTACACTGAATTATAGAAATCTGTGTCAGGAAAAAAAGCTCTCTTCTCCCATGGGCATGGCAATAAAGTAAATATATCTAAACAAGTTCTTTGAAACATTCCACAGACTTTTCTGCAAGATCATACATTGTTAGATGAAAGAACTGCTCAATGCCAGTTTTTTTTTTCAAAGATTTACTAGTAAGATCAAATCCAAAATCAAATTGCTTTCAGTACAAGATAGCATGATGGATCATTTTCTGGCTTATTTTCTATTTTCAGACCTCAATTTTTCAGCTTTAGTACTGTTCCAAGGAGCAAAGCATGCACATAAAAGGAATAGTGGGATTTTGACTTTCTCTTGAAATGCCAATTAGGGTACTGAAAATCTTTTTAAGAAAGAAAAAGAGAATAATCTTAGACCCCCAAACCTAGAAAATGTTATTCCAAAAGGAACTGGTATCCTGTGAAATGGTGATAGGGTAAAAGCCCAGAATAGAAATTATTATGTAAGAGAAACGAGTGTATGTGGTTCTGTTTCCTACTGACTTTTTTTAACTGAGGCAAATTTTTGAGGACTAACCACATGGGAAGGAGGGGAAGAACGCCAGAGAAATGTAGCAGTCTGATAGGGAATTAAGCTTCATATTGGTCACTATTTAAAATTGTCTTTGAAAGTATTTTCTTTGAAATTAATTGTATGACTTTCATATTTAATTACCTTGTGCATTTACATTGTGATTCACTGGAAAGGGAGTTACAATTCCATTAATAGGTTGTCTGTTTTCTTAAGTTTTGAGTAATGTGCCACTTTTTTACCTTAACTTGGAATAAATGAGTTAAGGAGTGTCATATCATCAGTATTGAGCCAGAGCAAATTGCAGGACAACGGGTTTAGAGTAGAATTAAATTCTGTGAGAATTTCTAACATTTGAAGGATATTGTCTTGGGGCATGTGCATTGATGTATGGAAGGAAATTTTGATCATTCCTAAGTAGATTGTATGTAATTCATTAATTTAGAACTCACAGAGGCTCGAGAAGCACTGTCTACTTGAAGTCCTCAGAGCTGCAGCTTCTGTGGGTTGAAGAATTGCCAGGATTTCCTGGCTCTCTGCTGGCAGGCTGGAGCTCCCAGGTCTTCTCATACAGCTTTTCTTCCTAGGCAAATGGGTAGGAAAGCAGGTTGCTGTGAAATAGTTTCCAGAATGTTTTCTAAACAGAACCCCTGTCTCTGAAAAGTTCTAAGCTAGTACAAGATTCAAATCATGCCTCCTTTTGAGTAGTCGCTGTTGTCTACTCAAAGCTAACAGCAGTACAATAAAGCTATGGGCTTTATTTTTCCAACTTTTTTTTCTCAGTACGTGGAATTGTCTCATTAGGCATCTCAGAATACCTAAAGATGAAATAGTCTCCAATAGTGCTGAGGAATTACCCCAGACATGTTACACCTCCCTTATAGAAATCACTGCTTCAAATGAGATGGAAAGGAGCAATTGTTGATTGTTGGAGTGGGGAGAGAAAGCATTTGTATGAGGCAGCATTAAACTCTAAATTGCATTAATATTGGTTAAACTATTTTGTCTGGAAATTGAGCAAAACAGATAACATCCTGTATGGCTTGGGGATATTATTAGAAAGAACGATCATACTCGAGCATGGCCAGTGATCATCTGGTGATTGCCCTTGTGATTTTCTGGTAAATTTGATGCAGTGCAATTAGATTTCCAGTGACCTGGGTGTGGGTCACGTCTCTGTGGTTATTTGCATAGTCAGAGTTACTCTTACATAGCAGTATTTGACAACAGTTAAACTAGTGCTGTGAACCACTATGATTACTTTCTGCCTTTGATTAGCAGGAGTAATGTCTTCCTGTGACAATATTCAGATATCTACCTGAAATTTAGCATCTTACAGTGTTATTTTTCACCAGTAAAAAGATTTCATAATCCCCACTGAAACAATACTGATACCAAAGTTTTGTTTCAGAATCTAAGATACTTAAAATGAAGGAATGAAAAACCAGCTGTCATTATTCATTATGTAAAGTTCTCATGCAGGTTCATCAATGGAAAGTTTATGATTGTGATTTTATTACTTTTTTGAAAGTCCAGAGAACAACAAGGCTAAATAAGATTAAAACCTTCCATTAATTCATAGTGATTCTTACCAGTCTTATCTATTTTCCTATTGAGATGGATAGGATAATGTTCATCACTTTGCAAAGTGTAAGATGAAATAAGCTTACTAGATGATGAAGGAAGCAATAGTTTCTTTTCCATTAGTGGTTTAGCTGCTACTGTAAACAGTGTTAATTTTTGCATGAAGATGGGACCACCTTGTCTTAAACATGGTATAAACACATAATAAGAGATCGTTCCTTCCCCTTTGACTGAATCTAAGAAAACTATATAATAAATAATGGTAGAAGTCATAACAGTGATGTCCCAAAAGCCCACAGATACTCAGTGGTGCTATCAGACATGCTACCCAGGTCACTAGCAGCAGTGTCCCTTCTGTTAGTCCCTATGTAGAAGTCATAACAGTGATGTCCCAAAAGCCCACAGATACTCAGTAGTGCTATCAGACACGCTACCCAGGTCACTAGCAGCAGTGTCCCTTCTGTTAGTCCCTATTTGAGATCTCATTCAGATATTTCATAAAAAACCAGCCTGATGACAATCCTGCTTTTGTACTTTCTGCAAGGTTATGTTCCCAACTAATAATAGCATGTTCTTTTGATTCCCCAAAGGATAATTGTCATGGAGTTCAAGTTGTCAAAACATATTATTAGGGTTGTTGGAAGGAGAATATAAAGCTTTGAATAAAGTGAAGCTGGCAAAGGTACGTACATGGAGACACCTGTTTTAGCGCAGAAGGTGAGAGATGATGAAGCAGAACAGTAAGACAGGACACTTGAGTAAGGCTGTTGGCTATATGCCCCTTTCTAAGGATGCTGTGAATGGTCTGAGCACATAGTGACCTCTGATCTTGTAGCTCTCTCGGCTGTTGCTGTGTGCTGTTGGTGACTTCACTGCGGTGGAGGGCCAGGCTGGGTTACTGTGAGCGACTGAGAGGGAACTACTTGCCTTGGGTCAGGAATAATAAAAACCATGGGAAGACAAAGTTTCTTACCTGCAAATGGGACTTGGAAAGAAACGCTGCTTTTGAATTGTTCAGTGGAAAGAATTAGGATTACGGTGGGTTGAATTGCTTTGAGTTTGCCATTTGTATGTGACTGAGGTGGTTTGCTTTGTACTGTCAATGTGCAGAAGATACTGCTGAACCTGAGGCTGGCTAGGTGTTGTTGGATAGTTTACTTTTTTGCAGTCACTCTGGAATCAATGGACTCTTCAAGTGTTGCTACATAGTTGAGTTTCAGTCAAAACGTCAGTAATTATTACAGCTCCTCCTCTGATTATCAGTAGTTTTCTTCTGTTGTCTCTTTGCTTTTTGAACCAACCTCTTTGTAGCCATTGTACGAGTTGATACTGTGGAGACTTAAAAAAACGGGAAGACAACTGAACATAATGCTGGTAATGAGAAGGGTTGTTGTATACAAAGGGGATGAAAAATAGGTCTTTCTCCACAATCCATGTGATAGAATCCTCCTTTGTGCTCCTCTGCTTTGATCTTACTATGAACTGGAGAGTTGGAGGTGAGAAGTTAGCGACAAGCATGCTGAGCTTGCTCAGTGACCACACACTATCCATTACCTCAGTGCAGGAAAAGAAAGCCAAAAAGGCTTTGACCCCAAACTGTAAGATACATTTTCAGACCTACCAGGCTTTTCAGTTCTGTATTGTTGGGATCATTTCCTACTGAGGCAGATACAGCCAGAGAAAAGAACAAACGTTTTCAAATATGGTACACTGCCTTTATTGCTTCTTCTATGCATTGAGGTGACTGCTTGGAGGAAATTGTTGATAACTTGAGAAACTTTTACTGGTCTCTTGCTGGGACACATAAGGTTCAGTTCCCCTGATCTCTCTGATCCAAGGCAGTCAGGAAAATAATGCAAAAAATATAGGGCTATTCAAAGGCACAGAGGGGTGACAACTTCAGAAAAGTAACTGAAGTGAACAAGGCTATAGTCGAGATTTCATAGTGGTGAGTCCTTATAGTATACACAGTTTAGTGTGTAGATACTAGACAGTTACATAAAGGCCGTAAGATTTACTCTGCATGGTAAGCACTGTTTGTCAAGAAAAAAATCTGAGCTACTTAGCACAGAAAAGTCATTGAGAATCAGGGAACTGCAGGAAAAAAACAGGGTCTAAAAGTTGTACCACTGCTTTGGAGCAGCACGGCTCTTTCAAGCAGACTCACACCGCAAGTGTGAGAAGAAAGCAGGGTCTGCAAACAGCACCGTCTTGCACATCTGTGGGAAGGAAGCTGCAAGGTGGAGTGAGGAAAAGACAATAAAATTTCCTTTGACATGGGAACTGTGATGGGCATTTTGGGCTGAAGATGTTGGGGAGGGGAGGGGAAAGAAGGTTATTACTTGGGAAATTCTCATTTAACTGGGAGTTAAATGAGAGCCTTATACAGAACTGACATGCAACCAACCAAATTAAAGGAATGTGTATGTTAGAGGAGTCAAGAATATAAACAAGGGGGAGGCAGAGATAAGATATTTCAAACACTTTAACAATTACCCTGAAACTAGATTAGAGTGGAATCCAAAGAGAGATCTTTTATCCTCTGTGGAGCAGTATGAGTAATTCTTGTTTTCATTAAAAGTTTTCCTTTTTTAATGATGTTACATTTGCATTTTTTTTCCTCTAAAAGATAAGAGTTGATTAACAGTGCAGTGGATTTTACTTGTCTTCTTACCAAAGTTTGTTGGGGAAGTTTTATGGTCTTGCCTCTTCAGCCACGTTTGACTGGCTCAAAGGGCAGGTGCTGTGTTCAGATTGAACAACAGGGAGAAGGGTAAAATGCTGAAGGTAATTTTGTGTCCTTGTGCTTGTACTGGCTGAGTGTTTACATCTTCCTTTGTCTGTGGCGTAGCTCAGAGGAGCCTCAGAGCTGTTTGTGTTCGGCAGATGACATTTCCCAAGGGAGTGGGTGTCAGCTGAGTGCTATCAGGGCACTCCCCAGCCTGCTTTTGTATCTTTTTTCCTTAATATGTGCTATCTGAGGAATTTCTTTCAACTGAAAGGAGTCATAACACAGAAGAGGATTTGTCAGATTCTTAGGTAGTTTTGCATCCACAGATTGGATGAACCATCCAGTCTGTGCTTTTATTATCTTGTTAACCCACCATTAATTTACTACCTAGAACATTAAAGGCTGGCACAATCTGGGAAATAAGAAGGAACCAGTTTTCACGTCCACCTCGATTTCGTTCAACCTTTTTGACCCAGTAGAAACCATTTGGAGTTTGAGAACAGTCTGGATAACCTTGCTTGCAGCATTAGCAAATACATCAGCAAGTTGTTGTGACATTATGTACTTTACTGTCCCTTCAGAAATGAAGTTCAAGTGAAACAAATGTTGGAAAAAGGCGTATGGCTTATGGGGACAGGTTTACTCTCTAGTGAAAAGTAAAGTTATTAAGTGAGCAGTGCCTGCCAGTTGCAGAAAAGTTGGCAGGTATATGTTGGCACTGTATTTTTTTATTATTTAAAAGGCCTCATGCAGGACTTCTGAATATGGCCTTAAAATGCTAGGCAGTGTACAAACATACGGGGTCAATGCACAAATTGTGTATTTTGTTATGAGCAGGAAGAATATGGTACCACAGAAAACCTCTCAGAAAAAATGGTAGATATAGTAATGAGAGTATCTCATACCTTCATGGATAAGAACATGCATTTTTTAATATTAAAACTATGTACAAGGAAAGAACTACTCGTCTAACCTTTTCTGAAGTCAAAGCAGAGAGCCTTGCTTATTGTTCATGGTTGTTACTACTTAAGTTGCTTGATAAGCAGGAAAAATCTGAAGAAGCAGGTAACTGAAATTTTTTATTTTCGTAAGGAACAATTGTCCTAAAAATCCAGAATAATTAAGTTAATTTTGGAACGGTCTTAAGAATCTTAAACTGCTAAAGAAAGTCATCACGTATCCAAAGCATGATCTAGCTGCTAGTGCAAAGGAATCCCGACATACATGACAGCAGGTACTCCAATTAAGAATCCAACTTATTGTTAACGAGAGTGGGATGTAAATAAGTATCCCAGGGACCTCTTCCTTACCAAGATCCGAAATGCTTTCAGACTAATACACTTAAGTAACACTTGATTCTTCTGAATCTGTGGATAAAGCCAACAGAACAAGCCCGAGTATTCTTTAAAAAATTGAGTGGTTCTGTAGAGATATACTCTCTACAATATTAATGGTATAATATGTTTAATATTTTTAACATAATAGTTCACTGAAACTACCATGTCTTCCTGGAAAGCAATTTTCAAGCAGGGAATAACCTTAAGTAAAAGCATGTGGAGGCAATTTTGTGGAAGCAAGTTGCAACTGGTATCCAGTGCAGAAACTCTGATGGGTTTGGATCGGCAGGACTAGAGTGTATGTTCAGTACCCCTGAACGATCAAAAGGCCTGTACTCACCTGTGTCCAGAATCACTCCATTGGCATCAGGCCACAGGAGCGAGGCGATTAAGTACAGTGATCTGAATATGGCCCTTCCACTCTGAAAATCTTACACTCTCTCTTTTTTTTCCAAGTTGTTGCAAATACTCAACCCTGTATTTTTTCCACTTGCATTCATTTGACTTTATTTTAATCTAAGTTAAGCCATTCCCTGGCATTTTTGTACCTTGTGAAATATTTATTTATCACGTTTTTATGCAAAATGTTTTCCAGGAAAAAAAAAAAGAAAAAAAGAATTCTAGTGCTGAGCTTCTGTGTAAAAAATAACATGACCGTATATTTTGCGGTTTACTTTTAAATGTGTTGGAAAGGGTTGCCTTTGTACAGGGGAAGCTTCAGCTCTTTTGCAGAGCCAGAGCCTTCACTTTCAGTGGAATGAAATATATCAACACTGGAAGAAACCGAGTCCTATTTAAAGCTGAAAGCCTACTAGATGGGACAAATCTCTGCATTTTTAAAGGGGGAAAAAGGGGGAGAAAGCCATTCATGAGAAGTATAAAATGTAATTTTGTTTTAAAGCTCACTAAAAGCTATATAGGTCATGAAGACAATCAGTCTTTTATTCTTTGAAATAATTCACATTACAGCCCTATGTATTACCACCCTTATCACAGAAAAGCCTTTAGATTTGTGTTGGCAGATAATTACAAATTGATTTCTGGACCCTCATTTTGACAATGGTTTTGAAAACCTTTTCTTTTTTTTCCGTTTTTAAAAGCCTCTTATGATTTCTCCTGCATCATACTGAAGAAGTACTGTCATGATGAGCTGGCCAGGTGTACTAACCATTTATACAAAGGAGACATAGAGTGCAAGACCCAAAATATCCTGGAAATGAACTGTGAAATGCTGCAGGTAACTGCAGTGTGCTTAATTTATGTCTATCTTCATCTTTCATATAATTCAAACTTGAAATAATTTTGTAAACAGATGGTAATTTAACAAATAGGTAACGCAAAATTTTACAACCTGCAGCTTGCTCCTTTCACTAGCATACCAAATCCTGGTTTCCTTATGTTTTTTCAGCATTTAACAGTGTCAAAAGTCTTCAGGAACCAAAAGGCTTAACCCTTTATTGCTTGTATTTGCCCTTATGGGGTCAAGTCTGTCTCTGAAGATGCCATTGAGTGATTACCAAAGTCTTGGGCTGATAACTTAGTTTGGAGTCTAATACTGGTTCTACAGGTAGTAACCAAGTTTAGGGTGATAATCCCAGCCTTTAGGAGTCCACAGTTTAAAACTCTGTGTGTTACAGCTGAAAAACACATTTAAGGTAAAGTTGATGAGTAGGAAGGGAGAAGATGAGTAACAAAAATAACTAGATATCTTGGCATAGATTTGCTGTGGGCACAATCTGCAGTCAATCGGTGACAGCAAGCGCAGTAATCACTGCTCACCACCTGCTTAGCTGTGCTATTTTTAAAGTATAACTGAATGACAGCAGTAGTGTTGTTTTTTTTTTTAATTGCTTATTATTCCAGAGAATTAAATAGTGTTATCTCAGCATTTGGGAAACATCTAAAGGATTCACGGCACTAAGAATATCCTAGGCATGCAGGTACGTGAAGTAGCCTGTACGACATGCAGTAAACACTGACATAGAGTAACTGGAGGCTAAATTGAAATTTTTTAGTATTACAGAGTTTATTGATTTCATTTTGAGTTGTTTTCCTTTCTAACTCAGACTTTATGTATTATTAAAATGTTTGCAGAGCATCAAGTACGATACTATTTTTCTTAGGTTTATTTTCTTTCAGGGGGAAAAAATAATCTTTCAGATACGTGGGAATGGTGGCCATTAGCTTTAGCTAATAACCCACATGCATGCCTTTAAAGTACAATTTTCTTTTCTACAACTTCCAGAAGGATGTAATCTGTAAACAGTATTAAGAAAAGCAAATAAAGTGCCACTGTCTTCAATAATCTGTAACTCTCAAGGGAGGATACAATTTGATCATCCTTCTTGTTGAGCTTGAACCTGAATCTGAATACCACAAAATTTACTTTTCTTTTCCTGCTTTTTATTTTTTTCTATGTATTTATAAGTAATTTCTTCCATTAACCATTTCACTTTCCTTTCGCATTTCAATATTGTTTCCCTAGTCTCCTTTGGATAAAGAAAAGATTCCACTTCAAAACAAAATAATAATAAAAAAAATTCTTTAAAATGACCAGTGGAATACATAAAATTATGTGAAATAAAAATAATAAACCCTCTAACTTTTTGTGTAATTAAAATAAGTCAGGAAAGCAGGATGTGAGCTGGTTGAGAGACACTTTTCATTTCTCGGGGCAGATTCTTAACTGAAATTATTTATCAGAGTTCCATTTATTTCAATAGACATTTAACAATTCACACAGCTTGGAATCTGCCTCTTCTTT
The DNA here is from genome assembly GCF_964289735.1 of Phaethon aethereus. Taxonomy (NCBI): domain Eukaryota; kingdom Metazoa; phylum Chordata; class Aves; order Phaethontiformes; family Phaethontidae; genus Phaethon; species Phaethon aethereus. The sequence goes on from NC_138582.1 coordinate 161,061,087, forward strand.
TCCTCCCTTTTTTAGGAGTATCTGTCACTTTTGTCTGTCCTCTGTTCTTCCCTGTGCCAGAACGTGTGTGTTTCTGGGTATGTTTATGTATGTATGAACGATACTTGCTATAAGCAGTCTTTATTTTTCCTAGACAAGATAGTTTAGGATTCTTCAGGAGTATCACTAATTTGCCTCCATAAGGATGTCGCTGCCCTGTTGCTGACATGAACTGCTGCTATAGACATGCCAGCAAAAGGCAGGAATTTAGGCCTCTATTTAAAATTGGGGAAAAAAAAACGAGAGAATGATTGAGGAATGGGGGCAAAGGCAATTAGGAATATGTTCTTCCCTTATCCTTCAAGTGAGATCAGAAAAGAGATGTCGTAAGTGGCATGGCTTTTTTTTTAATTAAAGAGTACTGTTTGAGTTGAACAGGATTCACGTTTTCTGAGTTGAATTTTGTGTGTTCTGCTACGGACATGCATCAATAGAGGAGGGATTGTACATACTGCCTGATCCTGCTCAGGTCTCCGTCTCTCGGTCAGAGGGAAGAGAGCAGCACGGCTCGGGCTGTGCAGAGTGATATTCTTTTGGACCAGTTTCTATGCTCCGGTGATGCAAATGCAAAGATCCATTTCTTCCCTGTAAAGCCAATGCTCAGACAATATTGCAGAACAAACCTTTCCTTACACAAAGGTTATTTTCTCTCTGGAGCATTCCCTTTTTTACTGAAAGGCATTGTAGACCTGAAATTCTCTGAGAGTTCATGACATCCTGAGAGCCTTCCTTTCAGAGACAAGCTGTGTAATAATAATGCGGTGACAGAAAAATCGAGGAGAGGTGGCTTTCTCTGATAGAGAATTTGCCTTTAATTCTACCCTGAAGAGATTGCAATGGAGCACTAACCTTTGTTCTTACTGTAGTGCTTCACTGCTACACCAGCCATTTGTTAAATGGGAAGTAATTGAGGTTGAAAAAGAATTGAATGAATAAAGCTTTTGGCAGGGAAGGGGAGGAGGCAAAGTATGGGTTAAAGGTTATTCCTTGCAGAAATTTCAGAAAATGAGAGGTAATGTGGCTTTTGAGGTAGAATTGTTGGTGTCTCTGGAGGGGGCTCGCAGAAGAGAGGGAGGAGAGCGGTTTGGGGGGGGGGAGACTGAACCTGCAAAAGCACAGTGAGAGTAGTAAACTAGCGTCAAATATTCAGCTTTGTGGCATCTTATTGATTATATTAGAAATTTCACTCTGAGATGTGCAGCCTTGGCCACTGCTCTTGCTGAGCAGTGAGCAAAGGAGGAGGAACTGAGGAGGAGTCAGGAGTGGTAACGCAGATGCCCCTTAGAAGCTTTCCTATCTGAGAATATTTTAGCGTTGCTTTAAGTTGCATTTGCTGTTTCCAGAGGAATGAATGGGCTGCATGTTTCAGTGCTTTCCTGAATTCTGGGGTTCTGGTAATGTGAAAAATAATGAAGGTGATTTTTTTTTTTTCTGTTATGAACTTGAATCTGCTTTGAGACTTCCTTCTTCACACTGACAAAACATTTTTCCCTCTGCCTTCCTCCCCTCCCCAAAGAAAAAAAGTCTGTCTTGAAAGTTAATCTTATGTTATTTTGGGGCTGGGGACTCTGGGGACAAGCAGAAAGGATTTATATCCTTGACAAAGCCCGTGTTGAATAAAATATCACTGTTACGGAAGCATTAATATACTTGCATCTAGTGTGCCTTCCGTACTGTATTGCAGTTATTTGAAATTTTTTGTTAATTCTTGTCTTTGTGGTCCAAATGTTTATAAACATATGGATTCTTTACTTTGTACAGTATTCTTTCGTGTTCTTCTAATGCACATTGAATTGTGTAAGACACAAGATCTAAAGATTTTTCCTTTAAAAAAGATAATTTTTTTAGGCCCGTTGTTTTTGATATGTACATGTTATTTTCATACATGACCTTTACATTTCTACATAATGAAACCCATCATTTTCTATGCCTTGGAAAGTCTGGCTTTGCATATTTTTAAATACATGAATACTGCTCCTTATTTGGATAGAAAGATGCTTTCTGCTCCCAAAATATTAATGAGACTTAAGTAAGATTGTTTTTAGTGAAGTTCCTCAGGGATTGATGCTGGCTCAATTCTCATCCACGACTTTGTCAATACGTTGGAGATACACATATACTAGCTGCCAGGAAAAAAACTTCCAGATGACTTATATACTATTGGAATTGTGAATAGTAATTAAGTCCTACCAGAGAATTTAGGATCATTGCCAGCATGGGCCATTCAAAAAAAATGTATAAAGAGAATGGAAGTTGGGGGTTGCCATGAGGATACGTGTTCTGTTGAGGGCTGGTACTTGAGAAAGCTGTTAGGGTCATACCAGACAAGCAGCTCATCGGGGCTTTCTATGAGAGCTGGGGCAAAGAAGGTTAGTGTGGATCTTGGATATACAGCTTAGAAGAGTGACTTAGGGAGAGGGAAGTGATTTTCTCTATCTATATTGCATTAGTCAGGCAGCTACTGGAATATCTCGTCCGGTTCTGTGTCTGCATTTGTTTAAATTATGTTGGCAAATGGAAGAAGGTAAACGAATGGGGCAGAAAATTAATTTTGAGAGAATGCCTTATAGTGGGAAACTTAGAGCTCCATCTGTTTGGCTTTCTCAAAGATAGAGAGACAATTTGTTTACAGTGCAGAAGGGCCTTAACGTGTCAAAAATATTGGTTACTAGAAGCCTCTATAATATAGCAGAGAAAGACAAGATTTGGCTGAAGTAGGCTGGAAGCTGAATCCAGATGAATTCAGACGGGAAAGTACAAACAAATAAACAAACAACAAAAGAAGCAACCTTAAGCACGGAGTAATACTTCATGAAAAATGAAAGTCAAGATACTGATTTTTTCCAACTCGAATACGGCAGCCCTCAGCGCAGTATCACTGTTGCCAAACTTGCTAAATAAATGGAGCAGAAAAGTGCGAAGGATTATTCTGTGTTGACAGAATATCATCACCAGTAAATTTTGAGAAGATCCAGACTCAAATTCTGAGTCTTGCAGTAAGCAGGCATAATACCAGACTAGCAGCCGCTAGCGCTGATAAATACGGTTCTTCATTGTTTTGTACAAGCAGCATTATAACAACCAGAGCGAGCAGCTCACTCCGTGCTCTCGGAGCTTTGCTGTTCTCTTACGCAGGAGATGGCTTTTGGATTTAACCACATGGGACTGTTTGGGAAGGCTCATATTGTCCAGCAAAGGTGTTTCAATTCTTGCAGTGGGGCTAGTGCTCCAGCTTGCATCCAGCTCAGCAGGAGGGTAATGGTTACTGCCGTATCTGCAAGGTACTGAACTGAGAGTCTCCTTAGTCTAACTTGGACTGTCAATTTAATAGAAACATCTTCTTAACGTGTAGTGTTCGGGAGTGCCCACATCACGTCACAGTCAGCAGGTCTAAACGTGAACCTTGGCACGAGCCCACGCCGCCTGTTCTGTGCCCACCGGGAAATCCTTCGTGCCCGGGCTCGTGCGGCCAAAGCTGTCCTGTCCTTGCTTCCTGCTGCTTCTAGGGAGGCTGGACTCGGAGGGACTGTTGTTAAAAAAACAAAGTCACGGATCATCATCACACAGCTGAAATAACTTTTAAAATTGGGGTTAGCAGATAGATATAAAAAGTGTTAGTTCTGTAAGTAATGTATTGCAATTAGAAATCATCATTAATTAAACACATTCATTTACGGAATGAGGTATTTTCTTTGTGGAATATCCGGGTGTTCTCTTCAGTTATATTTTTATTACTTGCAATTACAATTTATTACTTTCCATAAAAATGATAATTTTCAGGCATCCTAAGTTAAATGAATGATTCAATAATTTAAAACCGAGTATTTGTTATCTTTGAGGACTGTGAGAATGAATTGCACATTGTTGAATTTAAAATGCCAGTCTTGTGGATAAATCAGTCCCTGGGGAGGCTGTGAGCAGCACTGTCACAAAGAGAGAAGGGGAGAGGTTGCAGGGTACAGATATTTCCTTCTCTCATATTTATGGCCTGATAGTCAGAGAGGCTGAGCGTTTGAAGATTCAGCTGAAGTGAATCGAGTTGAAGGTGCTTCCCAAAAATCAAATCTTCATATATATGTTCACAGTTGACTGGAGGGAAAGAAAAGTTAAAGCAGAGAAATATAGGCAGGGAAAAGACTCGGGCGCGAGAGGAGTCTGAGTTGTGTGAAGCTAAATGCCGGCTGCTCTTTCGTATCTCAAGAGATCAGAGAGATTCCCTTTTTGTCTGAGTGGAAAATTTCATGCGGGTTTTGGAGAGAAACAAGCTGCCGTCCTGGACCAAAGTCAGTGCCAGGGACACTGTTTGGCAGCCGGACTTCTCCCCGTTTGTGTGACTTTTCCTCCTTACGCAGGGAGTTTAGACCTCGGGGGTGGCAGGCACCGTATAAACGCGGGGTGTGTGTTACTAGCAGCGGCATCACTTCGATCACTGATTTTCAGGGATTGCCCTGCCATTCCCAACCACTTTGCTGATAATTTTAGGAGGTGGGGTAAATGGAGCGGGTATAGCACACGGAGCGGTTTTGCTGAATTCAGTGGAAACAGGATCAGTTCCTGTGTAATTTCTGCAAATTCATTTTGTTGCTGTTGTTTTTTCTCACACCTTTGAGCTGACCCACAATGTTACAAATAAGATTCTTTGTCATTATTCTTCACGTAAAACTCAACAATCATGTATCATATAGGCAATCCTGAAGCTGTTTTAGCATGGTGATACACGAGCAGTTAGTTTCTGGTGATGTAAACACATGCGCACACGCACATATGTATTTAATCTCTGTATTGTTTCTCAGTTCAGGATCACATATCCAGGATTTTTACTTTGATCTTGAAGAAAAAAGGAAAGCTGAGGCTTTGGGCAAGGGCTGGGAAGGTAGCAAAACTAATAATTGAGGGGCTTGAATATGAAAACTCGCCTTGCGTCTCCACCTTTGTCTAGAAGAGGAAGGGAGATTTTTATCGTGCGTGGATACTGTCATCTCCTTTGTTGAAAAGAGAATAAATATCCTGCCTAAATTCTTCTAAAAATAAAAATTACTTCAGCTTTATCTGAAAAATGTACTTTATTCCCTTTTCAAATTAGTCATTTCTGCTACACATGGCATCTCCTGCCATTCAGTACCTTAATTGAAACTGTAATAATTGATGCCACCTTTTACATATTTATTTCCTGTAGAAATAGTTTACACAGAGTCACAGATTTTGTAGATAAAAATAGCATTCTGGTCCTGGGCTTCTCTCCTTAACTCACTGTGACGATAAAAGTGATTTCCTGTTAAACAGGCAGCCCAGGACCGCGATCGCACGTGCATGAAGCTCCTGATTTACAGGGGTGCTTAGCACCCTGAACTCCAGTTTAATTCAGTGGGAGCTTTAGCACCAATAAATTAAAGTCAAGTATGTGTTTGAACATATTTTATGTACTTTGTGACAGGTTCTGATTACCTCCATTGTTGGATAAATTCAAGCTTGCTTTTTTTCCCCCCCTTACTACGTACTTTGTAGTGTTTCTTATGTTTATATAAACTGTTAGGAAAAAAACCCTAAAATATTCCACTTCCCCCAGAGCTCCTGCCCTTCTTATTCTATAGGTGGTTTAGCCTTTGCTTTAACACAAACGATAGCATCAGGTACAGAATATTGTTGAAACCGGTTCGGCGGTGTTTATCAGTGATGCATCAGACTTAGCGAAGTGGCACAGGTTTACCGTATTGTGACCAAGCTCAGAAATTGCTTAGACGGTTCTGCCTGTTTGCAATACCGCAGGTCCTGGAGTCACAGAAAATTCTTCAGACATCAGTGTTTATGACAATTAGGTTAAACAGTGTCTGTGGGGCAATCAAGTGGTCATATGCATGAGTGAACTGATATACAGAGGATATAATATCATTAACCACCGGAATATCCAAGTAAGAAAAACACCAGCACAATTAACGAGCAGGAGCTGCACAGAAGAGGTCTCATTACTACCTGGTACTGTGTCATATTCTGTGTGTGTGTTATACAGAGTAGTTATGATTAATAAAAATAATAATTAAGAAACCCCTTCTGAGGACTGCAAATCAAATGTTCAGAGGGTAGGCAAACGTAATTCTGGCATTTCCTGCACTGCCTGAATTCCGCACCTTTGTGCTTGTGTGTTACAGTGCAGTGTCTGATTATATGATCACACACTATTTTTTTCCACATAATCCCTGCATCGTTTAGTGCATGAAGAGAACTTATTCTTTGGATCACCTGGGATCTGAAATAGCTCCATTTGCAAGCTGATAGTTTAAACTCCTAGCAACCCAGACATGCCTACAAAACCACCAAGCTTATCTAAGGTCTTCTGTCTTGGGAAATAAATTAACCCATTCAATCCCAATAGCTAGCCATGAAAAAGAAGAGAAATCAAGTCACACACTGTTTTTAATTGAAAGCATTGCAGTTATTTACTGTTTTTCTACAATTTGAAGTCTCATTAATCTTTTAAATATTTATTTGCAGTAGGGGATGAGCGTGAATGAGTGAGATGTTGTCAAGAATGGATTGCCATCTATTTTTCTTCCTTTGAAAACTGTAGTTTTTATTAAACATTATGAAAACTAAATAGTTCCACGTCAATCTTGGACTTCTGTGTGCAATACAGGAGCACAACTGCCTTTCTGGGAACATGTTAAATCAAAGCAGGGTATATTCCTGAACTGAGATTTTTAATAGGAATTTTAAGTGGTTTTGAAACTCTAGTTACTGTGAATGCTGGAGGGAAGGAATGTGTTACTGTATCTACTGCTGAGCTGTATTTTGAGAGGGAGTCTGCCTGAGTCGTCAAAGGTGCCTGTGTGAGATGTGACCTTTTCAGTTCGTATTTATTATGTCTTCCCAAATACACACCGTAGCTGTACAGTGCCTGTCAACATTACATTTGGTGAAACTGGTTCTCTGAAGGGAAGAGTTCTCTTTTAATCCTTAAATACTCCCTTTCTGAAGCTGGTCCTGAAAAAGAGAAAAACACCGTGAAGAAAATTGTAAGAAGGAGAGGAAGGAGGATGCTTAAACCTTCTTTTCCCCCTTTTCCAAAATCCTTGGATCCTCTTGTTCTCCTTATGATCTATTCTTTGTTATGTCACTTTGTACTTCTGGGGGCTTCTTAATAAATGAAGCGCAAGTATCCCGTCTCCAAGAAAACACAGTCAATTTACACCCTGCTGTATATACAGTGCGTAGCGCACCTCCTTTCCCAGAAGTGGCTCAGATGTATCACCTGATTGCTGCTGCCCATGCGGTCATGGAAGAAGGTATCAAAACATTTTCAGCCTTTCCAACACTTTTCATGTCTCCTTCTAACTTGCAAGGCTCTAATTACAGCCCTCAAGCTCACGCTGGGGTTGGGTGTCTACAGCAGGGCGAGCATAGAGGGATTAGAGCCATAGACAACAAATAATGAAATGTGTATTAAACGCACTGAGAACACGGAAAATATTCTGTAGTATAACCCTAGCTACCTGATTAGTATGCCACCCTATTTCAACATTATAAATGAAAACCCGTGTGACATACGCTGGTTAGGTGAAGACTTGTCTCAAAGCTGAGTTCGATGGCTGTTTCCCTTCTGAATTAAATGGAGCATTCCCCACTCTGCATTAAAAACCAACCAACCAAACAAACAAACATTAAGTGTAAACACAGGATACGACATTCTGTGAAGTGAATAGTTAGGATTGGATTGGTTTTGATTCTGAACAGGAACGTGTTGGAAACTAGCTGGTCAGTAGTGTGAAAACTTATTACTTTTATCTGAATGCCTGAGAGGGGGTCATATCAGGCACTCTGATTTGTGTCATTGCAGATTCTCAAATCGTTCAGTTACATCAGGCTATCAAAATCTTCAACAACTGTGCTGTTGGTCTTTATGGAAGTACACCCTTCCTAAATCCCCACTGCGAAAACAGTTGTCCTCGGGTGGGCTGGGTCTCATCTTGTCTAGAGCAACCTCATCTATCTTACTGCTTTGCACTGCTGCAGACAGGGTGGAACAGCTCTCAACAAAACTGGGCTCTGATCAAAACCTTTGGGCAATCCCATAATGTTTCCAATAAATCAAAATAAACTGGCCAGCTGCTCTTTCATGTTCTCTCATTGTGCTGTATGTCTTGTTTGAAATGGAAGAAAGGCTTTTATGGATTGAGTATTTTTGCAGGGAAACAAAAATAGTCTCCAGACCCCTCAGGTAGCAAGTCTGGGTGATGGGAAAGCAGCTGGCAGGGGTTAAGCTTGTGGATGGCTGGGGCGGGGGGGCTACATGAGTGCTGGGGAAGAAGGAATTTAGGAGGAATACAAGTTTTTGATCTTGTGCTTGCACAGCGCATCCTCTACAGTGGTGTAGGTCCTACACCCTGGTGCCAACAGGAGGGCCAGAGATACCTTTTACTTTAAGGAACCCTTTTTGCTCTCCACAATCACCAGAGAATGGGGAGACCAATGTACAGGCTAATATTTACAACGCATGGGACTTTGGTCTTTTTATTTCTCTCTGATTCATCCGTGAAAGAGTGACAATTGACTACGTGAAACATCCGTCATAGTCCTCATGAGCATGCTTCAAATGGGATGTTGGTGCAGACGAGTAAGCAGCAGCATCTGTACATTAAATGCTCTGTGGGCCTCATCGTTGTTTGCTTTGCATGGGCTTCACACCGTTGTGGCTATACGGGGTGGAAATTAAACTGCTCTTATTTTCTCATGTATGAATCGGCAGATAGTCCTATTTTTTGTCTCTCACTGAGGAATTGGAAAAAATAAATAAAGTCAAAAGCAAACGTTCCCAAACTTCTTTTTTGTGTTCTGGCTTTCTGCAAAAATTTCTGCAGGTCTAACAGCTGTATAATGTATAAATCATTATAAACAAGGCTTGAAAGGAGCTTCACTGTTTATACTATAGCTTCCCTGCCCTTTAGCAGTGATGAAAACTGAAAATACCAGTGCATCTTGAATTCAAAGGAGAAAAAAAAATAGATGAGAGATCATAAAAAGGTAGCGCGGTTCAGCTAGACTCAGCGTTTGGAATATTAAGCAGATTTGACCCATGCTGAGAAGAGTCTGAAGAGAAAATTCTTCTCAGCACCATCTCTTATGTCAGAACCCTGATTAACAAAGACATTTAAATAATGTCACTGCACTTCATACAATTTGAGCCTATTTTCTCTTTTGTATAGCTTGTGAATGTAATTTTTTTTTTCTACTTGCCATATTTGACCCCTGTCTCCTAATAGTGGCAGGCAATGATACTTTGAATTATTATGCTGAATATAAATGTAAGCTTCAAAACTAACAAAGCTTTTGTTCCTTTCCTGATGAAAGCACAATTTTGCAGTTGCTTTAAATATTATAGCTCTAAGTCTGTTGTTGGTACTTCTACGAAGGATTTCTCAGTGAATTCATTAAAGTGTCTGTTTTCATAGCCTGCCTTGTACAAATATGAAGCAGGGATTTGAAAGTTCAGGGTATGTCTTGCTGTGCTTAAGCTGCAGCAGTGTTACATATGCTGAACCTGTTTTTGTGTTACTAGTGAGGAATAATGCAAGCTGAACTCTGAATTCCCTCATTAGAGGTTTAAGTCTCTAAGGCTAAAAGTAAGGCTAAGTTTTGATATTTGTTAACAGAATCCTGTGTGAATTAATATTTTCCAGGGGGCACACAGAATTTTGAAAGAACAATTCTACAAAGGTAAAGGTAAGGAAAAGCCACATGTGTTTTCCAGGCATGTGAAAATAATTTCAAGGGTCACTGGCTTCGCAGTTGGAATTAACAACATGGTAACAGAAAGAGGAAGAGGAGAAGGAGACTGCAGTTCCGTTTTTTTGTGTAGTGCAGAGAACAGTTATGTTCAGAGAATGCCCCTAATGAAGTAATAACGTTTCTAGAAATACTGTCTTTTTCTCTTCAATACACAGATTGTTAAATTTTTTTAAAACCTTCTTAATTAGATCTGTTTCTAGATGGAGAAGGAATAGAGAAGAAATGAATGGACTAAACCTGTCACATCTATTTCAAGCTATATCTAGAGATCCAGGGCACAACAAACTTCCCATGATGATAATTTCAGCTTTCAAGTGGTTTTCTACCTTTCTGTTTTTGGAAGAGTGGAAATGAAACTACTGTCATTTGATTGATATATCTGAAAATGGAAGTGATTTTAGCAAGAACCTGTTTTTCCCTTACCGAGTATCTAAATCAGAGTTCACCCAAAGCCTCCGTGCTAATGTTTCGAGGTAGTCTGAACTGTAGTGAGTGACTGCCAACTGTCCAGATGGAAACTCTAAACCAGGCAGCAGATGAATGTGGGATTGCCTCTGCAAAAAACAACATTTTCAATTCTTTTGCAGATTAGGGACCTGTCATACTTCATCTCCGTCATACAACCCTAAACATTTTGTAAGGAGATACAGGGAGATGCAATAAAGAATATGAGATGACTAAACAAATTCTTACTTAAGAGGAAGTTGTATCTTATTTAGATTTCATTGCAATCCATACCACGAACAGGTTGTTTCTTCCCTCAAGCCTTATTCTAACCCCTTAATTCATTGCACTTAGGGAACATTAAAAATTCCCCCAAATTTTCCAAATCAAGGCTCTCAGTTATAGTTGTATGGGATTAGAGCCACAAAGACTGAGAAGATACTTATAGAAAACCATGTGTTGCCTCCAACAGGTTCTCACTTCACTGTTACATAGCGAAAAGAGAGTTGGTGAAAGGGCAGCTTCCCAGCATCTTGACACCTGTCTTTCAGTGGTTCTCAGATGGGGGACCTGGAATCTTTCCTGTTATCAGCTGAGATATCTTCACAGTTGGTGGTTGGAATGAAAGATTCTTTGCATTACACATTTGGAAATTTTGTAAAATATGTGACACACTTGCTGATACTTAGCGGCTGCCATGTAATCCACCTCTCCTGCAAAGATCTAAAATATCCTGCTATTGTTACATTAAAATAATGATTTAACAAAGCATATAGGAATTAGGAAAAAAAAAGTTGTATGTTCTTAAGCATTTTTTATAAGCTTTACAAATCACTGCATGTAGGCATCAAACCCAAATCTAAACTGTGAGTTTATCTTTTATTTAGACTATAACAATGCAGTAATGTAATAATCACATTTTCTGAAGTCTCATAGAGCACAATCAACACCTTCATACTAACTACAACATACTGTCCCCAGGGATTTTACTAGAGTAAAATTGCTGTCTTAGGTTATTCATTCTACCTGTGTGTCTATGAAATATTACTATAAAGAATGGGAAAGGCTTAGAAGTACTTTTTTTTCCTTTTCTTTGGTGAATGTTCTTTGTTTAACTCTGAAATAAAAAGTAACAAAGTATCTCATAAACTTTTTGTCCTCCGTTTTCCTGGCTGTGTGCTCGAGAAGTAATTCTTTGCTCATCATCATCATCTAGGCTGTGGTTTTTTGTTTGCTTTTGAACTATTCCTATTTTCAAATTGCCTTCAAATTCTGAGGCAATTAGCAGCCTGGCAGCAGTCAATAGATGGAGACTAATTTTTTTTTTTTTTTACTGTGATGACTTCTAGCAATAAGCAGAAGGTCTTGATTTGAATCAATGTTTTTTTCTATTTCACTTTATATTTTATCAACGAATCTCGCCCCAAGACTTGATCCACCATTAAAATGTCATTTCTATGGCAAACTCTGCCAATTATTTTCTGTTTAATTAACATGTTCAGCACTATTTGGGAGTGAAACAAGTGTAGGTTGTGTTAAAAAGAAGAGAAATGTTGGTCCTGGTTAGTGAGGGAAGTGCACTGAAGATAGACATGGGTCAAGGCAGGAGAAACCACACTTCCAGTTTCTGCCCTGAAGAAAAGGTGCTTGTAAAAGGAGTGAGCGAGGGCTGCTGCATCCCTGACTCTCTGTGGCTGGCAGGGTATAAGGTGCTGTGGGGATTATAACTCTGAAGGAGAGGAACTCTCTGTTGCTGGATCTCCATGGATTCTCTTTATCTGGTCTCCTTCATTGCACTGTGCTGACAGCGTTTCCCCTCGAGGAAATTCCCCTAACTCTGAGAAATCCACCACGGGCAAAAAGATGATATAGCTGCAGCTCTGCCATAGAAACACGTCATTATACTAAGCCAGTTGATGTGGTCTTGAAGAATACTTTTTGCTGTATGATTTGGAGCCCTGAATAGACTACCCCACACTCTTTTAAGCCATGGCAGTTACAGAACCAGCTTGAAAATCAGGACGTTGCAATGCTTTCCTTGGAAAAACATTTGGGTTGCACCATGTCAGGCATGGCAGCAAATGCGGACTGTGCTGCTTAGCAGACCAGCTCTACTCTTTGGAGACGGACATCCCACCGACACCGAGCAGACTGTTCCACGGCTCACTGGCGGCATTCAAGAAGTTAGAGGAGATATGAAACTGTTTACTGTGCTGCTCAGGTTTTGCATTTCATTACCTTTTGAACTTGAAAATATAATAAAAGAGCAGAATTATTGTTCAGTAAATGAAGGATACGTACATAGGAAAGACAAATAAATATACAACACGTGATATTGCCTGATGTTATGCCAGAATAGTTTCAAAATTTTGTTAGATAGAATTATGTATTGTAACTTTATATTTTTACTGTTTCTTTATATTGATATTTATTTCAAAAGGTGCGTAATGTGATACTAGAAACATGTCAAAAGCAACTGATTGCTTTTGGGTAGCATATGGAAGACCACTGCAACATATTCCAATGAAGAATGGAAATAAGTTAATGGGCTTTGTAGTAGTGTATTTCACACAGCTTACAATGAAAGTCTAGAAAAACAGTAGGCAAGCTTTCCTGTTCGTATTTAACTTTTGCATTTAGGGTAACTTTTCCTTTCTTTCCTACGTGCTTCTGGTACATTGCATGTGTTTACACTGCGTGTGTTTCTGAACAGGTTTTCAGAATTTGGACTCAGATCCAAATTTGTGAATTCTTCAGGGGTAAAGGCAGCATCACTTGTCATTGATTCTGAGTAGCATTTAAGAAGAAATGACATTTACCAGGGCTTGTTTTGAAGATTTATAAATGCAATATAGATTTGGCAAGAATAGCTGCTTCAATAAATGTTGTGCTGTAGCATGTAAGCATGGGCTTTACCACCAGTAGATTCACTAGTACTTTGTCATCCAGGTAAAAATAAATATTCAATAAACAATTTATTAGGGATGTGAGTTCATTTCTGCTTCATTCCACTTGGAAAGATTTGACATCTGTTGCCTACATAGTGTTATTAAGGACACAATAAAATGAAGACAAATTAATTGTGGAATTGTCAAACATATGTAAGGAAAACTTTCCCTGGCTAACAAAAATAATGCAAAGAATACCAGGAGAAGGTATATATCTTGGCTGTATACGTGAGGGTGTTTGGTATAGTAGCTAGGGATAACTGAATCATAAGACCGGACTAGAAGCTATACTTTCATGGGCCTGACTTTTGTTTTAACAAAAGTGCTTCACATTGCTCAGGTGGCATTTGAAGAACTTACAATAAAGTAAATAGAATTTACAACCATTAGGATCCTCATTTGGACTGCCAGGTTTGTGTGATGCAGCATTAAGGGAATGATAGCAGGATTAATAAAAAAACTACACATTGCTTCCTATTCCTGTCAGCAGTGCAAGGCCAGGTAGCATGGGGAGGGTGGAAAGGGTCTATTTTAGCTTTGTCAGTGCAATAGTTACCCGAGTCCCCATTCAGGAGCGTTTCCTTGCAGCCGTTCATCCAAGCACATCCTGCAAATCCCCACACCACCACGGGCTACGCGAAGGACCGGGGCAAAAGCTGCGCTGGGCAACCGGCCTGATAAACTCCGTCAGTACTAGTGGCGAGCAAGATTTATGGTAGAGCGCTTATCCACACATAACACCCGCCGCAGAATAGCCTGCTGTCTCGGGGGGAGCCGCAGAGAGGAAGTGGCCCTGCTGCTGTGCCCGGTACGGCCGCGGGGCCGCTGGCCGGGCTGCGGGAGGCGCTCGGGCAGCAGCGCTGCCCCGCCGGGCGGCTGAAGCCTGCGGCTGTGCGTATTTAGCCTCCGCTGTGACGCGGGATCGCAGGTAAACACCAAACGTCACACACGCACAAAGTGTATAAACGTCACAGTCAGCGTGAGAGGTTTTTTCCTAAATGCAAAATGGATGAGGAAAGAGAAACTTAATTAATTTTGACGACGTATCGATGTGGCATAGGAGCATCTTTGTTGTAACCTTGGAAATCTTGACCAATTTTAATGTACTTTCAAGCAAACAGGACGATCAAAAATTATCTTTCTGAGAAACACTGAGTATATTTAGCTTTTAAAAACATAAAAGATTCAAAAGGATACATCGGCGCTGCATATAGCGAAATGAATCAGACCTGACTGACTGCTAAATATGAAGTACAAAAGCTACAGTCTCACCTGGCTGTCAGGACAGACTTCTTCAGTTTATACCTTCGGACCTGTGGCATTTAGTTAAGAAGTAATTGACAGAAGGAAATACTTTCATATGTCATATAATGTAAGTAAATTAAAGTCTATACAGTTTGTCTTCTATATAGACATAGAAGTAAATGGTGAGTAGGAATAGCAAATCAACCACAAATTGTTGAATTTGCAATGCCTCATGTTTCTATTTTATTTGTTGTAGTAAATAAAACAAGTTAATCCCGGGTTCCTGTTTACTCCTTGCAACAAGTAGTTCTAAAGTGTAAATTAAAATGATTGTTTCTCTAGAAAAAAGAGAATACTTTTCCTGTTTGCAAGTGCTAACGCTGTCTGAGGTGCTGGGAGTAGGGAATACCAGATGAAGGCCAGATTTGTAGCATGTAAATGGATGAAGCCCAACATTTTCTATAGTTTATTGACTCATTGCTCTTTCCAAGATTTGTGCCTTTTGGGGCCATAATAGCAAATATTTTCTAGGTAGATTGCCTTGCTGGGCTACAGATTTGGGGAACTGGACCACAAGCATTTTGGAGTAAGAAAAGGGCAATTCTTTGGGTTTTTATTCTTACATGAGGAACAGCTAAGGAGGAGTGTATGGAGCTCTTGGACACCTTACCTCTTGGATACGTTTACTGGGACCTTTGCTCATAATTTCATTACTAAGGAGCAGAAATCCGGTCAATGAAACAGAGATCTTACATTAAATAACAATATACTTGTAAAATGAATGCAATAGTCTGGCTTTTTAGATTTGTGTCTTTTGTTGTGAATTAGCTTAAACTGCTATCCGAGCAATCAGATTGATTGCTACAGTTTTCATCTATCCTGACTGCTATAAACGAGCAGTAACACTGCTGATAATTAAGGCTACATTACGTTTTCCAGTATTATTTATATATCTGTTGGAATAGTTTATAGATGAACTGAATAATCAATGTTCCCTTCTTATTACATTTGTGCCTCTCTTAAAAAGAACTAATATGCAGGTTTTGTTTTCTTAACATGGAAGAAAAATGCATGTGACATTTAACCAGGATACCCTGAGGAAGTGGAAAATAAGGCACGTGACTGTTCCACTGCATCAAAAGTATGGTAATAGGTAGCAGCTGATTATCTAGAAATATACCACTATTTCTTAAAGCTGGCAGCCACCGATCAGAAGACTTACCTCCTGTAACAATATTAAGTTAAAGAGAGAAATATGAGCCTACGCCCCCAATGTTTTTTAAATGCTTTAACATTATTGCTGGTTCGCTTCAGTGTTTGCTCTAAAGGCGGTTTGCCGCTTTGTATGCCATTCAAACCTGCTGATGGACAAATTTCTGGAATGAACGGTATTTTTGAAAATACATTCTTTTCCTTGATATTAGTTGCTAGTCCTTCAACAGTAGAAATACACTGAAGTTAAGAAAAAAAGCAACTACCTGCGGCTTAGTTAATGCCAGATTGCAGTAGCTCCTGGTGGACTCTGTTTCTTGTTTATCCCAGCCAAGTTCTACAATATTCGAATGGCTCACAAAATGGAGTACAACTTTATTGCCTGGAATTGTGTTTTGTTGTAGCCGAGTTGCAGAGAGAGAAGTGAGTTTGCGTCGCATTACAAGCTGAAGGGCAGATTCAAAAGTAGGGAACCGTGCTTTTGGTCCCCCTCCTGGTGCTCGCTCCCCTCTGGCTCAGTCTGTAGGTCCAGGCTACACCTCAACCCACGGTCTCTGCCCAGGGGAAGTTCCCTCTAGTTCTTATTGAGCACCGTGGATATAGGAGGTCTGCACAGTTAATATTAGACCTTGGTGGCATGAAGTTAGTGGACCTATTTCAGAATATTCAAATTTTAGCTGGGCATAGAACATGCAAAGGTAAAATTGCTCCCAAGAAAGATAGGAATTTTATATTCCCCCTGCATATTTTATTTCAGTGTTATGTCATCGTAATATGTTTTGAGGCATGTAGTTTATGTCGGAGTTTTCAGTAAATGACATTTAAACTTAGCATCTCTTGATGGTTACGAACAAAAATGATGGAGCTCACAAAGACTCAAATTTTAGGGGCTTTAAGTTCATATGTGGTTGTTCCAGCTCTTCCAGTGTAAAGACTTTAATTCATCGACATTCTTGCTCAAAAACTAATTCAGAGAATTAAAAAAGATCCACTTTTTAGTAGCATTGTGATACATTGTGGTAAAATGTAATCACAGCTCATACCATTGCGTATTTTAAGTACTCAGAGGGATCAACCCAGAAGGCAGTAAAGAAGCTAGAAAGAACTAGAACTCAGAGTGTGTGCAACTGACAAAGCATCAGTGTGATTCTGTGAATCAGCATTACATGAATTGTCGAAAATATTATTAAAGCTCACTGAGGTATTAACTCTGTGAAACAGGGTAGGGAAAATGAACACCAGGTAGGAAATCATGTCATTCAGAGCTTCTCGTCGCTAAATCCTTTTCATTGTTGGCTAAAATAAGTCAAATAATCTCATTTTTACCCATGGACACCAGCTAAATACATGGGCAGACAGTGTACCTTAACTAATATGTGGTACAGTCATTTGTCAATTGTAATCAGCTTGTCAGTCAGAGCCCTGAGATGCAAGACCAAAAATGCTTAAATGAAAAGATATCTGTCATGCAATGTACACTGCGTCCTCTCTTGCAATTTTTGGAAGAACCCCAAAAAAGTTTATGCACACAAGAGAATACAAAAAAAATATTCAAATACTCTTCCAGGTGAAAATGCTATGTTGCCTTTTGGGGTTGCACAAATTCACAGCGTGTATTTTCTGTACATGGGGTGAATGCAAAATGAAACCTGAGGGACACTAATCGGGTTTTTGGGGGAGCAGTGTGACCTGCAGGTTGTTCATCTTTGCTTCAGGCAAACTGACTTGGCTAAAGCACTTCCCTGGAAAACTCCCAGGTTTCAGCCACCAAGATCTTTACAAGGTTCCTAAGGGAACCCTAACTTCTGCAGCTGCTGTGCTTTTATTAATAATAACCGCAGCAATAACAATTGTTGTTGTTGTTGCTGTTACTGCTGTAGAGAGAGACCGTAGAAATGCAGGCAACATGTGGCCTCTTCCTGGGGAGCTTACGGCCCGAAAGAAGTGGCTTAAAGCGGCAAACGGAGGGTATGGTTCCACATAAACTATACATGGACTTTCTGCCTATTTTTTAAAATAAAACCAATTACCTTTTTTCTGTTTTAATTTGCATTGGTCTTGGTGCAGTACAGAGCGTGGTGAGTAGGAGACCACAGGCCTTTGCTAGAGAAAGTTTTTTAAGTGTGTCGGATTCCCTTGTGTGATACATCACGACTGCCCTGCCGGAGCCTTTGCTCTGACCTGTTCTAACGTTCTCTCCGCTCCGCTGGTGCGGTGGTCCGCGCAGCGGTCCCAGCGACGCGCGCTCCGAACCAGGCGCGGAGATGCGCCCGCGTCCGCAGCCTTGCCCGGCTCTGCTCTGCGCCGACCCCGCGCGTGCCGCTGAAAGCCTCCTCTGACAGGCAAAAACTGACGTCACAAACATCGATGAGAGTTCAGCAGCTCCAAACGATGGGGGTGAGAACCACTGTTCGGAGCTGATTCTGCTTGTAGGCGTTTAACGATACGTGACGAACTGCAGATCTGAGATGAATTTGCTAGAACAGGCGTGACCCGTGTAGCCGCTTAATTTCCCATACTTATTTAAGTGCCAGGACATCTCTGACCAATTCTGCCTTGTTACAAGTGATGCTTTAATTCACAGACTGAAGGCACTTCAAAAGTCCTTTCCCAGGAACCACGCTTTTTGTGACAATAAGGCTGTCATCCTACTGTTAGCATGGAATGAAATGGATGAAATAAAATGAGAAGGAAGACCTGCTGATTTTATACGCATTGTTAACTACTGTTTGGACAATATCTCCATTCTTGGCATTGTATAGTCTAGCATTACAACCAATTTCTGCATACTAAAGAGATCCTGCATTATGAGGTGAATGAATGAAAGTTGAGTGTGGTGTAAGACATCTCGGAAAGGATTAATAAGATAGAAGAGGAAGGAGACGGGAACAGAAAAAGGAAAGATATTTTGACAGAAAGCGAAAGATCTCCGTTTCTCATTCTAAAAGGAGATTGCAAAGGATTAATGTAGTAAAGAGAGATGGTTTTGGTGTAGAACTAACATCAGGCTTTTTGGGTTAAATCTGGAGTAGTCACACGCGCTTTGATGTGATTGTCAGCTAACACGGGTGGGTTCAAAGCTCGGTGAAACAAGCAAAGCAGTCCCATCTGTATTTTAGGATCACTCTTTTGGGTGCATGTGAGTATTTCCTCATGTTCATGAAAACTCCCTGGGCTGACAGCACTGAGGAAGTGTCCGTGCCTAGTCCCGGCTCAGAAGGAAATGGAGGAAGAGAAGGTGCACCTTTGCTCACCGTATGTTAGATCTGGTTGTTTTTTTATAAATATGTCACAGCCTAGACACTGCAGAGAGCCCTTCAAGTTAAAGATGTAACTGACCATGAGTTAAATTAAGGTTGAATATTAACACCAAGTTGTAACCACGGGAACAGCCCCCTTCTGCATACCTTGAAAAACTTCCTGAAAACCATTTCTGTGAATGGAACCATCTGCTTCAGGTTGAGGGTCGTCAAGTTGTGAAAAGGATTAATATGTCATGGTGAATAGTATGGGATTTCTTTCAAGGATTTGAGAAGTCATTTTTTGTGTATCCATTCTGTTCTGGTATTTGGAAAGCAGCCTATTCTAGATTGGAAGTTAGATGATATATTTTGCATTATCTTATTATTCTTTTATTACTATCAGCTTCCAGTGGCAGAAAAATCTTATGTAACATTTAGAAACTTTCTCTTGTATAAACCAATTATTTGTAGCTGTCTACAAGAGCTGAAATAAAGGTAAGGAAACATTGCATACTGAGTCCTGTGAGAGCATTTTATAATCTCCTTGGTAAATGAAGCACTCATTTGGCTTATTCAAATAATAGAAATTCCAAAAAACAGAAGAGAAAAACCTTCCCCCCACCGTCTGGGATAGTCACTTAGAGTAAATTAAAATCATGGCTGTAAGAAGATCATGCTGGTAATTTAATTCTATGGAGATTATCACTTTTATGTATAATAAAACAATATATGAAAAATTGAAACCGTAATCCTTAGGCAGCCCTTTCATCTGCTCATTCAAATGGAAGCTCTTTGCCTGTGACTGTGAGTGAATCGCTGCTGAATGCAGTGACTAAAATTCCTGCACTTTATAAAGATCCCACTAGAAGCTCCAAAAGAGGGCAACCAACTCACCGACGCAAATCTGGTACTCGGCACTGCTGCCAGGGAATGCAGAGGAAAAGGGAAGGAAACAGCAAAAGCTCCTGAGGTCTTCCAGCAGAGGATGATGATGGTTCCTGTTCAAATGGGTCGAACAAGAGTGGAGATGACTTCTTATAACTCCCAGTCATTTCTTCAAATTCAGTCTGTTCCAGATTTTCTTTTCTTCTGGAAGACAATACAATGTTTGACCAGAGCAAATAAATTTAATTAGAGTAAGTTTTCATGGAAGTGTAGTGCAAAACTGTCTTTGCAGATTTTCTTCCAATTTTGTAGAAACCATCTCCAGTCACAATTTTCAGAACAGAGAAATATTCCAAGCCAAAGATACAGGGGAATTTAAGAGGTGGGTTTAACTTCTCTATTACTGTTTTTACCATTAACCTGCCATTGCAAGTTGTATTCCAAAATTGCTTTCAGGAGAAGTTCTAGTTTTCTTTTATTGTAAGAGGAAACATCAGGATTTTATCTTGTGGCTGCATTCTTAGATAGAAAATATAGCGATGGAAATAATTAATTTTGTTATACACACAGCAACCTCAGCATTAAAGCTGCAATTTTGACTTAGCCAGTACCGAATTATGTGAGCATTATTGGGTATGTCCTTGAGCTCTGAAGATAGAGGTCTGGGTTGACATCAAGTGCAGGGCCTCTGGAGGATGCGGAAAGGCTGCCTGCAGAAGGCATGTCTATATGTTGAATTGTCCGTTGTGAAAATAGGGAAGAAAGCCAATCATTCCCAATTCTGCAGACATTCTGACAGCTAAAGTAGGCATTAACAATTTGCAACACATGGCATGGGGGAAGAAAGTCTCTGAGCTCTACAACTGAGAGTTTCTTGGCTGAAATGAAGTAGCAGTTGAAGGTAGCTCAGAGAAAAACCTATTTTTATCATCCACTGTGTAGGGACAAAATGGATAACGTTACCAATTATTTTTTCCCCCAAAAATGGGGAAAAAATAATGTCACAACTCAAAAATAGTAACATGTTCTGGCTTCAAGTATGCACACTTCTGACGGCTTTTGGCCTTTATCGGGGATTTTCCTGACAAAAAGGATCAAGTTTTAGTACATAGGTTTCTGCCAATATATAATAATCTCCTGTGACTTTGAATGGACTTGGTACATAAAAATTTTGTTGCTAATATATTGATGCAGAACTAATTTTTTGGGATTTCGATTGGCACAAGAGCTGGAAGGGTCTCACGGCGTTATCCTGCCCGACGCAGGTTTCGCTGGACTTGCCTGCAGAGCCCGGACCAGCCTCAGCCAGGCTGGTCGGGAAAAGGGTTGGGAGTGTGAGCAGGAAGATTTGCATGGCCAGATCTTGAGGTGGTGAGAACTGTTGTTTCTTTGGAGGACTTAAATTGGGCTATAATGATTTACAACAGAACTTTGCAACGTTAAAAAGCTGTCGTTTTTGTTGCTTAGGCCTTCAGAGAGGGTGAAGATCATTTGTATGAATAATTCTGATTATTTGTATGAATAATTCTGAACTAGAATAAGTTGAGATGGAGAAGTAGCAGATGAATGTTTTCAACAGTTGTTAAGATAACTTACTTGCATTAGAGATGTGGTTGGGTATGTTTGGAGAAGCATCAAGTTTCTGTAAGACAAAAACAGAGTCAAAACCGCAGGAAAGAATGGCATTACTTAGAAAAATTGAACAGCTGAGAGAAGGAAATGCATATTCGAATTTTGATGAATTTTCAATAATTCTGTGTAATTGGTGTAGCAGCAAAACCAAATAATCAGGTTAAAAGTAAAATTGTATGATAAATGTGGAAACAGTTTTGACTTTACTTTTGGAGACAGAATATTCTCTTCACCAGTATGAATCTGTTAAAATGATTTTCTTCACTATTTACGCTGCTTGCTTTTGATTTGTTTTCAATTAATAAAGTAATTCTTAGACATATCCTCTCTGTTGACATAGTCACTGCTAAGTGTTGAACATAATGGGGCCATTATGGTAGACATTGGTAGACAATGATAATTTCATTATTATTTTTGTCATTGTGAGTAATAATAATAAATAACAATAAATTGTGCTGTGGAAAGAAAAGATCCAGGGAAACACCTGATGATGATAAGGAAAAACTGAATCATATCTGGAGCACCTCCAGGGGTTTTGATGTGCAGGGTGGGTATGCTAAATGTATTAATATCTTGTCTTCACTGTCTCTACACTCGCATTCCCTTTTCACATATATTTATGTAATGGAGTTTCAATTAAAATTAAAAAAAAGACCTTGGGTTCTGACACCAGTGAAAAGTGCTACTTTTTGTGTGGAAAATTTGTACCAATGGCTATTTTTCATGGAGCCTCACTACTATTAATGCTCTTCAGCTGAGAGCAATTTTATATCTTCTGCTGCGTTGTCATAGTACTTGCATCATTCCAGTGCCTACCAGACTCCTGCTCTCCTTCCTTGGCATCTTCCATCTGTGGGAATTCACGGTTGGGAGATGCAGGTCCTGGGCAGACCTGCAGCAGGGGGGATGGTTAATCAGGGGTTGGGCGTCCCCCCATACCATTCCCCGTCAGTGACATGGAAGTAATGTGCGTACAAGAGCACTGCTGTGATCCTGCTCAGCCGGTGGAGATAAATCGTAATAATTGGGCGGTGAGGCAGGAGCTGGCGCTAGGTGTGACGGCAGAGACAAAGGGAACAGGAAATCGCCGTACGGCGTCATATGCGCTTTCTACACATAACGTTTGATTGCAGCTGTCAGCATGGCATTATGTTTCTTGAATGTGCTGTTTCATTGAGCTCAGTGTGTGGGAGAGATTTTTTTGAGAATGAAACAATGCTGGAAAGTGATTGGCATAAGGTTAGCTTTCGACACGTTGCAGTTCCTGAGATAGATGCATAAGAAACAGCAATATTAACTTATTGATGAGGGGATTTTTGAGTTAGTTAAAATTTGCATTTTTCATCAATGTCTTGTTCTAACTCTTATGAGAGTTAGAAGTGCTAGGAGATACAGTTGAGAGGGCATATTAGCTTAACTCTAGTTTCTTAAGCTCTGTAATAAGTATTCTGTTTTTCTTTCCTCTATTTACTCTTCGTTAATGCCACAGTTGTGTTCTTTCGCAGTATTAAGGATGGCAAACTTGTACTGGTTTGAAATGCATTAGGAGAAAATATTAAAATAGCGCTGCGGGAGAAAGAGAATATGCTGAAGTTAACAAAAGGATACACCGTTATGGTGACCAGTGAGAGCTGGGATTGTAATGGTTTCTTATGCTCTTTTACTGAAAACAGTGTTTTGTGGAGGCATAAAACCATAACTAACTATTGACCTCTCTGCAGCCAAATATATTGCTCAGGGGTGAGAGAGATGAATTTCCTGTGTATATGCAGGTACCGCAGATGAACCCTTCTTGCTTTAATTTGAACAAACCTTTTCAGAGTCATTCTGAGTATTTTTCTTCACAGTTTATGTTATTTATTGTGTATTCTTTAGCCTTTAATAGGGCTAGTATTGGCTTAGAGTTACAAAGTGAAACTGTAATGGTTTTGGACACATAGTTCATAAATTGGTAGTTTTATGGAAATGCTAATGATTTTCATATATATATTTTATCTGAACTTTTTTTTCATTGCACATTCTTCTAAACTTGAATGTTTCCTTAGTTTTTTCTGCTGCATGAATTTATAAAACAAACAGAAATGCATAGTGCTAGGCAACAGAGAAGTAAACTCAAACATACATATATATGTATAAACTTTCATGTAAAATCATTTAAATAACACTACACCAAAATAATCATAGGTACGTGGTGACTCATTTTTGTGTATTCACATAAGAACATGCTCTGGGCAGCCTTAGATTGAGATTTGTGAAATTGTTTGAATCCATCTACTTACACGGCACATTTGAAAAGGTGAGATTTGCATTTGAAAAGGATGAATCAGAACTAAAAATAGGTTAGAAATAGAGATTCTTCCCCCTCCCAAGGGTCTGGAGTCATTTACTGTAGCCATTAACATCTAACGTGATTTCAGGTGAAGTATTTCCTCAATAAACTTGAGTAACATTTTTATTTAAGAAAAGGAGAAAGAAGGATCAAATGCGGACTGTCAGAGAGGTGTCAGAGAGCTTTTTTGTTTGTTAAAGCCCTCATGCATAGTTACATTGGTTCTAGATTTTTTAATTATTATTATTTTCAGTAATAAAAAAAAAAATTTGGGATGCAGTCCACCTAAATCTTGCCCAAATGGAGACTTTTTTTCCTAAAACATGTCTAAATCCCCAACAACAGCACAGTTTGAATACTTCCTAGTCCTGCCTAATCTTATACCCAACTTTTTTAAGTATCTTCTCCTTAGGATGAAAATTTGATAAATATTAAAGTAATTTTTACTTCTGCTTGCTCAGAACTGTCTGCTTTGGCAGAATGGACAAATCTCCTATTTAGACTTCTTTTTTAATTCTGGGCTTAAGTAAAGAGACAATGAACTCCACCTCAATACGGTGGAAAAATCTGAAGAACACATCCCTTTTTTTAACAGCCCACTGGATAAAGCACTCATCCAAGGAGTGAGGTGGCCAAGTTCTGGGTTCTGCTGAGACTGATGATGCTTTAGCTGCATCCTAAGAGGCTTCCAGCAAATCTGATGTTGACTGCAAGCCATGATGAAGTTTATATTGTGTGTATGAAATAGTGACTGAACCAGAAATCCCCCTTGCGAGACGAATTCTGACAACCAGATACATCCCCTTCCATCTGGTGCTAGAGAGGATTTTTCTTTAGGTGATTTCTTACAGGAAGATATTAGCAGCATAAACATATCTGGAACTTTTATCAATATTCCTTTGAAGGCTTTTGTGGTGTTTTACCGCGCATGGCATAAAAGCAGAAATTCGCTTCAATTATGGGATATTTAGTTATTAGATAATTACAGATAATTGCATGGGCAAGTTCTATGAACTAAAGCGTTACCGTAACATCTAAAATCTACAAATTGGGTAACAATTATGTTTAGAGTTATATCATTATTTCAAGTATAATTATTATGAGATAGGCAGTGCATGTAATTAATGAGTAATCACTGGATTTTGCCTTCATAGTTGCACTTCCCCCTTGTTTTAACGTTCCTTGTCACAACGTTTAAATGTAAAGATAATATAAATTGACCTCCATATGCAAAATTCAAAGTACTTATTTCCACTGTAGTACAAGCTCCCTAATATTCTAAAAACATAGTTTCAAGAAGAAAAGAGAGAGGGAGAAGACGTGAAGTAACCTTTCAATACATACCAGCTAGTGAGAGAACTCTTTTCCATAGCTGTCCAAAGTAACCTTTTTTCATCTACTAAAGCTAGTTTGTACCTCGCTAAAATTCTGCTAAGAGAAAGTCTTTCAAAATTTCCTCACATCATCTTCTGTCTTCCTTCCATCATAAGGAAAATTTGACTAACAAAATTTCATACAGAAGAGAAGAATCTGTAATTCACTTTTGGGTCCCAATTGAACAAAGCTTCCTTTTTTCTTTTTCTTTTTTTTTTTTTCCTGTTGTTGTTGTTTATATAGGACACACTTTTGCCAAACTTTCAAGTTATTAAATAGTGGTTTTGCTTCTTTTTTTGTTTGCTTCTTTTTTTTTTTTCATTATTTATCAGGTTTTACCTGGCGAGATGATTATACACAGCATGTTATTGGTCAGGAACTCTCAACTGTTCACAAAATCCACAACAGACGCCCTGATATATTCGCACCTGAAGGATCTGACACAGGAAGGTAAGTCTTCAGTGGTGGTTTTGCCTGGTAGGTTTTTGGGAGGGTTTGCAAATGATGAGAAATAGGTTGGCACTGAAGCGGAATTAAACACATTACCAAACCCACTATCTGTGCGGCAACGGGAAACCAGTCGTACAGCAGCACTGAAAACAGCAGTAGGAAAACAGCAGACAGAATGAATGAAATCCCTCAACCCTGTTCTTCTGATTATCATCAAGTTAAGAAAATACGGCTTCTATTGCTAATATTGGTTTCAGAATTCAAAACATCAGGTCTTTTATCCAGTTTATGCAGTGCCTAGAGTCAGTTCAGCCAGCCCTACTTATGACTAGCTTAAAAAGGCAGACGTATACAGTAGCTCATCCACAGGAAACATTTTATTCTGGAATAAGCCAGCAAAAAGAAGCATTGAGTGACATTCTGAGCGTCTAATTACATTTGGAAACACATATTATATTTTCAAACTCATATTCTTCCAAAACATAGCTGTAATTGATTCAAAGTCCATAGATTCTCCACTTTAGTTGCAATGTTTGTCCAGGAAGGAGAGATTCATGCAAATTCCCATGACAGAAAATCTTGGGACATTTCTATCTATTCTTTACATTATACAAGTCATTTTCCTCATGGCTTGAAAGATATTGAGAGGGGACTTAGTGGTTACTGGTAGCAAGAGACACAACATCTATAATTCTGTAGAGTGATATGGATGTAGGACCTGCAATTATATACATATAATGCATCTTCATATACAAATACACATATAAATACACTCTTTTACCTGGTCTATTCTGTCCTTCTGTCCCACAGGCTTTTAAGTGCAGCCCAACCACACAAACCCCAGAAGGAAATTTTAAAATGCATAAAATTTTATGAATATTAAAAATGCTAAATTTGCATTCTCCTACATAATTTTAAGAAACGTAACCTAAAAATTAATAAAATTGAAAGTAAGTGCTTTTTTTTAGAAAACATTTTTCTTAGTAGGACAAAGCTTGAGCTTCTATTCTTGATGGGCAAGATATTGAACGTTGGACTTCAGATCTTCGTATACTGCAGTATGGGGTTTGCATATACTGCAGAACCATTGCTTTTCTAGATTTCTTTTTTATGGAAATAAAAATGCTGTGTATTTGATATTGCCCAGCAGCTTCAGCTGTGTTTGCCTCGGTTTATTTTGATTTAATTAATAGAATTTTACCCTGTATTTCACATCTTTGCTGATGTAAAAGCTGTCCTTAAAATCACAGCACCATACATTTCAGGAGTACAGCAAGGTAGAAGTATCTTCTAAAGGAGATACTGGTCTATAGATCATCATAACAGTGATAAAAGCATGTGGTTGAATCCATAAACATGTTTTCACTGCTTAGATACACAAAATGCCATTACTGTATGGATTATTCTCTGTACATGGTATCAGAAATAGATTTGAATATATTGTGGGGTTTTGTTTTTTTTTTTTAAATTAGTGTTTCTGAAACTTTTATTCATGAGAGTAAGATAAAATAGGCCAGATTTCCATGAGATCAAGACTGTATTCTGCAGTGTTCCAGATTCATAGCTATATAAAAATAAAATGTATAAGAAGATAAGAAATTATTTAGGTTTTAGACTGAGAACAGATGATCATTTTTAGGAGTTCCTGTTGTGATCAGGTTTGAGCTGTTTTGCATTTTTAACTAGAACTATACATTAAAAAAAATAACCCATTTTGTGTATCGACATTTTAGGAACATCAGAATTTCAAATGTCTTCTACTTATAGCAGTTCCTATTGTGGATAGATTTTCTGAAGTTACCAAGCTGTGCTTCTGAAAGCGTTATCTTATGTGCCAACAGTATAAAGCATTAATTGATTTTTCTGGTTGTCCATTTGCAATATATTCTGTAGGTCAGAGAACAGTAGGAACTTTTTCTCTGCCGTCTTGTAGATTCTGATCGAGTTTGCTATACGCTCAGTGTGCTCAATGCACTTGCTAAAATCTTTTCAGATAATAATGAAATAACTAAAAAAGCAACTTAGTGTAGATATCTAATTATCAAAGAAACATTATGTCAGGAAGACCTTTTATTAAGGGTAACGTGTGTAATAAGACAATATGAAGTCATACTAATGAGTCATTAATCCCCACAGAGCTAGTGAGAGCAAGAAAATAGACTGAGACACTTGAAAGGTAAATTGACTTAGGCTAAATTAGTGTGTATGAAATCTGATGGAACAGAAGACACAGATTTCATCTTAAAAAAATGCTGAAACCGGGAGCTTGATTTCAAGATGAAAGTTCTTTCTTTGGTGGCTAACTGAAGTGTACATGGTATTTCCTGGGCCCTTATTAAATTTCAAAAAAACCCCACTCTTGAAAGAGGATCCAAGATAAAGGAAAGAAGTCCATTCTGCACACAGGGAATAAATGTCAGTTGTGTTCATTGGTGCAATTAGGCAAAACCACAAATGTTTCCAGCAAACTTCAATGTATGAAATAGGTTCTAACATTATTTCTATAATAAAACCATCATTAAGTCAGTAATATGATTCTCACAGCATTTAAAAGGGAGAAACTTTATTCTAAAAAGCATGGGATCTATTAATTGAGAACATCCTAGAAATATCTGAGGTGTAGTGATTTAGATATTTCCACACAAAAGCTTCTAAAGCACTATTTTTTGTAGAAAATACATAATTATTTCTCTGGATGAATATTTATATTTGTCATTGTCTTTATACCCTAAAGTTCATTGTGTGCAAAGTCTGTTTCAGAACAAATTAAAACTGAAAATACTTCCAAATAAGTGCACAACAAGAACTTAGCTGACAGTCATTTCTCCTCCTCACCAGGTGCTTTTATATTTGTCTTTCATCCATTTTCTAATATGACTTCGTCAAATTTAAAAGAAATATTTTAAATCAGTTGCAATGCCAGCTCATTTAATGCATTTGACTTTCTGTGTTAACAAGGTGAACAACAGTGAAATACCAGTGAACTACAAAAATTTTTAAAAACTTTCAGATGTATTCATAGAATTTTTTTCAAGTTGTCATCAAATGAAATGTAATGCTTTGTTAGACTTTCACATTTTAAATGTTTAAAAGTTTATAGCATAAAATATTACTTCTAATGTGGAATTTAAACACAACTTGAGTGCAATTACTGTCTCCATAAGAAAAATGAGAAATCTTAGACCCCAGATTTTGCTTCTACCACCAGTGTGAGTGATTATATACTGTAAATAATGGCTTGAAAAGCTAACCTAAGTACCATCTTTTATCTCTGCATTCAGTTCCCATTAGCTCCAGTGGAAATCCTCGGGGCAGAATTTGGTCTGGTATTTCCATTTTCCCTTTCTTTTCCAAGTTAGTGAAGGAAGGAGAAGATAGGTGTTGGAATTAATTGATGAATGAAAGATGAGTGTTTGAAACTGGGTACTTTCTATGATGAGAGCCTCTTTGGATTAGTTCATCTCTATTGAAGCAGAAATCATACCGCCCAGCTCTTCCGAAAACTGCAGGACAGTTTTAGCCTGGCTTTAAGTTGCAAAGGAGGTGGATGATGTTACCTGCATGTCCACCCCCCACCATCAGGCAGAATTTAGAGCTCTGGAATAAGAGAAAAATATGAACAGCATGAGAAGAAAGCAGGATTTGTGGTGAATTATATCAAGATCACTATAGTGTTCTGTGCAGTAAACCTTCATTTTCCTAGAGTTTGTATACCTGATGGGTAGCTGGTTGTTTTATACTGGGGAGAGGTGGAGGGTTTTTCTGATACTTCAAAGTGAGCAACCCTGTGAGCATTACTGGTTGCCATGCCACCATAGTAAATTAGATTATTAATTACATTTATTAGTATTACATTATTTGGGACTTGCATTTGATACAACTGTGAGCAGGGAAGGAAGTCTGTTACTTTGCACATAAAGTAATTTAATTAAACCCAAGGTTTGGAAAATGACATAATGGTACTCTCTCAAGCTGTGCCCCTACATAGGCACCATGACGTGGGCTGGTAGAATAAAATCTTGCTTACAGTGACATGAACATGTTGAAAGTCAAACGATGCCTCATCTCCCTGAGCTGGAAAGCTCTTCCACCTGGAGTTGTTCACTTAAGAAGTGTGTGGGCATGTGGGTAGGAAATGGTGACACCAAAAAGGTGATTTCCCTCAAAACATCGTGTCAATCATAGGGAAGGAAGCAGACTGGGAACCCTCTCTTTGCTTTCTTGCACAAGGAATGAAATAGTTACTGGTGTTGACATTTAAATTATCATCATCATTGACATGTTGTTGAGATAGATGAGAGCCAGTAATAATTCAGATTCATTGCACACAGTGCTCTGAATCCCATATAAACACCTCTACACTGCTGTTTAATCACATTTTTAGCTTTTCTTTGCAAACATCACAAAGATCTGTGCAAATCAGTCAGGAAACACTGGTATTCGGTGAATCCCAGACACATGAGAAGATGAGAAGAGATACTTATTCCATCTTATTATTCCCTTTTTAAGCTGTTTGCTGGAGCTAACTTGCTCAGTTATTTCTGCACATCCAGTAGTCTTGCTGTATTCTGTAAATTGGTGCAGGGCCAAATTGATGTTGAATCTCATCATCATCCAGCAATTTTTTAAAATCTTAAAACCATCTCATATTTCTTTGGGGTGCAATTTAATCATGCATATTTTCTTTTTTCAAGCTTTTTCTTTTCTTCTGAATATGGCTTTGCCTTGATGTAGACATTTTATTTGATTTACTGTTGGATCATTAACTTTGATTCATGCAATAAATTGTTAATAGTGCAAGATTTTTTGACTGCTTTTGCTGAAACATTGAATTTTCTATACTTTTGTGGTTGCGAAGCTTTTGAGTGACTTTTATATCAGGTATGGAACTAACTTCAGTGGTTTGCAGTGCCTTTTTAGGTGGGCATTTTGTATGTTTTACAGGCTGGTAACTTTCCTTTCCTTGCTTTTGCTGTGCAGGACTTTAGGACAGAATGCAGATAATGAAAGAAATTACGATCTGGAAAATGATGTGAACTTGGCCAAGTCTCTTCAGCAATATCTTAAATATCTCCGTGTTCTCTCCCAGTCTGCAGCTACAAATTTGTATCCAAGGAAGATGAATGACAAAGTTTCTGTCAAGGTAGTATTTTTAATGTGGTTCCTAGTAGTATTTTTAATGTGGTTCCTACATCCTGTGATTTTGGCTTCCTTCTTCTCTGAATTCTCTTTATTTTTCCATTTTCCTTTCTGTATCAAGACCAGACATTGTTTCATACTGCCTCCTCCAATCAATTGTCTAACTGCACCCACCAAGTTATTTCCAAATAAATTGAGTCAGCTTCAGCATTGTAAATGATAGAGTTCTTCTAATCTGGAGCATTTTACATTAATTAGGGATGGATTGTGTGTGAGGAAGGAGGAAGAGTGAGATAAAGATGGTAACATCTTCACTGACTGATCTGAAACCCTTCTTTTTGGAGAGGAGCATCTGAACTGCTCTTCTCCAAAAAGCTGACTGAACTACGCTGTGGATTCCTGATGATGCTTATGTTGCTTAGAGTACAATTAATATACTCTTTGAGCAGATTTTGATAATGGATCTGATGAATTGTGCCTCAACATTTCCTACTTCTTACTGATCATAAAGGAAGCTTATAATGACCAGTTAGGGTTCATATGTATACATTATAAATACACGGATAGCTAGGAAGATAAATCACAACGATTAAATCTTGAGTATTGTCTATGTTAAAAAAAACACACAAATGCCTATTTGAGAGCTAAAACAACTTTTTTCTTTCTTAGGAAAATCTGTCATGCTCTATGATGGATCTTGATAAATTTATAAAAATGATTGGATGAAGTGGTTGCATATCATAGGCCCTTATAACCCTATATCTTTTGCTAAAAATTGCATTTATCCAAAGCACTCTATTATTTTAAAGAAATGATCTGCTATTAAAGTGATCCTTTCAAAAAATTGCTATGTGCTATTTGCGTTAATACAGCGTAAATGCAACAACCTTAGCTAAAAAATATACCGAAGTTTTAGGAAAGAAATGAGGCGAAGAAAATATAGTGCCAAAACCAAACTGCTAATTTTTTCCGGGAACTAACTCAGAGACACAGAACTACCGCAGTGTATCTGCAATAGCAACTCCCAACAACAGTATCAGTTATATCAACTATTTAGTCATGGTAGAACTGAAATAGCCACAAGTTTCCAATTTCATTGATTGGCATACGTAACACGATTTATGGCCTATGTCATTAGGTGTTCATCTGGGGTAAGAGAAGTTGGCAGGCAGGGGCAAGGCAGCTCTGGGGATGGGTGAGTGACCACCTTCGTGGTATTTTGCCTCAACTCTCTACTCTTGGGTGCTGACCGCGGTGAGGATGCCCTGCTTTGAATCACTGGCTTCCAGAGACAAGAAAACTTGCTCAAGAAGTATTTCAGTGGGTCTGGTACTGTCATGCAAGTTCATAAATAATCCATAAGGCTGAGACCTTCTGTGGGGAAGCCTGCTGTGATAACACCACCCACCAATCTTATTGAGTGTTGCCATGGAGATGGGTACTCTGAAGCCTGGGGAAGTGGGATGAAGAGGAGAAAATCTGGAAATGAAGCACGTATAGGAGCAAACTGTACATTTCTATTTACTAAGGAGCATTTTAAAACAACAGACTTTGAGTCAGATGTGTTACCTATAATTTAAAATTAAAACACACACAAAAAAGGAAAATTATCTTAAAAATTAGCAATCAAGCATGAATTTTAAGTGATCCTGGAGATGTTTATCTATCCTCTGCAAATCAAATGCAACTGCTATTCTTTAAAAAGAAAGAAGAGGAACACTGTATTTATGCCTTGATTCATTGGGTCATTAATGGAATAACATTTAAACAAAAGAGAAACAAGGACTTTTGCTACTCCGGGAAACAGAAAAAAACATAAAATGTAATGATTTTAAGAGAGTAGGAAGGAAGTAACTGCAAGAGCTACATTTCATATGGTTATACCACTTGAAATCAAAAATGGCTATCTTATGCACTTTAACTGCGTGCTTCGACAAAATCTTGGTACCTTATTTTTGTATTTTATATATGGATAAATTATGAACATACATTAAATAATTGTAGCAAGATCTTATCTTTTTAACTTTCTGTCACTCTTCTGATTAAAAATAAGGGTAAGACAGAGGTATTTTACCCTACTTAAACTTAGAATTGCAGTTTTTGGGCCTTTGCCCTTCTTAAAAATAATATATATTTACCTCTGTCACTTCATGCTTGCTGTCGGGCAGTAGATGTAACACTGCTCTGGTTGCTTTGATACCTTGCCTGCTATGAAGTATAGCTGAATCTTGCAGAAATTTAGTGCTTCTAGGCAGACTCCCTGAGTGGGTTCTGATTTGTTCCAAAACTGTCATCGGTGGACTCTGGCCAAGAGTAAAAGAAAAGAAGAAAAAGACAAAGAGGCTTTAAGATATTTGTTATATTCCGAAAATGTTATTTAGTATCTTAACATAAAAAACTTTAATCAAACTGTTTTACAAACTTTTGGTCTTTAGTTTTCCGAATATTTTCCACATGGACTATCAGAATAAAACTACAGAGCTTCAACATTACCAAGTAGACAGCACACATACTGTTATCCATAAAGTTGTAAAATAAGACACGACAAAACCTAAAACAGGTCGCTTTTTTCCTATTTCCCATGTTCAAACAGCTGTCAGCTTGAGGCTTAATACAACAGTGACAGAAATAACACTATTAAATTTAAATCATATGATGGACTAAAATTCCTAAAACGTCTGCCATTTATTGCAAGAGTTTCTTGAGTGATTTTTGAAGCACTTGAAGTTCATCACTAACTTAGAATTTTTTCTCATTATTTAGACAGTATCTACTGCAGGGTGTAATCTAGCCAGTTGATAATGAGTCTGCCCATGGATAAATAGCACTAAATCAGAAGACTTGATGGGTCTGTTTCCTGAGGATTACAGTTGTAAAGAACATTCAGCTGAAAAGAGTTGTTCAGAAAATGGGCACTTGGTGGCATTTGTTACTTAAGCATTAGCTAGTGGGGTTTTGTGTGTAGTTTTTTCCCTCCACTTGGGCCTAATGAAGGTTTTACCATTGACAAAATGCTTCATTATCAGTCTTTGTGATTCCTTTCTGCCAAACCTGGACTTAGTATGGAAAATAACATATAGCCAGGCACATGCACATAATGAGAAAGCTGAGTTTATCTTATCTACTGAGGCAAGAAAACGCAGAGGCTTCAAATCACGTGTGACTTCCCTTGCCGTTCTCTCCTCCAGTTAGAACAAACCCCTCACAGAAAAAACCTCAAACCCAAAAGCCTGAAGAAACCACTACGCTGTTGACGTTCCTACAGAAAGCGAGAAGCATAGTTTTGCTGCCTTCGAAGGGACAGCACGTGGCTGGTGGCTGTGGAAGCGGAGCTTGCTGCTCTTGCTGCCCATGGCAGCCCTGCTGGTGAGCTCCGTGTGAGCGTTTGCGTAGCAGGGCGTGTGGGAAGCCTTGAGGGCATCTTTAAATAAAAGAGGTAGAAAAAGAAAAAAATAGCTGTGTCCACAGCAGCCTTACAACAAAGCAAAAAGAGAGGCAGCAAAAAGATCAGTACGGAAACAAATACTCCCGTTGTCTACTTTTCACCAGCCATTAGAGAAGGCAGTGAGGAATGACCTTACATTACATCTCTTTAAAAAGTGTCTCTTTGTACTTAAAAGTCTCAAAATCAGGAAGAAAATAAAAATATGTCACCTGGAAATTTCCTTGAACTAGCTATCATTTTTAGCTGGAACTGCTTGCTTTTTTCTTGAACTAGCTACCACTTTTACGTATTCTCTTTCCTTCTGGTAGCCTGACTTGCGAATTTTTTACTGCGTCAGGCTGGCAAAAGCACACTGCTTTGGTAACCTAGCCTTGGCCTGGGCTCATTTCAGACACAGTGGCTATAGCAGGCAGCGATCGTGTCCACCACGCCGCATGGATGGACACCCTCTTCCTCGCTCTTCCAATCTCCCAGCTCTACTCTGGGGCTGGATGCTCCATCGGTTCCTCTGGGAAACTTTCTGGAGAGGATGTAGGAGTAAGGATGTTGCCTGCTACGCTTGTGCTGGTGCTGCATTTCTTGTTGCAGGAGTCTCTGGTTTATGGTTTAGGTTTTTAGGGCATGTAATTGCTCTTATTCTTTCATCTTGACTTGGCCTCTGAGGTCCTACCACCTGCTGAGGTCTTCCTCAGGGTGATGTGCCATTCAGGCCCTGGTGTGTAGTGTAGGGAGGAAGAGAGAAAAATTATTATCTCAGAGTCTTCAGGGAGTTTCATCCATTTTCTGCTTTTTCTGTTTCTCTGGGTTTTACTTACTTGCATTCATTTTTGAGGTAAACTTTATGTATAAATATTGTGATTGCAGAAATCTCCAAGTCTCAGGTATTCTTACAAGTTTTAAAGCAAAGGCTCTGGAAAAAAACCAGAATCTTTACATCGAAGAAGTCGCTAATGAAGTTAAAGGTCTTTGCAGAATCACAAAGGGAAAAAGAAACAGAGAAGTGACTGGTTAGTGGCAGAGGGATGTGGCTGGTTGATAGATCAGCAGTGCAATGGTGCCATAAAGGGAGAAGATGAAAAGAAAAACTTGTGACAGAGTAAGTTTGCTGGAATCTACAAGGGTGCAAAGGCTAGACAAGGCATTTGGTAAAGCTTATATTTTAGTCATTGATACAAGAGGGAAGCTTCCACCTATTCTCCCCTTTCACATTTTGGGAGGGGTACTCATGGTTTTGCTGGATTGAAAATCAATTGCTTGATGCTTTGTAACTGATCTCCTGAAAGAATTAGAATGTGTGATAATTGTTAAAAAGGATTATTTTTTGCTTTGGAAAATCTGAGTGCACAAGTGCTCAAAGATGTACTCTGAACTTATCTGCAAATAATAATTACTCTGATTAACTAGTAAGAAATTATGCAGTCATTGCTTATTTTAATCTGGGGCTTTAATTTGAAAAAGCAGTACCCATACTTATCTAACATTAATTAAAATACAGTACTGAATTAAGATCATTAGAAACTGATTTGGTGGCGGACCGCTGAAAAGTCAAAAACCTTTCTGCAATGTATACATTTAAATTATGCTGATATACATGTAAAATTTAATATTTCATATACGTGGGTTTATATATAAGTAAGAAAAATGTAATTCACCCTGTGGATAAACACGTTCATAAAAATATCAGGAATAATTGATAAAGGAGTGTCTTCCTGAAGCTACGGAATTGCCCCTCTATCAGCATATCTGTACAACAACCAATAGAGTAATATCTGAACACCTCACAAGTGTTGATGTATTTATTTACCTAATGCCATTACAAAGTAGGGAAGAAGTAAGACCCCTATGTCACAGACAGATTAGATAGCTTTTCTGAGGTCATGCAAGAATTTTTTGGTAGACCGTAGACTAAAAGTTAAACCTCAAATCACAAACAAGTATTTCATCTTGTGGATCATTCTCCCTGCCATGGCTCTTTTCAGTAAAATAGAAACATTAAAGTCCTCTTAAAAAAAATACAAACAAACAAAAAACCAACAAGAAAGCCAAAACTGCATAAGCACTGGGAGCAGAATTCATTTGACCAAATACAGATGTTTGTATTGCTGCAAGCCAGCCTAAACTCCTCTGAAGATCAGTGGAGAGAAAAAAGGACTTTCCAAGTTGTGGTAGATCTTTTCTAATTTAAATACATAAAATCAGATGTGATATATTCAGTTCTGCATGAATCTGGTCTAGATAGCAATTTTTTTCTTGGAGAACATTTGAAGATCTAACAGAATCACGGCTACAAATACTAGTAAAATCACAATCAGTTTGTTTGCAGAGTAAATACAGTTTGGCAATCTAAAGTGATCTCTGATTCAATGTTTGAGCTTAGTAATTTGGCAAGTGAAGATTCCAATGCCAGTATCATGCACTTCAAGTCTTAGACCTAACACCTACCTTGACCTACAGCCTATCAGTTTACGTATGATGTAGTGACAAAATTTCCACATCTTAATATTGAAATCGTAATTTCCCTTATCACACATCTTGTAAATATTTGTAATCTTGTGAAGGTTAATTATTTGTACAATGATTTGAAGATACAAGTGCTATAGAAATGATGTTATAGATGATGTCTATAGGGTGGGAGGCTTATTTAAAAAAAACAATTCATTAATTTCTATGAAACATAGATTGATAGTTTTAAAATCTCAAATACTGACTGGACAATAGGATTTGCTTCTTTTTCAGATCCCTCCTCACCACTTCAAAAGTCAACTAGGTTTTGCCAAATACCATATGTTTGGAGTTTGTTTCTGTCCTTTCTGCTGCAAGTTTGCAATTTGTCTTGCAAATATTTAGTCACTGTAGTTCAATACACTGTCCTCAGTAAAGAGAAGATGGTGGAGCTGGTAGAAATTTTAATATGTATTCCATATTTATTTTTAGATCATACTTACCAAATGAGGGGATAGAGTTCACAGAAGTTTAAACTTATTTTATCTACCCACTGTGTGAGTGTTCTGGTGTTTACATTGCAGGACAATGCAACAACAATTTTTTTTTTTGAGGGGAAAAACACCTCACCTTACCTCTAGCAGCTGTCCAGGTAATGGCTGGTTGCTTTCAATGGGGTTGTAAAGCAATGTTATAGACACGGATCCTGCAGAACTCTATCCCCTTGCATTTACCCTTGAATCTCTAGATTCATATGTTACTTATAAATATATTGAATTGGTGCTAATGTGCTCAAATTTTGGCAGTTGAAAATCTTCATGTTTCTATGTAAATCATCTTTAGATAATGAGTTAACTTGATATACCAGCATATGCCTACAGAAAATGTGTTTAAACATCATTCACTGAAACCTTAAGTAACAGATTTATTGGCATATGAGCAAACTGTTGTCAGAGAAGGGAAGCTGATAAACCCTGATGTATCTCTCAGCACTGATGGCCGTGCTGCACAATTTCTACCGTGCACTGGGGGTTGACTGTCACTTATGGGTTCCTATTAGTAATGTCAGGGAGCTGCTGAACCCCGTAGCCAAACAGAGGTGAAGCTGCTTCAGCTCCATGTCCTCACAGCTAGCCAGTAGCCAGGTGGAGCAGGTCCTGCCAATAGGCACCACGGGACCTGTGGTCCGATTCCAGTCGTTGCCACACAGACCACCGTGAACACACACACATGCACTCAGAAGAGAGAGCTTCTCACCCAGAAAAATAGCTATAAATGGAGTTTGTTGAGAAGACAGGGCAGACTGTAGTGATCAGACACAAGGCATGGGTCACACAGGTGTACTGGCCAGCCTGCTTACATCCTACCGGTCCCTTTTACTCCCTTTCCCCTCTGTTTACCACAGCTGTTTCCCACAGCTGTTTCCCAATTCACCTTGATCCCTCCCTCTCTCGTTCTTTCTCCAAACATC
Source organism: Phaethon aethereus (assembly GCF_964289735.1). Lineage (NCBI taxonomy): Eukaryota > Metazoa > Chordata > Aves > Phaethontiformes > Phaethontidae > Phaethon > Phaethon aethereus. Next base: position 161,099,164 of record NC_138582.1, read on the forward strand.
CCATAATATGCCTTGTACAATGACAAGATACTCTTCTTGGCATCCCATAAGGAATCCCCCACTGTAGGCAGTAACCCCTTCAATCTGCAGGGTGATCCGGAGAGCTTCTCCCATTGACCCAAAGGTGGTTGGCACTCCTGGACATCATGGCTGATGGCTCAGCCTGAGGAGGAGCTGAGGCACGGGCGCCGTGGCACTTTTTTGGTTTTTTTGTTGGCACACTTTGTTGGGGTTCATGCACCCATCATTTTTCTCTGTTCCTTTATGTGTAGGGACAAGCAGGTTATCATGTAACCTGATGTGTAAAACTAACATTTCTGTTTGCGGTGAGCTACTGATGAGTGCTGAGGAAAGACAATCCAGTGCTCCTTTTCCACCAAAGGAAACGCTTTAGAAACTTTGTTTTAACCCATAGGACGGAGATTTGTCAGAAAGAGAGAGAACAACTAGCAGCTAGTTACGAAGCTAAAACTAGCGAGTTCCTCAGCAGTTCAAGAAATGGCAACTAACAATAAAAACTATTTATGCAGGATAGTCTGTTGGAGAAGGTTGAAGGGTAGGCATGCAGCTAAGAGCATCCCAAAGCAGACCAAGAGTGGCTAGGAATATTTGAGACTTAAAAATGACTCTCTTAAATAGTAACTTATACATGAAGTAAACCAATGTATTTATCCTCTCTCTTTTTTCTTTTGTTTTGGAGGATGGTTTTGTCTAAGAGTGGTAGAATATGCTGCTCTGTCATTAAATCTCTGTCAGCTGAAGTTACAGCCACGTAGATTATTGAATGGTATACAGTCAAACCCCAGACAATCCTGTTACACTGCAGTTTCACAACCAGAATTAGGAAGCAAAGTCATCCCTAGTTTTGATCAAAGGGGACTCTGAGGACCCTTTTTGCTTGATCAAGCTTTTGACACTGCAAACTACAGGGTGTTAATTAATAATCTTTGACATCTTTACTTCTCTGATGTAGTTCTTAAATGCTTTCAAAGCAGTTGCAATTTTCAGAAAGAAAATAGGAGATAGTTACAGAAAGTTACTAGTGAAATAGGAGGTCAGATGAGATGACTGTAACGGTGACAGTTGCCTTAAGCCTGTGAATTTGTCAAAAGACCATGGCCTGATGCTGTCCCATCGCTGCAGGAGGCACTGGCTTGGCCCCTTTACCAGTTTCTGTATTCTGAATTAGTCTTCCCGGTTCTTGGTTTTTATGCAGTCAGTTCTTGCGTGGTATGATATCATTATCTATAGTAAGTGAAAAGGTCATTATCAGCTGGTAGAAAAAGCTTTTTCTCCACTACTGCTCAGAAAATGGAATTATTTTACTGTCTTTACCTATTATTTTCAGACAAACCTAACATTTAATTTGGTGTAGTTTGTAACAACGTGTCTACAGCACACACAGGCTTGTAATGAGGAGTTTCCCATTTCAGCTAGCTTGAAGCTAGCCGGAAGCCTGCTAAGACATCCTCCTGCACTGCATGGGAACAGTAGCTCACAGGCTGAAAGAATTACGGCTTTGTTAGCACGGGTCTGGCTACTTCAGCTGTGATGCCCTCAGGACACAGCTGTACTACTTACGCAGCTCCATCCCACGGACTTTTGCACTGTAATCCACTCCACGACACCCATCTGGCCCTCAGGTTTCAGGGTTGGCTGCCTTTCTCTCAAGGCAAAGGTAAATCGAGGTGTACAAATGCACAGCCCACACTCCAATCTAGCAGCCAGGCAGTGCCACTTGTGCTCCTGCTTAGTTAGGGGTTCACATGAGTACCTGGTATTCCCCATGTAGTGACTTTACACAAGACAAGTGTGTGTGTGGTTCGCAAAGTATCTAGAATGCTTCTGGTGGAAAAAGTTAAACTTCCACTCCACACAGTGATTTACACCATGAGATAATCTCATTTTTGATAGCCTTTGGAAACTTTTACGTTATCCCACCATTGGTGAGGGAGGACCTGGTTCCAGTGTTCGTTGTGTTTTTCTTTTCTGATTTCAGAGAGCATGCTGCCACTATCTCAAATAGGCACAGCAAATTAAGTATTGTAGGTGGAATCATGGTCCAACCAAATTTAGGTGGTAGCATACATGAATTTATATCTGAAAATGCATCAAACAGAAGAAGCTAAATGAAATTGAGGGAGGAAGATTTCTAATTTATGCATTCTTAAGGGATTTTTTGTTAGCTCTGTATGCCTTCAAGATTTAGCAAATGTATCCTCAAGAAAGGAAATATTTTGTCAAAAATTTAATTCCATTCTTCCTGCACTTGGGCAAAATATTAAAATCAAACTCCCCCTTTGTGGATAAATTGAACAGCATTTATCTGTGCCTTGGGTTGTATGTATCCACTCCTACCCCACTTTTAAATTATTTTTTTTTTAAATAGAACATATAGTCCATAGACTATTGCACAGTGCATCTGCAGGGTGTAATTTAATGTGCCCTTCTGTGAACTTTCATGCAGAAAATGTCAGTTACATACATAAACCATACAAGACATTGCTCTGACAAATCCATGTTCAGGAAGGTTAGTGTGTGGGGTTTTTGATAAAGTGTGAATTATTGAGATAGCTTATTCGAAAGGTGGTGAAGAAGAGGAGAATCTTGTGCAGGTGGAGAAATAAGATTTCTTTTAAACTGAGTTTTTTAGCAATTCAGAGTACTTTTTAAAGATGCTATATCAGTGACATGAGATAATTGAACAGTATCTTATCTTTTAAAAAAAGGTATCGCTGCTAGTAATAGGGACTTGTATTCCAACCCTATTTAGTATAAACCAGTTATACAGTAACTGGAATATTTTTTCTTATTTTTGCATATTTCATTTAAAGTTTGTCTTTTTTTTTTGCAATTACTATAAGTGCTTTATACAAATCCAGTTTAATCAATGTAGAAATGAATTTTCTTTTTAAATTTTTCCTGCTCCCTGTTTCTCTCTGCTTCTCCATAATGTTAGCAATTTCTCCAAAGGCACAAAGAAAGGAATTTACAGATTCTTCTTTCCACTGACCATGGGTTATGCCATTTAACTTTGAAGTCAAACTAGCAACATCTATGTTCAGGAGGTTAGATTGCAAAAACACTTCAAATAAGATTATCACGGTGCTTTGCAACTGTTATTAATAACTTAAGATGTAAATTGTCACTGAATTCTAAACTGCGTATCACACACGTTTTTCTCCTACCTTTTTCTGTAAAAAATATACTTTTTTTTTCTCATGCCACTTAGCACAAACCCGTAGTCTAGGGCTGTATTTATCCATGCTGCAATTTTATTTGGATTTCACCTTGCATGTTTCAGTTGGCACATAGATTTTTGGTGCTGTGTTTTGTTTGAGATGAGCTGGGAGGGCTGAGGAAGAGGATTTTTTATCCAAGTTGGGGCTTGCCACGCCATACAGCTCTGAGCCCCCTTTAATTAAGTCAGACTAAGCTACATCAGATGGGCTGGTATCCGAGTGCACTGTGAAGCCAGCTGAGCTGTCAGTGCTGTACTTTAATTAGAACTTTTAGTATTTCATCCCTTACTACCTGAGGTGTGACCTGTCAAGCTGCTGGGAGGATGCCCCTTGATGGAGGTGCAGCTCCGAGCCCAGGGCTGGCACTTGCTTGTATCCAATTTGTGTACAATCGCTTGGTGGTTTTGTTGTGTTTTCTTTCTCCATGTGCTTGTCGTCTGCAAGAGCGGAAATCGCAGATCTGTTAATGTTAAAGGTTATTTGGACTTGTTAAATAGCTCATCAAAAGCCAGCCCACATCTCCTGACCCTAATTTTTCACAAGTGGTTTGAGAGTGTCTAGCAGTTTTGCTCCCTCAAAGACTTGATTTATTAGTAAAGCTTTAGAGGCAAAAGAAGCAGCTGGATGTAGGACAGAGATCCAACAGCGCTGACCTAATGCCTTTCCATGGCTGAACAGGGAATGCCCTCTTCCCCTTGCCACGTTTCTCCCTTTCCCAGCTCCCTGTTCCTCCTTCCTGTGTCCCCAGAAGGTCCTCCAGAAGATGGCAAGGTAGGGAGCATGGGAGTGGGAAAGGGAGCTGACAGTTTATGTGGATTCTCTGTAAACCACTTGGTGTGTCTGGGACTGCTTTGTGTCATCCTCCGCAGTTCCTTCTAGGGCGTGAGCATCATTAAAGAGTTAGTTACCCCACGCAAAGACTCAGTGACATTGAGAGGTAAATTCATACAGCTAGTAGTTTTTCACATCTAGGATTTGCTAACAAGGACGTAAACAGCATTCAACTTGTATTTTGACAACTGGCTCCCCTCCCGGTGTCGATCCGAGCAGCGCATACCCTGCAGCTGGTGCGCTGAACCGGAGCTGCGTTGCTGCTGTTTGATGCGGTTCCCAGGGGACGTGAAAATATTTCATAGACAAAGCTGCTTGAGCTCTAGCTCCGTATTCTTTGACACTGTCTTACTCTAGCCCAGTTTCTTGGCATTAACAGAACACGTTTCTATGTTAAAGACCACCTGCAGAAGTCTAAAGCCTTGCATTGGTTGATCACAAGCCAGAGAAGCCAAAGCGCATTTTTTTCTGCAATAAAGTTGCATAAGCCATAAATCCACAAATCATGATATGGAATCATGGAATGAACCTCTTCAATCATTTCTCTCGGGGAAGATAACCTTCTTGGAAAGCAAGGGGTATGAATATATATTATAAAATCAACTGCCTGTTATCAGAAGCAATAAAATTGTTCAGATGGAGAGCAAAACTATTGTCCATAAATAAAGAACTAGCTAAAATCTAAAAGGCTTTTTTCATATCTGAAATAGCTTATCAGCCTTACTTACTTTGCTTTTACAAAGTCCATTAGGAAATACATAAATAATGATTTTTCTGGCTGAATTCTACTAATTGCTCTCCTCTAGGGTGTATAGTCTCTGCAGAAAAACAAAGGATCTAACTGGAATAATTCTGAATATAAGTAAACCTCTCAATTCAACTTTGTATTTAGCAGAGAGTGAAGGAACATGATTTTTGAAATTATTTATGAGGGTGGAACCACTTCGATAAAAACAAAAAGTCCCGTCTTCAGGTTGTGATCATAACAGAAATGTCTCTAGCATTACATTATAGTAAATAATACACTTAATGAGCTTATTGTTTCATGTGCTGGATAAAGGCTTAAAGAATTTAAGGAGAATTTAGAATTTGTCCTCAAAACTAAATTTCTTCATCAACAACAACAGAAAAAGCCAATGAAAACAATACATGTTGTCTTGCAATGCCAGATTTCTATCTGGTGCATCCTTGAAAATCTGAAACTGAAAATAGAAAACTCTAGTGCCAGCCCACCTTTCCACTTTTTTACCAACACTTTTTCAATGAAAACATCGTTTTAGCTTGACTGGAACTTTTTTTACATTCTTGCTTAATTTGTTGAGTTATTTTACCTGAAAATAATAAACAAATTAAAAACCAATTTAAAGGCTGTTTTTACATTTCTTTATACTGGAGGACATACTGATTAGAGATTTAATTTAGTGAAAAAACAAAATATTTCATTTGAAATAGAACAAAGTATTTCATGTATGCAAAAGAATTGTTTCACTTTCTTGATGTTCTTTAAAAAATGACATTTTTTATTTGACTTGCTAGTTTTTGGTAAGTAACCTGAAAAAAAAGTTATTCTCATAAGTCTAGTAAGATCAAAGGGAAAGTGGCTTTACTAAATTTTCTTTGTCCGACGGAATACAAATAGTTAATACATAGTTAACATCAAGTTTGAGTTATATCATTCTCCCTCTAATCTCTTTCTCTTGCTTTTTAATAATTTAATAAACAGTTTTACAACATTTGTGCCAAAGTGATAGTGCCTCTTTAAAGCAAATTTGCCAGTTTGAGGTTTGCAATCTACATACACGTTACAGATTCTAATTATTGTTTTCCTGGTTTGTAAAGCACTAAGGCTTATGCCTGTGAGTCCTGCATAATAATAATCATTACAAAGCAATAATGATCCCATCCTTTTTTCCACCTTTTACTCTCTCTAGAGCTACATCTATAATGATCCTATCAGGTACTATGTGATGCAAAAACACAAAGAAAGAGAACCTCCTTTGGCCCATGCATCGACATCCCATCAACAGTATGCTGAAAATCTCCATGGGAGGACCTTCAACCGACCTCAGCCAGACAAGTTCTCACCAGAGTCAGAAATGGGGCTTGACCAAAAAACTCTGATGGCTGCACTGCATACGTACATCACTCAGAACTTGTCAGCACAGAGCAACAATAAAAGCTCTCACAGCAGGACTAAAGGATCTCACATTTATGCTGATAGATTCTACTCTTCACAAGTCAGTCCTTTTGATGGAAATTTTGCCAAAGCAAAAGCAGGAGATTTTAAAATGAAGAAGCTGTTCCAGCCAAGACCTGTGTCTGGAGTGTTGGGGCCATCCCCTGAGATGCTGAATCATAAATCTGCTTCCCAGGATGATCCAAAGGACCCTCTGAGTGTAGTGGATGGTAAAGTTGATATTTACTTATTTTAAGTTATCTGAAGTTTCCTTCATGTTCACCGAGCATTTCTGAGAAAAAAGAAAAAAAAATTACATATTCTGGTATATCTCCTACTATTGGCATATTTATATCTGCCATAATACTCCCAGTAATAATGTTCACCATTCTAACTACTCTTTCCCTGCAATCATCTACCCACATTCTTCAACCCACCTTCCATATGCATGAAGAAATATATGACACTCAGCAAGACGTAGCATTTACGAAACTTGTTATATTTTCAAAGCCTTTTACAAACAACACGTAATTATGGGTCTATTTTTGCTATCAAATCTGTTTTTATGCATGCATCCAACACTATGTACAGGTAATATAGAAATGCCTGGTTTTGCCCCATTTCTCTGATTTAACTAGAAATTCAAGGACCATGGGTAAAATTCAAAGTTAGACACAGAAATTAATACTGAGATAAATTCTGGCGCAGAATTTATCTGCGAGAGGAGATAGAGGAGGAGTCTGTCAATTATGTGGATAGGTGGACCCAGAATAATACAAGAATGTGGCGTTACATGTAGTTTTGGCTGGACATTCTGTAACAAACAACCTTTTTGCTGGATTCTCATCTTTTTTACTAATGCAGTTTAACAATGACCAGATGCTGATTTCTTTTGTACGTGCTAGTTTCACAGACGTTTAAATGAAGATGGGGTGTAACATCTCACGGGATGCTGTGATACGCT